>NC_062544.1:205489969-206167228 GCF_016906955.1 Phacochoerus africanus | reverse complement strand
AGCCTTAAAGAGTCCTACATACTGTTCAGTTGAGATCACCATGCCTCATCCTTGGGAAAAAGTGCATAAAGATCTTGGCACAGGGCCAGGCACTCAACAGGTACTAATTAAAGGCTTGCTCCTTTCACATTACCTCCACCTCTAGCCAAAAGCACTGGCAGCCACACAGGCTCCAGTAGGCAAGATGGCGACTGTGAAACAAACTGTGTTGGCCAACCAGGCCAATCTGAACCAGTGCATGCCAGTGGTCCACTCCCAGGAAGTTCCAATGGAAAGAATGAGGAAGGGGTGCCTATGAATAAGTGTATGCCCAAAAGAGCAGAGGTGAGCTCGAGTAGTGCTGCTCAAACCTTACTATGCAAACATATCACTGGAAGAAGTTGTTAAGATGCAGATTCTGGGGTGGGGCTGAGAGTCTTCATTTTTAACAAGTCCCAGGTAATAATGATGGGACTGGCACAAGAAACAAACCTTGAAAAGCAATGTTCTGGACACAGACATTTTGAAGGGATAAATTCACACACGAATTTGCTGAGCATCAACTAGGTACCACTCCACACTATGCTGGGTCTAGCAAGACAGAGATGAATAAGACATGGAAAAGAGACAGCTCAGCAAACATTCACAATAAAACATGCTTTAAATTCTACATGAGAGGCAGAGCCAAGGTGTCATGGGCATTCCAACAAGAAGCCATTAATAATATCCGGGCGGCATAAAACAGAAAACCATAAGAAGCAATGAGGGGGTAGTTACCTGGTGGAGGCCAACAACACAAAATAGTATGTACAGCACAGCCCCACCTTGGAGGCTAGAACTGCATTAGCAAACTATATTTATATGACTCATTAGCCAGTAACGGTTTTTATATTTTTTAAAGAGGTTTTTGTTTGTTTGTTTGTTTGAAGTAAGAAGAAGGTGTGACATAGACCATAAAAAGCCTACAAAACCTGAAATATTTGCTCTCTGGCCCTTTACAGAAGATGTTTGTTGATCCCTGGGCTAGAAAGATAAAGAGATGCAGAGAGCCAATTATACTTAAATTTCACATTGGTTGTTGCAAGTGGCTACTCGCAGCTTTTCATTTATTTCTCTGTGCTTTTCCGTAATGTTCCTAATTTTTTCCAGTGACCATGGATTACTTTGAAATTAACAGTTAAAAAAAAGTTTTTGCACCTTGAGCAAGCAATCTGATGTCTCACTAATCTATCCTGGAAAATAATCGGAGGTGTAGATAAAGAATTGATAAAAAGGATGTTCATCACAGTGCTATTTACAATGATGAAAAACTAGAAACTCAAATGTCAGCTATCAAAAAAATTTAAAAATTACAGCATATTCTTATGATGGAATAATATCCAGTCATCAAAAATAACATGTATTAGGAATTCCTAATGCCATGTTCATGCTTTATTATTTGGTGAAACGGTAGTACACAAAACTGTATATACTGTAAGACAACATGTCAGAAGAACGCAAATGCACAAAAATGTAATGAACTACTCAAGAATATTAGAAACAAACAGTGTTTGTATCTAAATTGTGGATTTACAGGTGAGTCTTATTTCCTTCTTTATTTGGTTCTGTATATTTGAAATATTTTATTATGAGCATGTACTACTCTGAGAGCAATACTTACAAAATTTGCATTTGTTTTTTGCTTTTCAGTTCTTCCTGAGGGATTGAGAGGAGGTTGGAGAGGAGGAGACATCTGTGCTACATTTTGAGGGATGAGCAGGTGTTCACCAGATAGAAACAAAGGGCCCAGGGCCAAGAGGAAAGCACGTGTGAAGACACACAGGCGTGCGAGACAGTGTGACCAGTAACACTCTCATTAGCTGAAGCAGAGAGTGAGGCAGGCAGGGGGTGGCAAGAGACATTCCTAGAACCAAGGCAAGGTCAGATGATGGCAGGGTGGAGGTGTGCCCAGGGAAAGATTTTACCCAAAGGCCAGGGGAGATGGTGAGTGAGAGGGCAGGAATCCCCCAGGGAAGCTGAAGAAATGCTTACCCTGAAGCAGAGCCGGGAATTTCAGAAGCTCAGACAGAGCAGGAAGAAAACTGGTAGGTAAGGGTCTTCCACTCAGTTCCACTCACAAAACAATTCATTTTCTCCAAACAAGGCCATGCATGTATTTATGCCTAGAAATAAAATTAACTGGAAAAATCAAACCAACACTTTCTTACCGCCCCCAGGCATTGCCAGAGGCCATTCTGATGTCCTTCTAAAAGTAGACCCAACGAAGCATCCCTGTTGTTTCACAAGTTACTTCTGAGTGTTAGGCACAGATGCCAGGAAAAAGAACAGGCCTGGAGTTCCCGTCGTGGTGCAGTGGTTAACGAATCCAACTAGGAACCATGAGGTTGCAGGTTCGATCCCTGCCCTTGCTCAGTGGGTTAACGATCCGGCGTTGCCATGTGAGCTGTGGTGTAGGTTGCAGACGCAGCTCGGATCCGGCGTTGCTGTGGCTCTGGCGTAGGCTGGCAGCTGCAGCTCCGATTGGACCCCTAGCCTGGGAACCTCCACATGCCGTGGGAGCGGCCCAAGAAATGGCAAAAAGACAAAAAAAAAAAAAAAAAAAGAACAGGCCTGAAGGTGCCATTCTCTCCAGTAGACTTAAGGCAGGAGGTTGAGTGGATGAGGAGTTAGAGGAAAAAAGCCTCACACGTGGAGGATGAGCTAAGACAGGGCCAGATGATCCCTTCTCCAGCCAGAGGTCATGCTCTTGGAGGAAAAAAAAAGGCTGCAGAGAGGCCCTGCTCAAGTTGCAGTCAAGGGTGGCTTCCCAGCAGGAAGAGAAATGGGGTTCCAGTAAACCGGGAATGGTGCTGGCAGTGGACACTCAGACCTGTTCACAGTGGCTTTAAATGGAAATCTGAGCAGGGGAGGAATCTAGAAGTGCAGAGCATGAGTTGGGCAAACAAATGTGTAGCAGATACGGGCACTCTAGAAGGACAAGGGCTCCAGAATCACAAGGGAAACCAGGGGAGAGAGACAGGTTTGGCCAGACTGCCAGGCCTCCAGGGGCCCTGAGGCCCGAAACAGGAAATGTGCTGCAGGGCTGGGGTAGGAGCCAGGGAGGAGCTCACAGGGCTACGTGGAGGGCCATCTGTCAGAGGTTCAAGGATGAGCCAGAGATGAAGGCAAGGCAAAAGAGGGTCACTGAGGAAGATTCAGCACAGCCTTTCAACCAAATTCAAAAGCCCTGGGGGTGAGCAGGCTTCAACGATCAACAGGGAATGTGGAGGATTGGCTCTGCAGGGCCCACATCAACGTTCTCAAAACGTCTTTTTCTTTCTTGATGGCCAAACATGTCTCCATGTCCACAGGGCCATCACTGTGGAAACCTGACAGGCTCTCTCCATCACCCTGCTGCCAGGATGCTTCCTCTGCTTATACACACACCCAGCGACACAGCACTGCTTCACCCATGCCTCAATCTGGTTTGCATGTCTGTTTCCTGTGTTGACCACAAGGCCCCAGACGGCCGAAAGGGTACTTTATTCACCTTCCCCGCCCTGCTCTGAGAATGGCAGACAACGGACACAGAGTCAACTCCATAAGTCGGCTATGACTCTCCTTTTGCACCAAGAAAACGCCTGATGGATTCTCGCTCTGACTCACCATCAGTGAGACCCACAGTTGAGGGAAGCAAAGAGGTAAGTGATCACTCAGGATTTAATTCCAACCAAGGAAGAAAAGTTTGATGCAGTGGGCAGAAGACAAACATTGGGAAAATGATACCATACTGCTCTGAGTGAAGATCTGAAGAAAGGGAGATTCAGAGACCTTGGAAAATAAAGTAGTAGGCAGCAAGCAGCCTGGTTGCTTGGAGTAGTCCCAAGGCAGCAGAGAAGAGGGGGACCAATCAAGATGTGTGGAGAAAAGAAGACATGGGGGGGGGGGGCAGCCTAACTGGGGTATAGCATGAGGGGAACCTGATCCAAACACAGATTGGCTGTGAAGCACCCAGACAGCCTGGACATCCCAGAAGCACCATCCTCCTTCAACACTCCCTCCTAGTTAGGCCACAAGAGCCTAACTCTTCTCACCCATGTGAATCAAGGGTGCTACAGTGGCCACCCAAACAGAGCCCCTGGGCCCACCCATGCCAAAAGCTCCATGGAGAAGAAAGGAAGATTGTGCTCTGGATCAGCCCAGGCAATGTTTTTGTGGACTCCTAAACCCTACACAGTCATCACATAGGTCCCACCATCTCAGCATCCCTGTCTTCTCCCGGGGATGACTTTTCAGAGTCCTGTGGCAGCTTCATCTCCCCATCTCTCATGCTTCTACAGCTCTTTGGTACTCTCCTGTAGCATGAACACCATGCTCTTCTCCAGTATTTTGTAACCATGAAGCACCTTCCCACAGACAAGTACTTTCACCCTTAATCCAGAAAGAATGGGGGACATCAACATAATCACCAGTGCTACTCCCATTTTACAGATAAGGAAACTGAGGCTTCTAGGAGAATTTATCTTCCCCTGGACCACCCCAACCTCTAGCCAGACCTCTCCCAGCTCCTGAACCAACTGTGAGAGATACATATCATAAAGCAATCATATTCAGTACCTTTCTAATCTAATCTCTTGTGCCTAGGTCAATCCTAGGTTCTAATCACTGCAATGTCTTTCACCCTCATGTGCTGGTCCACAGTGCAGAACCGTGAATGCACCTCAAAGCCCTAGTCCAAAGCAGATGCCATCACTCCAGCCAGATTCTCCAGCCATGTTCCAGTGCCGGCACCCACATCACTTCAACCAGGCCTCCCTTCCTGTACTGGTGGCTCTACAGGTGCAGTCCCTGATATGTGAAGAAGACATCTCTTCTGAGTTGCAAGCAGTCCCCTTTCTGGGCTGACCAGCACAGTCCACCATTACTGGACTACCCCCAGGCCTGATGCCCCTTCCAACACCAAGCCTCAGGCCACGCATCTCCTTCTACTGGCTTCCTCCTGAGTAAGATTTATTCTACATCAACCAAAACTTGTGCCTGGTTTACAGATTTCCACCTCTTTCCAACTTCTATCCTTCTTCTTGCTCATTATGCTCTTCTGTTACATAAACTAAGTCTACTTGCTTTAAATGATAGCTCAGAGAGAGCAGATAACTTGCCCAAGACTATACAGCTAGTAAGTGGCAAAGCTGGGATTTGAACTCAGCTCTCCTAAAGCCAAGCTCTGTGTTTGTTCCACTAATTCCTACTTTCTCTCTATTGCAACATTCAGGAAGCCACCTATGCATGAGAGGGTGGAGACCACATATCATCCTCTTTAGTAATAATGACAGCAACAAGAGTTACCAGTGAGGGCCCGGTACCTGCTCAGTGCTCTACCAGCAGCCCTAAGAGCTGTTACTGTTCTTGTTTTCAGATGAGAACATGAAAAAGTAATTTACTAAATATGAGACTAGCTGAAGGCCATGCTTTCAGACTACCACAGTGATGTATCACCTCTGGTTCAACTGTAATTCCTAGTGCACAGCAGTGGTCAAAAGTGCGGGTTAACTGAATAAGAAAACGTAACTGGAGACAGCTAAATGGAAGGCCCTGAAAGATAATTTGTGATCAGACTAGGCAAGGCTGGTGAAACCTGCCATCACCCTGCAGCAAAACCAAAAATAATATTGTTCCTGGACAGTCCCTGGCAATAGTATGGAAATGACTTCAAGCAAGGATTTTGACTCCAGTTTCACTCCTGAATGCTGTGTGACTTTGGGCAAGTCCTTTCCACCTATCTCTGGGTTTCATTTCCCCATCTATGAAAAAACAACCAGATCAGTAGCTAGACTGGGTCAGTGGTTCTCATCAGCACAGACACAGCCTGAGAGCTTGTTGGAATTGCATATTCATGATATACTATATCCTAAGCTCTGGGACAGGGTCCAACAAACCCTCCAGGATGACTCTGGTGACCCTCTGAGTCTGAGAACCACTGGACTAGATGACTTCTCTGATCCTTCCAGCTATTCCACTCTGAGAACCTGAAGCTTCCTCAATTCAGCATCATCAAAGTCCTCCCAATGATGCCACTCTGATTTCAACCTGGCATGAACTTCAGTCAGCTGGCTCTCTCATCTGGCTGAGTCTGACATCTCCTCCTGTGACTAATGCAGAAGGCCCTAAGAAATAGTTGACTCCACTGCACTTCTTTTTCCAATTTACCACCTCAGCAGTATGTATCCTGTCACTATATTTAAAAAAAGTAGAGACATTAGCAAGGAAACCCAAGCATGAGCACTGTGGCATCCTGGTGCCATCTTTCAAAACCCTAAGGCAAGTGAGTAAGAGACTCCCATATACTCTGCTACCTTCCTAAGCCCAGCAATCTCTCTTTACTACCAAGTGAGCTGAAAGAATGAGAGGATTTGATTTGTACATCAGAGACACATGTACATGAAACAAAAATTTTTTTTTTCGTTTTACGGTTGCCCGTGCAACATATGGAAGTTCCCGGGCTAGGGGTCAAACTTACGTTCAGCTGCCAGTCACAGCCACAGCCACAGCCACAGCCACACCAGATCCAAGCCACATCTGTGACCCATGCCGCAGTTTGCGGCAATGCTAGATCCTTAATCCACAGAGAGAGGCCAGGGATCCAACCTGCATCCTCAAAGACACTATGTTGGGTTCTTAACCTGCTGGAGCCACAACAGGAACTCTTAACAAAATATTTTTTCCTTAGTACTTCTGTTTCAAAAAAAAAAATTCCAGGAGTTCCCGTCGTGGCGCAGTGGTTAACGAATCCGACTAGGAACCATGAGGTTGCAGGTTCGATCCCTGCCCTTGATCAGTGGGTTAAGGATCTGGCGTTGCCGTGAGCTGTGGTGTAGGTCGCAGACGCGGCTCAGATCCCGAGTTGCTGTGGCTCTGGCATAGGCTGGCAGCTACAGCTCCGATTAGACCCCTAGCCTGGGAAACTCCATATGCCACGAGAGCGGCCCAAGAAATGGCAAAAAGACAAAAAAAAAAAAAAAAATTCCAGATCAACCTTAGAAGAACGGAAACATATCCCAAAGAATACCTTACTCTCCATGCAGACTATCAATAAATGGATTATTTATTGCTGCATGAAAGTCTATTGTGAAATGAATGAATGAATGAACTAATAAAAGAGCATCTTCTCTGGGCCGATACTGGGGGGATGTATGTAAAGATTAGCAAGTTACAATCCTGTTGTAAAGGAATTAAGTTTGAGAGTAGTGTGGGTGATGTCAAACCTGTCCATCCATCCATCCAATCATCCATCCACCCAACCATCCATGCATCCATCCATCCATTCAACAAGTGTTTGCTATGCCTCTGCCAGATTCCAGATGGGAATGAATGTTCTAAAGAAGTTAAAGACCCAAAATAAGATAGGTATACAGATAACTATAACAGAAGGTGAAAAGTGTTCAGTGCCCTGCACATAGTCCAGATAGGGCCACAGGAAGTCCTGAGAGGAAGGGATTATTTCCTGCTTAGGGATGAAGGGTGAAAATCAAGACCTGCTTAATGGATGAAGTGCTGGACCCTGAAGATCAAATTGGATTATAACAGGTGATGATGGCAGAGAACAGCAATCCAAACTGAGAGAGTGCTATCACAAAAGCAAGAATAAGTGAAAGCAGTGGAGGTTAAGTTCCAACAGTCAGTTGGTCCATAAATGAGAGATTAAAAAGGATATAGGTGGGGACAATAAAAAGATCAGTGGTTGCCAAGTGTTGGATTAGGAGGTAGGAATGAATAGAATAGGCAGGGAGTTCCCATCATGGCACAGTGGAAATGAATCTGACTAGGAACCATGAGTTTGCAGGTTCGATCCCTGGCCTTTCTCAGTGGGTTAAGAATCCAGCATTGCTGTGCCTGTGGTGTAGGCTGGCAGCTGTAGCTCCGATTCAACCCCTAGCCTTGGAACCTCCATATGCTGTGGGTACAGCCCTAAAAAGAAAAAAAAAATTAAAATAAAAAATTTAAAAAATTTAAAAAAGGAATGAAATGAATACGCAGTTAGTAGGATTCTTAGGGCACTGAAATATTCTGTATAATGATGGATACATGTCATTATACATTTATCCAAGCCCATAGAATGTACAACACTGAGAGTGAACCCAAATGTAAACTATGGACCCTGGGTGATAATGATATACACCAATGCAGGTTCATCAATGGCAACAAATGTACCACTCCAGGGGAAGACAGTGATAATGGGGGAGGCTATGCATGTATGGGGGGCAGGGAGCATGAGAGAAATCTCTGTACCTTCCTCTCAGTTTGGCTGTGAGTCTAAAACTACTCAGCCACCACATCCCTGTCTTCCTCCTGGGTACCAGTGCCTGCCGCAGGCTAACTCTACTTACTATGCCATGTCGTTTCACTACTGTTTTCTGTAATTTATAAAACACATACTGCCCACGAGTTTGTATTTTTAATTCCTGTAAGAAGTTTTGGGATCCAATTTGTGTGAAAGTCAGACTGCAACATAATGTAGTATTGTATGATAAAAGCCTCCAAGAATAAAAACAGACAGTATACCCTGCTTATCAGAAACTCAAACACTGCTTCCATTCCTGAGTGTCACAGATTTCCTTATGAATGGCTGGTTTTTGTTCTACATCAAAATTGTCCCCGTCCTCTTGAAATAAGTTCTAAGGATGAACTTTCCTAATTTCCAAAGCTGCTTCTTTTCAAACATTTATTGAGAACCTACTATCTTGCAGACTATGCTAAAAGTAAGCGTCTTGGCGTACTTAACTTTCACAAGGTAAACTGTGGTACTTTATTAGTACTAAGTACTGTGAAGCATCACTGACCACTGACCCACTTTACAAATAAGGACAACTGAGGCATACAGTGGAAAAGCCTGGATTCAAATCCAGATCTTCCAGAGTCCCTGACTGCTGCTCACTCATCCCTTTACCAACAGGGATAGGATCAGAGCACTTCCATCATTTTTTGACCTTTTCTGGGCTTCCAGCTTTATCCAACATCAACATTCCCATTCCCATCATCATTCCCCAGTGCTCATCTCAGTCTCCTCCCCTGAAAACAAGGACACTGAATTATAGTGATATTTAAGCCTTCCTTTACCAGAGCCCTTTCAAATAGAAAAAGCAGGGAAGGGCAAGAAAAATGGGCCCCATCCTGCCCCATTTCATCCACAGCTGCTCCAGTTTATTCATTCAGCATTACATGTTGTAACAGGCTTTTCTATTAAAAAAATCCCTCCCTAGCTATTTAAAAAAAGAAAAATGAAAGTTTTAAAGCCACTCTAGGCTAGGGACATATCAGCTAAATACAGTGTAGTACCCTGGACTGCATCCTGCAAAGAAAGAGAACATTAATGGCAAAATCGGTAAATGCTAAAGAGTCTGGAGTTTAGTTAATAGAAATGTACCGATGCCAGTTTCTTAGGTTTTTGGTTTTTGGTTTTGTTTTTTGTTTTTGCTTTTTAGGGCCGCACCCGAGGCTAGGGGTCTAATCGGAGCTGCAGCCGCCAGCCTATGCCAGAGCCACAGCAATGCCAGATCCAAGCTGCGTCTGCGACCTACACCACAGCTCACGGTAATGCCGGATCTTTGACCCACTGAGCGAGGCCAGGGATCGAACCCGCAACCTCATGGTTCCTAGTCGGATTCATTTCCACTGCTCCACAACGGGAACTCCCAGTTTCTTAGTTTTGACAAATGAATGTACTGTGGTAATAAGATGTCGAAAATGAGAGAAACAGTGAGAGGTGTATGGAAATTCTCTGTACAATCTTTACAACTATTTCATAAAGCTAAAAGTGTTCCAAAATGAGAAGTTTATTTTAAAAGACAGAAAAAAAAAACCCACTCATATCTAATATATTGTCCAAATCACAATTTTCTGAATTTTTAAGGATAACATAATGACAGTAGCTAACATTTAATGGATGCTTACCATGTGTCACACTCTGTTTTAAGGGCTGGTTCTGTATCAACTCACTTCATCACCACAAGGAGACAGGTAATTTTCTTATTCCCATCAAAGCTTCAAAATGTTTCTGGATTTTTAAGTAGATATATATAACTAGGAAAATCCAAAGAACTAATCACGAAGCCCAAGAAGTGAGGATTACGGTTAATATAAAAAATAGAAAGCCAAAGGACTCTCAAGGTAAATCCCTAACTTTAGACAATCTTTCCCGGAACAAAACCAAACCTCATTGCCATTACTAATGGTGACTCCACGCGTGAACAACGTCTCTGGGCTCGTGCTGGCTCCTGTGCCCCGTGACACGACATTCTTGATTATTTGCACCCCCTGCCCATGTTAGGCCTCTGCCAGACTGCCTGCTGACATTTCATCCCCATCCAGTTAGATAGTGAAATGAAATATGTAGGCTGCCTTTTCAAAGTCTATGAAACAAGCTCTCTATGTGATTAGTTTTCCTAGGTGCTTAAGAATCCATGCTGAGTATTTAAGAGCACATTGCCCAGTTCTAGAAAGCAAAAAACCTTCCTCTTCAGTTTGTAATGTTTCTCACTGGCTATGGTTTCCATCAAGTATCAAAGAGAGGTCAGAAAGCTTCTCACTTCCATTGTGGGCTTCCTCAAAGCAAGACTTGGTCTCATGCATTGAAGAATATTTGTTCAATAAAGAACTGGTTCTGAGGAGTTCCGTCATGGCTCAGTGGTTAACCAATCTGACTAGCATCCACAAGGACACAGGTTCAATCCCTGGCCTCACTCGGTGGGCTAAGTATCCAGTGTTGCCATGAGCTGTGGTGTAGGTCGAAGATGAGTCCTGGACTGTGTTGCTATGGCTGTGGCGTAGGCCAGCAGCTATAGCTCCAATTTGACCCCTGGCCTGGGAGCCAACATATGCAGTGGGTACAGCCCTAAAAAGCAAAAAAAGAAAAAAGAAAAAAAGAAAAAAAAGAACTGGTTTTGAAGAACAAATAGGCTCCTGGAAAGATTTGCAGCTGGCCAGGATCACCATTTCCTTAGCTGCCCCACCATTATAGCCATTTGTCTTTAGAAGGTTCCAGAGTGGACACCCTCCATGAGCAGAGCCAGAAAGGAAAAAAGAATCCTTAAGAGGGGTTCCCCAGGGGCTCAGTGAGTTAAGGATCTGGCGTTGTCATTGCTATGGCTTGGGTCACTGCTGCGGCAGGTTCAATCCCTGGCCTAGGAACTTCCACATGATTTGGGTGCAGCCAAAAAAAAAAAAAATCCTCACAAGATAGGCAGTTATCCAGCTGGGCAGTAGGAGAGGAACATTTACAGCAGAATGAGTGTTGGCAAAGAACAGATAAGCTTGAGTGGCAAAGGAGGAGATATGACTAAAATGTCACAGGCAATATAAAGAAAATGAGTCCAGTAGGAGGCTGGGCATAGGAGAACCATGCCCCCTATATAAGGACATGGAGCTCAGCTCATTGCCCATTCCATCATATTACCAGGCTCAAAGATATACATCTCATCAAACAACCCAGACTGACTCCAGCAAATGTCGACTTAGCAAATACTAACACTCAACATGTTTAGTTGAAAGGACCCCACAAGCACACCTAGCCTACGCTAACCTTACACAGATGGATAAAGTGAGGCTCAGACAGGGGAAAACTCATGCCCAAAAAAAGAAGCCAGATCTACCCACTCCTTTGCCTGTGCTTCTTTCCATACAGACATGGTTTAAAAGGTGGACACTGAAAGAATGCAGCCTGACGACAAATCTCCCCTGGCATGGGGATCAGCTCAAGCATGTTTCAGCTGCTGGTTGCTATTGTAGAGGAGAAAATTGGTAACACCATTTTAAGTGGAATAAATGACTTGTCAGGAAGAATATAAACAGTAACTTTCCTCTGATGGAAAGGATGATAAAGATAGATAATGAAAAATGCAGACACAAGTGACTCATCAGAAGAAGGGATGCTGGGAGGGAAGGACAGGTGGAGGAGGTGGGACGCAAAGGAGCAAAGAGACACCAGACCTGCCAGAACCAAGCCATCCATGAAGCCATCCAGAGGCTCTTCCCCAAACAGCATCAGATGTCTTATAGAAGATATCACTACTGCACATGGACAGTTCCTCAGCTGAAACGAGGCCTAAAGCAGAGAGTTCTGCACCCAAGTCTGCCACCTCTACCTCTCCAGATTCAGGCTATAACAAAAATTGTCCTAAGCTGTATCCGTGTGTCTGGAGGGGAGGGGTGTCTCTACCAAATCAGTCATGTCACAGTTGTTCTATTCCCAATGACACTTTGGCAATCCTCCAGGCCTCTCTGCTTATACAAATTGTGTCTCTCTCACAAGCCCAGCTCCTCTCCGTGAGTAAAGTCTGCTCTGACTTCCCACCTTCAACCCCAGCCAGAAGGCCCTGTGCCTGAAATCATCTACTTTTTCTGCACACCGTTCATACAAATCAGCACTTCCAACTCTGTATAGATTACTAAGGTGAATGCCCGAGTACCCCACTCTTAGGCTGAGATGCTGAGCGATAGGATCCTTAGCCCACAGTGACTTTTCCCAAAGCACTTCAGAACAATACCCAAGAAATGTCGGAGTGGCGGGATTGGTGTGCTGAGATTCTAGGATCTAAAACTTTGGGAACAAACCTCTTGATAAGTCACAATGCACATTAGTTTCCTAAAGACTCAGCTACGTCCCACAGTAAAGATACAAATTTAATTTTGTTTAACCTGCCTGGACTTTTCCAAACTTACTTAGCCACGAGACCTTTTCTCACAGAACACTAAGAGACCTCAGTACTCCTAGAGCAGCACCTTATCCAATATTTCTACTAGTGTACCTCCCAAACTAGATTGTGTGTTTTCCTTAACAGCAAGGATCTTGTCCAAATCATCACAGTATCCTTGACACCCAGCAGAGTGCATTACAAACTGTAGGACAAAAAATACATGTTAAATGAATGCATTTCTAACATGAGAAAATAAAACAAATATGTCAACATCACCTCCCCTTTATCTTTCTAAGTATTTAAAAGAATGTCTAACACAGAGAACGTGTTCAATAATTCTTAAAAAATGGAATAGAATGGAGTTCCCGTCGTGGCACAGTGGTTAACGAATCCAACTAAGAACCATGAGGTTGCAGGTTCGATCTCTGGCCTTGCTCAGTGGGTTAACAATCCATTGCTATGGCTGTGGCGTTGGCTGGTGGATACAGCTCCGATTAGACCCCTAGCCTGGGAACCTCCACATGCCATGGGAGTGGCTCAAGAAATGGCAAAAAGACAAACAAAAAAAGGAATAGAATGAAATGGAATGGAAAAATTTCTCATCTATGCCCCAAGCCAGAAGTTCCCATAACAGAGCGGACCCTTAACTCTTCTCCTTCTTTACCCAAATGGAGTGTCGACCAGAAGAAAATAAGGATGACAAATCCAAAGGGTAAAACCAGGAGAAAACCAAAGGCCCTCTGGGGTGGGAGGTAGGGAAATGGTGTTTACAAACTGATGGGGATAAACAAGACCTGTCTGTATCTAATTTAGACTTAATAAGATAGTTTGCTGAATGTTAATTAAATACTCAGTGGTTGTTACCAACTGTGGTGATTAACTTAATTTTGAATTAAATAAGCAATAAATGCTTAACTCAAGTTCTATTAAATTTTACCCACCAAGTGAGGAATATGAGGCTGTTAATTGACTTTAAACAAGATAGTTATAGCAAGTTAGTTGAATTTTTATTACCTGAAGATAACTGCCTTATTAAAATTAAATCAACTATTTTATTGATAAAGAAATATGTCACCCCTTATTCCTATTTACTAAAAATATGTCCAAAAAGGTTCAGAGTTGATCTAAAAAGCTTAGATGGGGTAATTTTTTTTTCTAGTCCTATTTTTTTTTCCCTGCTATACAGCATGAGGATCAAGTTATTCTTACATGTATACATTTTTCCCCCACCCTTTGTTCTGTTGCAACATGAGTATCCAGACAAAGTTCTCAATGCTACTCAGCAGGATCTCCTTGTAAATCTATTCTAAGTTGTGTCTGATAAGCCCAAACTCCTGATCCTTCCCACTCCCTCCCCCTCCCATCAGGCAGCCACAAGTCTCTTCTCCAAGTCCATGATTTTCTTTTCTGAGGAGATGTTCATTTGTGCTCGATATTAGATTCCACTTATAAGTGATATCATATGGTATTTGTCTTTGTCTTTCTGGCTCATTTCACTCGGTATGAGATTCTCTAGTTCCATCCATGTTGCTGCAAATGGCATTATGTCATTCTTTTTTATGGCTGAGTAGTATTCCATTGTGTATATATACCACATGTTCCTAATCCAATCATCTGTCCATGGACATTTGGGTTGTTTCCATGTCCTGGCTATTGTGAATAGTGCTGCAATGAACATGCAGGTGCATGTGTCTCTTTCAAGTAGAGTTTTGTCCGGATATATGCCCAAGAGTGGGATTGTGGGGTCATATGGAAGTTCTATGTATAGATTTCTAAGGTATCTCCAAACTGTTCTCCATGGTGGCTGTACCAGTTTACATTCCCACCAACAGTGCAGGAGGGTTCCCTTTTCTCCACAGCCCCTCCAGCACCTGTTATTTGTGGACTTATTAATGATGGCCATTCTGATTGGTGTGAGGTGGTATCTCATGGTAGTTTTGATTGCATTTCTCTTATAATCAGCAATGTTGAGCATTTGTTCATATGTTTGCTGGCCATCTGTATATCTTCTTTGGAGAAAT
This sequence comes from Phacochoerus africanus, assembly GCF_016906955.1. Lineage (NCBI taxonomy): Eukaryota > Metazoa > Chordata > Mammalia > Artiodactyla > Suidae > Phacochoerus > Phacochoerus africanus. The sequence goes on along the minus strand of NC_062544.1, from coordinate 206,152,560 downwards.
GTCTGTTCAGATATTTTGCCCATTTTTCCATTGATTGATTGGCTTTTTTGCTGTTGAGTTGTATAAGCTGCTTATATATTCTAGAGATTAAGCCCTTGTCTGTTGCATCATTTGAAACTATTTTCTCCCATTCTGTAAGTTGTCTTTTTGTTTTCTTTTTGGTTTCCTTTGCTATGCAAAATTCTAGTCCTTTTTTAATAATAAGTTTACTCATTTAAGAATGAACACAGGAGTTCCCATTGTGGCGCAGTGGTTAACGAATCCGACTAGGAACCATGAGGTTGAGGGTTCGGTCCCTGCCCTTGCTCAGTGGGTTAACGATCCGGCATTGCCATGAGCTGTGGTGTAGGTTGCAGACGCGGCTCGGATCCCGCGTTGCTGTGGCTCTGGCGTAGGCCGGTGGCTACAGCTCCGGTTCAACCCCTAGCCTGGGAACCTCCATATGCCGCGGGAGCGGCCCTAGAAAAGGCAAAAAGACAAAAAAAAAGTATATATATATACATATATATATATATATATATATATATGTATATATATGTGTGTGTGTGTATATATAGCCATTTGACAGCTCTCGCAAGACGACACAAACTCTAAAACACTACTTGGAAAATTTTTCACTAAATAAAGGAATGCAGCTTGAAACAATAATGAAATATGATTTCTTACATATTAATTTAGTGGAGACAAATGCAAGTTATAAAATTAAATCCTGGGGAAGATGTAGAGAAACCAGTTAGTCCACACATTGCTAATGACTCTGCAAATTAGTACAATCTTTCTGGAGGCTGAATGGCAAACTGTATAAAAAGTAATAGAATTATTCAGTACTATGTCCTTATAATTCTCCTTTGAAAGAGCTTAAAACTTATTTAACCAGCTGATAAACATTTATTTAAGGTCTACCTGCTGTGGGTCATACTTTATGGGGAAATATAAGGGAAAAGATCTTAACTGTCTTATCATCTGGTGGATGGCAGATAGCAAAGAGAACAAAGATAGCATTTTTTCCACAGGTCAGGCTTCAGTGCTTTCCTACACTGACCACGGAATCCCTTCCACAAGCACATTACACAGAAGGCACTATTACCCCTTTCACAGATAAGCAATTGGAGGTTCGGAGAGGCCGAGTAACCAGTATTAAGATTATATGGGTGTTCCCGTCATGGCACAGCAGAAACGAATCCGACTAGGAACCATGAGGTTGCTGGTTCAATCCCTGGCCTCACTTAGTGGGTTAAGGATCCGGCCTTGCTGTGAGCTGTGGTGTAGGTCACAGATGAGGCTCGGATCTGCCACTGCTGTGGATGTGGTGTAGGCCGGCAGCTGTAGCTCTGATTCGACCCCTAGCCTGGGAACCTCCATATGTTGTGAGTGCAGCAGCCCTTTAAAAAAAAAAAAAAAAAGATTATATGACTATCAAAAGGTAGAGTTGTGACTGGAACCCAGAACTGTCTGACTCCCCAGCCATACAGGCATTTTTTACTACATCCTTAAGGAGACCAGATACATACTCACATAGCCACATAATACAAGGGACAAAATGGTAACCAGTGTAAGGGAAAGTGGGAATGCCAAAGAAATCCTTGTCTTCAGGAAATAATTTAGAAGGAAGTAAAACCATTTGTCCACTGATGTTTGCACTGCATGTTTTAACATATTGAATTCTACCTAATTTCTTTGAAAAATATCCTAGTGCCCACAGTGGTAGTATTTACAGCAGGATTTGTCAATTTCAACAAATCTTTAGTTACATAAGAGACAGATATAAGGCCCAGGCCAAAAGAAGGAAGAGCTTTTCTTGTAATAATATCTAGTGAAAGGAAACACTGTACACACACAGAAAGGTGAACATACTCCTTTAGGGTTAAGATCAAGGATATGAGATCAGAGAGAGGTATTCAGTCAGGTAAGAGTTTGGTGAGAGCTTTTTCAGTGTGGATTTTTTTTTTTTTAATGAAGTTGAGTAAATATATTCTAAATGAGATATTTTCCATTGTCTTTTGATAACAGATTGATTAATGTTTAGAGGAGCTCAGTTAGGTTTTTGTTTTTTGGGGCTTTTTTGTTTTTGTTTTTGTCTTTTTAGGACCGCACCTGCGGCATATGGAGGTTACCAGGCTAGGGGTCTAATCAGAGCTGTTGCCACCAGCCTACGCAAGAGCCACAGCAACGCCAGATCCGAGCCTCGTCTGTGACCTACACCACAGCTCACGGCAAGGCCGGATCCTTAACCCACTGAGCAAGGCCAGGGATTGAACCCACAACCTCATGGTTCCTAGACAGATTTGTTTCCACTGCACCATGATGGGAACTCTCTCAATTAGGTTTTTTACTACTAAAGATTCTCCTAAAAATCAAGTTGTCATTTATTACTTCACTCACAGTATCCATGCACATGTTCATTCAACAAACATTTATTAAATCCTTACCACATAGCAGAATCCCCAATGGATCTTAGGATATGAATATGAACAAAAGCTAGAGCCTGTCTTGGGGATCTACGTGGGCTGGCAATAGGATGAATGCGAAACTATGCTAATAGAAAACTCAAGTTGAAGTTGTGGTTCAATGTCCAGCTACTATGGGCCCTGGGCAAGTCATTTAATCTTTCCCAGTCTCATTCCTAAACAGTAAAATCTGAATAATAATAACAACTCACAGGACTATTGTGAGGATCTACCTATAGGAAAACACATGATTAACTGTAAAGCATTGTAAAAATGTCGACTAGTAGAAGGTGTCCTAAATATATGGTGGATCCCATTTTGATCAGGACCAAGCAGGCTGGCCTAGGCCACAAAGATATCCCTGGTGAGTGTTAACTTACTGTCTTCAAAATGGTTATTCCCTCCACATTCTACATGAACCAGAGTCCACCATTCTTAATGCCTAATCATCCATGTTTAATTATCTCTGCCTTTTGTCCAGTTTGGCTAAAATGATCTGGGAGAGCCAAATGGATAGAAGAACTTCAGGTAAGATTGTTATAAGAAACTTTTCTAGGGAAAAAATGGAGAGAGGGAGGGAAGGAGGGACTTAAAAAAAAAAAAAAAAGAATCAGGGTTAATATACGTCAAGGACGTTCTAGACCAAGTCTTCAACCAGTGCCTGAGTTTTCACTATTACATCACAATCTGCTTGAGTGTCTCTGGTGATTAGAGATTCAACAACTCCAGAAAGAGCCAATTCCATGGAATCTCCTAATTAGATTTAAAAAAAAAAAAAAAAAAAGATACAAAATGATGGAGATCCCCTCTTGACAAAGAGTTATCTCAACAACTAGGCACCTGTACCCCTCTAAAGACACTGCACAGAGGATGGATCACCTAGGGGTTATCTCAAAACCATGGCTGTGACTCTGTATGTGTTACCTATTCAAGGCCTAGTCTCCGCTCATTTAAATTAGGATATCAGATGGCCTCTATTCCACCTGTGGACTGTCCCACAGATCCATTGCCTCAACCCTAATTCAGCTACCATTATGTTGTGCCTGGACTACAGCAGCACATCTCACCATCTCCAGTACCCTCCCCCTCCAATCCATCCAGCACACAGTAACCCATCACTGTCCTAAAGCACAGATCTAGTCACCTCCTTTTCCTAGCTGATGCTTCTTTCACAGTGCAGTCTCAGCTCCTCAGTCCGCAATCAAAGACCTGTCTCAATCCAAGTCCCAACCTACTCTCACATCCTCATTTCCAATGGCCTCTCTACTCTGCAGTCTGCCCCCCAAAATTCCAATTTTTCCAATGCACCATGTATTTCTCAGCTCCAAATCCCTATTATGTTATTTCCTTTGCTTAGTGACCCCCTCCTCCTCAGACAAACCCTCCGTCATCCTTCAAGGCCGAATCAAATGACAGTTTTTTTTATCTGTGAAGGTGTGTTCAAGGAGAGTCACCAGATATTTTTTGCATATATTTTACATATGCTCTGGATTATTAAATGACCTCTGGGAGTAGGGATAGCATAGCATTCATGTTTCTCTCCCCCAAACATAGACTGAAGTTTTACTCATTCATTCACAGGTACACCTGGCACCTGGTGTCAAATGAATGAACACACAAATGCAGCAAAATGATGGACAGATGTGTCTTTAGGGTCCTGTCAGCTGTCATTACTGGAACCCTCAGTCTCCAAGTGAAGCTGCTGTGAGCAGATTGAAAACAACCAGACTACTGGAAAGCTGACCTGCCTTTCACCTCATTCTAAGAAAAGGTGCTGCTTACCTTCCAGGTCACTGCAGAGTTTGCCTTTCCCATGAGTCAGGACACACCCAGCCCTCTGGGTAGCAACTCCCTACTACAGTTCCTGAAAATGATTCATTTTCATACCAAACAAGACAGAAGCTCCAGATGCCAATTAAGTTTTTGGTTTTTGTTTTTCTTCTTGGGAACTAAACGAGAACCAGCTTCTTTGGAAATTCATTAGGCAGAATAAGCACAGGTTACTCTGATGACCTCTTGGCATAGAATTTGGTACCACATTGGAGCTTCCAAAGTTACAGTTAGAGATCTTTATCAAGGTGGGACACTGGATGGAAAATAGGTTCAAAAACCAAGATAAAGTACACACATTGGACAGTGGACAGAGAATCCATCTTATTTCTTAACTATTAGTAGCCAGAGCACTTTTAGCTCCCCATCATATCTTGGACAAGGCCTTCCTGTCCTTCAATGTTTAGCCCTTCCAACAAGATTCTGCACATGTTCCAGAGAACTCCATAAGTCCTCTATCTGTACTACTCTCCTGGTACTTTCTTATATTCTAAACAGGTATTAACACATTTTTATCAACACTAATGAACTCTAACTGCCTGTTAACTAGTCATCCCCCTCAAACAACTCCCAACTTTAGTAGTTCACTGAACAAACATTTCTTGAGCACAAAAACAGTAGATGTTTGCAGACTTTTTACCCTAGGCCTGGCCTTAAACATATTACTCATAAACTTTACTCAATACTAACAAGTAGGGTGACCATATAATTTATCCTCCAAATGAGAACATCTCCGAAAGTGAAAGGGGTCACTAGTAATGCTACACCAGGACACAGGCATAAACTTAGGCTGTCCTGGGAAAACCAAAAAGTACGGTTCTTCTACTTCTGAAGAAAGTATTGTTGCTACGGACATTTTTACAGACAAGAAAATTGAGACTAACTTTAAGGACATGATTCAAAAAGCAGTCTCCTAAAAATGCCAAGGAACTCACACTACATATGGCCACAGTCATCTTCTCCAAGTGGGATAAGCAGCTCTGCCTCCTGAAGCCCTCTGCACTATGGCGGCCAAGCTGTGGTGGATGGCTGAGTGGCTAAGGAATGTTGATAAGGGCTATGGCAGAAAAAGTGCCCAGACTGGGGATGGAAGGAGGCCAGAGCACATACCTTGAAGATGAGTGAAATAACACTTCCTGTTCTGATCATCTGGCTTACCTGCCCCATGAAAGATTCCCATACAAGTTTCTGTGGAGGGCCTGAAACCACCCCTCAGCACCAGCTGTCCATGTGAACTTCAGGGGGCTCTGATGGCAGGCCATGACAGAAGAAAAGACTACAGGAGATGTAAAACACAAACACAACACAAACACAACACAAACACAACACGAACAAAACCCAAGAGAGAGTGGGATGGCCACATGGAAGAAGGGACATTGCACAACCATTCACTGATGACAAACCATCTCTCTGCAAAACCTGCAAATGTATGTGAACATCTGTGGCACTCGCCCCTCCAGAGTGACACTTCTCAACAGTGGTGCCCTCATGAATAAGAAGTCTAAAATGAGTAAGCTGGTGAACCAAATCGTCTGTGGCCACCATGTTGAGTAGCACAGCTAAGACTTGAACTTGGAGCAGCCTGGGTCTAAATCCCACGATCCCCTCCAGGAAGACAAGATGCCATTACTATGGGCTAGACACCATGCTGGGAACCCAGAACTATCCACATGTACCCACTGCATGGCCACATCACACACCATATGACTGCTTATAAAATACCATATAGCACAGGGTACTCTATTCAATAATGTGTAATAACCTATGTGGGAAAAGAATCTGAAAAGGAATGGATACACTGATTTACTTTGAAACTAACACAACTTTGTAAGTCAACTATACTCCAAAAAAATTATTAAAAATAAATAAAAAGCAACCATATTGGTTAAATTAAAAAAAAAACTATCATGGAAATGCCTGATTCTCACATATGTATTAGGATTATTATATGATCTCTGTAAGAAGGTAACTGAGGCGCTTTCTGGAACTTGCTTAAGATCACAGGGCTAATGAGTTGCTCAAACACAGGTCCGTTTTCTTACACCAAAAACCAAGATGGTGATGGTAACAACTAAAATGAAAGCATCTGAAGCCCTTTACCTCAAGGCTCTGGGGTCTCCAACCAGGCCCTGGGGTCTCCAACCAGTCTTTTTGTTTGTTTGTTTGTTTTGTTTTTTTGCTTTTTAGGGTCATACCCATGGCATATGGAGGTTCCCAGGCTAGAGGTCAAATCGGAGCTACAGCTGCTGGCCTGTGTCACAGCCACAGCTACAAGGGATCTGAGCCATATCTGCAACCTACACCACAGTTTATAGCAACGCCGGATCCTTAACCCATTGAGCAAGGCCACAGAGCGAACCCACAACCTCATGGTTCCTAGTAGGATTCGTTTCCGCTGAGCCATGATGGGAACTCCTCCAACTAGAGTTTTGGTTGCCTTCCAAAGTCGCAGATGTGGGCAGCTAATGCTAATAATGGGCACACCATGAAATAATAACATTTTCTCGCCTGAGTATCAGGCTTGCTAAGGACTTTCACATCAATTATCTCCTGCTCATCTGTAGAAGGGAAGGAAGTTATAGGACAGGAACTTTGAAGCTGGGGGTCTGATTCTCACTCTACCACTTAAGCACCCCATGGGACGTGTATTCACCTCTCAACTGTTGTCCACATTCTATAAGAATGATCCCACTAACCCATCTCTTGGATGAAAATTGGGAGGCTAAATAATAATGATTGCAAAATGCATTCACCATATAAAAAGTACTATGAAGGCTGTGAAATGCTAATGGGTTCTGTGAAACGTACTCTAACGGCAGGTTTAAGATGGAAGGAAAAACCAGCAGGCTCTACCTGTAATGGATCTATTCTGACATCCTGAAAATCTTTAAGCAAGCAAAAATAAGTAAAAATAAAAGGTGATGGGGGGGGATGCTGCCACAGGCAAGGAATCTTAACATTATCACCACATCAGAAGCCTGGTTCTTAGAAACAAGACAGTGGCATAAATGGCAGAAAAAGAAATAAATCCCCAAGCCACACACACACACCCAAACTGAACCTTCCTAATCACTTTGTTTTCAAAGTGCAAAGGACAAGGTTCAAGCCCAGTAACAAGGATTTCCAAGTTTTATCCCTTCCCAAATTCTCCTAAGCAAAGCCCTTCAGGTAGGGCGGAGAAGGAATGCATCAGGCCAGGCTCAGCAGAAACAGAATCAAAAACACCTTGAAAGAGGCCAGGAAAGGGAGTAAAGGCCAACACCCAGCTCAGCCGACAAGGGTGTGACTGAGCACTTCAGTCCTTTCTCTGGGGCCTCATCTGCAAAAGAAGGGGTCAAGTCACTCTGGCCACACCAAGGGCCCAGTCTACACTCTGAGGCATGAACCGGCTGGCAGTCTACTGCTACTACTGCCTACAAGCTTTGGTACCCATAAAACAGTTTTTCTAGTCAAGGCTAATAAGCTGGTTAATAATTAGAAAGACAAGAATAGGAACTATGGTGCTTGATATGATTCTAACAGCAAACAACTTTTTCCCTCTCTACTCTGTTGACCTTGTTCAGACCCGGTATTTCCTGTCCTGGAACATTTCAGCAGCCTTTTAAGCAGGGTCCCTGCCTCTGGCCTTGACCGGCTATCACTCTGCTACCAGAATCCTCTGAAACACAGATTTAACAACACCCTTTGCTCGAAAAGTAACAAAACCCCTCCTGTCCCCACTGCCAAGACCACTGCCATCATCCTTAACTCACACTGTCAGCCCTGTGCAGTCTAACAGTCTAACCCTCGCTGGCCGGCCCCACCTTCCTCAGTGATCTCCAAAGTCCTCAAATACTCTTAGGTGTCAGGCCTATGCATATATATCAAGGTCTCTCTGCCTAGAAAGTTGTCCCACCTTTGTCTACCAAATGAACTCCTACTCACCCTTCAAAACCCAACTCAATGTCTTCTTTTCTGTGAGCATTTTTGCCTGTCCTTCCAGGTGGTTAGTCACTCCTTTCTTAGTGCCCCCATTAGCTGTTTGTTCAACATGCTAGTAGGGTGTTATGTTCTATTTCTGTCTGTCTCCTATTCTGGAAAGAAGATCCTTGAAGACAGAGCCTTAACTGACTTTGTAAGATTCATTTCCAGCATGTGGTAATCACTCAGTACCTGAATAATGTGCAGAACTAAATACAAGAGACTGATTTTTTAAGTTCAAGGTGAAAATGAACCTTGTGCCATGAAGCCATTATCAGACTCCTTGTCCCCTTCTACTCCACATGTATGTGTGATCACAGTCATTCTAAATGACTAAAACAAGCAGTTGCTGAACATTACTCAAAGCACCAGAGACAGAAGGATTCAAAGAGAAAGCCACAGATGCATGTACTTTGCTGGGTGCCATTCCCAGGGTCTATCTCCTCTCACAAGAAAATGCATTATCTGCAAGTCATCAAAATACAAATGGCTCACCAAAGGTAAGTAGGTCACAGGAAGGACCTGAGTTGATCCCTCAGAGTCCTGAGCCAGAAAGCCTTCTCAGAGGAAGGGGTCTGCAAGACCTATGGAACGTAGGGACCTAGGAGCTATTTGGTTCTGCTCCAGAGAACACTTTTCCAGGAGCCATAGATGAAGCACAATGACTGAGATCAAGACCCTCCATCACTTCCCTACTTTGTTATCATAATGTCCCCACTGTCTCTCTATAAGGTTCCTCAAATCCTTATTACTACAAGGGACTGGGGAGGTGGCAATGTTGAGGGAGAAGGCAGATATTTGCTAGAAAAGCTCTGTCTCTCTTGAAAAGAGAAGATACCAAATGATAGAGGGAATGGTAGCATCTCAAGAGAGACGCAGAACTGGGGCAGCAACAGTTACAGAAGTGAAAAGCTGGTCCCAGTGAATGTGTTACTGAGTTAAATGCTGAGGAAAAACACTGAAATACAGTAATGATTCTGTGAAATAAAATTCATATTTTATGGTAAGGCAAGAAAAATTTAAACATAAAATTCTACTCTGCCCTTTGGCCTCCTCTCTCCCTCACTGTGCATTGTGGATCTGCATTATGCATGTTGACTAAACCTCCCCCATCAGCAGGAATATCTGCTTAACCATAAAGAATAACATTCTCCTAGCATCAACAAGACAACTCCTTAAAAGATAACATTCCTCCTTGATCTCGTAAGGGGTCACATGACCCACCAAGATGATCCTTAGATCTGGATTTTGTAAACTATAAACAATTTGATTTACAGCCCTGTCTCAAAAACTCATATAACCATGCCTTGATTTCTAACGGGCAGAACAGCTCTCAGAGCTTTCTGAGATGCTCCTTCAGGGTTATAATTCTCAAATTTGGCTTGAATAAAAATTTCCAATTCTTTCTTAGATCGACTGATTTAATTTTTCATCTACAATTTGCACTTTTCTTTCTGTGGGCACAGAAAAGTGGTGAAGAGGCTGTAAATGAGGAAAAGTTCACAAAATGAAATTAATAATCACAAAACCTATTTTAATGAATCAGTATGAGAATTATATAAGTACATGGTTAGTACTCAAGTTTATTATTATTATTACTATTAAGAAAGGACAAAAAGATAAACATTTTCTAGCATCAATTATGTGGCTTTCAAGTATGAAAGCCATTAAACCCTCCCCACCGCTTCCCACCCACCCCGTTTGTAGAAAGTCTGGAAAGGTGCAGTCCTCATCAATGCACCAGGGTCCATTCCCATTCCTACGACTTGCATTAAGAATGCACCACCATTTCCTCCACTCATCCAAGCCACGTGCAACAGATTTCAGTAACACACTTCTATTCCTTATTCACTTCCCCACCTTTGTTTACACACACACCCTCAAGCCGGTGCCTCTCCATTCAGATAGGAGCTTCCTACATGCTTCACAACTAGATCTCCCCCTTCCTTGCCTAGCTTTCTTCTAGCTAGGTGCAGCCTTCCGATGCCATATTCCAGGAAATTCCCCACCCACCAACGCACTGAACTAGGACTCCTAATTACTGCCCAGGGTCAAAGTCTCAGCTTCACTCAACCAGTTACTAAATATGCTGCTCTTCTTCCTGCCTTACCAACCCAATATCTAATCCCACAGAGGGTCCCAGAGCCCTTAACCAGACTTGTTTTCAAGCAAATCTCTAGAGAATCCTTTAGTAGCCCATTTAATTCTATTTAGCAAAAAAGGAAAGCCCTCCCTTTTCTCCATTTCCCACCACCCCAATCACTGCTGGACATTCAAAACCAGCCTCTTCCCTACATCCATCTACATGTGACAAACGAGTTAAATTCTTACCTGTCCTTCCACTTGGGCAATTCCTATTTGGCCCTAAAGATTCTCTTCAGACACCATTCCCTCTGGTAGCTTCCCTGAGGTCAAACCTCCTCAGTGCAGCAGAAACATACCCCTAAAACAACACAACACACACACACACACACACACACACACACACACACACACATGCTCACATGCACATGCACATGCACACACCCTCCTCAAGAACAGGCACCATGTCCTCCTCATCTTTGTGCTCCCAGGACCAGCCAGTTCCTGGTTCACAGCAGGTAGGCTCCAGAATTTGCATGCTTCATGCACTGCTCCTTTCCCTTCTGTGTAAAAATAGCACTGTTCTCCATCCTCTGGTTTTACTATGTTACCTGGCATCTTCTATCTCCCTGCCCATTTTCTGTTTAATGCAGTGAATCCCTGGGCTAAGGGAGCTTCTCAGTCCTTGTTAGTTACACTCTGCTATTGGCCAAAAACCAAAAAAAAAAAAAAAAAAAAAAAAAAACAAACAAACAAAAAAATCTCATCATTCCAGCATCTTAAGGCATAGTTCTGACATCAAATTCAACCTGACACTTCCCAGTTCCCAATTAACCCATGCTAGTTCCATAACAAGTTAAAGTCACATATTAACACCAAGAGTCAAACTTCAGGACTGTAATTTTGAGGGTATCTCTATCTGTGTGACCTTAGGCATGAGGTAAAATGGAGATGACAGTGTCACTAGGCCCAATTCTCAGGGGATTTTTGAGATTCAAATAGAATATCTGATGGGAAACTTTTTATAAAAAAGTGCAAAGCACTGTACATTCATAAAGGGTATGATTAACCAATTTCATCAACTCTAAACCATCAACTGTAAGATGTACCATTAACAACTTAGAATGAAGAACTGCTCAACTATGACACATTTGTGACTTTAAGACAATCCAATTTCGGTGATATTAAAATGTGAAAAAGTATGCTTTTTTATTAAACTCAACTTATTTGTCTCAATAAAATACAGAAGCCTGCCATAAATTTTTCATATTTGCCAAGGGCACCTAATAGATATTCAGTAACATATGTGGAATAAATGATCAAACATCCACCAATAATATTCTTAGGCCAGATTATTGCCTCTCTCATTGGAATAGGTGGCAGAAGTCTTCCCAATGCCAGTTCCTCCCCTCTCGCTCATGTCCTGGCCTGCTCAAAAGCTTCAAATGATAACTTCAAGCCATTATCCATGCCTGGCATAAGGACCTTCAAAATGAAGCCTCCTCCCCCACCTGGAGCAGACTGTCCCCTGGAACATACCACTCCAAGAAGGGTCCAACCAGTCCCAGCCATAGTAACCAGCTCAACAGCTCAGTTTCTCCTCCCTCTGCCAATCCTCCGAGCAGCACTAGAACTACCTACTGTTTATAAGCAGCATGACCTTGGGGGGGGCTGCCAGACACAAAGACCCCAGGCCTGCACCATCATTCAGACAGCTAACTCCAACTACTAGAGTCTACTAGAGTCTAACTCCAACTACATCTAGAGTCTACATTCTTGACTGTAAAGGCCTGGGGTTGGGGTTGGGGAACTGCCTTGTAAAGATTTAATGATACACATTATTCCTTTTAACTGACCCTGGTGCAGGTAAGGACCTTGAAAGGAAGAAGGCTGGTCATGGGGTAGAAGGAACCCTCCAGGGAGTTCTGGCCTTCCATAGTCTACCATTATTTACTGCAGGCTTTAGAAGGAGCACCCACCTTCACTGAACCTTTTTTTTTTGTTTGTTTCCCTACCCCTAAGAGCTGGGGGGGTGAAGATGTGGGGAAGGGAGGATGTTAGTTGCTTTCCCTCCTACCACTTAAAAGCTTTCTTAAAATGCACTTATGCTGGAGGAGGTAGGCCACTAAGTCACTAACACTTTAGTGAGAATGAGTTTTATTGGAAAGCAAGCAATTTAGAAAAGGGTGAGGAAATGAAAAGAGAGAGGGGATGGATACAAAGTTAAGTGACTCTGGTACAAGTAAAGAAGCTCAAATAACGAACCTACATTTTTTGCATGTAGTGTTGAGGGCCAGATGGCTTTGGATCCCTGGGAAGGAAAGGGAAGCCGGAGAGATCTTTCAGCACCTCTAGCACCCCAAAGTCACAAAGACACCCCTCCGTTCAAGTACTGAGGCACAATTCCACTGATTATTTCATCTCATGTACCCCCACCCCCGGCCGTCCAACCTCATGCCCCTGCCCCCTTGCACAGTAACATTTACAGCTTCATCTCCACTCTCCACATTTTATTTAGTCTTCTCTGCTCTGCAGTTCTCTCTTGCAAATGGCCTCTGCCCTTGTCCCTGGCTGGCTTCAGAAAACCCTCCACCCTTCAAAAGCCTCTGACCCCTCCTTAGGAACCAGAAAAGCAAATCCTTTTTCCAGAGCCCCTTCAAACTTTATTCGTGCCTTTTCTCCAGCATTTAGCATCGTCTACCTTGGGTCAGGCTTGGCTCCTCAGCTGAGCGCTCCATTGAGGTCAGAGTCTGGGCCCTAAATGCCTCTAGGACCCTACAACCCAGTACAGCGCCCCGCACCAGTGTGTGCCGAAGGAAGAAATGCTTGAAAAAAAGGACCTAGGAGTTGGGAGCCATCTATTTTAATTATGGCCCGGCTTCTAATAAGTGACTTTGGGGGAGGCTCTCCTTCTCTCTGGGTCTCAGTTGCCTTAACTGGAAAATGGGGGAACTCGAAGCCTGTACTCTTAGGCCCCTTCCACTGTGACAACTGTGATTCCGCGAAAGCTCTAAGCGGCTGGGTGTGGCCCCGCCCCCTGGGAGCCCTGAAAAGCCCGGGCAGGGGGCGCCCAGGGAAGGGCTCCAACCCCGCCCAGCCCCGGGCCAACGCTTCCCGAAAAACTCGGGGTCCCCCTCCCCCACGCATGCACCCCGTGATCGTGCCGCGGCCAGCACTTCCGCACGACGGGCCCTGCGGCCCGGGCCGGACGCGCGCTCGGCGCCCTGCGGCCCGCGCTCCTGCCACCCCGGAGGCGCTCGCGCCCGGGGAGGGTTGGGGGTTCCCGAGGCGCCCGCGGGCGGAGGGTGGGGGGAAGGAAGGAGGATTTGCAGCAATACCTCGGGGAGGAGGCGACCGGGGCAGCGGCGGCGGCAGCGGCGGCTGGAGGCGGAGGCAGCGGCGAAGGAGGAGGTGCCCGGGCACTCCCCCTCCTATTGTCCCCAGCCCCGGCCAGGCCCGGCCCCGAGCCCCGCACCGCGCCCCGCGCCGCGCCGCCAGCCCTTACCTTACAGCGCCCGGCTCTCCCCCGCTTCCTAAAGCTACTTATCCCGGGAAACCTCGCGCGGGGCCCGGGAGCGAACCCACAGACAAAAAGTGAAACTTCGGCAGGGCTGGAGCGGCTGCTGGTTGGTGCCTTTCCCCCTCCTTCCTCCCCACCGTCCCCACCCCCTCCCCTCGGTCTCCCGTGCGGTGCCCTGAGAGCTGGAGGCTGACGTCAGGGGCCTGAATTCCTGACTTTGCCTGCACGCATTTGTCCATGTAAGGTATGGGAAGGCGGGTGCCCGCGGGGCCGCCGCGCCGCGCTCGCCGCCGGGGGAGGGGGCGCCCTCCGCGAGCCGTGGCCTTGCTCCAAGGTGGGTGCACCCGAGGGCTGTTGATTTCCTGGGAGGGAGAGAAGACGCGGGGAGCTTGCAAAGGAGGAAGGAAAGAGGGAGATGTGGAGGCTTTGCCTGCACTGGAGGAAGAGGAAGGAAACGAAGAAGGAGGACACTGCCGGGGTGAGGGGCTATTGAAGAAATGGGGGAAAGCGCATCCACTGTTTAGGGCGCCAGATTGGCGGGGTGAGGGGGGGCGGTAAGCCTGAACAAACCAGATCCAGCCTTTGAATCCCCTTCGGAGACTTGCTCTTGAGCCCCGCCCCGAATTCCCAGCCAGGCTCAAAAGTACTGGATGTCAGAGCACCAACATCAACTTCCAACCCGTCCACTACACACATGGGGAAACCGAAGCCATCAGAAGAGAAGTGACTTGTGCAAGGTCATGTACTCCACAGATCCAGGCATGAGACCCGGATGCTCAGCTTTCCAGCCCTGTTCCCGTCACCCTGGCTCCCTGCTTCCTGCAGAGCAGTGAACCAAATGTCTTCGGGCTACAAGGACCACCCTAGACAGAGATTCCGAACTTCCCTGGGCCGCGATGAAGTCAGTTCCTAGAAGGCTCTGACTGCCAGTGAGCGTTGAATAGCCATACCAATTAGTTGCTTCAAGGCAACTTCCTCTGTCTCTTGCTTAAATAAATGAACCCCAGGAGTTTAACATTTACTTCACAGCCCTGACTGGAAACCCAGAAAGCTTACTGGGTGCTTCCAGCTTCAAAAAAGTTTGCAAACTGGGTGAACTGGTTTGAATAAAGGCAGGCCTGATACTGGAAGTTTGGGGTTGGATATTTTTCCTCAGACATTTAAATGTGAGCAACCAGGAGAGCCACCATTTATTATGTTAAAAGGTTAGAAAAGGGGCAGCAGCCATTGCCTGGAAGGCACTCTAAGGCTGGGGACTTTGTTTCCTTGTATTTCTATCCTACTGATGTCTAATCATTCCTCACCTCAGCACGTGATAAAGCACTTTTTTCTCACTGGCATATTATGTTTTTTTGTTAGGACAAATTGTAGTCCCTTGTTTCCATTTAAGGAAAAAGTCGGGTAAAGAGACTTGCCCAACACAAAATAAGCAACAGAACGAAACACCTGAACCCACCTTCCCCCATCCAGGTCCCCTGACTAATCCCATGATTTTTCCACTCAACAAGGAGGCCCTGATCTTCTAATTCCTATTAATAAATAGTGAGAGTACCCAGTGAGTTACTAATTCATGAAACCTAGAAAACTTGCTTTTGGGGGGATTTGGTGGGATTTTTTTTTTTTTTACCAAGAATTTAAAAATGCAGAAACATTTTTGCTCCTGCCTTTTATCAAGCATCTTTTTTATGAAAAGTTTTTGAATTCACACATTCCTGGGTATGATAGGGATGGAATAGGATAATGGCACGGGTGGTTGTGGGGGTCCCAGTGGGGGACCATGGATGGAGGGGGGGGGCCTGGGGAGATTTGGGAAATTACTGTGGGTTGGCGATTGATCAATGGGGAGGGCCATCAGAATGACTAGTGGAGGCAGGAGATAAGCCTCAGGTCTTTGAGTGTGGGATGGGGTGAGGCCTGCATTCAGGTTCAGACCTAGGACAGGAGTTTAAGGACCACTCTTCTGATTTGAATAAGCTCCGGGACAGTCCTAGTTTGACCTTACAGAGTCAATACTCTCTTACCAGCTACTGAGGAGGAGCTACTACTCTAAAAAGAGGAAGAGGCAGTCTTTTCCCACCCCCATTTCACTTGGATTATTAAAATGCAGCCCACCTAATCTTCAGGGCAGAGCCTCCTTCCCTGCCTGCTAGCATCTCTCACAAGCACCTTTTCTTAATGAATTTAAGTCTTTCCTATCATTTTGTCTCTCATTGAATTCCTTCTACGCTGAGGCACAAAGAACTTGAACCTCAGTAAGTCACCAGGTGAGTGATTCTAACTTAAAAACCATGAATTTGATAGGGATAGAGTAGACACAGGTAGTTGTAGAAGTCCCAATAAAGGACCATATTTATAGAGAGAAACTTAGGGGACGTTGGGAGATCACTGTAAGTTAATAAATTGCTCAAGAAAACCATCAGCACAAGGCAGGCTTGCTTCATTAGTGGAGCCTTGAGAATTGCCTCATGTTGTTGGGTGGGGGAGGGGATGAGGCCTGCATTCATAGACCAAGGGCTAGAGTTTGAGGACCACCCTTCCATGGATTTTACACACTTTAGGGATACTAAGGAGGAGCCAGTATTCCCAGAAAGGAAGAGGCGGGCTTTTCCAATCCCCACTCCCCTTGGATGATAAAACTGTACCCTCTGGATCCTTGAGGCACAGCTTCCATGCCTGCCAGCTTGCATCTCTCACAAGTGTCCTATCTTAATAAATCTATTTCTTGCCTATCACTTTGTCTCTTGCTGAATTCCTTTTGCATGGAGACATGAAGAACCTGTATCTCAGTGAGTCCAGACGCAGGGTAGTGATTCTAATTTCAAACCTTGGGTTTAAGTCCCAATCTGGGTTTAGGCTAGGTTCGAGTCCTGGCACATGGGTTCAAGCCCCAAACTGTATTCTGGCTAGGTTCAGCCCATTACTGCTGTCAGTTTCAGGTTCAGGAACGTGGGTTCAGTTCCCAGTCTGGGTTTTGGCTGGGTTCAAATCCCATTCTAGGTTCTTGGCTAAGTTCAGGTCATAAGTGTTGTCAGTTTCAGGTCCAAATTATTTTCTTGTTCTCAAATTTTCATTTACTCATAAAAAAATAGGAAAATAGTAGCAGAGATATAAGATTAAGGTACCTATTCCAGGCAATAATGAAATATTTTTTCTCTTTGCAAACTAATACAATTTGAAATAGAAAGTATTAGCTCCTAAAGAGATTTTGTTCTGGGGCTTTAAAAAGATCAGATTCTATTACAACATTGTCCACTTACAATATCCTCAGTGTTTCAGCAAACCCATGTTCTGAGTGCTATTGTTTAATATGAAAAAATCCTAATATCACACAAACTAAAAATGAATTCACCCATTCCCCATCGACTATAACAAGCCTTGACCAGAATCTTTTTTTTCTTCCCCAGTAACCCACTTACCAAGAATAATAGGGTTCTAATGAGGATTAATAAGATTTAATAAGGTATAATTAGAGTCATTCATTTCCTTCATCATACGCATTGTAAGAGTGCTCTGTTAGATCCAGAAATGCTCCTAATTATGTTGAAACTGTTGTATGAGTGTGTTGGGGAAGATCATTGTGTCTCTCCTCCTGAAATATTTATGAATTGCTCAGGTGGGCATGGTGTTAGCACAGCATTATATAAAGTTAATCACAAAAGATAATTTCTACTCTTGAGGCACTCACCAGGAGTCTAAGAGGCAAAGTCATAAATTGGATGCTTGGTGAACCGCATGCAGTGTTGTCTCACTGCAAACCCAAATCAAAAGCCTCATTCTCATTTGCTGATCTGATTTCTTTTGTATTCTCACTTTTTTTTTTTTTTTGGTCTTTTTGCTATTTCTTGGGCCGCTCCCGCGGCATATGGAGATTCCCAGGCTAGGGGTCCAATCGGAGCTGTAGCCACCGGCCTACGCCAGAGCCACAGCAACTCGGGATCCGAGCACGCCGAGTCTGCAACCTACACCACAGCTCACGGCAACGCCGGATCGTTAACCCACTGAGCAAGGGCAGGGATCGAACCCGCAACCTCATGGTTCCTAGTCGGATTCGTTAACCACTGCGCCACGACGGGAACTCCTGTATTCTCACTTTTTTTTCAACAACCCTATTAAAACCTGCTGTGTGGAGGGACTTGGGAAAGAAAGGAAGGCTGTATAAATGTACAGACTTAATGCTAGAGAAATTCAGGTTTATTAATTCAGAGACTAGAAGATGCACAGAATTCCAGGGGGGTAGAGAGCATGTGATGAGAGGGTTACACCCTGGTGGCCTAAAAGCTTACAGATGCCACCTCTTTGATCCGGTGATGGCACAAAAGACTTTGAACAAGGCTAAGTTGTAGTCCCACCATTTCCTGGCAGTCCCTTTCTCAAAGGCCTTTGTGTACCTTGCATCAGTCTTTTTTCTGGGCTTATATGTGACCAGCAATATTCTAAGGATTCATCTGCATTTCACAAAACCCTTTAGAGGTTGCATTATTATTTTCTCTATTTTGCCCATGAGGAAAGAAAAGCCCTGGAAGGTTAAATAGTCTGCTCTTAACACAGAGCTAGTACATGGGTAAGCTGAGACACCCCCCCACCCCCCTCCCGAGCCCAGGCAGGCTGGCTCTTCCTTCTCTCACCCACTGCTGAGTAACCATCTGGTCTCAGTTTGAACCTTCCAATGTGCAGAACTCATAATTTGCCACAGCTGACCAAGAGGAAAAGATATAAAGAGGCTATTGGAGAAATAATAACAGCAAGAGCATTGAAGATGGAAGGTAAAAACCAACCTTATGTGGTCTCTCCCCAATTTAAAACCCATCAGGCCAAACTCCTAAGTGTAGTTGGCATAGTCCTTCAGCATCACATCTGCCAGTCTTTAGCACTCCGGCCAATGGAAGTTCTGGTGGTTTGCCAAACATCCTAACTGCCTGTGCTCATCTGCCTTTATACCAGTTTTTTTTCCTCCCAGGAGCCCTCTTTCTTTTCAACACCATCCCACCACCTCCAGTGCGTATATCCCCCACAGAGTGCCCCAGTCACTCTGGGCTTACCCTCAGTCCTCATGACTTTGTATCCTGCTCCTGGTCACCTTGTTTTTCTCTGCTGCTGGAATCAGGGTGTAATTTGTCTCTGAGTCCTTAATAAAGTGTCTGCCTTTATCACTGTAGGCTTTCAACTGTTGTGTTTTTTGTCTTTTGGGTTTTTTTTTTTTCCCCCTTCTTCTTGTTCCTGGTCAAGATACTTCCCTTAAGAGATGAGGCCTGGATGTAAGCAGACCAGTGGGAGTCAGCGGAGTCTGGTCACTTGGAAATGGAAGCAGGACTGGGAGAGGAGAATATGCTTGAGAGTCCTTTCCTTGCCATAAAACTGCTTTGTAACCTCGTGGTAAGTCAACACCTTTCTGGTCTCAGTTTCTTTTCCTTTCTTTTTTTCTTTTGGCCAAGCCCGTTGCATACAGAAGTTCTCAGACCAGAAACTGAACCCGAGTCACAGCAGTTACCTTAATGGCTAAGCCTCTAGGGAACCCCAGGTCTCATTTTCTAAGGCAATTAGGTTCTTAGATTTTATACTGTCCAACATGCTCCCGGTTCTTCAATTTGATGCTGAAACAGGAGGGAAGGGTGCAGTGAAAAACTTAAAAAAAAAAAAAAAATGACTGCTGTTGAGGAAATGACATAAACTGGTTAGAACCAGCTAGGTCCAAGATGGCGGAGGAGTCAACTCCCAGGAGCCCTTGAGCCTCATTATTCGCTCATTGTAATATATTAGCATATGCTAAATGACACGCCCATAGGCGTCTTGACAGTTCTAAGGGAAAAAAAGGAAAAAGGAAAAAAGTGGGGGGGGGGATTCCTGGAAATTGCCACTCTTACTGAAAAAAGCTGGAATAATCCTTTCATTCCTTCACCATCCCTTCGCTTCACATTAGCCATCCCATAAAAATCAAGCACTCTATATTTGGGGGCATTCTCAAACCTTTTGAGATGGACTGAATTCTCTATGGAATGAATGTGTATCTTCCTGGCCACTCGCCTTCTGAGATGGCCCACGCTGTCTAAGGAGTGTGTCTTTCTCTCTCAGTAAATCTACTTCTTCTTTTTCTTTTTTCTTTTTTTTTCTTTTTTTTTTAGGGCCACCCCCGCAGCATATGGAGGTTCCCAGGCTAAGGGTCCAATCAGAGCTAAAGCCTACAGGCCATAGCCACAGCCACAGCAATGCAGGATCCGAGCTGGGTCTGCAGCCTACATCACAGCTCATGGCAACTCCAGATTCTTAACCCACCGAGCGAGGTCAGGGATTGAACCCGCAACCTCATGGTTAGTAGTCAAATTCATTTCTACTGTGCCACAAGGGGAACTCCAACAGTAAATCTACTTCTTACCTATCCTTTGCCTCTCACTGAATTCATTCTGCACTTAGAAAAAGTCCCTGAACCTCAGCAAGTCCTGAGGCAAAGTGTGTGATTTCAATTAAAATACAGTGGGTTTAAGTTCCAATCTGAGCTGTGCAGTTTCAATGCCACTTTCAACCTGTGGGCCAAATTTGTCTTTCAAAAGCATAGCATGCCATATTACACTCTGAAACTTATAACAGTTCCATGATATCAACCACATTAAATCCAAACTCTCCAATTATCCCTCCCTGGTTCCATGAACAGCTTTTCCAGCTATACGCGGCACCACCGACTCTCCAACATCACCACACAACACACACACAAACACAGAACTTCCTGCACTTCCTGTCTCTGGGCTTTTTCTCATTTAGTTTCCTCTTCCTGAAATACTTTCCCAGATCCACCTCCATAAATGCAGTTTTAAACTGTCCTGCCAGCATCCTCTCTGTGGCTCATTCTCTTCAAATCTCCATTGATATGAAAATGATTTCTCTGTCTTCTGAAAAAGGAATGCGCGTGATTGTTCCATTGCATTGTAAATTTTCATAAGTGTGTTTGACCTGCTCCTCTCAAACATACAACCCTTCACAGTGGGCTCCTTGACTTTCTCTCTCCTCCTGCAGCGAAGGCAAAACCTAGGACTTATGGACAAATGTTACCTGGTGAGTGAGTGAATCCCTCCCCTTAACTAGAAAAGCAACATAGTTAACACCCTCTCTCTGGGAGGTTGCTCATGTTATCTTAGACCATGACTCTGGGCAGGTGCTGGGAGGGAGGAGGGAGAGGGGATTATTAATATTTGTCATTTGTTTCAAGATCCTCTGTGTGCACTGTTCTAGGCCTTCTCATTCAGCATTTGTCACTTTTATAAAAATGTCTAAGGATATATAGTTCTGCTCCAGGAGTAGATACAGAATTAAAGCAATGTTTATTTGCAATTTTATACGAAATGAATTCTTAAAAAAAAAAAAAAATCCAAGGTCATCTTTTTCCAGGAAGAACTAAGCACTCATGACAGTTTAAATATTTGATGTATCCTGCTCTGTAGTTGACCTTAGTTGTCTTCTCGAGATTATTTTGCCAGCTTGGGATGCAAACAAGACCTCTGGCTGGGTCAGAGAAGCATCAGCCTCCTTTACAAAAGTAAAGAGATGGAAACTTGGTATGGTAAACAATAGTAATAGGCTTTTAGTAAATGCAGCATTCAATATAATGAAGCAGTTTACAAAAGGTTTGTTTACTGTCTGCTCTTCACACTCATGTACAATAGAGGAAAAAAATGATGTCCATGTAAAAACTACGTTATCAAATTTTCAAATGTTTTGAGTACTTGGTCTTAAGAGAAAAATGGTGTCACAAACTACTTTATTTGTTTAAAGGAATCAAGCCAATATAGACAAATGATAGCTTGTATCTGGCCATGAATTTCTACACAACTTTACCGAGTTTTGTTTATCTGTTTGTTTGTTGGCCGAATTTGCAGCATGTGGAATTTCCTGGGCCAGAGATCAAAATTGTGCCTCAGCAGCGACCCAAACCACTGCAGTGACAACATCAGATCCTTAAACCGTGGAGATCTCTTAACCCACAAAACTCCTACGAAGCTTTGCAGCCCAGTTTTCAGTCAGAAACTGTAATCATTGTTTGTATTTTGCTAGATCACAGGACCAGATTATTTGAATGCATTCTGGCCCATCCAATTCAGTCCCTAGTACAAGTCTGCTGGCTTTTGATATCAGGTAGGCCCAGAACCTAGGAGAGCTGTGACCACACCTGAAAGCCAATGGAATTCAGAGGTCAGGCAGTGCAGTCTGACAGGGGGTCAGTCTGTGGTAGTAGAAATGTTGATGGATGGAGCTTAATCCCACTTAGGTCCACTACCAATGAAAAGTTTCATAGAGCCTCAAACACAAAGGGAGGCAGTCTATACACACTTTATATTCTAATAAATATGTACTATGCACTTGCTAACGATTCTAGACCTAGGATTACAGTGTTCAGAAAAATACACAGTGCCTGTTCTACATGCTAACACAAGATAGTATACCACAGCAACTCTAAGGGAAAGGGTGGGTGAGAGGGCTCAGCTGAGATCTCTCAATGGACCACTGAATGGACTGGATCTGCTACTTCAGCTGGGAGCCTCCCTTGATAGTGATGGAGCAGGCAACGATGAGCCTGAAGACACAGCCCAAGACCTATTGGAGGAATTCAAACATGGAGCACACATTTCTGTCTGCACAAAATAGCAAGAGGTAAAGGATGTAAAGGATGATGTGCAAGGGGTCCATGCCTGCAGCTGTGGTCTTGGGGGCCTCTTGGGCTCGTTTAGGAAGCTGTGAAGAGGTGTGTGACTCCTCAGAAGAGCTGATAATTCTTGGTGATCTGGACATCTTCTTGAGGATATGCTTTAAGATGTGCCTTGCCTCATTCATGGATGCAATACACAGCCTCACCCAACTACAAGGGAATCACAGCAGCTCTCAGGGCAGGAGAGGGGATCTCTGCCCAACAATAGGGATTTGAGAAGATTTACATTTCCAACCAGTTTAACATGAATGAAAAGAGGTCTGTGATCTCTATTTTGACAGTTTTATATACCATAAAATCCATTCATTTTAAGCATAGGAATGATTTTATATAACTTTATGGAATTGGATAACCATCGCCACACTCTAATATTAGAACACCATTCCCAAAAGAAACCTTGAACCCATTTACAGACATTCCCAATTCCTGCCTCCAGCCCCAGGCAACCACTAATCTACTTTCTGTCTATAGATTTGCATATTCTGGACATTTCATATAAATAGAATTTCAAAACCTGTGGCTTTGCATCTAGCCTCTTTCACTTAGCAGGTTTTCAAGGTTGTAGCATGTATTAATAGTTTTTATACTTTTTTATGACCTAATAATATTCCATGAGATGGATATACCATATTCTATTTATCCATTACCAGTTGTTGAATATTTAGATGATTTCAACTTTGGGGCTATTATGAATGATGCTTCTGTGAACATATCGTGTGAAACTGTGTGGTCATGTATTTTCCTATATCTTGCATGCATGAGGTTTTAAAGTGGGAAAAGAAAAGGAGGGAAATGTAAAGAAGTCTGAAAGGATAAGAACCAAAGTTTTTTTGTTTGTTTTGTTTTTTGTTTTTTGGGACTGCACCCGCAGCATATGGAAGTTCCCAGGCCAGGAGTCAACTCAGAGCTACAGCTGCTGGTCTACACCACAGCCACGGCAATGCAGGATCTGAGCCATGTCTGTGACCTACACCACAGCTAACAGCAATGCCGATCCTTAACCCACTGAACAAGGTCAGAGATCCTGAACAAACCCACATCCTCGTGGATACTAGTTGAATTTGTTTCCGCTGTGCCACAACAGAACTCCCTAAACCAGAGTTTTAAAAAATGATTATCATTAAGTGGTAGAATGATTTCTTCCTCTGACTTATCTAAATTTTCTTACAACAAACCTATATTACTTTAAATTTTCCTATGTGTCTGGTTAAGACAAAGACATTAAACTTTCCTTTTTTAAGACAAAAATCAGCAACAAATATATAGAAAGTTGCAATCCCTCAATCCCTCTTTTCCTTCTTCTTCTTCTTTTTTTTTTCTACAGTACCCAAGGTATGTGGAAGTTCCCAGACCTGGATCAAATCCAAGCACCAAGTGGTAGCTGTGCCACAGCTGTGGCAATAGCAGATCCTCAACCCACTGATCATGGTGTTAACCCACTCCGTCACAGCAGGAACTCTGCAATCCCTCTTTTTACAATTGAATCTTTTCAGGAATCCATGCCAAGTGGTTTGTGGTGGGATATTATTTTGAAATACTTCATGAGATTTTTTACCCACATTTCTAATCTTTACAACCCTTCACTCAACCGTGTAGCTTAAGACAGTCTCTGTTAGTGTATCCCCAGTGAACAGGTGGGGTTGACCTCAAATTGAATGAAACCAGGTTTCTCCTACTTTGCAGAATAAATTTAAATTAAAAGCTCCCAGTGATAGACAATTTTCAAATTTGTATTTCTCACTTTTGAGTTGTAGACTAAATCTAGCATCTCTCTAGATTTTGCAACCTTTATTTGAGAACCTCAAATTCAACATGCCTCTAAATTCAAATTCCTCAGTTCTCTCTGCTTTACACCTCCCAGCTTCCAACCACCCCAGTCACAACCCAGGGTAGTTCCTGACATCTCTTTTTCTCTCCAGCTTCACTCTTCAATGTTGTCATCTCTGGCCAACTCTGCCCTAAAAAGTTATTTCCTGCTTGTCCCCTTCTGTGAGGTCAGGTTCTCATGAGAGTCTAGTCTCATTCATCATTGATGCATTTAGCATTCACAGAGAGAGCAGGGAGAGGACAGAGGGAACCATGGAAATGCTGCCAGTGGTCCTCTCCTCATGGTTCTTAGGAGCAAGAGATGTAAGATGTGAACCTGCTGTCCCACACTGGGTCTCCCACTGAGTCTGCCTACCTTTCATTGTCAAAATCTCTCACTCCTATGATTTCGTTGTTTAAAGATACTCATTTTTTAAATTTAGCATTGTCCCCGATTAAAAGTAAGCTGGTTATTCTGGGTTCAACCAATAAGCAGCAATTAGTTCCAAATCTGGAGGAAAAAACAAGCTGGTTTGGTGTCCAACATGACACGTTCTTAAATATATTTCAAGGATAATTTCAAGCAAAAATTTTTACTATATGCTTTCATTTCAACCAAAATGAGATGAGGTTCCAATTGTATGGTCACTAGGAAAATTCAAAGACACTTTGAGTACACCATATTAGTGTGATCCTACCAAAAAAAAAGGAATCAAAATGGATATCCATAGAGAACATTAGGTCAGCAATTCATGTTTGTGTCCTTTTTTTTTTTTTTTTTTTTTTTTTTAAACCAAGGGGGCTCGGGGGAGTTCTGGTCATGGCTCAGCAGAATCAAATCTGACTAGTATACATGAGGATGCAAGTTTGATCCCTGGCCTTGCCCAGTGGGTTAAGGATCCAGTGTTTCTGTGCATTGTGGTGTAGGTTGCAGATTTGGCTTGGATCTGGTGTCACTGTGGCTGTGGCTTGGGCCAGCGGCTACAATTCCGATTCGACCCCTAGCCTGAGAACTTCCGTATGCTGTGAGTATGGCCATAAAAGACAAAAAACAATAAAAACCAAGGGTGCTTGCTGTTTTCACCTTCTTTTTGAACCACACAAATTTCCGGTCAGGCACATAGTGTTATGTCATTTGTCATATTGACTTATGGAGAACCAAACTACTTTAATGTCTCACCTGTAAGTCCTGATCCCCTCTAATTCCAGATCACCCAGGTGGCTACAGCTGTGTAACTTGAGTCTCAGATACTAGCAAGGCACTGAGAAGGCTCTGGTTATGAGATCTATCTTTATTTCAGTAGACTAGCTTATTATAAGCTTTCTCTTTGCTCACAACATGTGGTTTAATAGACAGATAGGGAGAGAACCAGAACACTTCAAGATTTCTTTAACAGAAATAGAAGCCATGTGAATCAACTTTAGTAGAACTTGCAAATTCTGAGTAACCAGGTCACATTTTTTAGGTCCTCCATACCATGCACAGATCAAGCACCATATAACTGAGCACAGGGGAGGATGCTCAGGCAAGTAGTCAAGAGACTTGGGTTCTAGTCCCAACTCTGCTAATAAAAATGGATGTGAAAGCACCTTGCAAACTATAAACACTATGCAAATGTATGAAATGATTGGTATTCCTAGCACTGCTTTTCCTATCCCCATTGAAATTTAGAACGCTATTCTCAAAGTTAGCCTCCAGTGTTCTCTCATGGACCATTTGACCCTAAATCTGTCAACCTGTTGATAACAGTAGATCTACTAAAACATACACTGACCAAAATACAATATATGTTGAGCCTTGATTTTCCCAAGTGAAGTGGAATAAAGAAGACTTTCCAGGGCTCCAAATGGAGGATTGCTGAACCAATGTCTAAATGCTGTAAGTGCTCTTCTTTAAAGAAAAAAAAAAGTTGTTGCTGCATTAGGATGATGGCTGAGTCTCCAATTAAACTCTAAACACATGGCTTTGACATTTTATTCCTACCTCTGATTACAATTAGAGGATTATGCTTGATCACCATGGCAGAGGTAGAAGAAACAGATTTGATTTTGTTTCTTTCTATTTTATAATGACTAATTATTACAGTTCAAAAATTATCTAAATTGCAATGTCTCCTTTTGCATGTTCCCAACTTCGTAAAAAGGGAAGTAGCATTCACTGGGGTAAAGAATAAAGAGAATCAAGAATCCTGTGTAGTTGGGAGTTCCCATCACGGCTCAGCGGTAATGAACCTAACTAGTACTCAACAGGATGGGAGTCGATCCCTGGCCCTACTCAGTGGGTTAAAGATCAACCTTTGCTGCTGGCTGTGGTGTAGGTCGCAGATGTGGCTTGGATCTGGTGTTGGCTGTGGCTGTGGCATAGGCCATAAACTGTAGCTCCGATTTGACCCCTAGCCTGAAAACTTGCGTGTGTCACAGGTGTGGCCCTAAAAAGAAAAAAAAAAAAAAATTTCACAGGCAGTTTATCTGACCCTGTTGCTAATTCACTGCTTACAGTTTGATTATGAAATGATAAGCTTTCATACTCAGTTTTTCCTTCTAAAGAGTGAGTATAAAGCCAGAAACTCCCTGACCCTGCACTTTTTAGCTTAAATCAAAGTCTCAGATCAACTATTAATGATCTGGCAAAGGGATGTTGCTAAATAAATAAGATGATCATATGTCCCACTAGCCCTGGGCAATCCTAATTTAATGCCTATTGTCATAAGGTAGTTGTTAATACCACTGCCTTTCACTCTCAAAGATAGCCCAATTTGGACAGTTAATTTTTTGTTTTGTTTTGTTTTTTTGTTATGGTACAGCACAGGAATTCCTGAGTACCTGTTAATGAGGCAGCCCCTAAACATGACATTTAATTGAAATGGTCATGGATTTTACTCTAAAAGAACAGTCTAGTAAGACTGTTCTTTACACAAAGAAAAAAGGCATCGTATTTTAAAGTGCTATGTGTGTTCAGGATTGGGGAGGAATTACTTCTAATTATTCTTATGTTCTTTCACAAATATGTTCAAGTTCCTACAATGAGGCAGGCACTTGACTAAATATTAGGAATACAACAGATACTAAGACATAGCCAAAGAGTTTGCTAGAGGTTAGTTGGAGTTATAAATAGACACACACGCAATTACTCTAGAGAGGGATTTGTGTTAAAGATGAATCAGGAGTTCCCATCATGGTGCAGCAGAAATAAATCTGACTAGGAACTGTGAGGTTGTGGGTTTGATCCCTGGCCTTGCTCAGTGGGTTATGGATCTGGCGTTGCCCTGAGCTGCGGTGCAGTTTGCAAATGCGGATCAGATCCTGCATGGCTGTGGCTGTGGCTGTGGCGCAGGCCAGCAGTTGTAGCTCCAATTTGACCCCTAGCCTGGGAACCTCCATATGCCACAGGTGCAGCCCTAAAAAGCAACAAAACAAAACAAAACAAAATAAAGATGAATCAGAGTGTCATGGGAGCTTAAAGGAGGAGCACCTAGGTCTTAGGGGGAGGCCATAGACTTGTTGAAAGAAACAATCAGTATGTTGATACACAAGAGAAGAGCAGGCATTAGTTAGGTGTAGGAATGCAGGATGAGGAGTGTTCTCAGCCAAGGATGCAGCACAAGAAAAGACCACAAAAACTGTGAAATCACAGTACGATTGGGAATTAAAAATAGTTCATTATGGATTGAGTGTAGAATGTGGGGAGAATAAGAAAAGAACTTATGAGGGAGAAGGCAATAAAGCTAGCAAATATCAGACCAAAGTTGAGAGGGGATACAATTCAGAGAAAGGAACAAGGAGAAGCATTAAGGCCTGGCAGAGCAGGTGGCCGTCTATGCTGGCCACTGACTTCATCCAAAGCCCATGGAGAAATTTTGAGCAAGCAATGGACTGTCCAGAGCTATGCTCAGGTTGATCGTTCTAAGCAGAGGGACAGGGGTAGGGGTAGGGTGAGGGGGTGTTGAGCTTGGTTCCTGTCTCTGGCCCCTCTTAGCCGGCCTCATCGCCAGTGGGTCAACCTGCATGCATATAGAAATCACTGAATCCCACCCTCCACTTTAATAGATGAAGAAATTGAACTGTACAACAAGATCTGTTCAAAAGAGCACTAGGTAGCTATTCCTTTCTCTATCTGACCTCTATGTCTACTTTCTCAGAGCTAGGAAACCCCAACTCCAACAGACCTAAACAGGATGACATCCTAAAGACACCAGCAACTGGTTCTAAATGTGGTATGACATCCAGCTCTCTTCTGAGAATAGGTGTGACCATACCCAAGTGGACAAAGAGGAGTCAAGGATTTACTGTGTAATAAAAGCAGAAGACCATTCATTTAAGAAATGGTTACCAGAAAGTAAGACCACCCTGGGACCTGTTTAAGATATTGATTGCTCTGGGAGTTCCTGGTGGTCTAAGGTTAGGATTCACAGCTCTCACAACTGTAGCCTGGGTTCAATCCCTGGCCTGGGAACTGAAATCCCATATCCACTGCATGCCATGGCAAAGATTAAAAAAGAAAGAATACTGATTGTTCTTAGTTGTAAGAAGTAAACTGGACTCTGATACTGTAAACAGAAAATAAATTTGTGACACTGATGTTGAGGAGTTTCCCTAGACCACTTCCAGACTAAAGAACAGGTTCAAGGACTATATAGTTAGGAGTGAAGCTATTTAATTTGTCCCTTAAATAAAGGGACCAATCATTTGGTGATATGCCTAAATGTCACAGCTGGCTATGGACAGTCCTTCTTGTACCAACCACCAGGTGCTATCTTTAGAACTGCCACCATGCTACATCTGTAAACTGGGGTTGGCCAGTTCAGCTTTGCTTCCTCTATGTGCCCTGATGGTAAGGAAGATGGAGAGACTGAGTTTCTGGATTTTCTGAGTTCCCTGGTAGCACAGCCAGTTAAGGATCCAGCATTGTCACTGTTGTGTCTCTAGTCACAGCTGAGGCACTGGTTCAATCCCTGGCCTCCGAACTTCTGCATGTTGTAGGCATGACCAAAAAGAAAAAGAAAAAGAAAAGTTTCTGGCATTTTCAGCTCCAATAAGGAAAACAAACTTTGCTCTACCAAATTGGATATTTTCCAAATGCAGGAAGGGAGAAGAAGGAGATCCAAATGATGAGACACAAAAAGAATGACAAATGCCCATGACTCTGCAGAACAAGGGAAAAGAGACCATTATCCTGGAAAAACAAAGGGAGGACAAGATTTGATTGGCCAGGGGAACCAGGAGAAAATGAGAAAGAAGTTTTTAACATTCCCTAAAAGCTTAAATGTAATGCCTTTGAAACAAGGACATGAAGGGGTTTGTTTGTTTGTTTGTTTGTTTTCCATCTTTTTAGGTCCACAACTGCGGCACATGGAAGTTCCCAGGCTTGGGGTCGAATCAGAGCTACAGCTGCCAGCCTATGTCACAGCCACAGCAATGTTAGATCCGAGCCGCGTCTGTGACATACACCACAGCTGGCAACACTGAATCCTTAACCCACTGATCGAGGCCAGGGATGGAACCTGCAGCCTCATGGTTCCTATTCAGATTTGTTTCCACTGCACCACAAGGGGAACTCCATAAAGACATAAGTATTAAAGAGATTCCAACATGGAAAAGCAACAGAATACCTGAAATGGGAAATGAATAAAGTGGAAAAATAGTTTAGGAAATTTAAAAAGTGCAATAGCAGAATTAACATCCACTTTGGGGACAAGAACCAAGAGCAGAAACCACCTAGAAGAATCTAGCCAATGACATAGAAGATAAAGGAGAATTTCTTCTAGATTATGGAGAAAAGGCTAAAGAGATTTAAAAAGAGAGAAAAAAAATGACCTATTTAAATCAGGGGCCAGAGATCCAACCTAAGAATTATTGAGGAATTCCCGTCGTGGCGCAGTGGTTAACGAATCCGACTAGGAAACATGAGGTTGCGGGTTCGGTCCCTGCCCTTGCTCAGTGGGTTAACGATCCGCCGTTGCCGTGAGCTGTGGTGTAGGTCGCAGACGAGGCTCGGATCCCGCGTTGCTGTGGCTCTGGCGTAGGCCGATGGCCACAGCTCCGATTCAACCCCTAGCCTGGGAACCTCCATATGCCGCGGGAGAGGCCCAAGAAATAGCAACAACAACAACAACAACAACAACAACAAAGACAAAAGACAAAAAAAAAAAAAGAATTATTGAAAGTACATCCTTAGGAAGAAAGCAGGACCTCCATCAGAAACAAGTGTTGGTCAGAAACCCTGACTAGGGCATAAGTAGAAGAAACTTTCCTGGGCTGCAGAAGTTACCTGGGTATGCAATTATAGGGTCCAGACTGCTTTTGAGGCAAAACCAAAGACAAGAAGTTCTCACGCAGACACATCAGGGCGGAATGTTTATAGCACAGAGTAAAGCAAGACAACAACAAAGAATTCCTTAAATATCTAGGTGGAAAAAGATTTAGCAAGGAATAAAAATCACTTTAGATTAGGTTTTTCGGCTCTAATAAAGTGGTGAAAGTAAATAATATAAGATTTATATAATTTGTGGGAGAAAGGATTTAACCAAGTGAATGCATTTTACTTGCCTGAAAGCAACAAGAGCAAAATCTCAGATATGAAAAAGGAAATATTCCAAGATCTCTTGGAGTTTCCTTCGTGGCTCAGTGGTTTACAAACCTGACTAGGATCCATGAGGATTCAGGTTCAATGCCTGGCCTCGCTGGGTGGGTTAAGGATCTGGTGTTGCCATGAGCTGTGGTGTAGGTCACAGGCACTGCTTGGATCTGATATTGCTGTGGTTGTGGTGTAGGCCGGCAGCTGTACTTCCATATTCCATATGCCGCAGGTGCGGCCCTAAAAAGCAAAAAAAAAAGGAAATACTCCAAGATTTCACTTTTCAAAGTGTGGTCTGTGGACCAGCAGCATCAGCGCCATCTAGGAGCTTGTTAGGAATGTGTTATCTCCAGCCCACCTGAGACCTACTCAATTAGAATCTGCATTTTCACCAAATTCCCAGGTAATTCCTAAGCATGATACTGTCTGATAAACACTGGATAAGTAAGACACACGCTGCAGACCAAGAAGGGAACCAAAGTTAAAAACTCAGGAATAGTGAAATGATGGTTTAAATGATCAGAAAACCGCTCTGTGAACTGTCGACAGAGACCCCCACCTCAGCAGGAGGTCCTTGAGGAGCATGGTCAAGATCACTCAGAAGTACTTCAACGAAACTTTAAAAAATTTTAAAAATTAAAAAAAAAATTTTTAATTACAAAACTTTTTAAAAATGGGGAAAAATTAAAAACAATAAAAAATAAGTAAAACCCTTCTCTTGGGGGAAAAAAAAGGTCACCCATGACTAAACAAGTAGGATGAAGCATCTGCAGTAGGAAAGACTGGTGCCCTCTCACAGCCATGTCTGGATCAAAGTTTTCATTTTATCCCTTTCACTGTGGTGTTTTCTCTCTTTTGAGATTAATATTGTCATTGGACACAAGAAATTTCTCTTGTGGGACCTATCACACAAGTAAGGTTTAACATTATTGAGAAAAACAATTAAGTGAGATTAAGACAATGTTTAAAAAAAATCAAAACAGCTATGTCTGTTTTAAAAAAAGTACTGGAGGGAGTTGCAGCAGAAATGAATCTGTCTTCTATCCATGAGGATGCAGGTTGGATCCCTGGCCTCGCTCAGTGGGTTAAGGATCTGGCATTGCTGAGGCTGTGGGTAGGCAGGCAGCAGTAACTCCCATTCGAACCCTAGCCTGGGAACTTCCAGATGCCGCACCTGTGGCCTTAAAAAGCAATAAATAAATAAATAAATACTGGAAAGAAATAGAGCAAATTATTAAACAAAATTATTTCTTCTTAAATCTCTATATTTTTCAAGCTTTCTTGAATGAGTAGATTAATATAGATTATAAAAATAAACTTAAAAAAATAAATGTCTTCTGGCATCATGAGAATACGGAAGCCGGGAAGCAAATCATAACTTATTGCGGTATTTTCCCTAAGCCTTCCTTTCCGGCATTTTTCTCTCACCATTTCCCTTCCTGCTTTCTGTTCTATCAAACCCATCTCATGCTTTGCCACCTCAGTGTCTTTGCTAACTGGGAAGTCCACTTCTCTCAGCCTACCAAAAACACCTGTGAGGACAAATCCTATAATCCTTCAAAGCCAGTTCAGGTGTCATCTTCTCTGCAAAGACTTCTCTGATAGAGCCATTGTTGTTCTGGCCCTCCTTCAACTCCCTGTATGTCTCTTCAAGTCTTTAACATGTTATATCTCACATTATTATGTTATTAGTAGTAATAGTAGTATTAGTGGTAATATTCTAATGCCTTGGCTGTACTATGAGCTCTTTCAGGCCTTTGGGAGTTTTGAAAATACCTTGATTATAATAAGCCTCAATAGGTGATCGTTAAGGGACTAAATCATCATTCGTCCTAGGATTTGAGGTAGGTCCAAAAGATCGTGGAAACACTATGCTCTTTCTTCTCTTTTACTGGCTGTGTAGCATTGCTTTGAATTTGGTTAATATAGCAGCTGAATGCTTTAAGTATCAATAGATTTTTAGGCTTGACAAATAGAAAACCCAAGAAAATACTTGTGTTTCTTTTTTAAAAGCACCAAAAGAACATGTTGTATCTTTCTTTATTTGGAACAACTTACTATCTTGCCTTGGGCAACTTGCTTCCTGGGCTCCAGAGGAACCATTTACTCTAAAATTAGAAGAAATGAGTTTGGATTAAGAGCTCTCTAAGGCCCCTTCCAAATCTAGCCCTCTGTAATCCTAAAAATGATGACAAAGCCAAGTTTGGCTTTTAGGGACTTCAGTTGTTGTGTTCTGAATACTATAATGTCAAAGTACTGTAACTATTAATAATGCTTAATATTTACAAGAATGTGCAGTCTGAATCTTTCTTGATTTGCACATCATCTAGTTTCTGCTATAGTATTCCTTATTTTTTCCAGAGCAACCTAGAGCTAAAGGCTTCACCTCTGATTGTTTGCCTTCTCAAGTGGAGACAGGCCTTCTGCAGCTACAGCTGTCCCCAAATAACCTTTTGCCTTACTGTCAGTGTATGAGCCCCCATGACTCAGCAGTCCTAGCCTCTAAGAAACTCCATCATCATCATGACAAACCATCAACAATGAAGTTTTCTTGCACTCTAGTTCTGAGTCAGGCAAGTCAGTCTTCGCAATGTGTAGCCCCAGATCCAATTAAGTGACCAATTTTTAATTCACTGCATGTGAATTTTATTGATAATCTGTTAGGGCCATAGTTATGCTGTGTAAACTGTGGATAATATGAAATGCATAATCTACTAGAACACAAACAGCTAGCATTTATTTCCAATTTTATGGTTTAGGGATGGTTTCCATGTATGTATGTGTCATGTCTTCTGGAATTCATATCAATGACTTTGAGTTGACATTCAAATATGTGGCAGATAAGAAGTATCAAAAGGAGTTTCTGTTGTGACTCAGCAGGTTATGAATCCAACCAGTATCCATGAGGATGTGGGTTCCATCCCTGGCCTGGCTCAGTGGGTTAAGGATCCGGCCTTGCCATAAGCTGTGGTGTATGTCACTGACATGGCTTGGATCCCGCATTGCTATTGCTGTGGCTATGTGGCTATGGTGTAGGCCAGTAGCTGCAACTCCAATTCAACACCTAGTCTAGGAGCTTCCATATGTTGTAGGTGAAGCCCAAAAAAGCAAAAAAAGAAAAAAAAAGGTGTCAAGAGAGGCCTCCTTCTAACACTTTGCTGTGGTCAACACAGGCCAGAGACCAATCATCAGCACTGCTGCATCCCCAGAGATAGAGACATTCTATTTTCTTCATTCAACCATAGGTGATCCCTCAGTATATTTGTAATATATCTCAACTGCTCAAGTTCAAGTCAAAGTTTTCTTTCTCTAGAAAGTCTTTCTAGATTTCTCCCTCTCCAGCTAAAAATATGTTCCCTTTTCTGAATACCTACAGTGCTTTTGCTATACCTCATCTATTACATTTTTATTATATTAAAAGCAATTTTATTACATTTTCCTTCCTGTTCATACCTTATATTCTCTACTACTCTGTGAATACCTACTCTAGATCCATTGAACCAGAGTCTGAGGGGTAATTATGATTCGTTTCTGCTGAGACACAACAGGAACCCCCCATTTTTATGTTTTTATAAATTTGACCACTTCTCTCTGAGGCAAATTTCATTTATGGACAGATAATTGTTGCTAGCAAGGAGCAAGCACAGGACATTTCTAAAGACTTCATTGGCTCTACCATGCATGGGTTAAGAGGCCTCCAGCAGAGGAAATTTCATGGGTCATTTCCCAGTAACATGTGACAAACTGGAATCCTAAGAGAAGCCTCAGGTTAATGAGGCAAGCAGATGCACAGGCCAGACCTCAAGACACTGTGGGCAGGAGATTAGGCTTTACAGTAGCAGCGATGACTGAAGAATTCTGATTTATTTTCACTCTCTCTACAACTTGTATGTATTTTGGATCCCAAACTGCATTTATCATATGTTAGACCTTGTTGAAATATCAAGGAGTAAGAAAATCAATTGTAGTATCTCTAAGCAAAAACTGGCATTGGTTAGAGGTGTACCGTGTTTGGAAAGAGAGCCACAATAGTCTCTTTACAATGTTACTTTGCTCTTCCTCCCTCAAAGAAGAGGAATTTACTTAGTCACCCTTTGAATCTAGCTGGCCTCATGACTTTGACTAATACAAGAATACAGCAGCCATAATATTTTGCAACTTCTTTCTTTTTTTTTTTTTTTGTCTTTTTGCCTTTTCTAAGACCGCTCCCTTGGCATATGGAGGTTCCCAGGCTAGAGGTCTAATTGGAGCTGTAGCCACCGGCCTATGCCATAGCCATAGCAATGCAGGATCCGAGCCGCGTCTGCAGTCTACACCATAGCTCACAGCAATGCTGGATTGTTAACCCACTGAGCAAGGCCGGGGATCGAACCCACGACCTCATGGTTCCTAGTCGGATTCGTTAACCACTGAGCCACAACGGGAACTCCAATATTTTGCAACTTCTGAGTCTAGGCCTTGGGAAACCTCACAGCTTCTGCTTTTGCCCTCTCTCTCTTTGTATAAAACTCAACTCTATGTGAAAAAGCCTGAGCTAACCTGCTAAACAATGCAGGCACACAGCCTTGCTATAAGCCAGCAGCAATCAGCTCCAAGCAGACTTGCCAACTGACTGGAATTGCATGAGTTTATCCAGGCAAGGTCATCAGAATGACCACACAGCTAAACCCAGCCCGAATCACTGACCACGAGAATTGTGAGCTAATGACTGTTTGAGGTCACTAAGGTTTTGAACGGGCTTATTACATAGCATAGACTAAAGGATACGTATAATGCATAACACTGAAAGAAATAGTAGCCCTTATTTTAGTGAAGATATCTGGACTGTTGACAAGCTCTCTGGGCCTTTCAAAATGGGTCTGAAGAGTTCCCATTGTGGCTCAGCGGGTTATGAACCTGCTAGTATCCATGAGGATGCAGGTTCCATCCTTGGCCTCACTCAG
Source organism: Phacochoerus africanus (assembly GCF_016906955.1). Lineage (NCBI taxonomy): Eukaryota > Metazoa > Chordata > Mammalia > Artiodactyla > Suidae > Phacochoerus > Phacochoerus africanus. The sequence continues at coordinate 206,116,706 of NC_062544.1, read as the reverse complement.
TGGGTTAAGGATCATGCATTGCCACAAGCTGCAGTGTAGGTCACAGAGGTGGCTGGGATCTGGCGTCGCTGTGGCTGTGGCATAACCCTAGCCTGGGAACTTCCATATGCCACAGGTGTGGCCCTAAAAAGTAAAAAAATTAAAATGGAAATAAAATAAAATGAAATAAAATGGGTCTGAAATGAAAGTGTCCATTTTAGACTGTGGGCACAAGCTCACCACAGAGAAAAATAATGTAACGGATGGTTCTGAGGAACAGAGTTTTAACTGCAGAGGCGCTGGCTTTTTGTGATGAAGTAACTATATACTCAGGATTTACAAAGACTTGGCTTTTCAAAATAATTCATAATGATTTTTACATTTTGAGTCCAGTTCATAGTTTACCAACTACTTTCAGCATCTTTTGTGGTTTGTAATAAAAAGATTCTTTAGTGCTGACTAGAGTCATAAATTCAGGGATTTTCAAACTTGGTATCACAGACTTAGAAATGACCTGGGGGCCGTCACTCCAACCTTCCCTTTTAACAATGTTTAAATAGGGAAGACCCAATTAAGATATATTTTGAAGGAAGGATTCAGTCCCTACAAATGAGTGCAATGACACTTACATAGCTCATACAGTTCACTCACAGACAGGAACTAAAGTGAGTTAGTGAACTCCCACTCCCTTCCACACACATGTGAAGTCAGATTTCCAGACTTTTTTTTTAACCGCAGAGCCTGAAACTCCATGGTTATCTCCATTTTCCACAGGTGAGAGGTCAAGGCTCAGACACTTGCTTGAGGTCAGGCAGACTGGGCAAGGGTCTAACCTGAGTTTACTGAATCTAAACCCAGACCTTTCACCTCTGCCATGTTTGGAAACTGGTGACTCTGTTGAGTTAAAGCTCAACCACAGAAAAATTATACACTACATGTATATAACTGCCCACTTATGGTCACCATAAACCAATATTCATGATTACTTTTTAGTGACTGGAAATAGCCTATGTTTTAACATTCTTGTAGAAACCCTTGCACCCAAATGTTAGAAAAGCAATGGTTTTCTTTCTTTGAGAACTCCTAGAAAAGTAATGATCTTGCCCTTGTGACCCCAGAGGTACAGGGATTAGAATCAAAAGAATCAAAAGTTGGAAGTGGCAGGAGGTAGATTGTAGCATATATATATATATATATATATATATATATATATATATATATAAAAGCTTTTTTAGGACTGCTCCCACAGCATATGGAGGTTCCCAGGCTGGGGGTCGAATCAGAGCTACAGCTGCCAGCCTACAACCACAGCCACAGCAACGTGGGATCTGAGCCGCATCTATGACCTACACCACAGTTCACGGCAACACTGGATCCCTAACCCACTGAGCGAGGCCAGAGAGCGAACCCACATCCTTATGGGTCTTAGTCGGGTTCGTTAACTGCTGAGCCATGAAGGGAACTCCCTTAGCTTATATTTTTTAAAAAGCTTTTTAAAATAAAAAACCTAACTGCCGTCGTATAATTAGCACTTCCTTGTCCCTAATATGTCCAGAAATACACAGATGGGACTCCAGGGCTAGTCAGGAGGCTAGGTAATCTGACATCTCAGATTCCTATAAGGAAGTGTATAGAAGTTCAGGTCCTTGGACTTAAGTGGGGTTTGCTGCTTTTATTGTTTCTCTGAAAAATCTTGTCCGCAGAGCAAAGGGCTACTGCATCTGTTCCCAGACACTGAAGAACTCTTTATTCTTTTAGAACATAACGAACATTTGTTTTGACTAGCTAACCTGGCGACCGAAATTCCCCAGCCCTTTATATGTGCACACTACCATACCAAAGATATTTATAGTAGGGCCTTCAGGGGTCTTGAAGCCCCTGGGCCAAATGTCTTTACTGTTGGGGAGATAGGTTTCAACAAGAAGAAAAGCCCCCTTGTGGTTTTTGTCTATTTCAGTTTTTCCCACACATGCCAAGGCAGGAAGAAGTGAGGCGGTGGGCAGGGGGGCAGGCAGGAAAGGAAGGAACTGGTACTGCTCCTTGACAGTGTGCTAGGCATTGGGCTGGAGGCTTTGCAAAATTATCATCTTTAATCCTCCAGACAACCATAGAGACAGCTGGTTAGCTGGTTTTATCCTTCTTATTTTGCAGACAGGTAAACTGAAGCTCTGAAAGGTTGACTTGTCCCTGGTTCCTCTGCAAAAAGAGTTTGCTGGCTCTAAAGCCCTCACCTTTCCCCCCAGCAGCCCTACCAGAAGGCTTTGGTGAAAGCAGCTCAGTCTCTTTCCTGGAGTCCAAAAGAATTATGCACCAGTGTTCTTAAGCTACTTAGTCTGTGTCATCCATGCAAGCCCTCACCACTTCAGGAAGCCCCCGAGGAAGGGAAAATAGTGTTCTAGTCCAAGGGAAAGCCCACTGAGCTAATCAAATGCCCTTTTCGGCTCTGAGCTCCAGTTTGTCCACTTGTAAATAAAGGGCTTTGGACTATTTGCTTTCTTAGGCCCTATTTCTGGCTCTAAAAAATATTCATGGAATCAGTCAAATTATTAACTGAATAATACGTGTTAAGGAATGTCTTTCAATAGCAGAGAATCCCTTCCTCTGCGAGTTTTATTTTTAAATTTTTTTTTTCACGTACATCCTTGGTAGGAGGAGAAGGCGTGAGAGTGGGGACCTTTATTTATTCCCAGGGTGTTTTTGGCATAAGCAGGAACCTAGTGAGAGCTTCCCCCCACACACGAGCGTCACAGACAGCTCCCTGAGGGGGTGCGAGCGTAGACCTGCTCAGCCCTTGCTGAGAAGATAGCAGCCTGCCAGGTGGGGCTGGAGGTGACAGGGAACGTTGTGGGAGACAGCTGGAGGAACACGGTGTAGGGTGTCATAGATGCTGTTCTAGCGTGGATCCCAACTCAGAGTGTGATGGCAGGGAAGACACTGTTTTTCCAGGCAGCTAGTTTCTCAGCCTGAAAGGAGGCACTTGAGCTGACAGATGGCCAGGGAACCTAATAAGATGGCCTGTGCATGATCACATCACTTGATGCATTGGTTATAGACTTCAATTCTTTAGAGTTGGATTTTAATCTATGCTTTTTGGATCTTCTTTCAGCCTCATAGATTATCTCGGGCCAGTCTAGTTCACCTTGTAGACTATGTGTCTTTGAATAAGCCACCTGATGGATTATCCAGTCCAAGATTCCTACCCCAGGAACAGAGTAGCTTTTGCTCCTTATTGAGCAAAAAAGATGTTACTTTAGAATGTGCAAAGAACCAACTGAAAAACTGCTAGATAAAAAAGGCTTTGGGGAGATCACACCTCATCACTGAGAATGGGGCTTGCTACCCTTCACAGACAACCAAGGAACTGGTCCAGATTTAACAACTTGGTCTCAAGGAAACCAGAGAAAGATGTTACCTTCAACTCTTCCCACCAGCGCTCAGCCCAAATCCCAAGTCCTCCAACCTGAGAGCCTTCAGCGAGTCACAGCCAGCTGAGAGGCATAGCTTGAAAAGAGCATGGGTCTCTAGCCCTCGGAAAGCATTTTCATTAAACCTGTTGATTATATTCTTGTCCATTCTCCTGCCAAATCCAAGAGTCCCTTCCAGAGCTTCCCTGACAAATGGTAGTTCCCTCTTTGTCTCAACCAGAAATGTACCACTTTTTTTAATGTGGCAGCTAGTCCCATTTTTGTAGAGTAATTAGAAATTTATAGTGCCATAGCAGTCTCTCTGTAACTGAGTAAGGATGTCTGTCATTCGCTTGTATCAAGCTTTCTAAGGGAGGAATTAGCTCCTCTAGAGATAATCAGGATTGTTGGCTGTAAGCAACAGAAACAGACTCTGGTGGTCTCCTGTGAAAAGGTACTTACTGAAGTGATATTTGGGCTCACAAAACAAGTGGGAGACTGAAAGAATGAGCTTGGGCAACAGGCAAGATCTACAGTCCAGATCATATTTTAGGAACAGTCTGGTCCATGTGTGGGTGCTCTGCCCGACCTGCAATTTTTTCCCCTATCTGGACTCATTTACTAAAGATTCCAAGTCCTGGTAGCAAGTGCATGATTGGTTAAAGCTCCAAGCTCTAGATTGGAAAACTTACAAGTCAGCCTTTCTCTTCTTTTTTTCCTTCTTTCTTTCCTTCTTTCTTTCTTTCCTTTTTCTTTCTTTCTTTCTTTCATTTCTGTCCTTTTCTTTCTTTCGTTCGGTCTTCTTTCTTTCTTTTGTCTCTTTCTTGCTTTCTTTACTTTACTTACTTTACTTCCCTCCTGCCCTTCCTTCACTTTCCTGCCTTCTTCCTCCTTCCTTCCTCCCTTCCTTCCTTCCTTCCTTCCTCTTCTTCTTTCTTTCTTTCTTTTTTGTCTTTTTGCCATTTCTAGGACCACTCCTGTGGCATATGGAGGTTCCCAGGCTAGGGGTTGAATCAGAGCTGCATCCGCTGGCCTATGCCAGAGCCACAGCAACACGGGATCTAAGCCATGTCTGCAACCTACACCACAGCTCATGGCAACACCAGATCCCCAACCCACTGAGCAAGGCCAGGGATTGAACCTGCAACCCTATGGTTCCCAGTCGGATTTGCCAACCACTGAGCCACGATGGGAACTCCAAGTCAGCCTTTCTTTTAAAGGACTGACTATAAAGCTTTAGTCATTGAACTCTCTGAGTACACATATATGGCTTACTTTTTTGTGCCCTAATTATGCCTTGTCTCTGGTGGAAACACATAGCTGTCCTCCAGGAGGGTATTTTAGAAAGGGGAAGAAATGAATTTTGCCATTAAATCCAGCGGTAACTTCCAGCTTGTTAATGCCATGTATAACTTTACACTTCCATTACCTGAACTAAAACACACCAGTATCACTTAATGAACTTTTTAATTGGCTCTTTAAAATAGTAGTGCAATCAGGCTTCTCATTTGATTCATGCACAAAATCTGCAGACAGGCTGAAAGGGAAAATGTGAATCACAGTTTAAATAGATGCTTTTCAACTACTTTGTAAGACAAACAGATGTATTAATTAGCACATACTTTAGGGCATGTTTTATACTTATAAGGAGAAAAGAGAACAGAATATCATTTCACTAGAGGCAATAAGAAAGATTTGAGCTCTGACCCCAGACACAAAATGGCATCTTGTTTTCAGAAATGCCTATTTCTAAGAACAATGACTTCAGGGGCTTAGAGTGGGGCTCTAAGGGCCAGAACAGGACAGAGAAATGATCTCTGGGTTTATGGAACAAGGAGGCTCTTGTCTAAGAGGTATATAAGAAGAAAACCAGAACCTTAGTAATGTGGGGAAAACCTCTTAACATAGAAACATATAAAGAAATCTAGTAGTCATAGAGCCAACACATTTTAAAAGTCTTCAGTAACACAATTGTGCTCTTATACACTCAGGACTTAAGTGTAAGAAGATTTAGGCTATAGGCAAAATTCTGGTTGTACATGATATCATGCTAAGTGTTATTGAGATAATAGAGACAAGAGGGTCTCTACCTTGCAGGAAACTTGAAGGGATCACATGGACACAGATGTGAACTTAATATAGTATGTTTTCTTATTGTGGTAAATTCATGTTATTTATTTATTTATTTATTTATTTATTTATTTATTTTTGTCCACCCTGGGGGCATGTGGAAGTTCATGGGCCAGACATCAAACCTGAGGCACAGCAGTGACCTGAGCCACTGCAGTGACAACACTAGATCCTTAACCCACTGAACCACCAGGGAACTCCCCCCCCTTTTTTTTAAAACTAAAAATGTGAAGAACTCTGTTTCCTAAAATGATGATCATGTGAGTCTTTCTTGCCTTGAGTTTCTTTGTCATCCATCCTCACCCACCTTGGGTCATTATTTGCAGGTCTATCTTATTGGACTTCTATGAGAGAAAAAAGAACTATGTCTCTTCTTTCTCCTTGCCCCCCTCCATTACCCCGTGCTTGCCTAGCACATAGAGGATTCTCATTACGTGTATGCTGAATGAATGAATCATGAAACAGAATTAGGAAGACATAAGGCTTCTTGCAGTCCAGGAATAATTCTTCCAGATCATTTTAGATAAGGCTGTGTAAACTTGGCAAGAAACTTCATCTCTCCAAGGCTTTCCTGTAAAATAAAAAGGTAAAGTATTGGCCAGATTGAGGGTGCAGTTTTTCAACTTACATGGCTACTTAGGTTGCTAGTAGCTGAACTGAGCTCTAGTTTGGGAAGGAATTAGAAGCCACATCTGGACTTAGTCAAGAAGAAGATTGTGAGTGATTATCTGTGTCTGTCATGGGCATTGGAGTAGCAAGTAGTTGCATGTGTCAGCTCTCAGCCAGAGATATATGCATCTAGGATTTTGACTATTACTTAAACTGAGAACTTCAGAGGGAAAATAAGATGGAAATATACCAAGGAGATGGTCAACTTCTCTAGGTTCTTTCATTGGATTCTCTCTTTGGCCAGATTGTATACTTCTGGTTTGGGCAGGCAGGATGCTGCCTGATGGAAAAGAAATGGGACATTCTGAAGCTTCTGTGCATCTGATAATCCATATGCCCTGAGCACCTATAGGTTGCTGCATCTACATTATTTTATAGAATGAAGAAGTAAATTATTTGTAAAAGAACATTAATAGAATGCAAGAAGTATGGAAGAGTCATTGCCTGCCCTTCCATGCAGACAGCTTTTTACCCTCTAGGCAGTTCCCTCAAAAAATCATGTTTATCTAGTATGCAAGTGAAACTGAGCAAATGAGGTTGTGGTATACCCTGGATTTCCAAATGCAGGCTGATGGAGCCTGATGTACTGACTGATAACCACGTAAGACTCTTGTTTTATGTATAGCTTCCTAGGTCCTTCTCTAGAACAAATGAATCAAAGTCTCGGGAATAGAGTTTGGGAGGAGTATTTATGCTTAAAAATTTCCACAATGATTCTGATATGAAGTCTGGATTGGAAAGCACTGTTTTTGATGGCTGAATCATAGTCCAAAAGTATCTGAAAAGGGTGAAAAAACAAAGATAAAATGTCAGAGACAAATGTAAATCCCACAAATTTACAATAGCATGAACTGGGAAAACCTTGGCTGACAACAGCATGTGTAATAAATCTGCAGTATTTGATTTTCTGTGACCTCAGGATGAACTCGCTCTGAGACAGCCTCCAAAATAACTATGGTGGTGATAAGCTAAAGCATATGAATGTAATATCCAGAGCAGGGGAAGCAATCTCTCTCTCCTATTCTGTACTCTTGGAGCCCAACTGGATTATATTCTTGATTTAATAGTAATTGTTACTTTCAGCAGTTATAACTTTTATGAACCACTTTCATCACTTACATGCTTTCTTGTCCAATACTTCATTTTCCTACATAAAAATTTCAGTTCAGCTGTGTTGATGGAATACAGCCCATTGGTGGAGGCACAGTTCAAACCTAGGTCTTTTATCCACCAAGTCCCATGTCATGTTTGACAGTTTGGAGAATCTACAGACCATGAAAGTAATGTAGCTGAAAATTGTGCCATCAGAAGAACTAGAGTTTCTTACCCTGGAGGAGATGGAATAAGGCCTTGTGTATTGTCTCCAAAGGATTGGTGGGTTTCCATGAGGGAAGAGAGGATAGGTTGCCATGGAGGACAGATCAGACCAATGGGAGAAGTTACAAGGGAGACAGATCTTGACCTACACTTTGACCCAAGACATTTCTCGGGAGTCAAATCTCTTTAAAAATGGAAACAAGGCTGGAAGATTATTTACTAGGAATACTTAAGGAAGAAGTTTGGGGTTTGGTGACCTCAGAGGTCCTATAAAGAACCCTGACTTGTGAAACCCAGGCATGGCTGATCTTCTGATGATCAGGGTTGTTGAAACAGCAGGTTTGGAAGCAGGGGTGGTGGGGCAGAATGATGACCTCAGATGTGAGAAGCTCCTATTCTGGGCCTTACCCTCTTGCCCTCTGACTTCTTACTGGAGAACCTCATGTCTTAAGCTGAGCTAGAGCTTTGGGAGCAGCCTGATGTCCATTATACTTCTGGCAACCACAGCCTCTCTCCTTTTCCATCTGTTTAGTGATCCCTGATTTAGTCATAGAATCACAGATTCCCAGAGCTAAAGGGCATTTAGAGGTCATTTGGTGCACCTGGCCACATTATAGTTTGGAAAACAGACAGTGAAATATGTGACTTGAAACAAACACCATTAAACGTTAGAGTAGGAAGAGGATCTTAGGGCCCCCTGACCATGTCCCTTCATTCTCCTACAACCTTGAAGGGGAGTGATTTCCAACCTTCACAAAGTGAGCAATAGTGAGGCCAAGATGGCTGCCCATCTCTCAGCATAGTGTTCTCACTCGTTCTGGATGTCAACTCCTGTTTCTCCCTGGGTATCTATTCTTTCTGTCCCACTAGGGCCAGTGCCCTCTGCTGTGGGATGAATAGAGGCTGGAGCTGAGCTCACAGAGCACCAGCCCCATCATGGTCAGTGCCATCTTCACTCCAAGCCGGGCCTGGGGAAGGCATGCAACTCTCTGTAGGCAGTGTTCTCCCCAAATAAAGCAAAATGTCAATGTTTTAAAATCTGCAACTCAGAGTTCTCATCATGGTTCAGTGTTTAACAAACCAGACTATAATCCATGAGGACTCAGGTTCAATCCCTGGCCTCATTCAGTGGGTTAAGGATCCAGTGTTGCAGTGAGCTGTGGTGTAGATTGAAGATGCGGCTCAGATCCTGTGTTGCTGTTGCTGTGGTGTAGGCTGCCGGCTACAGCTCCAATTTGACCCCTAGTCTGGGAACCTCCATATGCCGCAAGTGTGGCACTAAAAGGACAAACAAAACAAAACAAAACAAAACAAAAAACAAAAAACAAAACCCCTGCAGCTCACATCACTGAGGTTTTCAAATTAACAGACTAAGCATTCTTTTGAGTGATTCTACTTATTAATCCTCCCTTGGGTTAGTTTTGTGTGTGTGTTTGTTTGTTGGAGATGAGAGTTAGTATTGGGTGGAAAATAGAATTTAGTATAGAATAGAATTTGTCCTTATAATAGTTGAGAATTTTTTAATGGAGTGAGGAGAGAAACAGCATTTGACTATTTCCTTCCTTCTTTCCATTTTTCTTTCTCTTTCTCCCTCCCTTCCTCCCTCTCTGCCTCTCTCTCTCCTTCCCTCCTTTCCTTACCTTTTTCCTTCCTTTCCTCCTGAATTTTCCAATTCAGGACTGCAGGTGCTCATCGGTTGAAGAATGAGTATGTCCTCTCTCTAAGGACCTAGTGCATATTGCTCTACGTTAAGGATGCTTCATTCTGTCTTTCAGCTTCTTTGCCAGTTTAAGAATGCAGCGCTATAGAAATGGGCCATCAGACACTGTTCTTTAAGAAAGTCTATGCCCATGAGTTCTCCTGTGGCACAGTGGCTTAAGGATCCAATGTTGTCACTGCTGTGGCTTGGTTTGCTACTGTGGCGTGGGTTCCATCTCTGGCCTGGGAACTTCCATATGTTGCAGCAGCAGACAAAATAATAATAATATAATAATAATAATAATAATAATAATAATAATAATAATAATAATAATAAAGAGAGAGAGAAAGAAATCTATACCCAAAGTCAGTGCAAAATCTCTCTTAAGTCTGAAGTCTGACTAACACATTCATTTGTTCTGAAGTTATTATCTGTGCAAGGCCTAGCATTTACAGTCCCAAACACCAGAGGTTCCCAAATGCCTGTCCTGTCTGTTTCAAAATTTCTCTTTGTGATTACTCATGGCTCTTTGAGAAATTTTCCTTTCTCCATTGGAATTTTCCATAGAGTACTCTACCCTAAAGGTGAATTTTTCTAGTGAGGTGAGGAAATGTGAGTATCCCATTTACAAATTAAAAAAAAAAAAAAATCATGACAGGAGTTCCTGTCATGGCGCGGTGGAAACAAATCTGACTAGCATCCGTGAGGACTCGGATTTGATCCCTGGCCTTGTTCAGCGGGTTAAGGATCTGGCATTGCCATGAGCCATGGTGTAGGTTGAAGATGCGGCTCAGATCCTGCGTTGCTGTGCTGTGGCTGTGGCTATGAGCTGTAGCTCCGTTTGGACCCCTAGCCTCAGAGCCTCCATATGTTGCAGGTGTGACCCTAAAAAGCAAAAAAAAAAAAAAAAAAAAAAATTCATGACAGTGTTTGCCATTTTTAGTAGGAAAAAAATTCTTAAGACCCATCTCTCCCACATTTAATGGCCCTAGGAAGTGACTCTCTAGGGTAAGAATCATTTCCCCAAATGAGCTCAAGAAAGAAGAGTTTGAAAACTAGTGATGTCACCTCCTGAGAGAATGGAATGAATGTGAAGGAGCAGGGGCCTTCTGGGAATGGAAGACCTGGGCTCATCTCCTGATTTTTCCTCTCCTTATGACCTAGACAGCCAGGTCTACTATTCACAAGCTGTGTGACCTGAGATTAAGTGACTTAAACTCTCTGTACTTCACATGGGGATAAGACTGCTTGTTATGAGTAGGAAATGATTTTCTGGATCTAATGGGGACAGGTCTTCCTTACCAATGGAAGAGCTGAAGCAGAGAGGTCTGGAGGCTGGAGGGAGGTAGAGTGTGTGAGTAACAGGATGATAAGAGGAAAGGTCATCTGCTCTGGGCTACATGGAGATGCAGCGGGGCAGCTGGTGGCTAGGGCTGGCCAGACCTACTCACTGAGGATTGGGAACGTCAGGCTAATCGAGGCTGCACCAGGAAGCTGGGATTCCCTCTTCTCCCAGATGAAGACGTGGAATTCATAGCTGGGAATGAAGAATAGGGTCAAATATTGTTTTAGCCATTAAACCACATAACAAAGTACCAGATTTGGAAAGAACGTTGGCTGGATGGCAGGAGATCTCAATCTTGTCTCAGCATGCCAGGAATGTGCTATTTGACTGGGGCAAGTAATTGGGCAAGTAACTTGTCCTTTTTTATTTTATTTTAGTAATTTTATGTATTTTATTTTATAGCAGCACCCATCGCATAGGAGAGTTCCCTGACCGGGGACTGAATCCAAGCCATAACTATAACCTATGTCGATCATTGAACCCACTGTGTTGGGCTGGGGATCAAACCTGAGTTTCTGCAGCAACCTGAATGGCTGCAGTTGGATTCTTATTTCACTGAGCCACAGCTGGAACTCCAAGTAATTTGCTCTTTCTAAGGTTCACTTTCGCTGTTTCTTAATAAAGTGATCGGCCTAGATTACTGGATATTCTCTTCAGCTCTGATATTCAGTGATTTCTGATTTGTGAGCATTCTTCTTAGTGCTTAACAAGGAGAGAAAAGATTATGCTGAACTGCAATTAAAAAAAAGAAGAAGAAAGAAAGAAAAAGGAAACCCTTAAGATTTAATAGAACTAGTGAGCTGTGCACCATTTCGAGCAATCCCTGGCAAGTGTTTCATAACAGTGGCAGCTTGCTTACCCCTTATGGAATATTTGTAGAAAAGGAGGTACAGATTGTGAGCAGGAAGACACTCGAGATGTTGAATATCTTTGAATGTCTGATAAGAAAAGGGAAAGGAGGAAATGGCATTTGATGGTAATTTTATTTCTCCAGTAAACATATGTCAAGTGCACATTGTGAGTCTGTGCACCCGGCCCACGTGAATCCCACTTGATTTGGGTCCTTAAGAAGTCACAGCTTAGTGTAGGAGACAGACATGTAATTAAAAATTCCTTCTACAGACTGAGTGAAAAAAGAGCTGGAGGTGGAGTTCCCATCGCAGCTCAGTGGATTAAGAATGCGACATGGTGACCATGAGGATTTGGGTTCGATCCCTGGCCTTGCTCAGTGGGTTAAGGATCTGGCATTGCTGCAAGCTGCAGTGTAGGTCACTGATGCAACTTGAATCTGGTGTTGCTGTGGCTGTGCCACAGGCCAGCAACTGCAGCTCCATAGCTGCAGTTCTGATTGGACCCCTAGCCTGGGAAATTCCATATGCCGCAGATGTGGCCCTAATGAAAGAAAGAAAGAAAGAAGAGAGCTGGAGAAAAGAGAGATTCATCCCAACCGGGGAGATTAGGAAAGGCTTCACACAGGGTGACCTTGAACTAATCTTGAAATGATGAGTAAGGTTTTGATAGATCAAGAATGAGGAAAGGGGGGCATTCCAGGCTGTGATAATGACATGAATAAAGGATTGAAAGTGGGAAAGTCTGGGTATTTTTAGGGCACAGAGGTAAGCATTGCTGAAACAGCAGCATGGGAGATCTCAGAGAAGGGACTAAAAAAGAAAGGTTCCCCCCAGCCCCTACGCCCTGCCACTGGTTTCTTAGCTGCTTTAAATATAATTAACTTACCTATGGTTCTTAATAGATTATTGTACCCAATATTCATTTGAGGAAAAAAGAACCATTAGTAAAATGCTTGGGAAGATGATGTCAATATTTAATAATCCATCCAAGTGTCTTCTGCAGGTTTAGAGTACAGAGGCCTATGGAAATGACTGATATTCTCAAGAAATGGATCTTGGTTTTCCATCATTGGCTTGTTATGCAAAGTAAGAAATCTATTGCACTCAGAGTGACAGACTGGGGACTCAGTGATTATGGTTAGGGGACTTGGACAAGTCAATTTTTATCTCTGGGTCTCTCTAGATGAATGACCAGTGGTGAGTGAAGGGATTTTCAGAGATTCTGGGGCCACATATTCAAAACTAATTTGACCCATCACAAGGGAACTCTGTAACCTTAGGCCCCATCAACTGACCTTTCATTGTCTTAGCTTTTTCCTCAGAAAATTGTGACAAAGCTACAGTGCCCTGAGTCATTGTGGGAAGCCCAGGGCAGGGGTGTGAGGAGCCCTGGGACAGGAGCCAGGAACTGGGGCTTCTAGGGTGGCCTCCAGGATACTCAGGCAGACCTCAGGCCCCAGTTGCCTTGCACATAAGTCTCTCTCTTCATTCTAAGGGTAGTGATAGCTGTGCTGCCAACATCCTAGGCTTGTCTGAAAATTAAACAAGGTCATGAATGCATAGTAAAAACCATAACAAGACTACAAAAATGTAAGCAATGATAGATGATTATCTAAAAATGAGCTAATTTTATTTTTTTATTTAGGGCCACACCTGCTGCATATGGAAGTTCCCAGGCTAGGGGTTGAATCAGAGCTGCAGCTGTCCGCCACAGCCACAACCACAGCAATGCCAGACCCAAGCCGTGTCTGAGACCTAGACCACAGCTTATGGCAATGCTGGATCCTTAACTCACTGAGCGAGGCCAGGGATTGAACCCTCATCCTCATGGATACTAGTCGGGTTTGTAACCTGCTGAGCCATGACGGGAATTCCAATGTTTATATATATATGATTTTTAAAAAATAGTTTAAAAACATAGATGTGGAGTGTATATATGTATATATATATTTGTCTTTTTAGGAGCACACCCACAGCCTACTCCATGGCCACAGCAATGGGGGATCTGAGCTGTGTTTGTGATGTATACCACAGCTCACGGCAACGCTGGATTCTGAACCCAATGAGTAAGGCCAGGGATCGAACCCCCATCCTCATGGATGCTAGTCAGGTTCACTAACCTCTAAGCCACGATGGGAACTCCAGATGTGGAGTATATTAGCTCAGAGTACAAGTTTACCAGCCAAATGATATATATTCAGTACAAAATTCACCTCTAATGCAACAATCAGTAAAATTTAGGATGGAAGGTTAAAAGGAGTGTAATGCTTTTCTTGAAGGTTTTTTTTGTTTTTTTTGTTTTTTTTTGTTTTTTTTTGGCAGTAAAAAAATATAAGATGCAAAAGCATTGTTAGGTCTAATTTAAGACCCAGGCTGGATGGTACCTTGGAAAGTATTCCTTTCACTTGGAGACAGAGCATTGTTTGCACAGGGAAGGCCCATCCTCTGAGGAGATCCAGTCTCCCTCATGTTGTTCTCCAGTCTGAAATGTTCTTTCTTGTGTGGGGCTTTTGGAATTTTAGAAAATCAGAAACAAAAGTTTATCTAAGCCCATCCCCCCCAGAATGCAGAAATACTTTCTACAACCCAGCTCCTTGGGCTGGGGGGGTCTCTGGGCTTCCTGGGTGGCTTTCTCTCCGAAGAAAGCCATGCCATTACTGAGCAGGTCTAATGGTTAGAAACCATGTGCCTCCTTCTTGGCTCAGCTTTTCTGAGACCACTGCTGACTGTGTATGACCTAATTAACCAATAACTTGGAATTTTCACTTCACAAAGCAAGTCTTACCTGCCTTAGACTGGTTACCCCTCAGATACATGGAAACCCAGAATTATCTATCTCCCCCCGCCCCAGCTTATTACTCCCAGTTCTTTCAGGAGTTCTTCATTTCACGCCTTTTCCCAAACCTGTCCTCACTTTGGTCTCCTTCTCTTAACATCTGGCTCAACTGCCTGTGCCCTGATGTCTTCTTCTTTGAGTTCTCCCGCTCACGCATGCCTGGTCCCTTCCTCCAAGGCATTTTCCCTGATCCCCCTCAGAAACAACCACTCCTTCATTCAGACTCCAGGCATCTTCTACCATCTACCGTCTTCATTTTCCTCCCTGTTTACATAGCGGTGACTATATATTGAAAGGAAAGGTTACACTTTCTTCTCACTAACCTCTGTTGTGGGGAATGTTGAAGTTATCATTCACCTTCAACTTGAAGAGTATGTGACTTTCTCTACCTATTGGCCTTGGCTAATTATGCTATTTAGTATTTACTTCCATGGTAGGTGTGTTGGAAAAAGAGCACCATTCTTTGACTTACTGCTAGAAGAAAATTATGTGGGTTGGCTGCCATTGTGTGAGAGGTCACATGCTGTCCTAAGCACAAAAGAGAAGACATGGGTCTCAGCAGATGGACAGCCTTGGGTCTACTGCTTAATCTTCTTGTGACTCATTTTGTTTCCACTCTAAGATGTGAATAATAATATCCCTAAGAGAGGGTTGTCTGGAGGATCAGATGAGGTGCTACGTGACAGTGACTGGCTTATAGGAGCTCTTCCATAAAGTTAAGATGAAACCAAGTAGAGTAGAATTGCAATTCAATATGACCCCTTGAATTAAAGAAGTTGGCATGAATGTGCAGCATTATGCTTAATTGAGGGAAAAAGAGTTCTCTGACAGAAGAAGAGTAAACAACTATTATACAAGAAGGGGGATGACTGCTTTTGCTCAAAATAAATATGAGTGCTCTACAAATATCTGGAGGTATTATGCAAAGAAAGTAAAAAATTAGGAATTAGCATAAGCTAAATATTATCTAGTGATACATCATTATCAAAATTCCATAGGCCTGGTTGACAGTTCTTTGTCTCAACAGTAATTGTATAACCTTAAGCAAGACCATATAGAACCACAATCTTCTCATGTGCAGAATTTAGATATTTGGAAGAAATGATCTATAAGATCTCATCCAGGTCTAAACCACTCAGACTCAAGCATTTTTAACACAATGTGAAAACTCTTACGGGGGAGTCCCACTGTAGTGTAGTGGGTAAAGAATCTGACTGCAGTGGCTCGGATTGCTATGGAGGTGTGGGTTTGATCCCTGGCCCAGCACAGTGTGTTAAAGAATCTGGTATTGTTGCAGCTGCAGTGTAGGTTGCAGCTTTGGCTTGGATTCAGTCCCTGGCCTGGGAACTTCCATATGCCGCAGGTGCAGCCATAAAACAACAATAACAAAACACTCTTATGGGAGTTTGTCCTGTGGGAGTATGTCCAATATGTCCTTCATCAAAATACCCAGGAAAATAATGTGATGCAGGAGTGGTATTCAGAGACCTGGGTTCTAGTCCTGGCAAATGTCACACACACACACACACACACCACTGCATTTATGTGCAATGAACACTGAGAAGTCCTACAGAAGAGCTATCTCAATACCAGCCATGAGGCATCAGAAAGGATATTACTATAAAGGTGGGGGTATGAGGGAAATGCAAATAACTTTTTTCCCTTCCCACTGAAGGCAGATACAAAGAAAACACACTTGAATTGCATAAGGGAAGTCTTTCCAACTATCTGGGTGTGTAACCCAGAAACAGTTACCAAAAAGAGCTTGGGAAATCGATCTTTAAGAAGAGCAGAGCAAAGGGTTTAAGCAAATGGCTTTATGAAGGTTTTCCAGGTCCACTGGCTCTCAGGCACATCTCCATGTGAGGTTGGCTGTCAGGCACTTCCCAGCTTTGTATCCTGGCCTGGTGCAAGTTCTCTTCACTTTCACTTAGTGTTACTAGGGAGTGTGACTCAGAGCCAGATGGGGTGAGCTGGATTCCTAGTTGCTCAACATTTCATTATAAGCAGTTAGATGACACTGTGTGCGGTGCTAATGTGCCTCACAATGAGTTTTATGAGCTGCTCCTTGTAAGTATTTTGAAGCACATTTGCTGTCTCCACCCCCCCTTTTTTTTTCAAGATGGAAATGCTAACAATCAGAGAGATAGAGGAGGACAAAATCAAAGATGACACTGAATCACATAACTTCACAAGCCTGAGCCCTTAACTTGATCTTTGGCTATCCATGTTACCTCAGAAGTCCTATTAAGTACTCATAGGAACTTACTTAACAAATAGGAAAAATGGAGCATGAGGGTGTGAAGGGCAGGAAAATGAATACCATCAGAGAATTTCACTATGCATAGCCCAGAGGTAGAAAGAGAATAAAGAAAGGCCAGCCAAATTCTGTAAGTCTCTGATGTCACTGGAATCATTGCAATGGAGGTAAGCATGGTCTTCGGCCTGTGCCAGAGGTTGTGACTGGGTGCCAGGGACCAAGGGTAGTATGTCCAGTGTGTCCTTCCTTGAAAAACCCAGGAAAATAATGTGATGGAGGAGTGGTATTCAGAGACTTGGGTTCTAGTCTTGGCAATGCCATGAACTTCTATGGACACCAGGGCAAGTCTCTTCCTGACCCTGATCCTTCTCTGTGCTGAGGCAAACCTGAGAGGCTGGGGAGCAGGAGCTGTGGTCAGTTCATCGGTGAATGGCCTCTTTCTTCTCTGGTGGCATTACTGTGGGCTTGTGGATGACTCTGGGGCCATGTGATGTTGTAAGATGAGTCTCACGGCCTCTGGAGGACCAGGAATATTAGATCATCCAGTATTATCAGACCCCAGTCAGCACCACCATGGCATGGCAGTGGGTATTCAACAAGTGTCTGTCACAGGAATACGTTAGGCTCAGCTGTGGGCAACAAAGACTTGAAAATCAGTGGTTTGTATAAGATAGAAATTTATTTCTCTTCCACTGTGTGTCTATGTCCCGATCTCTGGAACCTGTGAATATCTTAGGTTATGTGGCAAAGGGGAATTGAGGAGGCAGTTGAAATCAAAGTCGCTAATAAACTGACCTTAATCATCCTGGATTATTCAGGTAGGTCCTATGCTATCCCCAAAATACTTTATAGTGGAAGAGGAAATTGTAAGAGAGAACCAAAGTGATGGCAGTATGAGAAGGATACGCCTGATATTGCTGCTTTGAAGACAGAATGAGAGGCCATGATCCAAGGAGTGTGGGGAGCTTCTAGAATCTGGAAAAGACTAGGAGGCACAACTACCCCCATGAAAGAAATACACCCTGCAGACACCTATATCTTGCCCAGTAAGACCCCTGTCAGACTTCTGGTCTATAGAATACCATGGTTAAAAAAAAAAAAGTGTCATTTTAAGCTAGTAACTTTGGAGTGATTTGTCCGAGCAGCAATCAGAAACCAAGGCAATCATTGAAATACATTTGAGGTAGGCAGCTGGGATAGGGAGTTAGTGTCCCACGGATCAGGGACCCAGACTCCTTTTCTCTTGTCACCCTAATGTGAGACTTCCATTCTTAAGGCCACCTCAGGGAAGAAGATAGCTGCTGGAGCTCCAACCATTACATCTGCAGTCTGAGGAGAAGATGAGGAGAGGAGATGTTCTCCTTCTAAGGAGAGTTTCTGGCAGACATATATACATCTGCTGACTTTTCACTGACTAGGACTTAGTCATCTGGGCACTCATGCAGCGGGATAGGCTGGGAAATCCAGCTGACTGATTCTGTGGCCAGTCAAAAACCAGGGCAATTACTGAGAGACTAGATATTGGGAGGCAATGAACAGACTCTGGCATAATAATGACAGTCTTTCCTTTTCTCTCTTAGATTTTTAAGAAAACAAGTTCTACTCTCAAAACTTGCTCTTGATGCACAGTGAGAAAGCCTGGAGACTCTCAGAGTGTCAGTTCCTTGTCTTCTCACCCTTTCCTTCTGGCCTCACACATGCTGTCAGCCTTCCTCTCCTCTTAGCTGCCTTTCAGAACCTGTCACCCTCCACCTTGATTGCCCATTTTTGTTCAGGCAGAGGGTCATCACCTCTCATCTGGATTCATTCTGAAGCATTTGGCATTTTGTTGAGGGGGACGGAAGTAGATGTAATTACCCCCAACCTCCCCCACCCGAGGATAGGGAAGTGCAGGAAGGTCAGGTGACTTGCCCAGGATCCCAGCTGGTGGCTGGCAGCGGAGCAATGTCGAAAGGTGCTTGGCTGGGTGTTGGCTGTCTAATTGCACCAGAGTCCTTTTCCATTGCTAATCAGATCTCTGGGTGGGAAGTGAATTTACTGATCATATTCCGGGATAGTTTTTAAAACGTATCCAAAATTGTGGCAGTGTATAATCTCTTATCAGTTATGCAGAGATCTAAGCACAGAGTAGAAGTGGGAGAAGAAGAGATAGAAAGCAAGGATAGGTGTCATCTGTAGGGTGGGCTTCCTCATTCTCAGAATCTGTGTCGACAGACTGGTATTCCCCCAGATGGAATTTCTCCATCGGTTCACTGCCCCACCCCGCCCACGTCACCAAGTCTGTGTCTCCAGGCTAAAAGCATTGGGATTATCTTTTATTCCTCCCTCTCTTTCCAGCCATTTTACCTGATCATCATCTAGTTATTGCTAAATCCTATGGGTTATAAGTCGTCTCTGTATCTCTCCCCTCCTGCGCCATGGACGTGTGACACATTCAGTGAGCAGAGGACAGACAAACCAACTAGATGCTATGCAGGAGCCCGTGTTACAAATTGAGGAAACATTGTTTTCTTCTGTTGCCCAGAGCAAAGAAATATTTAGAAAGCTCAACCTCTTACCTCTGCCCTAGAGAGCCCTTTTGATAAAGAGAACACTTGGTTCTGCCAAAAAAAAGTTTCAAAGCGGGGGCTGGACATTTCAAAAGGCGAGCTGATGGCCCTGCAGGTAGTGTTCACCGACTAACTGGGATGCTTTCAACTGCCTGAGCTAAAATTGGTGCTAGAGGCTAATGTCTTGCTTGTCTTGCCTCATTAGACAGTCTCTCTAAGATGTGTTTCAGGAAAAGAAGAAAGAGGAATAAGGGGAGGGAAAAAAAAAAGAAAAAAGAAAAGAAACAGACAGCTTCTAGGTTGCCACTGGAGGGAGTATCTAAAGCTGTATGTAGTTGAAGAACTGCCTGATCCCGCTCACCTCTCATCTCTTTTTATTACTACTTCACACTCCCATGTCCAGCTTCATTTCCTATTAGGAGTCTTCCAAAGAAAGAAGCTTGCCTTTCTTTTGCCTCCCCTAAGCTTCCAAAGGCATTTCTGATCTCTTCGGCTGGAGCTAGCTGGGCAAGGCCACCACCTCTCTCTTCCCTGCCACTCTGAGCAGGAATGGAAAACAGAGACGGTGAGGGCAGGTGAGCTCCCTTACAGCGGGAGTAGGCAGTGCTCTGCCCAAATTAACATCACAGAGAGAGTCTGAGGCTTTCCTTTCCAATCCTGGCATCAAAGTCTTGTTCACAGAGGCAGTCTGAAGGGATGCTGAGGGGGTGCAGGAAAGAGGTAGAAATAATATTGTAGTTAATTTCCTATTCTACACACAGAGAGAGGGGAGGGAGGGTGGCAAAGCTGCAAGTGACAGCAAAGAGTGGGTAATCCCAAATCCACACACATCCCCATCTGCTGGAGCCGTGGCGTGAAGCTGGCTTGGGGTCTGGAAGAAACTGGTTTGGGAAGAAACACTTGTTCTTGATTTTTCATCAAGTGGGTGAGTGAGAATTGACCCATTTGTTTGGACAAAATAGAGTTGTGAAACTGTAATATTCTTCCTTCCTATTGTTGCAAAAAGGCTTAATTCAGGGTTTGTTTGGTTATTGGTGTGTTGATCTTAAACTCTTTTTTTTTCAGGGAATAACACTGGATTAAAAGGCAGTTCAAAACAGGCAGAGAAGAATTGTGATTGTCTGCTCCAGGAGCACTGGCCTCACAATGAATTATTGGGTATCCTGGGCCTTTTTCTTTTGAGTCATTGACAAACAGAGAAGAGACATCTAGTTCAAAACTGTGGCTTAGACTCTGTCTAGTGAAAATATGCAGACTGCGTCCAATTACAAATACACCCGCCCCACACCCATGAGGAGATGGGAGGATGGCAGAAGCAGAAATTTTCTTCTCAACACACCGCAGAGCCCACCCTAGACAACCCACTCCACAGCAGACATTGGGCCATGGCGGTGTATTCGCACCACACAGACACACTGCCCCTCCAGGGATGGTTGTAGGAAAGAGCTCTGGCAGAAACCTGGGACATCTGAAAAATGTTCGGTACCTCTGCCCTGTTGATAGACACTGAGCCAGCCTGCAATGAGTTCTTATTTGGAGATGAAGGAAGAAAAAGAGTCCCAATGTAGGCTCTTTTTAAAAATTCCATCACGTGAAAGAAGGAATACATTGCATTCAAGATGTAGAGAGAGGACACACATTTGGAAAGTTGTACTATTGGGCCCAGTCTGCTGTGCAGCACAAGGCCCTAAAACCCAGGGCCAGCCCCTGCAGAGAAGCAAAAGATGTCATGTGAGTTGGGATGCAGGCTGCTTTGGACAAGAAGCCCTGCTCTTGGAGGCTCTTCCTTTTCGGTCTTGCCTCTATGCCATTCCTGTAGCATGAACTTTAGCCTCATGGTCCAAGATAGTGGCTAGAGTTCCAACCATCACATTAACAGGAGAAACAAAGGATGACAGGAGAAACAAAAGAACATACTCATTATATTTTTTGTTCTTTTTTCTTTTTTTATGGCCACACCCACAGCATATGGAAGTTCCCAGGCTAGGGGTCAAATTGGAGCTGCAGCCACCAATATAAACCACAGCTCACAGCTACGCTGGATCCTTAACCCACTGAGTGAGGCCAAGGATCGATCCTGTGTCCTCCTGGGTACTAGTCGGGTTCTTAACTGCTGAGCCAGGATGAGAAGTCCCACACTAGAGATACATACTAGTGTCATATTCATTTAAAGTATAGATACTTATTTATACAAATGAGATCACTCTGCTAGGCTATTTGCATTCTTGATCAAACAACCTTGCATACATAGACACACAATTTTTTTAAATAGTTGAGTGGTATATGTCATTGTATGGATGTACCTTTATTGAATTAATCACTTGATTTTTAATCCCTGCTCCTCCTTTCCCCCTAATCACAAGTAATCTTGCAATAAATATCCTTGACTTTCTTTCTAGTGTACTTTGTGAGTTGTACTTTTTTTTTTTTTTAATTGCTGTTCTTTGTCTTAGCGTGTGTCCACCAGAAATCAGAATTGAAGTGTCCACCAGAAATCAGAATTGAAGTAGAGGGATTATGTTATTTTGCTTTATTAAGGAATCTTATCTCAGGCAACAAAAATGAAAAAGGAGGCAAAGGAGGGAAAGAGGGAGAATTCAGTAGGAAAATGGTTATTGAGCTTGTCATTACTAAGTGAGACTGATTGCTCAATAAGTGAGACAGCACCCCAAGTGGCCTTAGAAACTGCATATAAATACTACCCATTAATGGAGTGGGGGAGAAGAGGGAAGAGTTTATCCTCTGGCTCCCAGCTTCCATTGGTCAAAGGTCTGCTCCATAGCATGTTAAATCCCCTACACTTCTAGCTAGTGCATGCACACGCAGGGCTACTGACCTGATCCTCAGCAATGTTGACGACAGTCCTTGGGTAGGAGAGGAACAGGTTCAGTGTGAGCATGAGAAGATCTCTTTGTCCCTTTGCAATTCACCAGATCCACACAGAATTGAAACAAGTAATGTGAGGCCAAGAGGGTCGGACCTGGTCCATGGGGTAGACTGTGTTGGACATCCATTATGCACCCCCTGAAGATCTGATCATTCTCCTTCTTATATCTGGTTTCCACACTGCAATAGGGGAGAATCTCTGGGAGAAAAAGATGCTCTCACTTTTCCACGAGGGGCCATAAAAGTTCAATCAGAGTCTTCTTCAAGATGGTCTTGAAGCCAAAATTGAGATTTGCTTTCTCTCTCTTTAACCACTCTTTCTAAGCATCCTTCTCTTTGGCCAGTGTGTCAGCTGGTTGGTTTGCCTGCCTGGTGGAGTGGCAAGTTATACATCTTACTTGAATATGCCAGTGCCTCCAGCTGTTCCCCTGAGTCACGCTCACACTCCCCACCATGACCTTAGTTCAGATCTGCTTCATCTCAGCCTCTATTGTTGCAAATAGGTTTTTAACTGAGCTCCCTGGCTTTCATCTCTTCAGCTCTATGGTCCTTACTCATGGCCATTACCAGATGAAAATTTGTAAAAGGAGAGCTTGGGTTTTGTGAGTCTCTACATAAAAATGGCTTCCCATTGCTCAAGCAATGAAGTCTGAACTTGTTTTGTTTTTGGTTTTGGTTTTTTTTTTTTGCCATGCCTGCAAAAGTTCCCAGGCCAGACATCTGAACCCATGCCACAGCTGCCACCTGTGCCACAGCAGTGACATAGCCAGATCCTTAACCCACTGAGCCACCAGGGAATGCCAGGTTTGAAGTCTTTAGCTGTAAATGGAAGTCTCTTATTAATTAATCTGATCCCTACTTTATTTCCAGCATTATTTCTGCTTTTTTAAAACTCCTGTGCTCTAATCCCAGATAGCCACTCTGATTCCATGCTTTTCTGCTGTCACCCGTTTTCTTATGCTGTTTTTATCACACATGTGCATGTCTAAACCCTGCTTCTTTTCCAAGGCCCAATACAATGAAGACAGTTACTAAACTAGGGAGTAAGGGATAGAGTCAATGGGAAATGAAGAGAAGGGGTCAGGGGCCATCTCAAAGAAACAGGAAGGTTAGTCAACAGCAAATTTAAGGAACCCAGGCACTATCACTGGGTACCTTACTCTAATATCCTAACTATAGGGTTCTTCTTATGAATTGTTTCTAACACATGTCTCTGGCATGATACATGACTCCTTGTTTAGATAAGAGAATTCAGAATCAGAAACAGATTTAATGCTGGAAATTAATATGCAATATTTAATACTAAACAAAATAAAAAAATTCTGTAAATTCTTTGATTTACAAGGGAAACCACACTAATATACTCCCATGTTTAACTGACTATGTCACTTAAACAACCATGGTTCTATTTTTTAGGGCAGATCAATTCAAAAGAGGGATTTAATGTGTTTTAAATATATGTGTGTGCTGGGTTCCCATCGTGGTGCAGCGGAAACAAATCAGACTAAGAACCATGAAGGTGCGGGTTTGATTTCTGGCCTTGCTTAGTGGGTTAAGGATCCAGAGTTGCCTTGAGCTTTGGTGTAGGTCACAGACATGGCTCGGATCTGGCATGGCTGTGGCTGTGACGCAGGCCAGCAGCTGTAGCTCTGATTTGACCTCTAGCCTGGGAACCTCCATATGCCACAGGTGTGGCCTTAAAAAGAAAAAGAAAAGTTTAAGGAGGGTAGGGAAAAAGAATGTTTACATGTATGTATAACTGGGTCACTATGCTATAAAATAGGAAAAAAAATAATGTATTGGGGAAACTTAAAAAATTAAAAAAAAGAAAATTAAAAAAAGTATATGTGTATGTGTGTGCTAAGCCATAAGTCTTTTAATGTTTTCTGGAAAAATTTTTTTTGAGAGCATACTCAACACAACAACAATTATTTACACATTAACTAGCATGTTCTAGGAATTGTGCCAGTGGTGAATAAGATGCACACTTTGCCACTAAAGGGCTTAAATACTAGTCAAAAAAAATAGATAATTGAGTAGTAAGTTAAGTATAGGAGGAAATATGGTATTATGGGACTTTGGAGAGCTATCAAAGGGATGCGAATGGGTGACACCTGGATAGGGAATTAGAAAAAATGATAAGTGAGCTGAATCAGTCTCAGGATAGGTCTCTGTGTCCAATGTTCACTCATCTGTTTCTTTAGCCATCATTCAATGATTTACTTTTGTTCCTTCAAATAGCAGCCCTTTACTGGGTGTGTACTGCCAGACACTCTTAGGCGATCACTCTTTTATTCCTAATCCCCTTCGAAGAAAGAGTGGCCATTTGACAAGTTCTTGAGCCATTGAGGTAAAAAGAGTAAAAAGAGTAAAAAGGTAAAAAGAGTAAAATTGCTGCAGGAGTCCAGAAATATTTTGACTCCCTGATATAGATACCGCAGTTTTCCTCTCCACATTTATGTTCACTGAAATATGTATATGATGATTGTAGTTGCTGCCGCCAGAATGTAACCATGAGGAAAAGCACAGGGAATTTTAACTTAATAGAATTGTGATGATTTTATGGACCCTCTCAGCTAGCACCAGCAGTCATCTTCTTGTGTATATTTTGTGTGAGAAAAAGAAATTTCCATTTGTTTAAGTTGCTGTAGTTGGGTTTTCTGTTACTTGCAACTGATAGCATTCTTAACAAAGTTGGGTCTGTGCTTTGGGCCTAGACTTTTTTTTTTTGTCTTTTTGTCTTTTTGCCTTTTCTAGGGCTGCTTCCCACGGCATATGGAAGTTCCCAGGCTGGGGGTCTAATCAGAGCAGAAGCTGCCGGCCTATGCCACAGCCACAGCAACGAGGAATCTGAGCCACATCTGCAACCTATACCACAGCTCACGGCAATGCCGGATCCTTAACACGCTGAGCAAGGCCAGGGATCGAACCTGCAACCTCATGGTTCCTAGTAGGATTCATTAACCACCGCGCCACGATGGGAATTCCTGGGCCTAGACTTTTGAATGGTGATCTCTTAATAAAGCTGTCTGTTGCAAACAGCCTGAAAAGGAGAGAGCCCACACTACAAAGGAGCAGGTGCTAACAGCCCTTCAGTTGTTCCACTTCAGTGAATGAGGCACGGAGATTTATAACGGGGAGGTTGGGACAAGAGTTATAGGTGTCTGGCCCCCTATCTCAGCACCATCGTGTATTTCATTAATGAAGTGTGAGACCAGAACTCCATAAATTCACATAGTAGCAGAAGTGGGCTGCAGCTCCTCAGTGGAGTTATTCAGGGAGCCCAGCATCACTCTTTGCGTATTAGAGAAGTTCACAGCTGGTTAAAAATAGGCTTGGAGAGAAGTCGCTTTTAGACCACAGCTCATTTTGGATTTCTCTGGAATCCCATTCTGGGCCACAGTGTATTTCCTTTTTCCTTTCCTTTGAGTAAGAGCACCCAGGCGGTTCCGAGACAATAGATATAGGGTTATCTTTAGGTCTGCCGTGCACTGAAAGCAGAACTAGGGAGAAACAACAGTAACCCTTTAGGCACATGGAGTGTTACAGCTTTTTAATAAGTGCCCACATGGACTGAGCCTTCACATGGGTGAGGCTTTAAACTCCTCAAAACAACCCTCTGAGAAAAGTACCATCAAGAACCTCTTTCCTCTGATGAGAAACCTGAGGTTCAGAGTAGAAAAGCAACTTATTTAAGGTCACACAGCTAGTATACAGCAGGACCCGAAGGGGCTTTCCACATCACATCATTTTGATCCTTAGAGCAGCCTTGTGAAGTAGGCAGGGTGGGGAGACGACCCCAGTTTACAGAGAGAAAGCAGGACCAGAGAAGTGAAATGATTTACCAAAGTCAATTTACTCATGCACAATAAAATCAGGGCTTGAACTACACTGCTGATTTTTTTTTTTTTTAAGGGCTCCACCTGTGGCATATGGAAGTTCCCAGGCTAGGGGTCAAGTTGAAGCTTCAGCTGCCAGCCCATGCCACATCCACAGCAACATTGGATCAGAGTGACATCCGAGAACTACACAGCAGCTCATGGCAATGCTGGATCCTTAACCCACTTGATGAGGTCATGGATTGAACCCATATCCTCACGGGTTCTTATCCCACTGAACCACAACGGGAACTCCCACACTCTGATCTTAAGTCCGAGAGCACTGTAGAAACTAAACATTCAGGTCCCTCAGTTCTGAAAGAAGAACAGTCTGAATTTTGTGGGGTTGACTTCTAAGGTTCAACTGCAGGCCCTGTATCAAGGAGCCAAATATTTCAGGGCTAATCTGATTTATTCAGAGTCTATGAGTGCTAAGTTCCTCTCTAGTACATCTGTTGAATGATATTAGGTCCTGACATTTAAAATCCCAGTATAATATTGTTTCACTGTTAATGTGACAGTCCTTCAAATAGTGGGAGAAGAGTGAGCTGGAAGGAATAGATGTCTTAAATGTGGGACAGCCAATTTAGCTGATAAAATTAATATAATATACCTTTGAACATTTAAATTATCCTGCGACAAGGCAGCGAGAATTAACTTATAATGGGGATAGGGTAGGTACTGTACATGTGAACTTTTTTTTTTTTAAAAAAAAAACACACCTGAGTTTTGAAAAATAAAAGTGGTCTGCCCACATTTTCAAGCACAGTGGTAATCAAAAGCGCTCTATGGAGGTAATAATACCTTGTATTTAAATACTGCTTGTCTCTGAAGAGCTCACAGCATGCTATAATCATTTCCTTATTATGATTCTCAAAACTTCCTGGGTCAAAAAGTCACAAAGTTTATACCTTAACCACCTGGCCTCAGTTTCCTCTTGGGGAATGTGAGGTGAAAAAGTAGGCTATGGTCTCAGAATTCCATCAATGCCCAAACTCTCCCCACTACCCCCTCTACCCCTCATCTCCCCAGACCCCTGTCCTTATTATCCTACTACCCTATTTAGTTTATCTTCTTCTTCTTTTTTTTTTTTTCTCTAGATCTAACTGGTTACTCTCATGAAAGAACCATACATTATTTTAATTAGAAGAGTTTCACTCCAGTGAGCTGGAGGCTGAGCAAATAGTTTCAGTTGGGGATGGGAGAGGGTACCTTCAGAGAGAGGGGGTCCATTTTTATCTGCTTTTTGGTAATATTGGAGCTCTGCATGAGATTTGATCTTTAAAAGAGAATTTCTTGCTGTTTAAAAAATTGAAATCTGCCGGGCTAGTCTAAACCCTTCATTTTGTGGATGGAAAAACTGAGGCCCCAAGCAAGGGAGTAATGTGTTCAAGGTTCCACTCCAGTTGTTGGGTGGCCCATCTGTCTTTAAACCCTGGTCTTTGGGTACCAGTCTGGGGCTCCTGGCAGGTCACTGGGTTGTTTTCCCCTAGCTGTCACTTTCACTGACATAACTGTCACCCTGAATGCAGACCAACAGCTGTGTGCTCACACCTAGGGTGCCTGGAACGCTCCTCACAGAACAACATCCACTTCCTTTTTTAGAGTTAAAGGGACTCATTTTACCAAGGAACGTGAGGTAAGAACCTAGGCAGGAAGAAGCAAGGAGAATTAGTACGTGCCATTTTCACCTAGTCCCAAAATGGTTCTCCACCTCAACTAGGTCACAAAGAAAAAAAGTGTAAGTACAAATATACACATGTATTTATATAGCTACTGCCTCCCAGTGAGCTTGAAGCATATATAAACACATACATACACATATTACGTTAGTTCTTCTGAGGGAAAGGAGGGAGAGTTATCACTAGCCTTGTTGTATAGTGAAAAAATCAAGGCACAGAAGAAATTCAACTTGACTCACATCATGGCCTGAATTGCTGGTGTTGGCATAAGGATGTCTAAACATTTGTGGTATCATATTGTGCTTCAGGAGCAGAGTCTGGGAAGCGGAAGATCCAAGCTGTAGACCCGTGTTGAGCTGTGGTATTGAGCAGGTCCCCCAAGCTTTGGTTTCCCCACATGGTGAGTGGCTAGATGAGGGGGTATTGGCCATTTTCTCTTATGGCTCTTTTCTTTGTACTGTAAGTTATGTGTGATGAGGTTGAAAGGAGCAGGAGGAAGCCTAGAGCCACCCACCTGGATGGGCTGGGGCTGCCCCTTGCTTCCCTAACCCTGGTGCTCTATACAAGGTGTGCAGCTTGCATTCTGTAGGCTATTTTTGTTGGGGCCCTAGACCAGACCACATACTGAGGGTTGATGCTGCTCCACGGGAACCCAAATCCCGGATGCTGTTGTGTAATCCTGTAATCTAAAAAGGAGACCAGGTGTGTTTATGTGTAAGGGGGCCTGGGGAGGCATATTCAGTAGGTTGTGTATAGTGCGTGGTCTGTAGTGGGTCCAAACTCTAAGGTGTGGAGGTTCCTGAGTGATTCTACTGGGGTAGGGCTTGCTTTCCTGGCCTCCAGGAGGCAGGCCAGGAGCAAGATGGGGGACTGGCTCTGTTAGAGTCCCCAGAAGTACCCTGGGAGTAGTAGTAAGTTTAGACTATTCTTAGCTTTCCCTTCTTTTCATTATCCTGAGAATGGTAGTTAACTCATTAAAAGTCATTCCTAACACTGGTCCAGAGAAGATATACAGATAACCAACAAACCCATGAGAAGATGCTCAATATTATTAGTCAATAGGGAAATGCAAATCAAAACCACAATGTGATACCACTTCCTACCCGCTAGAAAAATTATACAAAAAAAAAAAAAAACCCCAGAAAATAACAAGTGTTGGCGAAGATGTAGAAAAATGGAAACTTTGTGTATTGCTGCTGGGAATATCAAAATGGTTCAGCCACTGTGGAAAATTGTTTGGTAGTTCCTCAACAAGTTAAACATAAAATTACCATATGATGCAGCAATTCCAGTCCTAGGTTTATATAGTCCCAAACAGTTGAAAATAGGGGTTCAAACAGATACTGGTATACCCATGTTCATAGAAAGCTCATTATTCACATCAGTCAAAATGTGGAAAAAAACAAATGTCCATCAAAGCATGAATGGATAAATATATTGGGATGTAGACTTATAATGGAATGGTTTTCAGCCAAAAAAAGGAAAGATGTGTTACAGCTTCAGAATCATGCACTAGATTAGATTAGATTAGATTAGATTTGCTCTGGTTAGGATTAGAAATGAGGAAGAGAGGGAACAAGGCCTGCCCCTATCATTTGTGAGGTCCAAGGCAAGTGTGGAAAATGAGGCCCCTGCCTTGCTGCTCCCCTCCTCTTTCCCCACCCCAGCTAATGAGTGGTCAGTGTCTTATGTACACTTACAACCCGTAGGCTCCAGCTTCATGAAAAAGATCCACCCACAACCCAATCTGCAGGCCAGCCCATCCCTGGCACCCTGTACACAGCTGCCCCTTGGCCTAGGGATACCCACACTAGCATCATGTTTGTCCTCCATAGGACAGACTTGGGGAAGCAAGGTACTAGCAGTAGGTTCAGGACTATTTGTTAGGGAATGCTCGAGTCCTGGATTCTTAGGGGGTAGCCTAGAAGCTAATTCTGACTCTAGGTGGGCATATGCCTTAGGGCCTGTAGATGCCTCACCCAGTGGAGATGGGCCAGCCTGGGACCTCAAAAGTGCAAGATCCTGCTGAACCAACCAGGTACAGGGCCCAGGTTGCTTTAATCTAAAGCAAGGCTGAGAGTTCCCATTGTGGCTCAGGGGTTAACAAATCTAAGAACCATGAGGTTGTGGGTTCGATCCCTGGCCTTGCTCAGTGGGTTAAGGATCCGGCGTTGCATGAGCTGTGGTGTAGATCACAGACGTGGCTTGCATCCTGGCGGCTACAGCTCCGATTAGACCCCTAGCCTGGGAACCTCCATGTGCTGCGGGAAGCAGCCCTAGAAAAGGTAAAAAGACAAAAATAAATAAATAAATAAATAAAAGGCTGGAAGAAACTATGATTTATTGAGCCAGGCCATGGCCAGGCATTTTGGTCAATCTCAGGAACTATTACTTGCCTCCTTTTACAATTGAGACCCACAAAAATGAAGTGACTATTGAGGGCCCCACAGTGAGTAAGCGGCAGTGATTATAAAATCTGTGCTGTTTTCAAGAATTGTGTTTTTCCATAGAACAACTGGAGAAGGCACCAGAAAATCTGAGGATACTTTCTAGACAGAGATGGTCTGTTTTGCTATTAGAAGTCAGGCTGTGCAGCAGGTGATAGGCTTTTGCCCTGGTTAATGAGGGAAGTGTTTTTTGCACGCTCCCTCCTCTGCTCTGTTTGGGCCACGTAGAGCATGCTGTGTGGTATTCCTGGCAGCTCAGGTTGACAGTCTGACAGTGAGCCGTGGCATGGCCACATCTGTCTGGGACCACACAGCCGTCTGTCTAAACACTTCCACCAGCACAGCTGTGCGAAAGACACCCATGAGTTTTCTGGTAAACAAGGCAGGTCGGTTGCCTTGGTGTCTTTCCATCCCTTTCAGTCTCACAGGAGATTATCCACATCACAGTCCAAAAGCCGAGAAGCCTCTGAGCAGCACAACGAGATAAATTCAACCAGAACTTTCCTTTGTTACCTTCCTTGCTACTTAAGAAAATATTTCCTATTCTCATAGGGTTCCCTGGTTCCCTTGTTTGGAAACAAAGCATGTAAGCACTTGCTTCATATGGTGAAGAGCTTTAAAATAGGTTCTGAGCATTGCTTTTTAAACAGTCAGAGCTGTTCAAGTCTGGAAGGGTAAATGGACTGACTACTTGGGAGGCAGTGAGCTCCCCCCAAAACGTGGATTTTTTTTAAATTAAAAAATTTTTTTTAAATAATTAATTATTTTTGTCTTTTGTCTTTTAAGGGCCACACCCATGGCATATGGAGGTTCCCAGGCTAGGGGTCGAATCAGAGCTGAAGCTGCTGGCCTACACCAGAGCCACAGCAATGCTGTGGGACCCAAGCCACATCTATGACCTACACCACAGCTCACGGCAATGCCTGATCCTTAACCCCCTGAGCAAGGCCAGAGATCAAACCCTCGTCCTTATGGATACTAGTCAGGTTCATTAACTGCTGAGACATGATGGGAAATCCTAAACCTTGGATTTTTAAACAGATGATGGCAGACTTGGCAGTGGTGTGTGGAAGCTTTAAAAATTAGGTGATCTCTTAAATCTCTTTTAGCCTTATGACTGAATTATAACTACTCTTCTTTATAATAGAAAAGAATCTGCGCTAAGTACCAAAAAGAAGCACAGATGGGGCTTTAGGAAGACATTACATGAAGAAGAAGTTGATTCTGGCTGGGAGTTGTAGGAGGTTTCCTAGAAGGGATGTCATTTGAATGTGACCTGGAGAAATGGCTAGAATTTGATTGAAAGAATAGTAGGAGCAAAGGTAAGGTGCATGGGGGTAGCAACACATGAGGACCTTTTGTACCATTAAATGTGAAGCAGTTAATTCTTTTTGCAATGTGTTGTAGAAAGTGGGAGAGACTGCTGGTTTAGTAACTTGAGGTTAGATGAGAAGTTGGAAGAGCTTGAAGCCTAAGACATTTTGCATTTATCTTGAAAAACATAGGAAGTTATCAGGTGTTTTTTTTTTTGGTTTTTGATTTTTTTTTTTGTCTTTTTAGGGCTGTACCCATGGCACATGGAAGTTCCCAGGCTAGGGATTGAATCAGAACGGTAGCATGGAGTTCCCGTCGTGGCCCAGTGGTTAACGAATCCGACTAGGAACCATGAGGTTGTGGGTTCGGTCCCTGCCCTTGCTCAGTGGGTTAACGATCCGCCGTTGCCGTGGGCTGTGGTGTAGGTTGCAGACGCGGCTCGGATCCCACGTTGCTGTGGCTCTGGCGTAGGCCGGTGGCTACAGCTCTGATTCAACCCCTAGCCTGGGAACCTCCATATGCCGCGGGAGCGGCCCAAGAAATAGAAACAACAACAACAACAACAACAAAAAAGACAAAAAAAAGACAAAAAAAAAAAAAGAACGGTAGCAACTGGCCTTCGCCACAGCCATGACATATCTGAGCTGAGGCTATAACCTATACCACAGCTCATGGCAACACTGGATCCTTAACCCGCTGAAGCAAGGCCAGGGATGGAATCTTCGTCCTCATGGATACTAGTCATCTTCGTTACTGCTGAGCGACAATGGAAACTCCCTATCACTTTGTTTTTTACTTGTTTGCTTAGAAAGCAAGACCATTGAAATAGTCGTTAATGCCATTCACTGAATATTTCTGGGTCTACACCTTCTGGGCACACGATAGAACAGTACTTCCTGGCCAGCTGTGGGTGTGCCAGGATTAGCTCTGCCTTGGTGAGCTGTGAGCAGAAGTGACTTTTCCCACCTCCAGACAGACACTGAACGGTCAGTGTGAGACCCTCTGAAACTCTCACCCCTCTCTTTTACAGCCTCTTTTACTTCAGATGGTGGCTGGTTCATCAACCTGGATCTCGGAGTGGGGACAATAATGATGTGGAGCTGAATCTCCAGCATCCAAAGATGGATGTGCAGTGAGAGTGAGAAGTAAGTCTTTGCCCTTTCAAGTCACTGTAACATTGGGCTTGTCTGTTACTGTGGCATAGCCTAACCCATCCTGACTGATGCAAGTAACAAGGTCAAGGCTGCACTTCAGGGCTGTACTGTGGGAAACAGATCATCTTTAGGAAAGATCTGAGGGAGGAAGAAGAGTTAGGAGAGAGCTCAATAGGCCAAAAAAAGAGATAATGTACCTATGAGGAAGGGCAGTGGACAGGAGGATGAAACTTAAGTTATAGACATGATGATATTCAAAGCTGACTCTGAAAATGGAGTAATTATAAGACCTGTTATACAGATTTATCTGCAGGCAGATTTTTGACCACTTTCAATGTCCCACTCTGGGGTGACAAACAGGATTCCCTAAAAATAACCCTGGGAACTCACTATTTTGCCTTGAGACCAGAGGCTCCACCTTCTCCCAGCAGGAGGAACTGCACCCAAATTCAGCTTCTTTCTGGCAGAAGGTTTCCTCTCCCAGGTGGGAAGGGCTGCTTCTGAACCCAGCTTCCTAGGATCCCCAGGTTTGCAGGCACTACATAATAGCTTTCTTAGGAAACTCCTATAAACTTTGAAACTCACTGCCACATAAAAGCCAGACAGCCTGGCACGTATGCAGTCCACAGTTACTCCTACCTTAAGTATACTCTCAAATAAGGCCTTTATTATTTTTGTTTGTTTGTTTTGTTTTCTCCAATTTTATTGAGGAACTGTAAATTTTTTAAAGGTGTACAATGTGATGAGTTAATATATACATATACATTTTGAAATGGTTACTACAATCAAGCTAATGAATGCATCCATCACCTCATACAGTTACCTTTTTTTTTTTTTTGTGGTAAGAGCACTTAAGATCTCTCTTGGCAGATATCAGGTATATAATACAGTATTATTAATGATAGTCACTATGTTGTACATTAGACTTCTAAGACTTAATCATCTTGCATAACTGAAGCTTTGTACGTTTTATACAATATCCCCATCTCCCTCATCCTCTCTCTGGTTCTCTGAGTTTGACTTCTTTTATTTTTTCAATTCCACATATAACTGAGATCATGTAGTATTTGTCTTTCGGTATCTAGCTTAGATTACTTAGCATAAATGTCCTCCAGAGCTATCCATGTTGTTGCAAATGGTGGAATTTCCTTCTTTTTATGGCTGAATAATAATTTTCCATCAAATGAGAGCTTTAAAAGGGAGCATGCAACTATGGCAAATCTAGCAGTGTGTCCTGGCCCAGCATGCCCCTCCAAGGAAAAAGTAAGAGACTGGCCCCCATGTCTTCCACTGCTGATCTTAAGTATTACTAATAATACTAATAACCCCTGTTGCATAACCCATATCATGCTCTGAGCCCTGTTGCGTGTTGCAAAACAGGTATGACAACAAAGGGACTTGGCCCGCATGACAGACTTGGATGCTGGTTTACTGTGTCACCAGACGAGGGAGATGGGAGAGCAGCATGCAGAAGGCCTGACAGATGAGCCCTGCTGGCCCAGGGGTCTTTAAGCAGAAAGACTGAGAATACCCCAGACCAGAGTGAAACACAGAACAGAATGTGAAAATGTAACAGTCCTCCAAGATGTATTTTGCCTTCCACCCAGGCAAACATTGTTTGATTGATTCAGTAAAATATCATTTTTTTTTTTTTTTGGAAAAGAGGGTCAATATTGTTCAGAATGATTGGCCTGCACATTTCCACTTTTCAATTCCATCACAGAGCTCCTTGGGGGAGTCTCCAAGGATCACAAAGCGTGAACAACGTCCCTGGAGTTGACTCCTTGGAACTCAGGGTTTGCTTGCTGGATAATGCTTTTAATGGTAAGTGGAGCCCCAGCCTGTCTCTCTAAAGTCTCCGGGCAACATAATAGAATTAAATAGTATGTTTGTGTTAAAAATAGTAACACCCATTCTAGTAATTTAAAATATAGGGTGGTATTTTTGTTTGAGTTTTTAGGTGGCACATTAGTAGTTGAAGAAAACAGAAGATGAGGGAATTGATAGGGACCTTTGCAGAATTGCTGAAGTAACTTCTGCGCATTTTCAAGGAGTTTAAGAGGCACACGAAACAGATTCCTTGTAAGGCCTGTTTCACCACAAAATGCAGGTCTTCCTTTGCCTTTCATTTGGGGTGTCATGAGCACGGTACTTAGGGCCGTCAGATTGAGAGTGGTTTAGGGCTCACACCAGAGTGGATGAAGGGAAATGAGGGTGAAGAGAGAATCTCCTGTGGTAAATGGGGACGATCCAGGGAAGAGACATGAGCAGGGGGCCACAGAGGCTGCTTTTGCCCGAGTCAAAGATAAATGGCTTGAGGGAAATTACCTCAGTGGTAGGTGGTAAATGAGGAGAAAGAGGGGGCAGAATGGTAGTACAAGATTCCCTGAGAAAGAAGAAAGAAACTGTGAGGGAAAGCCAGACTCTGTGCTGGCCCTTTTGGTTTCTACTGGAGGATGGGATAAAACAGAGCCTTGTGTGTGGGATGTACCACAGGTGGGGGCATGTGTGTGGTATTCGACAGACCGGAGCGAGTTTTTTGGTGACCACAGCAGCAGTGTGGTGTCAGAGTTCCCACACCAAGACCTCTAAGTTCTTATGCTGACTTCTACTTTAACTCACTACATGTATAAAGTAGTGCCTGCCATGTGCCCCTCCTGGTGATGGGTGCTGGAGGGTCAGGAGTGATGTCGCCATCTTGAGGTTGGGTCTGATGAGGGAGCAGCTGCCCCATCTGCCATGCTCTGTGGTCCTGTCGCTTACCCTCTTGGGAGTGTGCGGTTTATGTCTCTGGGTGAGTAGACTTCCTGATTCTGAACCAAGGATTGTATAGATTTACCCACCCTATGACCAGCCATGCTGGACAACAGTGGCCTCCCACAAGCCTAAGGCCTTGACTGCTGTATTTACACTGGGGCAGGAGCAATGGAGAACATATACTCCTGGAGGGCACGGTGAAAAGGGGAAGAAATGGGAAGGTGCACAGGCCATGACCCCACTTCCAAATGGCCCATTGGAGAAATACCTGCTCCTCTCTCTACCCAGGGTAGGGAGCAGATGGGCTAGGGTATTCTACCTTTGTAGCTCACCACCCTGAAGGAACCATCAGAATGGAGAGTAAAGAAAAGGTTTTCCTCTTTTCCTAACAACCATATAGTAAGGAAATTTATTCTAGCCCATAACTGTCTTATCAATTCCCAATGGGATAATGGTCTTATTCACTGGATAGGAAATGAGAGCAAAATGGGACCAAAACATACATATATATGTATATGTGTGTGTGTACATATATGTGTGTGTGTGTGTGTGTATATATATATATATATATATATATGATGTATGCACCTCCATCTCAACACATTCTAGTGGGAAAAAAATAATTGAACGCTTATCAAAAACGGCTGGTGGGAGTTCCCACTGTGGCTCATTGGGTTAGGAATCTGACTAGTATCTATGAAGATGCAGGTTTGATCTCCCCTGGCCTCATTCAGTGGGTTAAGGATCTGGTGTTGCCCCAAGCTGCGGCACGATGTAGCTCAGATCTGACATTGCTGTGGTTGTGGCATAGGCTGGCGGCTGCAACTCCTACTTAACCCCTAGCCTGGGAACTTCCACATAAGGCAGGTGCAGCCCTAATAAGATTAAAAAAAAAAAGAAAAAGAAAAAGAAAAGACTGCTGGAATATATACCTGGTTTCTGATTATTATAAAAGGATAGAAATGATATTTATTCATTTCACTTAAAAATAGAATAGCTTATCTTGTTTGCATGTCCAGGTTTTTTTTTTTTTTTTTTTTTGCATATTATAAAGTTGAGCAACAAAGTTCCTCTAAACTCAAGTAGGTTGGAACCTTGACATGATCAACATAAGAAACTTGGCCACAAAGTGTCCTCAAGCTACTGGAGCATAAACCTGAACCAGTATTGTGTCGGTTGCAATTTGCTCTTATCTATCCATCAGCATCCTCTCCAACTAAATATAAGTGAGTATGAAGAGCAGTTGCAGATATAGACAGGCATCAGTGTCTCTAGAATTATAAGAATCACTGACCTATGAGATATCAGTGTTCAAAAGTTCTGATTTCTCCCGTGAGGTACTTTTCATGTCTTATTTTGCTATCTGAATGCAAATGAGCCTTAGTAAACCCTTCCTCACCTGGGTTCTTTGCATGATGGTGCAACTGCATCTGTTTATTACAGACAATTAACAAATATATAGCCCAGTTTAGATTTATACAAATCAACTATTAGGGCAGTTACCAAAAATAATAATAATAATAATTGAAGGTGAAAACAAGACTGTCTTTAATTACAGCTCTGTTGATTCTTGGCTTTCTATAATTATTATGATTAGCAACAGTGTGTAGGTATGTTCATACCAAGGACTCCAAATCAAGAATGGAGAATTTGAGTCCAGGATCTACCACTTATTAATGCTTGGATCTTGGAGCAATCACTTCCTCTGTCTGACCTTGGGAAAACTGGGATATGCCTCCTTTCCATTCTTATCTTACTGGCTTGCTCAGTGACTTAGATGACAGGATAGATGTGATAGCTCTTGGTGAGATAATCCAAACCTCTAGTCTTATCTGCTTAAAAGAGCCGTAGAAAATCAGGAGCACATTGACTGTGTCCTAGGAGATACACAGACAGCTCTTAGGAAAAGTTACTTTTGCTGTTGTTGTTTCAGCCATTTTCATTATTTAACGGCCATGACCAGGTGCAATAGTAATCCCATCTCTCCTTCTTAGGTGCCTCATACACCTTGCATGTATTTGATTCAACAAGAGCTGACGAAGAGCCTACTGTGTAACAGACACTGTTGCAGAGGACATGGAGTTGAGTCAGAAACGTTCTTACCACATACGAGTGATTCTAATGAAAGACAGAAGTGCAAAGGGGCTTGAGTGGTGGCACAAGCTCTTTGTTGAAGGAGAGCTTCATTGCCACGGGGGGTGGGGTGGGGTGAAGAAGCTGGTTCATAGGAAAGGTGAGATTTCAGCAGGTCCTTAAAGGGCCTGACACAAGTATCGGCTAGATACTTCCTAAAAAATTCATCCCCCCTGCAACAAAAATCACCATTAAAAGCAAAGCTGGTTGAATTCATCCCTGGGTGGCAAACATGCTTTGGTCTTCTTCTTTGTGGCCGAATGTCTTCGTTTTGCAGATGACGTGATGGGTACTCTCTAAATGCCATGGTGGGAATTACAGAGCAAAGTTATACTGCATTTTTGGAATGCAGTTGAGGGGGTCAGACCCTAAAGAGAGCGAGTGCACCTTCCTCCAAGACCTTGGCCAGGTCTCTTTCCTTCTCTCATCATGACACTGGAGAGACACAGCTGCTCTGCCTGACAGGCTCGTGAGCTG
Source organism: Phacochoerus africanus (assembly GCF_016906955.1). Classification (NCBI taxonomy): domain Eukaryota; kingdom Metazoa; phylum Chordata; class Mammalia; order Artiodactyla; family Suidae; genus Phacochoerus; species Phacochoerus africanus. The sequence continues at coordinate 206,078,939 of NC_062544.1, read as the reverse complement.
TTTGCTGCTTGGGAAGTCTCTGGAATCGACTTTTAAATAGCAAGAATAAAGCCACTTTCTGGAAGCATGCTGGGGACGATAATGACTATCATATGAGATTTAGGATGGGGAGAGTGTCATGGGGAGCAGCCATCACTCCTCTGTATGGGAGGACCAGCTTGAGCACTAATACTGGAATAAAAGGAAAAGGTGATTAACAGAGGCAATTGTCTGCTGTGTCTAAGAGAGCTTCCTAGGACATTTTAAGAAGGTTAATAATCTTCATAGATAACTGGAATATTGGGGTTGTTGGGGGCGGGGGAAATGGCTAATGTTTAATCTGTAATTATTGATGGCATCCTAATGCTTTGAGAAAAAGAAAGCTGATTGGCTGAAAGGCTTAGCACGGAAAGCTCATTGGGGAATATTAGAGGATGGGTTGGCCAGCATTTGAGTTATCGCCATGCAGTTATCAAGTAGTCAGTGTTTCCTGTTTTAGCAGAAATAATGTCTGAGGAGCAGGCAGGGGCTTGTGGGAACAATGATTATACTTTGGAGGGAGCCTCCAAAGGGTGCAGACAGTACTTTCAAGAGTAGCTTATGTCTGCATCCTCACCCACCTGCAGGACTAATTTTGTCTTTGTTTAGGCTGTTGGTAAAGTCTTTGAGCTGAAGTCTCCCTTGCATAAAGCATGATAGGATTTTTTCCCTTTTTTTAAAAATTGAGGTATAATTGATTTATAATATTGTGTTAATTTCTTCTGCACAACAAAGTGATTCAGTTATACACATATACATACGTATGTATGTGATATATATACATATACACATATTCTTTTAAATACTCTTTTCTATTATGATTTATCACAAGATTTGAATATAGTTCCCTGTGCTATGTAGTAGGACCTTGTTGTTTATCCATTCTATATATAATACTTTGCACCTGCTAACCCCAAACTCTCACAACATCCCCTGCTCCCCCTTGGTGTGATGTTTTATAAGCATGTAAAACGCTTTTACATATTTGGTTTGGTTTTGTCTGATTTGCAAGAGTCAGAGAAATGCTGTTGACCTCAGGTTATAGGAGTTGGATGTAGTGGGGAAATGAAGAGGAAAGCTTCTCTGCGGCTGTGAGGCTGGGCTTCAGGCTATGAGCAAACGTTTGCTGCCATTCTGGAAACAGTCACCATGCCTTGTGCCCATCCCTTCATCTTGGAGACCCATCACAGCCCCTCAAGTCACTCTGGCCTTGTCATGCCTCAGCTTGTCCTTGCTCCTGGCACTTTTTCCTGCAGTGGCTACTGATCCCTTCACTCTTCTCCTACCTCCTGGCCTCTGTCTAAGCTCACTCTTAGGTCTCTGAGAGTCTCCATTTCCTCACCTCTTTGTCCCTACCTATGGTGGTACCACCCTCAGGAGAGAAAGTATGCAACCCAGAGGATCTCTGTTGGCAGGAGCGGCTTCGTGGGTGTGCAAGCTGTGCATTTCCGCAGCATCCAGCGCTCAGAAGAGGCCAACACTGGGTTTAGTTTTCTCCTCTGGGAAGACTCAGCAGGGTGACATCTCCATAAAAGCACCCGTTACATTGTAATGCCTTTATCTGCTTGTGTGTCTGTCTTGTCTCATACACTGTTAGCTCCTTGAGAACAAGAAACACATCTTTTTGATTTCTGTGTCCCTAGCACCTACCTCAATATTCAGCATTGACTAGGTGCTCATTAAATATCTGTGGAATGAAAACAAATACTCACAGTTGGTTGGCGGCACTGGGACTGTCAGCAAAGTCTCCCATCTCTCCACCATGGGCTTAGACAACTGCTCTGAATGTGCAAATGGTTTTCAACTGACTGCTGTTATAGAGACTTTTTTGTCTTTTGTGAGGTGGGTTCCCAAGCCAGCAAAATTGCACCTGCCGCTCCACTCTTCTTTGAAAAGCAGATCATGTTCAGGTGACCTCTGGATTTCCAGCTGCACAGATATTGCCTGCAGCATGACCAGGGCTTAGAAGGACCCAGAATAGCTTAGCATGGATGCTGCTTGACATAGTTGCAAGCCACAGAGGTGGGCAAAGAAGAAAGCATAAAGTAAATTCCAGTTTGGAAAGCTGGGAGGAAAAGGAAGTAGTGGGATTTAGAGAGCTCCCATTCTTTTCTTTCTCTACGTTTCTTGGTTTCTGCCCTTGTTCTGTTATTTAATAGTTATGTGACCTGGAGTAGTTACTTAATCTTGATGAAATTCATCAATAAACAAGATAATGGCATCTCAATTGCATACCTCATGATGCCTTAATAAGCTCAAATGATAGTTCTTATAAAAATGTGTTGTGAAGTCTGTAAAGCACATTGCTCATCTCATGCTCTTATTCCATGCAATGCGTCTGTTATTCCCAAATATGCTTAGCCACATGTGTTATTCCATGAAGCTCCTTTACTGAGTTTTGATGGCTTCCCATGAAGCTACTTCACTGGGTTGTGGTTAGGCTTGACAACCCCAATTGAACATTGGTTCCTAGTGTAAAAGTAGAGACCCTATTGAAAACCCAGAAGTGCCTTTAGGTAATGAAATATTTTTAAAAAAATTAGTGGAATATAAATGGCAGGAAAACCTTGTTGTTATCTCTGGGGAGGACAAGTGTTATCAATTTAGGTACTTATACTTTGTAGAAGTTGTCTGCTGCTCTGACTTTTCCCAATCAACCCATCTCAAATAAAATCAAAAAGGATTTACTTATGACTTCATACCAGCATAAGGCATAATGTAAGGGATCCTGTCTGAAATCTTAAGAGAAAAGCCAGATGCCAACGTGCATAATTATAACCCAAGGTAGACCATAAAAGAGGTAACCACAAGGGTCTTTGACAGCTTTGAAGAGGAGAAATGACATCACACTGGAAGGCTGAGGAATGATTCATGGAGTCTACCCCTGAACCTTGTGGTTCATGGACCCAGTTCCTTTGATAAGGAAAAATCCTCCAATGTTCTTACAGAGCTCAGGGCCCCTTAGGGAGAAGGCATTTTCAGGAATCTTGCTCCAAGCCTAGGAATAGCATTGTCAGATCGTCTTGGTCGCTCTCTGCCTGGGAGGCCCATAGCTAGAGTTTGAAAGGCTTGGCCTCCTAGAATCTTGATTGGGTTGCCTCTAGGCAAGCCCCTTAGCCTCTCAGTTTTCTCATCTGGAAAATGGACATAATAATACCAACTTCAAAGCAATGTTGTAACATTTAATTGATGTTTGCAAAACTGTCTGAGATCTACAGATGAAAGGCGAGAGAAGAACATAGCGCGATTATTATACGGGAATTAATCCCTTCATCAGCCTTTGGGAGTTTTCTGTTTGTTCAATCTGTACCCTCTTTTGGCAGGGAGGAGGGGTGGTCATTAGACTGCCCTTCCAGATGTAAAACATTTTTACAGGAAGAAACCAGCGGTTCTTGATTTCCTGGTCACCCCTGGGAATTTTTCAGTTCAACATCATCCCTAGACTATCACTTTCTCTCTTCTTTTCTCCCACCCTTGCGACAAAGGCCTTGCTCCTTCACACCTGGGCGGTGGTCAGTCTGGTCTCACCCCAGAGCATGCTGTGGGTGAGAAGAAGCTGACCCATGAATAATAAGTTTGTTAACTTCAAAGACTCAGTGTTTTCTGCTTTTTGAACTACAGAGAAAAAGTCATGCCCCGTCTAGGAATCAGTGACAGCATCTTAGCCACTTGGAAAACATTTTTCCCTTGTCTGGGATCCGGTACCCCTCATCTCTTCATCTTGAAAATGGGATGAATGTTATTGGCCTGTGATTCTGCAGCAGGAAGAATGAGTCCCCAAATGAAGTCTGATAATTTCCTTTGATTTTATCATTGATTTGCTTCTCTCGGCCTTTTCTTTCTTTAGATGCTTCAACTATAAAGTGAGTATAATAATTCTCCTCAAAAATTTGTCATGAAGAGTTAATGAGACCATGTACTTGAAAGCACTTTGTAAACTCTAAAGAAACGAAGTAGAGTGTTATCTGATTTGTAATGCAGAAATCGATGGATATAGCCAATGCTTATAGAAACAGATTTGGAGTGAAAAAATAAAGTCATTAAGATCAGTCTCACACTTTGCTGAAGGAATCTCCTTTATAAACTTCTTGTCTGTTGAACATCTAATCTTTGAACACCTCCAGTAATGGGGAGCTCATTACCTACCAAAGCAGTCTATTTCATACTTGGAATCTTCTTACTGGTGAAAAGTTCTTTCTTTGGATGACATTGGTCTCTCTGCCACTTCCAACAGCTTTGCAATTTTGGTTCCTGGCTCCACACCAAAAAAAATAAAAAATAAAAAAAAATAAAAAAAATCAAACCCTCCTTCCTAAGATAGTCCTTCAGATTTGTGAAATCAAGGGTCATGTCTCTCCTGGGTTCTCTCATTATCAATTAAAACTCCCCAGTTTCTTTCATTTTTCTTGCGGCACTATTTCCAAGACCTTTCATCATTCCAAGAGGTAGGGTCAGTGATTTGCTCAAGAGACTGAGAAAGCAGAGGCTCCAGGAAGAGCAGTAGGTCAGAGTGGGAACAGTTGGATCCCTGTGTACTCAAGGTTACAAGGAACAACATGGAAAGGACAATTTTATTACACTAGGCAGAGGCAGCCAGCTCAGCACCCAACACTGTCAGTGCCTTGCACACAGAGCTGAAGGAATAAATACTTCGAATAAATAAATTCAGCGAAAACCTCCATCCCGTAATGGATACATATTTTCATTCCTCCAGATCATTGTGATTTTAGAGTGTCTTTTTTTTTTTGCTTTTTAGGGCCGTACCCACGGCATATGGAGGTTCCCAGGCTAGGGGTCCAGTCAGAGCCGTAGCTACCGGCCTATGCCAGAGCCACAGCAATGCGGGATCCGAGCCACGTCTATGACCTACATCACAGGTCACGGCAATGCTGGATCCTTAACCCAATGAGCAAGGCCAGGGATTGAACCCGCAACCTCATGGTTCCTAGTTGGATTCGTTTCCACAGTGCCATGACGGGAACTCCTAGAGTGTCTTTTTAATAACTTCTCAGAGCTGCTATATCACTGTAGAGGGACAGGACAGCTTTTAATTTCTTCTTCAACCCTGAGATACATTGTATTCCTCCAAAGTTCTGTCTTTGGGTCTCATACTTAGGTGCACATGACAACATAGGGTATGAGGGCAAATTGGGGAATGGTTCAGAGAGGGTGCCTTCCTAAGAGCTCTCCTGTGGGAATTTGTAACTCTGTACCATACCCAGTTTAGAATGACAAAACTTTTGGCCTGGAGCAGAAATGAGGACCCAAACCATTAAAAAGGGGGTGGGGCCTGAGTCACAAATCCAGGTGGAAGAGCTATTGTATGTCAGCCAATCCAGACCAGCTCCCTCTGATAGATCTCCTTTAGAATACCAGATTCTGATTTGCTTAATATGTACTGAACATCTAAGATGTGCCTGGCGCCCTGTTAGATGGTTTTACACACAATCTCTTGCTCAGTCCTCCTTTCGATGCACAGTATCCCAGGGTGGAAAAAGTTTTAATATGAACAATGCTGGCCTGAATTAGTGTTCTCCTATCTTCCAGGGGAACGTGTTTCATTCATGAATCAAGAAATATCGGAGTTCCCATTATGGCTCAGCGGAAACGAATCTGCCTAGGAACCATGAGGTTCGATCCCTGGCCTTGCTCAGTGGGTTAAGAATCTGGCATTGCTGTGAGCTGTGGTGTAGGTTGAAGATGTGGCTCAGATCTGGCGTTGCTGTGGATGTGGTGTAGGCCAGCAGCAACAGCTCTGATTAGACTCCTAGCCTGGGAACCTCCATATGCGGGGGGTGCAGCCCTCAAAAAAACATAAAGACAAAAAAATAAAAAATAAACATAAAAAAGGAAAAAGAAATGTCTATAAATCCTTCCATCATGGTTCCCAGACTCTGGATTCTTGTAAGCCTGTGGAGTTACTGCAAGAGTATGTCTGAATCTATACATGCGCTCAAGATTGTCTAGAAATTGCAAAACACAGGCGTCTGATGTACTCATGTACTTGTATTTTCTCAAGTGTATGTGGTCGCTGTTGTGACCAATCTAATGTAATTTTTAAACACCAGGCTACCAAAACCATGGTGTTTTTGTCATCATATATTTTATTAATCATTGGCATTTTAAAATTAATATACATTACATTTTGAGTACTCTTAGTTTTACAAAAGAGATGAGTGGAAAGTACATGAGTTCTCATACACCGCTTTGCCCTTCTGCCAAGTTTCCCCTATTGTTAACTTCTTGCATTAATGTGGTATAGTTGTTGTAGTTAATGAGCCAATACTGATACATGATTATTAACTGAAGTCCTCTTCGTGCTGTGTATTCTATGGGTTTTGACAAATGGCATAGTGAGATGTATTCACCATTGCAGCATTGTACGGCATGGTTTTCCTGCCCTAAAAATACCTTGTGCTCCACCAATTCATCTCTCCTTTCCTCCCTCTCAACCACGGATTTTTTTTTTTTTTAACTGTATCTACAGTTTTGCCTTTTCCAGGATGTCATGTAATTGGAACCATGCAGTATGTAGCCTTTTCAGATTGTGTTCTCTCACTTAATATGTGTTTAAGTTTTCTCTGTGTCTTTTCATGGCTCGAGGGCTCATTTTTTTTAATTACTGGAAAATACTTCTTTATATGGATGTGTCATGATTTGTTTACCCATTCTCCTATTGAAGGACATCTTGGTTGCTTCCAAGTTTTAGCAATTATGAAAAGGGTTGCCATTAATATCCACATGCAGGTTTTTATGTGGCTGTATATTTTCATTACATCTGAGAAAATACCAAGGAATGTGATTGCCGAGTTGTGTGTTAAAAGCATGTTTATTTTTTGTAAGAAAATGCCAAACTGTCTTCTAAAGTGACTGTGTCATTTTGCATTCCCACCAAGAATGAATGAGAATTCTTGATGCTCTATAGTCTTATCAGTATTTGGTACTTGTCCAAAACAGGAACTCTCAGTGTTCTGGATTTTGGCCATTCTGATAGGTATATAGTGTATCTTATTGTTGTATTAATTTGAAATTTCCTAATGATATATATTGCCAAGCATCTTTTCATGTGCTTATATGCCATATATATTTTTTCTTCGGTGAGGCATTTGTTCAGCTCTTTTGCCCATTTTATTTTATTTATCCTGTGGCGTATGGAAATTCCTGGACCAGGGATTGAATCTAAGCCACAGCTATGAACTACACCACAGTTGTGGGAACATGGGATCCTTTAACCCACTATGCCAGGCCAGGGATTGAACCTATGTCTCTGCAGTGACTAGAGCTGCTACAGTTGGATTCTTAACCCACTGAACCATAGTGGAAACTCCTGCCCATTTTAAAATTGGGTTGTTTGTTTTCTATTTTAAAAGATCTTTTTATATTTTGGATATAAGTCCTTTTTCAGGTATGTATTTTGCAAATATTTTCTCCTAGTCTATGGCTTTTCTTTCTCTCATTTGTTCTGTCTTTTTTTTTTTTTTTTTGTCTTTTTGCCATTTCTTGGGGCGCTCCCACAGCATATGGAGGTTCCCAGGCTAGGGGTCTAATCGGAGTTATAGCTGCCGGCCTGCGCCAGAGCCACAGCAACACGGGATCTGAGCCGAGTCTTCGACCTACACCACAGCTCACGGCAAAGCCAGATCCTTAACCCACTGAGCAAGGCCAGGGATCGAACCTGCAACCTCATGTTCCTAGTCGGATTTGTTAACCACTGAGCCACGACAGGAACTCCTTGTTCTTTCTTTCTTTCTCTCTTTCTTTCTTTCTTTGTCTTTTTAGGGCTGCACCCTTGGCATATGGAAGTTCCCAGGCTAGGGGGTGAATTGGAGCTATAGCTGCCAGCCTACTCCACGGCCACAGCAATGCAGGATCCTTAACCCACTGAGCGAGGCCAGGGATGGAACCTGTGTCCTCATGGATACTAGTTAGGTTTGTTACACTGAGCCACAGTGGAAACTCCTGTGGCTTGTCTTTTCATTTTTTTCTTTTTAACAGTGTCTTTCACAGAGTGGAAGTTTTTCATTTCAATGAAGTCCAACTTATCCATCTTTTCTTTCATGAATTGTGATTTTGGTGCCGATTCTAAACAGTTATGGCTAAATTCAAGGTCACCAAGATTTTCTCCTAGCTTATCTTCCTGGAGCTGTATAGTTTTGAATTACATTTAGGTCTATGACCCATTTTGAGTTAATTTTTAGAAAGATGTAAAGTCCTTATCTGGATTCACTATTTATTTATTTATTTATTTGGCATGTGGATGGTCAGTTGTTCCAGCACCATTTGTTGAAAAGATTGACATTTCTCCATTGAATTGCCTTTGCTCCTTTGTCAAAAATCAATTGACTATATTTGTGTGAGTCTATTTTGGGGCTCTCTCTTCTGTCCCATTGGTTTGTCTCTTCCTTTACCAGTGCCACACTGTTTTTTATTTTGGGAGGGGGTTACTTTTTGGGGCCACACCTGTGCCATGTGGAAGTTCCTGGGCTAGGGGTTGAATCAGAGCTGCAGCTGCTGTCCATGCCACAGCCCTAGCAATGCCAGATCTGAGCCATGTCTGCGAACTGTGCCACAGCTTACAGCAACACCAGATCCTTAAGCACTGAGCAAGGCCAGGGATTGAACCCACATCCTCATGGATACTGGTTGGATTCATAACCTGTTGAGCCACAGTGGGAACTCTACACTGTGTGGATTACTGTAGCTTTATCGTCAATCTTGTCCTTGGGTAGTGTCACTCCTCCATATTTGTTCTTCTTGAATAAAGTGTTGATTATTCTGGATCTTTTTTTGCCTTTCCATATAAACTTTAGAATCACTTAGTTGACATTCACAAAATAACTGGCTAGGATGAATAATCCATTGATTGAGACGGCCTTGACTTTATTGGTCAAGTTGGAAAGAACAGATATCTTGACAATACTGAGTTTTCTAATCCGTGTACACGGACTATCCCTCCACTTATTAGATCTTTTTAAATTTCTTTTCATCAGAGTTTTGTGGTTTTCCTCATACAGATCTTTCACATATTTTGTTGAACTTATACCTAAATATTTCAATTTGGGGGTTGGTAATGTAAATAGTATTAGGTTATTAAAATTTGAAAGTATAACTGGTGTCAAGTGGAAGTCTGTGATCTTTTTTCAGGTTAAGATGTGGTCTGTATAATCCCAAAGATGAAAAAGTGCTGGCTGACATGATGTTGGACATGAAGTAACCGACAGTAGGGCTCTGGGCGCCTGCAGCCCGAAGGGTGTCTAATGGTGTTTCTGTGGCAATGTCATGGTACACTGGAAAGAAAAATCTCATTTGCAGCTCAGACTCTAAAACTGAAATAACTTTTTCCATCCAAAAGAGTTGAAAACTCTTCTTCCTTGTCACAGACCCATAAACAGCCTGGGGATGGGGTCCAGGTTAGAGGAATGAAGCACTGTGGCAGCAACGAACCATTTTATTATTTTTTTTTTCAATTTCACTGAATTAGCATAAGGTTAAGAATGATCTTTTTTTCCCCTCTAAATCAGCATTTATTTTTTATATTTGATTTTTAGATGATTTTTATTTTTTCCATTATAGTTGGTTTACAGTGTTCTGTCAATTTTCTACTGTACAGGAGTTCCTGTTGTGGCGCATTGGAAACAAATCCAACTAGAAACCATAAGGTTGAGGGTTTGATCCCTGGCCTCACTCATTGGGTTAAGGATCTGGCGTTGCTGTGAGCTGTGGTGTAGTTTGCAGACGAGGTTTGGATCTGGTGTTGCTGTGGCTGTGGTGTAGGCTGGCAGGTATAGCTCTGATTCGACCCCTAGCCTGGGAACCTCCATATGCTGCGGGTATGGCCCTAAAAAAGACAAAGACAAAAAATCAAAATGAAACAAAACAAAAAAATTTTCTACTGTATAGCAAAGTGACCCAGTCACACATACATATATACATTCTTTTTCTCCATTTTTTTTTTTTTTCACTCGTGGAGTAAAAAGACTCACAATGCTCATGGAATGAAGGTAAACACTCTTACCATCACCTATAGGCCTGGAATGGTCTGACCTCTACCAACCTCCTCAACCTCATGCTCCCTCCTCTGCTCAGTCATTAGGGCCTTACACATCCTTTTCTTTGCCATACACACTTCTTTCCTGGGGCCTTTTCATATGCTGTTCTCCCTCCCCCCACTTTTTTTTTGGTCGCACCCATGGCATGTGGAAGATCCCAAGCCAGGCACTGAACCCCTGCCACAGCAGTGACTTGAGCCACTTCGGTGACAACACCAGATCCTTAACCTGCTATACCATAGGAGAACTGTTTCTTCCCCTCTTTAGCCAGTGGATATATTACTTCCCTGATCCTCCCTGCCAGCCCTCCAGAAGCATGGCCTATTTCTGAGCAAGTATTACATTGTGATTTAACGTTTATTTATGTGATGAGCTGATTACAAGACTGTAAGTTCTTTGAGGGAAGGCACTATCTGTTTTGTTCACCATTATGGCCCCAGTACCATAATTGTTGGGAGAACGGGTGATTGATGGGGTATATTGTCGAATCATGAACTGCGTATATTTCTCCGTTTAGAGACCACTCAAGGAGGCATTTTATTGTCCTCAAGGGCTCCTCTAGGTATTATAGTACCTATAGATACCTAGTGTGAGTGGCTCCCCACCCAAACCCTATAATCAATATCCTGATTCGTAGAACAGTGGAAATTGAGTCCATAGCTTCCTTTGCCCAGTGTTGGCTTAGTGAGGCTTACAGTGGTTGGGGTAAACATTAATTTGATTCTTTTTTTTTCTCTTTTTAGGGCTGCACCTGCAGCATATGGAAATTCCCAGGCTAGGGGTCAAATTGGAGCTATGGCTGCCAGCGTACACCACAGCCCCAGCAACACAGGATCTGAGCCATGTCTTCGACCTACACCACAGTTCATGGCAATGCCAGATCCTTAGCCCACTGAGCAAGGCCAAGGATCGAACCCTCAACCTCATGGTTCCTAGTCGGATTCTTTTCTCCTGTGCCACGATGGAAACTCCTAATTTGATTCTTTCAAAGTTTATTTAGCAAACATTTATTAAATGTCCAGTGTCTCCTACACACTGTGTTAAATGAGAACCTTGTATGAATGTTGCAGCCATGGTCTCCATCTGGGAAGACTGACATGACAATACGGGAGGGAGGGATGTTCATCAAGCCAAGCCAAGCTCAATTGTTGGGGGCGGAGTTACATGAGGGGCTGTGACCTATTGGCTCTGGGGCCCAGGCTGCATGCTTTTCTTGGCTGTACCATCTTTCTGAAACTTTTGGACCTGAGTGTCTTAGGCGGGTCCTGCATGTTTGGTTCCCTCGGTCTCTTACCACTCCCTACTATCTCAGACCTGGCCAGGGATTTCTTGTGTTTCTGCTGCCTGCCTGGTCCCTGAGCATATCCCATTGGTGACCCTTGCTTAGGTCCAGTCATCCTCTGGGGTCAGTGGACGGTCAGACAGAAGGACGGCTTTTCACATTCCTGTTTTGTACGGGAACTGGAGCCACACAGCTGGATCACACAGGCCCTGCTGAAGAATTCACAGTCCGGTCAAGGAAGTGACAGGCACATAAATAGCCAGAACACTCTGTTTCTGAGTGTTTACAAAAGCAGCAGTGACTGGAACACATGCTTCTGACCTATGTGTTTGTGAGGCCTGGTCACTGTACAATGGCGGGATGGATGAAGATGAGGCAAATTCAGCCTTCAGGCCCTTATCTGCCCTCCCATTGGTGACACTAACTGTGGCTCTGTTGCTATGGGTCCCTGGGAAAGTTACTTCAACTTCACCTTTTTGAGCCTCAGTTTCTATAATTATAAAACTGGAGGTGATATTAGGGGGCAAGGGCTTGTTGTGAGGTTTAAAAAAGAATGCATAGGGAGTTCCCGTTGTGACATAGTACAAATGAACCTGACTAGCATCCAAGCCTGTGGGTTCCATCCCTGGCCTTTCTCAGTGGATTAAAGATCTGGCATTGCCATGAACTGTGGTGTAGGTTGAGGACACAGCTTGGATCCTGCATTGCCATGGCTGTGGTGTAGGTTGGCAGCTGTAGTCCAATTCAACCCCTAGCCTGGGAACTTCCATATTGCATGGGTGCAGCCCTAAAAATCAAACCAAAAAAAAAAAAAAAAAAAGAATGCATATGAAAATGCTTTGCCTGACACTTCATGTAGAAAAGACAAACAACAACTGCTGAATTTGAATCCTGCTTTATGGGACCCTTTATAGAGATTGTTGCAGAATATGTTGTGGCAACTCTTGGGCCCACCTTTCAGCGGACGCCCCATTAAGGAGTTGGGCAGCCCTCTTCCCATCAGCTGCGTAGAATACTCTGTGCCAGCAGCAGGCCCGGCCATGTGACTTCTCCTTCTTGGCTGTTCCCACTGGCAAGCCATGAATAGTGAGAGAGAGAGAGAGAGAGAGAGAGAGAGAGAGAGAGAGAGAGAGGGAGAGAGACACCCTCCATCGTGCCGAGAGCTTTTCCCAAGGAGCCCAGAGGGAAGAATGTTCTATGTTTTTGCAAATACTGACCCTCTTCTGGAGCCAATTCTGGTGGAGATACAGGAATCTAATTGTTTAAGGTTCTTCAGGTCCCCTCCACTGGGGGCCACTTAAGCCCTCCTTTACCACAGTGAATGGGATGCCTCAAAGAGTCAGTATCTGACCATCTCAGCTGCCAGTGGTCACAAGAGCGCTAAGAATCTCAGGTTTACAGACTCAGAGAGTGTCAAAGCAAGAAGGTGTCCTAAGCTTATTTGCTCAGCTCTCTCACTTCACAGTTATGGAAACTGATGCCCAAGGAGACAAAGCCAGTGACAGACCTAGGTGTCCTGCCTTCCAGGCCTGGGTTTCCACCATAACACCTTGCTGCCCTCCGTGTACAGAAGGAAACATTGAGCATGAATGTTCATGTGTGATTCCATTAGTGTCAGTCATCACCAAGGACAGAACAGCAGATTCAGCCTCCCCCTCCCCCAGAAAAGGGTCTGTGCATGGAAGGGGGATTTATTAGGTTCTATAACTGCGATGTCCAGGAGGACACCTGGCTTTGGCAAAGTTCTTGGGATCTGGTTTTTCTCTCCATCTCTTAGTGTGTCTAATCTTTTCCCATGATAAGGCCACTGGACATTTCCAGGATGAACTCCTTTCAGGATCATGTGCCATGGGAAAATACGAAAGTTCTCTGTCCCTTCTTGGTCTGCAAAAATCCCAAGGTTCACTCTGCACAAATACAAGGTTCTTGTATCACATGCCCAGCTGTAAGCCAATCACAAGGGCTAAATCCTGTGGGCCAGTTGATATAAGCTTGGGTCACATGCTCTATTCCAGGGCTGGGGATGGAGGTTACTCAGACTTGACTCAATGGATGGAGAGGAGGGGTGCTGCCAGGAAAGGGAAATGGGGCTCAGTGGCAAAAGATGAAAAATGTCCTCTGTGCCTCCACAATGCTCCCATCTCTGAAAATAAATGTGATTGTGTCTTAAGTGCATCAAATCTTCCATCTCCTCAAATCAGGGAGTGCTTTGCTGTCTAGCAAACGGTGCAGTTGTGGCAGTAGAAATTGGTGAAGAGACGGGGGCATTTCACTTGGTGAAGTTCAGGGTTTAGGTAACATGATATCCTGATGTTGATCAGCTAACCCATGTCTTATTCTGTATGTACTTCTATTAAAGAAAAAAAACACAAGGAGTTCCCTATTGTCATAGCAGGTTAAGGACCTGGCATTGTCATTGTTGTGGCTCAGGTTCGATCCCTGGCCTGGGAATTTCTGCATGCCTTGGGGCAAGGCAAAAATAAAAGAAAAGCAAGAGAGAGACAAGCGAATAAATAAAAATCAGAACCAACCAATGAACAAATAAATAAACAAAACTCAGAGTCTAATTTTCAGATTGCCAAAAAGTCTGAATAAATATGTTCCAACATAAAACAGGGACTCTTGTAGCTGTATGAGGTGCTTACTTGGTGCCTGGAAATAAGTAACCTACCTCACTGAGAATAGGTTTACTCACCTTATAAAATTCAGACAATGTCTAACACTTGCACAGAGTGAACCATTGATGAAACAAACACTTTCATGACAACTCTTTCACAAGCTGGACAGACAGGAAGGTGAGCCCCAGAGAGGTTGAGCAACTTGCCAAAGTCACCCAGCTTGTAAGCAGTAGATCTGGGAAGCCAGCCCAGACCCTTTGAGGCCAGAGATTTTATCTTCCATTATGTCATGTTTTCTCTGGAGAAGGTAACACATTTTCAATCTTAATGCTTTTTTATTATTTTCCATTTTAAAGGAATTATATTTGAAATGCAAATTTATATCAACAGTGCATTTAAAAAAATTGTCAGATTGGTAAAAAAATTAAGAGGATCAATGACAAGTCTTAGCAAAGGATATAAGAATATAGGTCCTCCCCTACACTGCTGGAGTGTCTAAATCAGTGCAATACCTTCAGAGTCAAACTTAGCAATTATCTTTTAGAATACAATATATAGCACTGTGTGTGTATTTTTAAGGTACAAAAATGTTCATTTGCAACATTGTTTGTGACAGAGAAAAAGATACTGATCAGTAAAGATTTATTCACAGGGATATGGTTTACCTGCAGGATGGTGACATTATGAAATACAAGGGAATACGGTACATCTGTGGCAACTAACAAGGCTAGAGGCTCACAAAAAAATTGTAGAACAATGTATACACCATTAGACCACTTAAATAAGAAACAAACTGCAAGGAGTTCCCACTGTGGCTCAGTGGGTTAAGAACCTGATTGAGTATCCATGAGGATGCAGGTTGGATCACTGGCCTTGCTCAGTGGGTTAAGGATCCGGCATTGCCGCAAGCTGCGGTGTATGTTACAGATATGGATCAGATCTGGTGTTACTGTGGCTGTGGTGTAGGCCGGCAGCTACAGCTCTGATTTGATCCCTACCCTGGGAAATTCCATATGCCACAGGTGCAGTCCTAAAAAGAAAAAGAAAAAAAAAAAAGAAAAGAAACAAACTGCAAGACACATGGAAGTATTTCTGTATGTGCATATGATTAGTTGCACAGAATGAAGGACTAAAATGATACTGATAACTTCTAACAGTAGGGGTCGGGGGGACGAGGAGAAGGGTTGGGAGTTAGCAGGGAGTAGGGATTAGGATCAGGAGGGGCAGTTAAATGGACATTTATTTTAGATATTTGAATTTTTGTAGTAAAAATATACTCACATTCTACTTGTGTAATTTATTTATTTATTTTTACAGGCATTTTTTAATTTTAATGATTTTCATTTTTTTCATTATAGCTGGTTTACAGTGTTCCATCAATTTCTACTGTATAGCAAAGTGACCCAGTCACACATATATCTACATTCTTTTTCTCACATTATCCCCCATCATATCCCATCATAAGTGACTAGATAGTTCTCTGTGCTATACAGTGGGATCTATTTGTATAATTTCAAATATTAAATGTAAAATAAACCAAAATAAAACATATGAAGTCATTTAAATCAAGAAATGTTTTAGGGAGTTCCTGTCGTGGCGCAGTGGTTAACGAATCCGACTAGGAACCATGAGGTTGTGGGTTCAGCCCCTGCCCTTGCTCAGTGGGTTAACAATCCGGCGTTGCCGTGAGCTGTGGTGTAGGTTGCAGACGCGGCTCGGATGCAGCGTTGCTGTGGCTCTGGCGTGGGCCGGTGGCTACAGCTCCGATTGGACCCCTAGCCTGGGAATCTCCATATGCCGCTGGAGCGGCCCAAGGAATAGCAAAAAGACAAAAAAAAAAAAAAAAGAAAGAAAGAAAAAAAAAAAGAAATGTTTTAGGAGTTTGCTAGTGGCTCATCAAGTTAAGGATCCAGTGTCGTCTCTGCTGTGGCTTGGGTCACTGCTGTGGCTCTGGTGAGATCCGTGGTCTGGGAACTTTTACGCTGCAAAAAAAAAGGAAAGGTTGGCAGTTGAGTTTAGAAGGAAAAATATTGATTCTTTTCATAGTTTTCTGATCATTACAAATGCTTATTCAAAGCCTCCTCAGTTCCAGGTGGTCTTGAACCTTTGATGAATATGAGGATCTAAAGAATTGAGGGCTCGCTAATGTTGACCTGCAGGGAGGCAGGCCACTGGGGACCAGAGTCTAGTTACCTTCCTGGTTCTTTTCCAGATGACCCATCTGGGAGTCAGATCAAGGCCCTATGCCTGGGACTCCATCTCTAGAAAGAGAATCATAATGCTTCCTTCTCTTCTTTCATAGGGGGATTAAGTCAGTCAGTGATTATGAAATTATTAGGGAGCTGTCAAACATGATAAAAACGTTAGAGAGTGATGTCATCACTTGTGTATTCATTTTTCTGAGCCTGAAAGTTGAAATGATTTGCCAAAGGACATGTGACTGCCGGACAACTTCAGCTCAATCTTTGTCCGAGTCCTGGTGGCACTTTGCAATAATGCTCATATGATATTATTCGGAAATTGTGAATGTGCCTGTGTTCTCTACTAGGTGAGGAGCCCTGTGAAGGTGAAGACTAGATCCCAGTCATCTTGTTTCTTTTTTGTTTGTTTTTTTGCTTTTTAGGGCTGCACTCGTGGCATATGGAGGTTCCCAGCCTAGGGGTTCAGTCGGAGCTATAGCTGCCAGCCTGCATCATGGCCACAGCAATGTGGGATCTGAACTGCGCCTGTGACCTACACCACAGCTCACGGCAACATCGGATCCTTAACCTACTGAGTGAGGTCAGGGATCAAACCCGCAACTTCATGGTTCCTAGTCGGATTCATTTCCGCTGAGCCATGATGGGAATTCCCCAGTCGTCTTCTTAACCAGCATCTGTCTAACATCTCGCAGGACTTCAGGGAATGTTGGTGATGAAACTTTTTGGACTCAGCTTCTCCTTCTCTAAATAGGAGTGGAGGCTAAATAGCTAATATCCTTTTCATCTTTGAGGGTCAGCGATTAAAGGATCACATTCTTCACTTCCACATTCCTCATCCCTAACCAGATGGTCAAGTCCCCCCACATCCTCCAAAGCTTGGGCATTTCAGCTGGAGGAGAAGCTGAAGGACCACTGCCCCCACGCTGGATCCTTTCAGGTCTGGGGAGAGAAGAGATTTCTGCAGGGACCTGAACTGTGATGTTCTTGGCTGCTGTGGACTTGGAGGTAATAACACGTTGTGTTTTTGGAGCGTCTTGCCTCTGAAGAACTCAAAGCCCTTTCCAGACATTATCCCTTTCTTTCTTGTGAGCATGCCCTGGCACACTTGGCACCAGTGGGTCAAGTAGTTTTCCCACAACCCTCCAGTGGCCAAATCAGACCAGACCTCTCATGGCATTCTGCACCTTTTACAACCAATGCCCTGCCTGTGGAGAAGAGACAATTTACCATCACTGTTGTGAGGGATTGGGACATTGCTGGAGAGACCTGGGAGAAAAGACTCTTCTCCTCTCCTGCTCCAGCCTCATGAACTTGATATTGTATGAGCTGATCATAGATAAAAATTCGAGCAGGGGCAACCCATCCCCTGGCAGTGAATCTGAGGCACCTATTGATGCCAGAGCACAATATGGGGGACATTTGAAGCCTTGGTGGCCTTCCAGTCTTTGTGGGTATTGTGCTTCAGCAATACACCATCACAGACCTTAGCTTGAGCATCCAACTCATCCCTTGATTATTCCCAATATGATAACATTACATTACGGAAGCTGGGGAAAAGGACTGGCTTTAAGAGTCAGGAGATAAAAGTTTCATTCAAGTATTATGTGTTCTGCTGACATGCACTACTGGGAAAAATTACTCAATATCACTGTTCTTCAATTTATCCATTAAAGAAAATGAGTAATACCTGCTTCATCAGTTTTCATAGAGAACAGATAAGAGGCAATGTAAGCCATCATGGTTTTCCAAACATTTGGGATACTCGGTAGTGCCGGGGAATTCTCTAAGCTGCTGTGATATCAACTTCAGCAAAGATTTGGGGGAACTT
This sequence comes from Phacochoerus africanus, assembly GCF_016906955.1. Taxonomy (NCBI): domain Eukaryota; kingdom Metazoa; phylum Chordata; class Mammalia; order Artiodactyla; family Suidae; genus Phacochoerus; species Phacochoerus africanus. The sequence continues at coordinate 206,060,943 of NC_062544.1, read as the reverse complement.
AATTTTATTTTAAAATAAGGACAAGAGTTCCCTTTGTGGTTCATCACTTAATGAACCCAGCCAGGATCCATGAGGATGTGGGTTCAGTTCCTGGCCTTGCTCAGTGCGTGAAGGATCCAGCATTGTTGTGAGCTGTGGCGTAGGTGGCAGACAAGGCTCGGATCCTGTGTTGCTGTGGCTGTGGCTGTGGCTGGCAGTTGTAGCTCAGATTCAACCCCTAACCTGGGAACTTCCATATGCCATGGGAGTGGCCCTAAAAACCAAAAAAATAAAAGGAAATTAAATAAAAAAATAAACAAAACAAAACAAGGACAAATTTATTATAAAGTAGCAAGCTAAAACTGAATAAAACTGATATATTTTACTTTGCTCTAGAGGTAGAGGAGGGCATGATCAAACCTCTACCTCCCCTTCCACAGGACGGAATTCCACTTCTTTCTGCCATTGGGTGAGTGCTACTAGGAATACTGGGGGCAGAAGTTTGAGACGTTTTTGTTTGGTGGTTCATCCCTTTGACTTCTTTGAGTTATATTCTTGTATCTGTTTGGGTTACATAGACTGTACTATCTCAGGTTCCTATAGCAATGATTTCACAATTCTTTAAAAATGTCATGTCTTTACGAGTTCCTGTCCTGGCTCAGTGGAAATGAATCTGACTAGCATCCATGAGGATGCGGGTTTGATCCCTGGCCTCACTTAGTGGGTTAAGGATCTGGGGTTGCCATGAGCTGTAGCGAAGTTTGCAGATGCAGCTTGGATCTAGTGTTGCTGTGGCGGTGGTGCAGGCCGGCAGCTACAGCTTGGTTTTGACCCCTAGCCTGGGATCCTCCATATGCCGTGGGTGCAGCCCTAAAGAAACAAACAAAGAAAAAAAAATACCATGTCTTCGAATTAAAAAAAAAATTTATTACTCAAATGAATTTATCACATCTGTAGTTGTATAATGATCATAACAATCCAATTTCACAGGATTTCCATCCCACAACTCAAGCATATCCCCCCACCCCCCAAACTGTCTCCTCTGGAGACCATAAATTTTCCAATGTCTGTGAGTCAGCATCTGTTCTGCAAAGAAGTTCCGTCTGTCCTTTTTTTCAGATTCCACATGTCAGTGAAAGCATTGGATGTTGGTGTCTCATTGTATGGCTGACTTCACTTAGCATGACAATTTCTAGGTCCATCCATGTTGCTAAAAATGCTGATATTTGGTTCATTTTAATGGCTGAGTAATATTCTATTGTGTATGTCTACCACATCTTCTTGATCCGCTCCTCTGTCGATGGACATTTAGGTTGTTTCCATGTCTTGGCTACTGTAAATAGTGAATATCGGAGTATAAGTGTCTTTGTGAGTCATGGTTTTCTCTGGGTAGATGCCCAGGGGTGGGATTGCTGGATCAAATGGTAGTTCTATGTTTAGTTTTCTGAGGCATCTCCATACTGTTTTCCATAGTGGTTGCACCAATTTACAGTTCCACCAACAGTGTAGTAGGGTTCCTTTTTCTCCACACCCTCTCCAGCACTTCTTGTTTGTAGACTTTTGGATAATGACCATTGTGGCTGGTGTAAGGTGGTACCTCATAGTGGTTTTGATGTGCATTTCTCTAAGAATGAGTGATGTTGAACATCTTTTCATGTGTTTTTGGGCCATCTGTACGTCTTCTTTGGAGAACTGTCTGTTTAGATCTTCTGCCCATTTTTTCGATGGGGTTGTGTTTTTTTGATATGGAGCTGCAGAAGGTGTTTATAAATTTTGGAGATTAATCCCTTGTCAGCTGAATCATTTGCAAAGATTTTCTTCCATTCCATGGGTTGTCTTTTTGTGTTGTTTAGGGTTTCCTTTGCTGTGCAGAAACTTTTAAGTTTGATTAGGTCCCATTTGTTTATTTTTGTTTTTATTGTCAGTAGTCTAAGAGGTGGATCTGAGAAGATGTTGCTGTCGTTTATGTCAGAGAGTGTTTGGCCTATGTTTTCCTCTAAGAGTTTTCTAGTGTCTGGTCTTATATCTAGGTCTTTAATCCATTTTGAGTTTATTTTTGTGTATGGTGTTAGGGAGTGTTCTAATTTCATTCTTTTCCATGTGGCTGTCCAGTTTTCCCAGCACCACTTGTTGTGTCGATTTAATACATAGGAGAAATGTAGAGTGTAAATGTGGAGAAGGATTCTGCATTGCCTCACAAAATACTGTTGAAGACTGGGTCCCTTATGTTTCTTAGTGCCTCCTGTGTAAGGATGCAGATGATAAAACTCTTCCTCAAATTTTCTGCCCCATACAATTTCTCTCCTTTGCAGCACGAGTCTTTTACTTTTTATCACATAATACAAGCCAGATAACTCAGAACTTTTCTATTTTTGCCTTAGCAGTCAGGAGGCTCAGAGAGGCTTTATTCTTACATTTAGTAAAAAACTGAATCCAAGGTTGCTGGAATGATTATCTCCTTTCTTTCATAGAGTGGCAAGTCTGTATATTTAGCCATCTGGTGTTTTTACTACAAGCCTTCTCCAGTTTTTTTGTTTTTGTTTTTTAGCCATTGAGAGGGTATCAATGATAAGGAAACCCATTCTGAGATACCTCTATTCCAGAGAAAGAGGAAGAGGTGTTAAGACTCACATTTAAAATATAAAACCAGCAGGTACACACTACTATATATAAAATAGATAACCAAATAGATAACCAGCTAGGACCTACTGTACAGCACAGGGAACGATACTCAGTTTCTTGTAATAACCTATAAGGGAAGAGAATCTGAAAATGGGAATTCCTGCTGTGGCACAGTGGGTTAAGAATCTGACTGCAGCAGCTTGGGTTTGATCCTTGGCCCAGTGCAGTGGGTTAAAGGATCTGGCAGTGGGTTAAAGGATCTGGCAGTGGGTTAAAGGATCTGCCTTAGTTGTGGCGTAGATCGCAGCTGAGGCTCAGATTCAGTCCCTGGCCTGAGAACTTCCATATGCCATGGCTGTGGCAAAAAAAAAGAAGAGAATCTGAAAATGATTTTATGTGTAACTGAATCACTTTGCTGTACACCTGAAACTCACACAAATTGTAAATCAATTATGCTTCAATAAAAGAATTTTTAAAAATATGCTCAATCAAATTTCTCCAGAGGAGAGGCCTGAGGTAAGCTTGGGAAGGAGTCTGGGTTTGCCTGTGGGCCTTTGAAGTGACAGTCGGACAGCTCCTGGCTAGGAATCACCACTTGGCAGCTCATTCTTCCTCCCACCACCATTCCCTAAGACGGTTTTTCCACAGCCTGCTGTTCTATGGCAGTCAGTCCCCCAGCCGAACAGGCCAGGTATGAGTACAGATGGGGGCTGCCATAACTCCCTCCCCACCCCTCCACACTCTCTTCCAACCCCTACCCTCCTATGCACAGGCATTGGTGGGCCTTGGCACCCCAAAGACAAATGCTTTGCAAACTTTTCTACCCAAGTTTTCCCAAGGGCAGGGAGGAGTGGAATATGGATGTAGAGCACCAGTCACACCCCCACCCCTGGACCGCAACCAGTCCTAGGGGTGTGCATCCTGGGCCCGTGATCTGCTCTGAGGATGAGGGACCAGGGGAGAGATCAGGTAGGGCCTAGAAGCAGGACTTGGGCCACTTGCACAGGCAATTTCAGGGTCCCAGGTATTCAGAGTTTGCTCTGGAAGTTGGGCTGTGGGCTCCAGGTACATATATTCATGGACCTCTGCCCTGTAAGGAAGGACAGAGCTGGCCTAGTGCTAAGGCATAGTGCCCAAAGCAATGGGTGGTTGTCTGGTTCTACTGTCATCTGACAGCCCTTGTACTTAGAAAGACTGCCCTTGTCATCAAAACTGATCTGCTCTGGAGTTCCATCATGGCACAGAGGAAATGAACCTGACTAGGAACCATGAGGTTGTGGGTTCAGTCCCTTGTCTTGCTCAGTGGGTTAAGGATCCACCATTGCCGTGAGCTGTGGTATAGGTTGCAACATGGCTTGGATCCTGCATTGCTGTGGCTGTCATGTAGGCCGGCAGCTGTAGCTCCAATTAGACCCCTAGCCTAGGAATCTCCATATGCCTTGGGAAAGGCCCTAAAAAGCAAAAATAAATAAATAAATAAATAAATAAATAAATAAATAAATAAACAAACAAAAATAAAAACAAAAAAACCCACAAAAACTGATCTGCTTTGTGTCCCCTTCAGCCATAGGCTCTTGAATTGCTGAACCTGGAAGTGATTATGGAAGCCAACTAACTCCTTATTTTATTCTTTTTAATTTTTATAATTGTATTTGTTTGTTTGTTTGTTTGTTTATCTTATTATTGCCATACCTGCAGCATACAGAGGTTCCCAGATTAGGGGTTGAATTGGAGCTGCAGCTGCAAGCCTACACCATAGCCACAGAAATACCGGATCTGAGCCACATCTTCAACCTATGTGGCAGCTTTGCAGCAGCCCTGGATCCTTAACCCACTGAGCCAGGCTAGGGATTGAACCCACATCCTCACAGACATTATGTTGAGTTCTTAAACTGCTGAGCCACATTGGGAACTCCTAGCTCCCTATTTTAAAGATAAGAATATTGAGAGCCTGAGAGACAATGAACTGGCTCAAGTCCTTTAAAGTGCATTCTAAATACTGTACCAAGTCATCCAAGGATGGGGGTAAAGAGAGAGAGAAGGATATTTCTGATATTATATATTGGTGAGTGCATAGCCAGACCTGTGTCAAATATATCTGCAATTAAAAATTCTTAGAGGCTTGTGGAAGAACAAGGTGTGAGAAATGAAAGGCGAGAGGAAAAAAAAAAATCACATCCAACTTCCACTGTCAGAAAAAGTATTTTTTTCCCCTTTGGTTATATTGTCTTCACTCAAATGTGCTATTGCACAGCAGAGATAAAAATTAATAGCTTTGTTTCCTGTGATCTCTTTATCAGCCAAAGTACAGGACCGTGGCTCTCAGTCCTTTTAATGGAAAAACTGAGTTTGTATTATCGGGTGATAAGGCTGTGTCAGGCGTTATTTTATTCTCTTATCTCCCTTGTTCAAGGTGAGGTGTTCTAGCCCTGATGGATGAGCAGGGCGACCGTGACTCTGATGTTTCCTGTGCCTTGATCTCACTTTACCTTTGAAGATAACTGTGGCAGTTGAGATGGGACTGGGGCAGGTGGATTCTGAACACAGATCCCAGGAAAGGCTGTGATGGCTGGAGTCCTTGGCATAGGAGGCTGGGACAGGTAGCTTGAGAGCTCTGCAGACTCTGTCACATGGCCCAAGTCACCTACACAGCAGAAGCTTTCACACCTCCTCCAGGAGAGTTTATTCATCAAACACTAACTGGTATTCTCAGATGTTCCCAGCATAGTGTCTGATAGAGAGGGAAAGGTGAGTCATGCCAGTTCCTGCAACACTAGGGACGCTCCTGGCGACCAAGGGTTGCAAGTTTAGTTACACGGGAAGGAGGCTTAGTCACATCCTCCTGCCCTGGGTTCCAGAGCCCATCTACCAAGCTGCGCTTCAGCTTCTGTCATGGTGTGTGGTCATTTATTTGTCTGCGTGTCTGCTTCTCCATTTAGAACGTGTGTTCCTCTGGGGCAGAGACCAGATCTTAGACTGGTCTCCAGGTTGGCTTCAGCGCACGTTGAAATATAGTCAATGTTTGTGTACTGAATTGATATGTGGGCAAATTCATTTATTCATCTGTTCATTCATTCACTCATCATCCAATGTCCATTTGCTGATCTCCATTATGTTACAACTCCCTCTAATACCAGAGGTTTAAAAAAACAGTGGCTTTGGAGTTCCCGTCATGGCTCAGTGGTTAACAAATCTGACTAGGAACCATGAGGTTGCGGGTTCGATCCCTGGCCTTGTTCAGTGGGTTAAGGATCTGGTGTTGCCGTGAGCTGTGGTATAGGTTGTAGATGCGGCTTGGATCCTTCATTTCTGTGGCTCTGGTTTGGGCCGGCAACTACAGCTCCGATTAGACCCCTAGCCTAGGAATCTCCATATGCCACAGGTGCGGCCCTAGAAAAGGCAAAGAGACAAAAAAAAAAAAAAAAGAATCAATAGCTTTACTCTGAGTCTCAGCGGTGGCTCATGCAGGAGGACAAGAAAGTCCTGTCCCAGCCCCCTCGTCACACCCACAGAGACCCCTGGCTTCTCATCCTTTGTCAGCCCCAGTGGTAATTCAGAGCTGGCTGTGGAAAAGACCCCTCAGATACTGAAAAATAAGTTCTGGAAAAAAGTCTTCCCACATACCCTGTCTTCCTTTTTCTATTTAGAACAATGATTTCCTCCCTTTATTATGTTCCTGAGACACTGGAGGAATGGCTTGGCAAGCCATGGAACCAATCCCCAAATTGTCATCCTCTGATGGCATCTACATTTCCCTAGAAGCCCATGTGGAGCCCAAGAAGACTGCATCCTCAGCAGGGGCTTTCTTACGGGGATTTTATGGTTATTGGCTAGAAAGCCAACGAGGCAACGGTCACGGGCTAAAGAGCCAAAGAAAGTCCTCCAGGCCTGCATGACTCAGCCCCAGGAGTGGCTCACTGCATGTTAAAATCAAGGGATGTGCTGAAGCAAGGCAAGGCACAGGAAGCTATCTGAGATAAAAGACATCATCTATCAAAATACAATTCCAGACTCCTCTTCTAACTCCTGGCGGGATGGAATTGAAATAATCATGGTCTCTCCTTTGAGCTGGTCAAAGTCACAGAGCCCTGGGGTCCTGGGAGTGTCTTGGCAGGAGTGATCTTGGACAAGTCCTTGACTTGTTCAGTTTTCCAGACTCTTATCTGTCAAATGAACAGGCTGATTAATTCCCAAGGTCTTTGTAAGCTCTGACAGTGAATTCTATGCTATCCAACTGAGGTGAATTTCCAGGCATAAAGTCCTTGTCTTATGATTCCCCCAATGTACGTCTGGGTGGCCTGAACCCCAGTCTCTACATGAGGCCCCATATATCCATTAGCAGGATCTGGGAGACCAGCAGAAGAAACCCTTCTCCTCCAGGGCCTAACACTGTGCTGGTAATGACCTCAGTTGAGTTTAAGCTGAATACTGGACCAAGAAGTCGAACATGGGTTAGTGTCTACATCAACTGTGACTCACTTAATCCCTTAAGGCTCATCTCTGATGAACCCTCTTTTATGAAGCTTTCCCAGATTCCGTCTAGAAGATTCTGGTCCTTCCCTGTTCTCCTCTTAGTTTGCTTATCAGTCTGTGAGGGGTGGGGGCTAGCAGGCAGAGTCACATAGCTTCCCACAGATCCCAGGAGAATTTTGTGCATGGTAGAAGCTCAATAAACATGAATCAGCAACCTGAGGAATTTGAGATCAAGATTTGAATTAGGTAGGGATTTAGATTGACAGGTAGACAAACAAATTTCTATAATCTCCTTGGTGCTGGGTTAATGACTCTCAACCTGGAATCCCTGGAGCCCAGAGGTCTATTTGGGTAGTAATGGGAGTAAGGAGGGAGTAGAGAGAATTACTTGATTGTAATGACAAAGCCCAACTCATGTTGGCTAAAGCAGAAATGGGGCACTTCTTGGGGGCAAGATTTGACAATCAAGGCCTTGAGCTGTTGTCAGCTTCTATTCTCTGGCTCTAATCTTTACCCCCTTCTGTTCTGGTTCAATGCTTGGGCACACCCCTCATGGTGGCAAAACAGCAGATAGCAACCCCAGGGAAAATGGAAACCCATTTCTTCCCTAACTTTTTCAAAAGTGTGCTGGGCTTATCTCTCAAAGTTTATTGTGAGTTAACAACCCTTGTAGGCAAAGAGGAAGTGGAGTTGGGTTGATTTTGGTTCAAGTCCTTTCCTGGAGCTGGGGAAGTTTTGGGGACTGACGTGGGGGAAGGTGTTTCTAAAGAAAAAAGAAAGGGAAAGGAAGGAAAAGGGGGTGGTGCTGTAACCAGAAGAAAGGGGATTAATACTATGGCAAAATCCATAAATTGGTGTCTTCAAAATATTTCCATTGTTTCAAAAAGCCTAATAGAAACCCTTGTTTTACTAATGTTGAAGTCATAGATGCTAATTAACACATAAATTTTTTTTTTTTTTTTTTTTGGCCTTTGACTGAAATTATATCAACTCAGTTTAAAAAGATTAGATCTGGAGTTCCCGTTGTGGTGCAGTGGTTAACGAATCTGACTAGGAACCATGAGGTTGTGGGTTCTGTCCCTGCCCTTGCTCAGTGGGTTAAGGATCCGGAGTTGCCGTGAGCTGTGGCATAGGTTGCAGACGCGGCTCGGATCCCGCATTGCTGTGGCTCTGGCGTAGGCCAGTGGCTACAGCTCCGATTCGACCCCTAGCCTGGGAACCTCCATATGCCGAGGGAGCGGCCCAAGAAATAGCTAAAAAGACAAAAAAAAAAAAAAAGATTAGATCTCTCTTTCTCTCTCTTTTTTGGCTGCACTTGCAGCATGCAGAAATTCCTGGGCTAGGGATCACACTTGTGCCATGGCAGTAATAATGCCAGATCCTTACTCAACTGTGCCACCAGGGAACTCCTGAAAATGTCTTATTGATCAGAAGCACTTTTTTTTTTTTCCCTATCAGAAGGACTTTGCCTCATAAGGAATGGAAAGGAAAATTAATTTCCGGCACATCCCATTTAATAACACAGATTTGTTTTAACTGTAATTACTGTGACTTTTCCCCTTGAAACTTGTATTTGTATCATACATATCATATCATAAATATTTCTATCTGGCATCCAAGGTTAGTGTATGCTCTTAGCCATTACAAGCCAAATAAAATTGAAGGTGCTCTTCCAGCCAATAATCATTACTGCTTCACCCTACAAGTGGTTCTCAGCCAATGGGCACTCCAACAGCAGTTTGAAAATTGAGTCATGGCAACTTGTGTTTTTCCCCTCTGGGACCCTCTCTTTCTGCCATATATGTTGTGCTTTAGTTCTTGCTTTGCTGTGGGAGTCTAAGCATTGGAGGAAGATGAAGAAACAAAGTTGAGTAACTTACTGGGGCTTAAAATGCAAAACTCAGGAGGCCTTCAAAGAAAGTGTCCAGAGTCAAGATGTAGAAGCAATTAGGCAATTGTGGAAATCTTTAGACATCAGGGAGGGCCTGGTGAGCACATCTGAGCCCAGGGGGGGAGGTCCTGTAATTATAGGTAGGAGAAGACAGGGCAAGGGCAAGTCATATCTTTAGGGCATCAGAAGGAACCAGAAGATCCATTGCCTAGGAGAGCCTGAGGCTGGGAACAAGCTCTTTTTCTGGCCAAGTTACAATAGCTGGCTCTCTCGTTTTAAGGGTTCACAAATCCTAAAGAAAATTTTTTTTAACTGCTTTATGTAATCATTAGGATATCTTAAGGAAGGAAAAAAGAACATCTCTGCCTTGTATCCCTTATCTTCAAGGAACTCACTCTCTGCTCAGTTTTGTTTTGTTTTGTTTTTTTTCCCCTCTGTGGTTCAAGTTGCTTAATCTGGAGCATCATCCTGCATAGTGGGCTCTAGATCCAAGGCAGGAATAGGGGTCTAGAGAACCAGGCACTTCCTGGATCTTCCTGCCTGAGGACAGACGGTGAGTTGCAGAGACAACGTCTGAGGACCTGCAGTCGAGAAAAGGAGCACAAGCGACAGAGAGCATGCTAGGATGGCATGCTGTGAGGAGGATCTGGCAGGGAACCCCTGAACCCTTCCTTGGTTCCCACTGAGCTCTGTGTGAGTGAATCTCTGTATTTGCGTTAAATGCTCCTGTGGCACATGGCCTGCCTGGGCTGCTGAGGTAACCTAGAGTGAAGCAGGGACCCTGACCCGTCTTCTCAAGTCAGAAGATCTCCACTGCCTGAGTCAGGAAGTGGTCTTAGAGGTGACCCTTGTCCACACGCCTCATAAGGGGAAACTGAGGCTTGAGAAGAGGGGAAGATCTGCCTACAGCCGGTAGGATTTGGGGTATGTTTGTTCTACCATCTAGTTGTATCAAGATCAACTAGGAGTGCTGGTTAAAATGCTCATGCTTGGGAGCCACAGCAGACGTGAAATTTGGTGCTCTGGAAGCAGGCCCAGGAATCTGCATTTTAGCCAGTATCCCACGTGCCTCCTAGACACCCCAAGTTGGAGAGGTACTGGTCTAGGGTTCCAAAGCTGGTTCAGTATGGACTCTGCAGAAGGACTCCTGAGTCACGGTTCATGGCTGCTCTGACAGCAGGAGCCAACCAGAGCTGGTGACAGCAGAGAAAGACCAAGCCAGGAGAGTGAAATGGGGAGCTACAGAGAGTGAGACTTTGTTTCTAATTCTTCCTGCACTTTGAGAAGGTCTGGCTGCCCTTTTGGGGCTGCCCTCTCTGGGGTATAGAACAGACCCTTCCTTCAGACATCAAGCCAGGCAAAGGGGTCAAATCTAAGGGCTTCTAGACAAATCGGCATGTTCTTTACCTGTGTCTGGTAAAGAGATTAACCAAATGATCCTCGTTTGCCTCTCAGGCACCATGGTGTTTAAATGGGTGTCTTGAAACACTGTTCTCCCTAAACTTCAACTGATCATTTGACAGATGAAAAAACTCACAAAAACTCCTCTCTCTCTGTCTCTTTTTAAGTTAATAGCCCCTCTTTAGTTTCCAATTCTGCATGTGTAACCGTTTAACAAATTGGCATGTATCCTTGTATGGCATTCACATCTCAAACAAACTTAAAATTGCCAAAAACAGCAAGAGATGATCTCTAAATCTTAACTACAAAGATTAAAATGAAACGAATTGGCTCTTTTTGTCGTTTTTACAATGACATAGTTCTTTACTGATAGTTAAAATAACATTTACCTCTTTCCATAAAGTGGTATATTGTATTGTCTTTTGTTTCAATATGTGAAGACTTCTATTTTATTTTATTGCTTTTTCTTTTTTGGCCACCCTATGGCATGTGGTGTTCCCTGGCCAGGTATCAGCTCTGAGCTGCAGTTATGACCCACACTTGGATCCTCAACCCATTGTGCCTGGTGGGGGATTGAACCCACATCCCAATGCTCCTGAGATACTGCCGATCCCATTGTGCCATGGGGGAGTTCCTTCGAAGGCTTTAGCATTTTAAGCTGGATTCCTTTGGGGTGTCCTAGAATTTTAGTAGAACCTAAGATTAGTTGCTAAAATTTCATTTTTCAATTATTAAAAAGTCAATAAACTAGTAAGTTTGTCAATTTACTAATAAAGACTAAACAAAAGAATAGATTTTTCTTTAAAAACTCAGCTTGGGAGTTCCCTGGTGGCACAGTGGAAATGAATCCAACTAGGAACGATGAGGTTGTGGGATCAATCCCTGGCCTTGCTCAGTGACTTAAGGATCCGGCATTGCTGTGAGCTGTGGCGTAGGGTGCAGACTCGGCTCGGATCTGGCATTGCTGTGGCTCTGACAGAGGCCAGCAGCTTACAGCTCCGATTAGACCCCTAGGCTGGGAACTTCCATATGCTGTGGGTGCGGCCCTAGGAAAGACAAAAGACAACAAACAAACACTCAGCTTGGATGTGTATGTTTTTTTAGAATATTTGACTGGGATTCAGGACAAAAGTCAGATATGCTTTTGTCTGCTCTAAATAGGCTATGTGAACTTGGACAAGGCACCACCCTTCTCTGGGCCTCAGTTTCCCCTTCCATAGAACAAGAGGGTCAGACAGGTGATTTCTGAAAGCCTTTCCAGCTCTGAAAGTTTCAGGGTAAAGAACAGAGGGATAACATACAAAATGTCCCACAGTGTGGGAGGGAACAAATATGTCATGATTTTGTTCTAGTTTAATCTGTTTCACATTTAGTATAATCCAATCTGAAGCAGGTCCTCCATGGAACTTGAATGACTCACTTCCTGTCCTACGTGGGTCTTCTCTGGGGTGTAGAACAGACCCTTCCTTCAGACATCAAGCCAGGCAAAGGGGTCAAGTCTAAGGGCTTCTAGACAAATTCGGCATGTTCTTTACCTGTGTCAAATTAAACCCGGTAGACACACACACACACACACACACACACACACACATTTGAGGACACTGCAGTTTAGAAGCTAGGGATTCCTGAAAAATATGCCCTTTGAGTTTTTATAAACACAATCACAATTGAAATGAAGATCAGGGTGAAACTTTTTGTCAGGTGACAGATGTCTTTTGTGTAAGTAATTATGAAGGCTGGAAAAGCCCAGGGTATCTACTGCTTCCTCCAGGAAGTCATCCCTGATTACTGCTGATCGCTGGTACCTTTATTTGTTTGCCTCCCGGCTGAATTCTGCTTTACTTTAAGAGCAGGACCCACATCTGGAGGTACAAATTTACATGCTTAATGCCACAGATTTCTAAACTATTAGAGCCAAAGGGAATTTTGAAATGTTAAATCAACTCATGTCACCTTTATCATGCATCTATTTATCCATTCATTCACTGAACACGTATTTATGTAATGACAGCTATGTGTTAAGCACTGTGTTAGAAGATATAGAGCAAAAACAAAGCATAACAGGTTCTTACCCTCATGGAATTGACATTTTGTGTGTACAGGGAGGGCAGGTCATAAGCAAATAAACCAAGTATGTGGTAATTAATAGGCTGATGGAATGGGGAATTACCGGTCAGGAAGGGAGAGCTACTTTAGGTGAGACAGAGAAGATTTCTGTAAGGAGGCGACATTTAAACAGGTATCTGAAGAATGAGAAGGAGCCAACCATGGCAAGCGCTTGGGATGGTGAGTACAAATAACTGGTGAAGGTTGAGGCTGAGCAAGAGCTGAGAGTTCAGAGACCTGGGCAGGAGAGAGGGGTCAAAAAAGGGGCTAGACTAGGACTGTTGTGGTGGGCTGCAGGGGCGTGTGTGGTTTGGAATCCATTTTGAAGGTAGATTCCTAAGACTTGTTTCTGGATTGGAAAAGGAGGTGGAGAAAGAGGAAGGAATAAAGGGTGGATGTCTCCTTACCTCTTAGCTTGAGAACTGGGAGGGAGCCACATTTGGAGATGGGAAGATTGGGGGAATACAATACAGCTTTGGTTGGAAATCCAAGAAAATGATTTTGGGTGTAATGAGTTTGATAGTCTTATTAGGCATTCCACCACAGATGTTGGAAAGAGCACTGATTCTTCTCGAAAGGCCCTTTAATGATTTCAAAGGTGTTAGCTTTATCTCCAAAGGCAGTCATGGCTTATATTTCATATTTCTTATGTCTCCTCCATAGAGTTCTGAGTGAGAGGAAAGTAACACAGTTTTGATATTCCCATGTTCTGGAATTAGATAGGTTTGGTATGCTGTGTCTGCTTGCTCTGGATCACAAAAGCCAACTGCTAACATTTCAGGAATATTGGGAGTCAACTGTTAAACCACCTTGCATTTGACTATGGTGGGAATACGTACGTGTGGCATTTGGCAAACAATATGAGTCAGGACTTTTTTCTTCAGAGAGTCAGGTTACCAGTAAGTACATCACAGTAAGACTCAGAGTTACCAACTCAAATGCCCTTTGAGGAAAGGAAATATTATGTATAAGTGATTTGTTTATATCTAGAAATGTTTCTTTCAAGGGAAATATACACGTAAGTTGGCCCCTGACTAGGCTGAAATTAATACCTAAGGAAGTCCAGAAACTCAATATTCTCAATATGTGTATATATAAAATATATACTCAGGTTATGACAATACATTCAGTTCCCCCTTACCTTTTTATTTTTTATATTTTTTATATTTTTTATTTATTTATTTTTCTTTTTAGGGCCGCACCCATGGCATAGGGAGGTTCCCAGGCTAGGGGTCGAAGCAGAGCTGCAGCTGCCGGCCTACACCACAGCCACAGCAATTCGGGATCCGAGCTGCATCTGTGACCTACACCACAGCTCACGGCAATGCCGGTTCCTTAACCCCTGAGCAAGGCCAGGTATCGAACCCACATCCTCATGGATCCTAGATGGGTTTGTTAGCCGCTGAGCCACGAAGGGAACTCCCATATATACTTTTTTAAATTCGCCTGATAGAAAAGTCATGATGGACATTTCCCCTGAATTCATACAGTCTGCCTTAAGATGAAGCCAGACTTTCATCTCTGTTTGGGGAGAGATTCAGCCAGCCCCTCTACCAGAGAAAGTACTAAGATGTTAGTTGTCACTGTAAAGAGTCCAGCCCGCTGTTGCCAGATCTTTTGCTTTTTCAAGAGAAGCCAGAAATCTGGGTTTTAATGAGAAACTTCCCAGCTGCTAAAGTTGACTGAGAATTTTTTTTTTTAAGAAAAGCTCTGTGGGCCAGACAAACACTTGCATAGTCTTCATGAGGCCCTGAGGCTGCCACTGTGCAACCTATTTGAAAGTTCTTGTATATGGTCGTCCATCTGGGGGGCAGGGAGAGGTCTCCCCGCAACCCAGAATATGCCAGAAATCAACTTTCCTGTCAACACTGGCGTGTGACATGTAGACATCAAGTATATTTGACTGAGAAACATTGTGTAAGCGACACATGCTGTCCTCCAGCATGCTGAGCAAGGCACACAGCATTATAACTTTACTGTCTAAGTTCATACGATTTGTAAGCAAACTGTAGATGGGATTTGAAGCTTGGAATTTTATTCTGGAATTATAATAGTGATACAAAAGTTGTGAGGAATAGAGATGACACAAATGTATGATCAGAATGTTTTTGGGGAGTTTCAGGGCTGTGGCATTCCTAAGGCTCTTGAAAAGAATGATCAGAGTTAAGATAATTTCCCCCCCCCCCCATGTTTCACACTGTGGAACTGACATTCGATTCAACTTGAGTATTGGAATAAGTGACCTCTGGGGAAACTTTAGAGTAATTGAGAGATCTGGCTTCTAGTCCCATAACTTCTTTGGTTAACTTTGAGCAGATCCTCTTAGTTTCTCTATGTTTGCACGATGGACTCGAACACATTAGAAGTTATTTCAGCTCTAATATTCATAAGTTCTATGAAGGATTTAAGAAGAAGCTAACATGAGTCAGGATTATTCTGGTTGATTTGCAAACTAGTCCAAATCAAAGAGGGTAGTCATTAACTCAGTAATAGAAAAGCCTGCGAGGAGGCTTTAGGCTTGGCTGTATCCAGGGGCTCAGATAATATCATCAGGTTTTGTTCTTTCCAGCTCTCTCCATATATGGGAAGGATAATCACCTGTAAGACTCACATTCTATCAACTAAGTAAACCCAGTGGAAGAAAACAATCATTTTCCCTAAAAGCAGAAAAGTCATGGTGAGGAGTTGGATGGACTTGCTTTGGTCTCATATTCACCTTCATTGTGGCCTTCATCTTCATAAGGTGACCTGGCCCAGGACCTCTTGGCTATGTGGGAAGAGTCTGCCTTGTACATATCACAGGATGGATTTTCCACTAATAAGAACTTTCTGAACAGACATCAACATCAAATGCTATCACTTACATGTGGAATCTAAAAAAAAGGACACAATGGACTTCTTTACAGAACAGATACTCACCCACAGAGTTTGAAAAACTTATGGTTTCCAAATGAGACAGGTTGGGAGGTAGGGGGATGCACTGAGGGTTTGGGATGGAAATGCCTTAAAATTTGTTTGTGATGATTATTGTACACCTATAAATGTAATAGAATTCATTAAGCAATAAAAAAACAAACATTTGAACTCTATAAGTTAAATTAAAAAAAAATAAAAAGAACTTTCTGTATGAGAAGAAAGAGAAAGGGTGCTAGGCAAGAAACACAAAGGTTGCATATACTTAAGAGGAAGGCTGACAGAATGAGCATTCTGGGTTGAAACTTTCCTCTCAGAATCACTAGCTGTGTGGTTGGTCTTCAATATTAGAAATTAGTCATTGCTATATATGTCTTTTGGAAAGTTTCCCACCAGCTTCAGGGACATTCGGACTCAGTGACATCAATGAATGTCATGGAGCTGTGATTCTGCCTTGTAGTTACAGTTCCTTGGAGAAATACATAGAGCGATGATCTCAGCACAGGTAATAAATTAGGAAATAAATGATCAGGCTTTGAGCCAAGTTTGCCAGAGCTGTATTAATTTATGAGGAATCAACCAATTAGGCAACTTGGCGTATGCCTCTGATTTAACTCACCACCCCCCTGGTTTGAACTGGAGAGGGTCACCAGCTTATTTGCCTTTTTTAGCACACACTAGTGGTTACTTGTGCTTATCAGTAGTAGGGAAAAGGGCCATAGGGCAATGGGGCAGGAAAGGTCCACCAGCAGGATGTGATGGATGACCGAACCTCTTCTGGACAGTGACTTCTATGAGGCTAATAGACAGAAAAGAATTCGATTAGCCCTCCACTCAAATTCCTCCACTTAGGAATTCTCACAGCTTGCTAGAGCTGGAAGAATGTTTAGACATTATCTAATACAACTCTTTTATTTTACAGAAGAGGAAACTGAGGCCCAGAGTGGAGAAATAACTTGGTCCAGGTAGTGCAGCTAAAGGAATAGCTGAACTCAGGGCTCCTTATTCATTTTCCAAGTGCTCATCCCCACATGGCAAGCTCCTTTTGGTTTTGCCCTTGGGACTCTGGTAAACATTTTGAATTATGGAAGATGTGCCCAGGAGGAAACTTCATTTAATTTGATCTTCACTAAAAGTGCAGGGAAGAGAAATAAGAAGTGTCTGTTGCAAAGCTTTGGACCTAAATTTTCTCAATTCTCACTCTTGCAAGCCGAAGGAGGGAAGTAATAGCTTGAGGCTCCTCAGCATTAGAAAATCAAAAGGTAATTTGTGGATCTTTGAAAGGCGGGGAAGGGGTAGAAGTTATGTTTGCTTTCTTATAAATGTATGTAAATGTATCAAACCAACATGTTGTATATCTTAAACTTATGTAATATTACATGTCAAATAAATTTCAATAGAAACTAATAATCAAAGAAAAAAAGAAGTTATGTTTGCTTTCTTAAGTCCATTTGTATTTAGTTAGTATTAAGAAAGGGCCAAAGAAGTTTGGGATTTAATTCTACTTGGATATGGATCATGTGTCATCTTGGCCAACTTATTCTTTTTTTTTTTTTTGTCTTTTTGTCTTTTTCTAGGGCTACACCTTTGGCATATGGAGGTTCCCAGGCTAGGGTTCTAGTTCTAATCGGAGCTGTAGCCACCGGCCTACATCACAGCCACAGCAACTTGGGATCCGAGCCGAATCTGCAACCTGCACCACAGCTCACAGCAATGCCGCATCCTTAACCCACTGAGCGAAGCCAGGGATCGAACCTTCAACCTCATGGTTCCTAGTTGGATTCATTAACCACTGCGCCACAATGGGAACTCCTTAATTTAGCTGATTCTTAAGACTCTGGTTAACCTCCAGCTTCAGGAGGGTCTTAAAAAATGTCTATGATTTGTGTATCATTGGTAAGGATAGAGAAGGAATTTTCTGAATGGGAGGTAGCTGAACTAAAGCCAGTCTGCCTTTGTAAATTAAATCCCCTCTTTTCTAATGTGGCCTAATGGAGCAAGCACAGGGCCAAGAGTCTAGGGCATGACTGTGTTTCCCTTTGCTCCATGACCTTGGGCAAGTCCTTACCTTTCTCTAGGCCTTTAAAAAAACAATCTCTAAAATGGGATAAATGCCTTCACAGGTTTGCGTCACAGGACTCTTGCCTGGAGCAAAAGGATGTAGAAATGCTTTATGAAATGCAGGCTTCTTTATGTATGTGACTTGATACTGAGTTTGCCTTTGGTGACTAAGAACAATGTGAAAAACAACCTGTAGATCCAATCAAAGTTTCAGTGTGGCCAAGACCACACTGAGGGAACTGAAATTTTTTCCCTCAGGGTCATTTTGTTTTATTTTTCCAATAATAATTCAAATTAAAACGGGATTTAATAAAATGTCCATACATCCAGTACACTCCTTTTTGCTATGGTCATCCTGGAATAGTTACTAATAATTTTTCATGATCAAATGTCTCTCTCTTTCTTTTTTCTTTTTTTTGGCAATAAATTACGCTGTTATTCCTAGACTTAAATGTCATTCTATTCAACCTCTTCTTTTCACATATTGGAAAATGGAGGCTCAGAGGAGAGAAGTGACTTCCCTAATACACCCAGAGTTTGCCCAGAGCCTGAACCTGACAAACCCTTTTTTTTAATTTTTATTTTTAAAATTATTATTATTATTAAAGTATAGTTGATTTACAATGTTTCAGGTTCTCTTGTACAGCAAAGTGACCCAATCACACAAGTTCCCTGTGCTGTACAGTAGGGTCCCATTGCCCATCTATTCCAAATATAACAGTTTGCATCCAAAAAACTCCCAAAATGTCCATCCATGGACAAATCCTTTCTCTTTGTACCTGAGAAGAAAGTGGAGGGGAAAGCAGGGTGAGAGAATGCTCCCTTTGTCTGCCCTCCAGTGCCTTGAAGCAACTCTCCTAAAGAGCAGCCCCACCCCTCTCATGATTTCCTGGAAAGTAATCAGCAATCCTGTGGCTGCCAGTGGTCTGGAGAGAGCTGGGGGATGGAGCAAGCATTGCTGGATGGTTGAAAGGAAGTGTTTTTCTCTTCTGTATCCAGAAGAACAACCCCAAGAGGAGAACCACTGCCTAGTAATAACTAGTCTTCATTTAGGCCCATAGTTTATTATTATTGTTGTTGTCCATAGAGCACTTTAATATACCTAATCTTTTTGTTTTGTTTTGTTTTGTTTTAGGGCTATACCTTAGGCATATGGAGGTTCCCAGGCTAGGGGTCAAATCAGAGCCACAGCTGCTGGCCTGCATCGCAGCCACAGCAATGCCAGATCTGAGCCTTGTCTGTGACCTACACCACAGTTCATCACAATGCCAGATCCTTAAGCTGCTGAGTAAGGCCAGGGATCAAACTTTGTCCTCATGGATAATACAGATTTGTTTCTGCTGAGCCACACAGGGAACTCCTATACATAATTTAGTTGGTCTAATTCTTACTGCTTTTGGAAATGATCTCGAAGGCATCATTATTCCCATTTTGTCATTGACAAGTTGAAGACCTACAAGGACAGTTGACATGCTTTAGGGTTCATAGTCAGTGTCAGAGATGGGAACAAGGCTTGAGCTCCTAACTCCAGGCCCAGAGTTCCTTTTACTTCTCTTTTTTGTTTGTTTGTTTTTAGATTTTTAAAAAATTTTATGGCCACACCCATAGCATATGGAAGTTCCCAGGTCAGGGATTGAATAATCCAACATGGGCAACATGGGCTCCTTTAACCCTCTGTGCCACAGTGGGAACTCCCCTTCTACTTCTTGCTTCCTGCAGGGTCTACCTTTAGGTATCTCCTAGAAGAAACCTCAGTATAATGAGATTTTTTGGTGTTCAAGTAACTAAATCCTCTTGGATGCAGCCGAAGGCAGACCCACCAAAAACTTAATTTTGGCTCTGTTGCAAATAGTAGTATTAGAATGTGGTTCATGATTAACTGTGGGCTTTGTTCTGTCATCATTATCTCTGAGAAAATGAGTACGTGGATAGGAAAAAAGGCATTACATCCTGGGATAAGATTTTTGTCTTTAAAATTGTTGCTAGGATGGTAAGGAATAGATTCCTATTACAGTACTTAGCTGTGCTGTGTTTGCAAATTACTGACCTGATAATTTGCAGAATCCTTATTTCAGAAAGATTTGTTCTAGTGGAGACTGGAATTCGTAATTTGGAGCTGGACACATCCCAAACCCAGAAGAACTCAGCTTGATAGGACCTGCAGCTACCTCCATCCTTACTCAGCCCTAAGCAGGCAACAATTCCGGGCAAGGCTTTAGTGGGCAAGAGTTAGGGACCCCAGGTTTTTCCTGATTCTGTGTGTGACTCGTGTGATGTTAGGAAAACCACTTTTCTGTTAGTTGAAGCTCAGTTGCTTCAACTGTCACACGCTACGCTGCGATTGGATTTATCAATGTGCTTCTAACTTTGAAAGCCATTGTATTATTATTATTAATATTTATTATTTTTTCCTGAGAATGCTGTGGGAACCTAGGATGTATAAACGGTAAAAGTACAGGGGGCTGAGGACTTGGAGCCCCTTCATTTACTCCATTTGTGTTGCTGTGTGACCTCTTCATGGAAGACAGTATGGAAATGATTGGCTAACTCCCAGACACCAGCATTAAGGACCAGTATTATCTTAGATAGTTAAACATCTGAGGGCTTGCAGTAAGCTCAGAATTCAGGATCCAGAACTGGGCAGATAGAAAAAGGGGTCATAATGGCATAACTGGGGTAGAGGGCAGCACGACACAGATGTTACGCTTCACAGGTGCACAGCACTTTACAGTTGACAAGGTATTTGTGCATCAGTTGTCTCTTTAGAGCTTGCCCAGCACTGCACATATAGATATTTTCATGATGACCTTTCATGAAGCAGCGATTGGGTACCTGGTACAGGGATATACCAGGAATACAAAGAGGCTCCATTTGAGCCTCAGGAAGCTCATCATCTGATAAAGGAAAAGGCATGTAAACATGTCATTGCAATTGCAAAATTGAAAGGTTCTAAGAGAAGTGCATGCAAATGTGGAAGGGAGAAGAGAAAGAAACGCTTCACTTTTCCTTGGCGGGGGGGAAGAAGGCACACTTAGTGGGGAGTGGGCCCTGCAGATGGAGTTCCCCAGGCATTTAATGGGGTGGGGGGGTGGGGGTCATTCCACCTGTTTGAAGTCTAGACAACTCCGAAAAATCCTGGTGGGGAAGAGAAGAGGAGTCTGGGGAACCTGGCTGGGGGGGGGGGGTGTAGCAAGGAGAGCTTCGGCTGTGAAGGTAGCCTGGTGGGGAAGGGCCTTGAAAGCAATGCAAAGAATTTGGACCCTGTGGCAATGAGATCTGAGCTTTCTAGATGAGGAGACAGGCTCACAGAAGTCTGAACCTTTGCTGAAGTCACAGGCATGGGGAAAGCAATTGCAGGGCCGGCTGGACCAGTGTCCTGTGGCTCTTCCTGCTACCCTGTGCTGCCTCCAGCAGGCCTGAACCAGGCAGGCCCTGCGTGGGAGAGGCCTCTGGGCTGTTTATCCTGCTCGGTAGGGCTGGCCCTGGCCGGGAATGGAAGCGGGTGGGGTGGGGGCCATGGAGGAGAGGAGGGGCCTGACAACAAGGGCTACATTCAAGGCCTGCACTGGAGCCTGCGAGGAGAATGGAAAGCTACAGTCTGTCGGAGCGTCCAGCCTTGGCAAGGCGGTCGGGGCCTTATAAGGAAATGTTGTTCTCTCCCAGCCAGTGGGGCTGGGATGGAGCCCTGTGCCCACAGGACAGAGCTGCCCTTGTGGGGGTAGGCCGGGGTGCCACCCGCCCCTCTGTTGTGAGCCAGAGCTCTCAATGGGCCACTTCTGCAGGCTCAGCAATCCCTCTCAGCCCCAGCCTGGGAGCAGCCCCCACCCCCTCCGTGCCCTCCACTCCCCAGTGCCCTGGGCTGATTGGAGGAAAGGAAAAAAACAAAACAAAACAAAGCCTTGGCCAGATTTCAGGCCTCCATGCTGTTTGATGCCGAATAACCCCGAAAACAGGCTCAAGTCAAATTCCCTCTCCCGTCCCTGCAGGGTGTGCGAGGGGAGGGATGGCTCTGTGCCTTTCGTCCCTGCCCTGCACCCAGTTGTCTCCTCCTTGTGACCACAGAACTCCCAGCGCTGAGTTCTGTCGTTGCAGAAAGGCAGAAAGTGGGCAGAAAGAAGCCTGGTGCTGGTGCCGAGGGGGCCGGGCCACTGGCACTGGCGCACTCCTAGGAGCAGGGCGACTCTCTCCAGACTCCTTACCAGTGCCCAGCAGGCCAGAGGGCCTGGGAGACTTAGGAGGGTGCAGAGGAAAAACACCGCTGGCCAGTAGAGCAACAGAGAAGGCTCCTAGGGAAACCATGGTCAGGTCAGCATTCTTCAGCTCCTGGAAGCAGTGCAGCTCTGCAGCCGTGAGGGGTGATTTAAAGCACTGATCCCTAAGAGATCTCCATAAACCTGAGACTGGGGCTAGGAGCAGAAAAGATGCTTAGTGTGGCCTTTCACTTTGCTTATTCGCAGGCGCACAGACGCATGAAACCCTGGAGCTACCAGGAAACAGGTCAGCCAGCCCAGCTCTCCACCTAAAGCAAACTTGGCAGAACTTTCAGCCGCCTGTGCTCTCCCCGTGACCATGAACTCAATCCCTCAAGCCAGTCCCTTTGCATCTACAGGTGACCCTGTGTGTCACCCACCAAGGCACCACCTCGAGGGTACTGTCCAAAGCTGAGCCATGAGAGGCACACAGTGAACAAAATGCGAAGGAGAAAGTTAGGAGCCCTGAGAAAATCATGGGGAAAATGTTCTTAGATTTGAGAGAAAGGGAAATTCCTCTTGAATAGGTGACCAGAGCAGTGTTCAGTGAAGGCCAGGGGTGAGGGGAGACATTTGGGGTGCAGAAAGGCTTGGAGTTCAGGAAGTGATATTTTACTATTATTATTATTCTTTTTAGGGCTGCACCTGTGGCATATGGAGGTCCCCCAGCTAGGGCTGAATCGCAGCTGCAGCTGCCGGCCTACACCACAGCCACAACAACGCAGGATCTGAGCAGGATCTTTGATGAGCCTGCATCCTCAAGGTACTAGTGGGTTTCTTAATCTGCTGAGCCACAACAGGAACTCCCAGGGAAGTGACAAGCTTGGAGAGTGGGGAGGTGGTTTCCAGGAGAAGTGGTAGTGGGCAGGTGGGCAGGGAGGGACAACTTTGGGCTGGCTTGGCCCATGAAGGGATGGGCATGGTTAGTGTGCACATCTGGGAGAGAGGAGCTTTGTTAGTACAGAGGCGAACACCAGACTTTCGAGGCTCTGGGTGTCAAAGGGAAGAAGGGGCTCAAGTGAAAGAAGCCAGGAGCCATGGAAGGCTTTTGAGCATCAGAGAGGCAGGGCTTTAGCAGTGTGAGCTGGTAGCATGCACAGGCAGAGGTGGAGGGAAGGCATCTTCCTCCCCATTTCAGTCAAATCAGGAAAGTGCTCCTTCCACAGGCAGAGCTCCAGATGGGCCGTATTCCCCTTCCTAGGGTCTGGAGGCCTGGCTCTCCAGAGGGCCACTCAGACCACAGGATTTCAAGTGCCGTTGGGTTTGAGATGCTTTTCAAACAAGCAGTGACACTTTCTCCCAGGAGAGAATTAAGACTGGCTGCTTTGGTTCATTTCTCTTTTCAAGTTGAGGATTTTGTACACAAGTCGTTCTGCTCAGATGCGGTTAAGAAGCCTCATCTTCAGTCCTTTTTAGCAGGAGGTTATTAAAATGCATCCGGGGTTGAAAAGTAAAGACACGGTGATGCCATCTCATCTCAGAGAGCCTGTCCTTTGCAGGGCACCTACTGTACACATGCCCGAGCTTGCTGTGCCTCTGATGGCATACTGGTGGTCTCCTCCCTGTTTCCTCTCTATTGCTTCCTTCCTTTTCTTATTCTGAGAGCGCACTGCTCACTGCCTTGTCCCCCCATTGTGGTACCACCACACTGAGGAGGCAGGACCCTTTGCAGAGCGCCTTGGGCCCCTGTTGGGAGGAGAGCAAGGATGACTGCTTGCCCTTAATGAACACCTGAGGGGCTCTGGGGCAGAGCAATGAGCTCGCTCTGTGTTCAGACCCTGAGTTCTGTAGTCCAGTGCCGGCACTGCTGTCTCTGCAACAGGCTTATGAAGAACTTCAACTTGGTCCTCACACTCTGGTTCCTGCCTTGTGGCCATGAGGGCCGAACCCTGAGAAGCTAATGCTATGAATCTGCATAGCAGCAAATCTTGCTTCCCACCAAATTTTTCCTCCCCATTCAGTGCAGACACTGACACTTAGGGTCACAGAGATATAGTTCCATTCATGTAGAAACTGGCTGCTCCCTTCCCCTCCAGTAGGTAGGGTTCATTTTGAATTTGTATTAGACAAAAATGAATTTATTTCTCCCTTTTTAAGAGCACATGTGAGCATTTTATGGTGAGCTACTGTCTTAACTCTAAAGGGTAAATTTCGAATAATAAACTCGGATGGTGGCTAGGGTCCCATTGTGTGATGTCTCCTTGGTACCCCTTATAATTTTTTACCACCACCATTTAAATTATCTGCTAGCCTGTCTCCAGTTCAGGGAAATGTCATTGGCAAATCTCGTTTAGGTTTTCATTTTACTTAATTTTATCTAAATGTTCATTCCGTATTCACCCATTTATTTGATTTGGTGATGAGTAGTTCAAAAAAAAAAAAAATAGAAGAGCATAAAGGGAATTCAGTCAAAGTCTCCCTCTTACCTTTTCCCCAGTTTCCTGTCATCCCCTCAAGGCAGTCTGTGTTACAATTTCCTTGTGTATCCTCCTCTGTGCTGTTTTCATGGAAATATTTATCAAGGACTTCCCTCATCTAGTAGATACAGGTTTAGATTCAAAATGATACCAAGCCTGTTCAAGTAAAATTTTCTAGGGGTCATTGTTCTTTCAGGTCTGCCTGCCTGGAATGCTGAGCCCTGATTCTGGATGTTAGAGAGCCCTCACCTAGTCCAGGGACACAGATGTCCCTCATGTCCTTTAGCCCAGCCCTTTGTGATGATGGGCTGAGGATGCCTGAACGCACTCTCTAGAATGAGATTTAAATACCATCCCCTGCATGATCTTACAGAAAAATGGATTGTGCAGAGACACTACAGTGAG
The DNA here is from genome assembly GCF_016906955.1 of Phacochoerus africanus. Classification (NCBI taxonomy): domain Eukaryota; kingdom Metazoa; phylum Chordata; class Mammalia; order Artiodactyla; family Suidae; genus Phacochoerus; species Phacochoerus africanus. The sequence continues at coordinate 206,036,425 of NC_062544.1, read as the reverse complement.
TTCTGGTGCCAAATTAGGAAAGATCTGGGGAAGATCTGGCCTCCAGGTGGCCAGGGTTGAGGGAAGCATCCCTGAGGGCTTAGCATCCTCTTCTCTGGGCCAGTGTTTTTCCGTTCCTTGTGGTCTGATCTGGAGTGAAATGCCCATCACTTGTTCTAGACCTCTGGTTATTGACCATAGAGAAATCTTCGTCTATGCTTGCTCACCCTGGGACTGGCAACTCCACGAATGCTGTGGCTGCTCACGGATCACACGGCCACTTGGGTCACTGATTGCACAGGAGCACTGCTGCTGACCAATCACATGGGAACACTGCCTGGCTCACTGATCATGCATTTCTGTGATGGTGCTGGAGCTGCATTTCCTCAGTGAGAATCAGGATTCATCAATCCTGGCAGCTCTGTTCTCTGCATGCTGGTTGCTGGGAAGAGTTTTAAAGTCTCTTTGGTGGAAAGAGTCTCTTCCTGATCAGAGTCCAAACTGAAAATGGATCCTCCATTTGCAACACAGTGACACTTCCAGTGAAGTATCATCAAACATCTCCCAAGCAACAGCAGCCTGGAACATTATTGTTTAACCCCTTCTTGCCTGATACTGTGTTGGTTTCACTTACAGAAGGATCTCTGTGGTGAGGCAGGAGCAAGTCAGCACAAAGAGAACTATAAATAACTTGATAGAAACAGATGCATGAAATCCAACTGGATGGGGAAAACAGATGTAGACAAACAGCTGTATAAGTGCACAGGCTTGAACCTACTGAATTACTAAGATGATATAAAAGGTAATATTAAAGAAAAAGTTACCCATAGTTCTTTTATCTTTTGCAACAATTTTTATTTTCTGTAGTCCCTTTAGTCTTCTTGTCTACATAAAACACACTTTTTTATGTAGCTGCTATCATATCACATATACTATTCACAGTCTGTTTTCACTTAATATTATAAGCACTTGCCATATTGCTCCAATCTTTCTTTTATGGCTGCAGAAATGCCATTGTGGTGATTCACAATACACTGCTTGCTTTTACCTATTGTTGCAATTTTATGTCTCCAGCTGCTTAGTGTTATGGATAATTTGGTAAAAAAATCTTAGGATACTTAGCTTTGTGCTTTTGTTGATTTCCCTCAGAGCAATTTCAAGGAAGGAGATGACTTGGCCAAACGGTACGGACCCTCTTATGAGGAGCAGCCTTCCCTCTGGCACAAGGCTAACTGTGTCGGGCAGAGCTCTGGGCCTCATACTGATCTTATTGGCTTGGTGCTCTAAGCCAGTAAATAGCATGTCACCTGGCAACTGAGCAGAAGAGCTGAGGTTTACGAGGTCCTGAGGGAGACCTGTTACTGCCTAAGTTCTCCGCTTTTGACAGCAGAAGATACATGGGTGCCATTCCAGGGTGTACTTGCAAAGGTGGTTTGTTTGTGGTTGCTGTATCTTTAAAGGCTTCTCAACCAGTAATTGGGAGCCAAAGAAAACTAGTACTGAGATTCCAATTCTTGTATTGTGGCTGCAGGGGTGAGGGCTGCATGGTGTGCAGGGGTGTAGGTCACTCTATTCTTGGTGCAAGGACACCCTGGCCCTCATCAGTGGCACTGCCCATGGGCACAGCCCTTGTGGCAGATGTCCAATTATGTGCAATCCAGATGTCAGTCAAGGCCCTTGGTGAGTCTATTAAACTTGACCTAAACCCCAGTGTCAAGCCTTGTGAGAGCCTCAGATCTGCAACCATACTTCTGTGAGTGCCCACAGTGGTGTCACCGTGCCTCGCTCAGCCTCCATGTCCTCCTGTCTGACTGTGTGGACCACGTCAAATCCAAGAGCAAATCCACAAGAACTCACTTGCACCCAGGCCTTTGTGAGTTCAGTAACTTTACTGAAGATGGAGGGTCTTGGGGAGAAGATTCATCATAGCTGGGCAGTCTTTTGCTTTCTTTTTACCCCCTCCCATCTCTCTTTGTTGACATCATGACCCCTGGGCAAGCACAACTGATTTCCCCTCATCTTTTTTTTTTTTTTTTTTTTTGTCTTTCTAGGGCTGCACATGAGGCGTATGGAGGTTCCCAGGCTAGGGGTCAAATTAGAGCTACAGCCGCCAGCTTACATCACAGCCACAGCAAGGTGGGATCCAACTGAGTCTACGAGGTACACCACAGCTCATGGCAATGCCAGATCCTTAACCCACTGAGCGAGGCCGGGGATCAGACCTGAGTCCTCATGGTTACTAGTCAGATTTGTTTTCACTGAGCCACGATGGGAACTCTGATTTCCCCTCATCTTCAGATTAGTGTCTGCACATTCTGGCTCTTTCTGTGCCGTCCAGGTAAATTCTTATCGCTCCCTGAAAGGACTTCTGCTAGATGCTATTTCTCCGTTCTTTGTCAGTATCATGCCCTTCCAGGAAGGTAGCAAGCGGGGAGTTTTATTTATTTTTTTAATTATTATTTTTTAATGAGATAAAACTTCACATAATGAAGAGCTGTTGGCAGGGGACTTTGAGATATCATCTCATTCAGGCCTCCTGGTGACCTGACAGGTGGTCAGCTGGACAGGCATTATTATCACATTCCATTATACATGACGTGTGTGTATGTGTGTGTGTGTGTGTGTGTGTGTGTGTGTGTGTGTGTTTTAGGCCACTCAGTGGATTATCTGATGAGCTGGAACTGGAACCCAGACATTTCCTGGGCTCAGTGAGTGGTCCTTTTCCATATCACACTGTGCCTGGCCATCTGTTTAGGCACCTCATAGAGGTTTAACCGCAGCAGGCATTGATAAATGCCTATTCAGGAGCATTACCGTGCCCTTGCCATGTGCCTGCCTTCAAATAGTGCAGAATGAAGGAGGTGTGAATAAATTGAGGGACTTTCAGGAGTTCCCTGGTGGCTCAGCAGGTTAAGGATCCTGCCTGTTGTCACTGCTGTGGCTCTGATTACAGCTGTGACGTGGGTTCAGTCCCTGGCCTGGGAACTTCTGCATGCCATGGGTACTGCCAAAATAAATAAATAAATTAATAAATAAGTTGGGGGACTTCTTATTACCCTAGTACTAGCTCTTAGTTAAAACTTGGTGTAACAGACCACATGTTGTATATGCACACAATGGAATATTACTCAGTCTCAAAAAGGAATGAGGTCCTGGCTCATGCTTCAATGTGGCTAGATCTCAAACACATGATACTAAGCAAAAGAAGCAAGATACAAAAGGCCACATAGTCTAAGATTCCATTTGTATGAAATGTCTAGAAAAGGCAACTCCATAGAGACAGAAAACTGATGGTTGGCAGGGTGGGGGAAGGAAGAAACTGACTCCTGAATGGGGATGAGGTTTTCTTTGGGGCTGGTAAAACTGCCTTGGAGCTAGATAGGGGTGATGCTTATACCACCCTGGGAATCTCCTACATGCCACTCAGTTGCAGACTTCAATAAGGTTCATTTTATGTTATGTGATTTTCCTTCAATTGCTTTTAAAAAAGGGAAACTAAGCCAATAAACAAAAGCCAAGAGTGAATTTCTTCTTCCTTTTGCTCTCTACTTCCTTGACTGGTTCCTCGATGTTGCCTCCCTGGACAGACTCAGGTCTCAATTCTGTCGCTTATCAGCTGTGTGGCCTTGAGGAGTGTACACGTCTCTCTGGACCTCAGCTTCCCTATTGGTAAGATGAAGAGATTGACTCAGATTTTATCCTCAGTGCCCCCTGCCCAAGTCAGCCTTCTGAGATCTGGAGGGCAGAAATTCACTGAGGGGAGGGAGGCATCTCCGAGTTTCTTTTGAATCTTTCTCTTCTCGGCTAGTCGAGTGCAGTGACTTTTAATTTCCTCTGTCCCCAGACACCAGGGAAACAGTCACAGAGATAACAGCCTTGGTCCCTGACCTGGCTGGCACGCTGGGGCTCCCATCACGCCTCACTGAGTTATGTGAGCCCCTCGGTAATCCTGTTAAGCCGCCCGGGCGGTGAGTCATTTCCATACCACCCAACACCTTCCTGTCGTGCCCTGGCAAGGAGAGGCGCTCCAGCCAGAATGTTAAGACTTGACCTGCAGCAACATTCTAAACATAAATGAGAGATTTTAATTGGGTTGTGACTTGGAAACCCATCATGCCTGAATTAATGTTTAGAAGAGCTCAAACTGTGCTCATCTGTTCACTTACCACCCCTTTCCTGAGCCCCTGTGACGTCCCAGGCACTGTGCTGAGCCTCAGGAAGACGCAGCTATGTCACAAACTCTGTCTTCAAGGAATTCAGTGTCCCCTGGGAGAGACAGATTTGTAAACAGGAGGGAAATGGAGCAGTCCAAGGGCAAGAGCAAGTGCCAGGGAGGGAGAATGTGTAATGAAGTCCAGAGGAGAGAAGCATTATCCCTGGAGGTAGAGGGAAAAGGGCTGGGGTGGAAGGTCAAGGAAGGTCATTACCAAGGAGGGGACACTAAGCTGGTCTTTGAAGGATGATGTGGGCTTTCTTGTTCCAGAAGTGCTCCAAGGGAGGCTGATGTTTACAGTGGGCGGCCTGAGCAGAGGTAGCCTGTCCACATTTAGAATCACCAGTGCAAGGTGCCAATAAAAAGAAGGTTAAATTTTAGTTGGATTTATCACTGATTTTACTTTCTTTCTTCCTTTTTTTTTTGGCAGCACATGGCATGTATAAGTTCCTAGACCAGGGATTCAACTTGCACCACAGCCGTAATCAGGGCCACGGCAGTGAAAACACTGGACCCTTAATCTGCTGAGCCACCAGGGAACTCCTATTCCTGATTTTATTTTATTTTTTTGTCTTTTTTTAGGGGCAAACCTGCAGCATATGGAAGTTCCTAGACTAGAAGTTGAATCAGAGCTGTAGCTGCCAGCCTACATCACAGCCACAGCGATGCCAGATCCTTAGCCCACTAAGCGAGGCCAGGGATCGAACCTCCATCCTCAAGGATACTGGTTGGGTTTGTTACCACTGAGCCACAATGGGAGCTCCTCCTATTATTGATTTTAAATTCCTGCAAACCCTGTACCTCCTTATTGCCTAGTCTGTGCCAGATTGTTCTTTCACCCAATACTACCAGCCATGGAAGATGGGGAAGGGCATTTGAAAGAGTGGGAACAGCATGGCCCAAAGTCTACAAGTGTGGAACTTCAGGATGTATTAATGGAATGGCCAGCAATTTGGCAGGATGGGACATGGGATATTTGGAGAAGGAGAGCTGGATAAGAACTGAGAATAAGTCCTTTTTCCTTGAGGCCTCAAGTTACTGTGTTACATCTGGGTTTTATCCTAGAAGGCAATGGGCAGCATAGGGGGTGGTAAGCAGGATCATGATATAATCGTATCTGTTGTTGATGCAGCACTTTGACACCCAATGGGATAGGATGGGGAAGAGCTGGAGGAAGGAGACTGACCAGGAAGACCTTGCTGTCATCTGAAGAGAGAGGATGAGGAATATGGCAAAGCTGGCCCATGAAGAGGAAAGATGGGCTCAAGGGATATGTAGAAATTAAATCCCAAAGGCTTAGGGCGTGATTGGAGGTATGGATGAAAGAAGGAAGGACTAAATGATGACTCTCTGCTAATGCAAATGTCAAATTTTGAGGGAGGTTAGGAACACCCACTAATTGGTACCTACCACCCAAGCTCATGAGTCAGTGGGATCCCAGTCTCCCCAACCCCCACCAACTCCACAGGGGTCTCTCCTACTGTGGCTGCCCTTCTGCTGCCTTGAGCCCACACTTCACCCCCTCCACTGGCTAAGCTATGCACTGCACAGGCCTGTGTTCTCACCCTGGATTTGTCCTCAAAACAGAATGACCTCCAGTAAGCCTCTCCCTTCTTTGAATCTCTTTTTTCTTATCCCCTGAAGAAAGGCCTGCAAATGAGGGCTCTCTCCATTTTTTCCCTCTTGCTTTCTGGATTTTAATGTTTTATTTTGCTATGTGCCTGGCCTTTTCCTCTTGGCTTACATTAAGCCCACTTCACTCATTAATACTGTCTGCCTGGACCTGAGTGCTTTTGTGCCTGGGAGCCTCTGGCGCAGACGTCCTCCCAAGCCTCTCCATCTTGTCTCCAACGATTGGGCTTGTATGGGTAGAGGACACGGTTTTCCAGAGCTGTACATCCATCTCTGGCTCAGAAAAGCCTTTCCCTGGATCACTTCTTCCCTGGCTCTTGCTGGGTTCTCTGCTCTGAGGGCAAAGTCACAGAATGCAGGGGGCATGGATCTGTCACTGTGTCTGCTGGTCCGACCAAGCTCGTTCAGGAAGAGGCAGCTTTGGGGACTGGGGATCCGTGAGGACAGGGGGCTCCTTGTAGATGAGCCCACCTTGCCTGTTCTTTTGGGGCATGGCAGTCTCTTGGGTCAGGTGACTTAGAGGCAGATCTCAATGAGAGAAAGTGGCTCAAGTGGGCTTCCCCATTCAACCCCCCGCCTCCTCCTTCCAGTGATTGGGCCTCTGACAAGATAGTCTTTTGAGTGTTTGAAAAAAAGATTATATATTCGACTTCCATCCCACTTCTTTCTCTTCTGCAAGCTCTCACATCTCTTTTGTCATGTAGTTGCCATACTCTGAGAATGCAGTTCCTCCATAAAGTTAGGGGTTAACTAACTTCTAGAACAAACAAGCCGGAAATGCCGATGGCCTAACACAAAGGGAGTGTACTTCTCCTTCTCCATCCATAACTAGTCCTGGTCAGTGGTCCTCTTCTTTTTTTTTTTTTTTCTTTTTTTCTTTTTTTCACCACACCCGAGGCTAGGGGTCAAATTGAAGCAGCAGCTGTGGGCCTACACCACAGCTCGCAGCAATTTCATATCCTTAACCCACTGAGCAAGGCCAGGGATCAAACCTGCATTCTCATGGATATGAGTTGAGTTCATAACCCACTGAGCCACAGTGGTAACTCCTCTGGGTGATCTTTTTTCACATGGAGATTCAGGTCTCAGGTCCCTGCTGGCTTGATTCTCCCACATCCCCTGCCAGGAAAAGAGGTGGAAGGTGGAGCAGGCACAGAAGCCCTGCCTGGAAGGGATATCTAGCCCTCCAGTCTCATTCCACTGGTGAGAAATGGACATACACTCTCATCTTATACTCACATGAACTGGAGAATACAGTCCCTGGCTGTTCTGCTGCCCCTTGGAGACATCTTTACACAGGGGGAGTGGAAAGGGGACATGCGGAGCACAGTAGACACTCAGCCACATCTGAGTCACTCACCTGTCTCTCACTTCTGAGTTGCCAGCTGGAGGGGACATGTCAGGGGCTGAGAATGGGGCCCCCTTTCGTTTCTAATTGGTAAGCAGTTTTTTCTTCAATTTCAGTTCTGCAAACACCCCCTTGGAGATTTTGCCTATATCAGCATAACATCTGTCTTATAATTGACTTAATATTCTCTTTAAATCAATTCACTTTCTTAATGTAGTTTCACCTGAATAATGTATCTAGGAAATCATGGTTTTGATGTGCTAATTAAATTTTTCCTAATATACCCCCAAATAAATTTATACTTCCTCCAATAAAGTATTTGCATATCAACCACCCCAAATATTTGCACAGAACCTGGTAGTATGTGTTGCACATTTGGGGAAATGGAATGATTGAGTCTATGTAAAGCCCCTCTGTGATCTGGCCTTGATCTTCTCTCTGTTCTCACATTCTGCCCCTTCCCACAACTCTCCACTTTTAGTTTCTCAGACTGCCAGGACCTTTTAGTTTCTCAAACCTGCCAGGCTCGTTCCTACCCTAGGGCCTTTGCACTGGCTGTCTCTGCCAGGAACACTCCCCACATCTGCACATGTGGCTCTTTATTTAGACATTGTCTTAGCTCAGATGGCTCTTCCACAGGGAACCACCCAGTCAAGTTGTCTTGCAGCACACTCCACCCAACCTTGCACAGTCGCTCCTTGTTTCAGGCCCTTCATAGACCTTTTCTAGATCTGGCATGGTCTGTTTATCTGTTTGCTCATTTATTTACTGTTCCTCTGTGTCTAGTAAAATGTAAATTCTGGGGAGTTCTTGTTGTGGCGCAGTGAAAATGAATCTGACTAGTATCCATGAGGATGTGGGTTTGATCCCTGGTCTTGCTTAGTGGGTCAAGGATCCAGTGTTGCCGTGAGCTGTGGTATAGGTTGCAGATGTGGCTCGGATCTGGTGTTGCTGTGACTATGGCATAGGATGGCAGTTGCAGCTTCGATTTGACCCCTATTCTGGGAACTTCCATATGTTGAGGGAGCAGCCCTAAAAAGAAAAAAAAAAAATAAAAAAGAAGGACTCTCTGTAAATGCAGGGATTTTTTTTTTTCTATTCAATTTTCTCACACTTAGTCCTGGGTGAGTCACATAAAACATGCGCCATAAATATTTGCTCCATGAATAAAAACTGTAGAAAAAGCCGCACAGGTCACTAGTTAAATGAGGATTAAAATACAGTTTAATCAACTGTTTGGTAATTCCTGATACATCTCTAGCCAACTGCTGGAAAAGACAGCTTGAAAGTGAGACCACCATGGGTATCCAACTCCATCCTTGCAATTCACAGATGAACTGGTTTCCTGACTTGCTCACCCAGCCACAGAGAGAGAATCTGATCAAAGGAGAGCTGGAGGGTCAGACCTACCCCTAGAAGACACTTGCAAGAAGGAGGCAAGAGGTGAGGTGAGAACAGTGCAAGGGCCAATCATTCATGCTTAGAGTCATGAGCAGCCATGAAGGCTGAGAGAGCCTGCCCACTGGACCACAACTGGATTGGCTCCTGCCCCTCCTCTTTGAGGGGGTGATGGTGGTTGGGGGGGTGCTGGAGATGGAGGTGGTATGTAAGCAAGGGATGTCAAAAAACCTGAAAGTGTCCAATCTGCACCCTTAAATGGGACCTGGGATCTGGGAATGGGAGTGAAAATCTCTTTCCTTGTGAATAGAGTGGTCATGGATTTCCTTGCCAAAGGAATTGGTCCACAAAAGAAACTCAAGTTGAGGGAAAAGGCCAATGTTCCCCATCTCCTCCTCTCTTCAGAAATACGTTTGTCATGGATGCTGTGAGGCACTTGCCTGACCCCTTTTCAGAACCAAGGCACTCATTCCTGCTGTGCAGTACCACTGGATCACACCTTAGTCTCTTCCCAGGAATTGTCCAGCATCAAAGGGAGCCACCTTATTCAAGGTGACACTCCCACCCTGGGGACAGTTTATTCAATGTCTAGATGACATAAGGTACAAAAGCCTGGCACCTTTCCTCGACTGAGGAGAATTCTGAATGAGACAGGCCAGTTCTAGACTAACTTTGCCTGCTGTCCAATCCTTTCCTTCTATCCAATCCTACTTCCTTTACATTTTCAATCAATTCCTTGCTCACAAAAATCTCAGAGTCTGTTTCCAGGGAACTCTAGGACAACATGAGGCAAACTCTAGTTGGCTCTGTCCTCCACGCTCAGTTGCCATATTGCCTGGGTGAGAGCTAATTTCTCACCAAGACTTTTATTAGATTTGCTTCCTGTACTTGAAGTTGAGACAAGTCATATCCAAATAGATGACATGTGGGTGCACCCAAAGGAATGGTGGCTCATTTCTTTAAAACTCCTCAAGTCAATGAAGGTTAAAATGAAAGGAAGGCAATAAAAAGGAAAGTAATATTTCTATAGTTGTTAACATTTTTCAAATCTGTTTCACATGAAGTATTGAAGCCTATTTATATCCTGCCTCCTTTGCTTGGCCTTATCTGTCCCCCTGCACCCTCCATGTACTCAGGGAAGAACCCCTGTGTCTCCTACCTCAGGCAGTTTTCTCATATACCCTCAGCACTGTCACACTGGGAATGGGCTCTATCACGACCTCACCACACTCAATGAACAGGAGTCCCACTGTCACAGTTCCAGTGCCCAGGACCAGACAGGACAGGACTTTGTAAATTTGTCTCCTCTCATTGTGTCTAGTTTGGGATGTTGAATCAGATCTTGGATCCCAGTGGCTCCCCAGTGGATACCATCGGAAGTCCAGGAAAGCTTATTCTCCATGGGGTGGTTTGACTACCAAGGGTCGGGTAACTGTTATACTCTCACCCTTTGTCTGTCCCCTCCCTAGCCCAACAATGGACACCTAACAGAGGGTCCATCCATCCTACCTAAAGACATCTCACAAAACGACATTGGCTGCATTATCTGGTGATGCTATGGCTAGTGTAGCCCTCATTTTCTTGGATTTGCTTCCCTTCCTATATACCTCCCTTCCCTTTTCTGCTCTTGTTACTCAGGGATCACAATCCCCCAGCTTTATGTAGGAGCTTATGTGGGAGCTTTATGTAAATTTTGCTTCACATATTTCTTCCTAAACAAGCTAGATGAAGACATGGGCATTGACTTATTTGATGGATGTTCAGGAAAAGTCATTCTATGGGGGTAGTAATTATTACTGCCATTTTTCAGTTGAGTAAACTAGAGTTAAAACAAACTCCCCAAGACCAAATCTACACAGTAAGTGGCAGATCAGGGCTCAGTCTACCTATTCTGTCTCCATACTGGATATTTTTCTTACACTTGAATATAAGTTTCCATCAAGAGTGACAAGAATCAGCTAATGATTTCTTTTTTTGTCTTTGGCTTTTTAGGGCTGCACCTGTGGCATACGGAGGTTCTCAGGCTAGGGGTCATATCAGAACCTCAGTTGTGGGCCTACGCCACAGCCACAGCAACGTGGGATCCAAACTGTATCTTTGAGCTACTCTATAGCTCATGGTAACGCTGGATCCTTAACCCATTGAGCGAGGCCAGGGATCGAACCCATGTCCTCATGGATACTAGTTGGGTTCCTTACCACTGAGCCATGACAGGAACTCTAACAATTTCTTTTCTTGTAAAGACGGTGTCTAGGGAAGGAGGTGGGGTGGTCATCACCAGAAAGTAGATTGAAGAGCCTCTTGCAAAGTGGTAGATGAGTTGAGGTGAGAGGCCCATAGATTCTGTCTAGCTTTCACCTTCCACATGTTCAAGACCCAGTGTGTACTGTAAGGGCTGATGTTGCCAGGTAAGTTCCAAGTGCTGCCTTAGCAAATTACCACAACCTGGGTGATTTAACAGTAGATATATATTCTTTCACAGTCCTGGAGGTCAGAAGTCTCAAAACAAGATACTGCTGGGGCCATGCTCCTTCTGGGGGTTCGATAGCAAACTTCTCCTTTGCTTCTTACAGCTGCTGCTGTTGTTTGTGATCCTGGACTTGGTTGCATAGCATCTCTCTGCTCAGTTTTCATTCATATGGCTTTTTTCTTGTGTATCTGTGTTACCTCTCTCTGCCTTTCTCTCACAAGGACACTTGTGATGGCATTTAGGGGCCTCATAGATAATCCAGGGCAATCTCATATCAATATGCTTAATTTAACTACACCTGCAAAAGCTCTTTTTCTGAAACAGTAACACTGATAAATTCCAGGCATTAGGATTTGTTTTATTTGAGTGGCCATTATTCAACCTACTATACTATGTAAGAGGCCACTTTGCCTGGAGACATTGGTGTGTCTTTAAACATGTTTAAAACCAGTTCTGAGTGCTCCTTCCCATTGCACCATTTGTCTCATCAGATGGAGTAATGGAGGAGTAGTATGGGTGGTAGAGGAGGATGAAGGCAAGCTTTCTGTGTATTTAGCATTGAGCTAGAAGGGGTGGCGGAGAGGAATTTGCCCTGCCCCAGCTTCCCAGCTTCAGGTATGGGAAGAGGGCTCTCAAGTATTGTCCAGATGATGCCACAATTATCCTAATACTGGGATCATGAAGGATGCTGGGCTGTATTGCTTGTGTTTGAATTTTCTGTTAATCCAGAACTATCACATGGCAAGTTTTGGAGGAAGACTCCTCCTAATCACAAATATTTGCAGTACTTGACCTTGTTGCACTTTGGCCAGTGATGTTGAAAATGGGTCATGTGCTGCCCTGAGGGACCCTCCAGACATGCCTGTTTGCCTGTTTGGATAGTGTACCAGCAATGCTATCTTCTTTGGCCTCTTTTAAGGGAGGACAGAGGTGCTGAAAGGAAAGAACATGCCCTGCCAGACCAAGGGTCAAATGCCATGCAAAGAAAGTCTTTTTAAATCCCAGCGTCCTTCTTTTATTTATGTTTAAGCAGCTTCCTCTTCATTGTCTTTAGGGTCTTTGCCTAATTTTATTATCTTTTTCTTCCAGTTCTCTACCTAATTTCCAAGTCCAAATCCTGGCTTCCAAAATCAATATGATTTCCAATTTGTAGAAAATTGAGGCACCTCATTTCCTCCCACCATCCCACCCCCAACACCTGCAAACCTACCTTCATACAGGCCCTTACTTCCTTCTCTGAGTCGTAGAACACTTCAAAGTTAGGGGCTCCTCCGACATGGAGATTTAGTCTTTATGTCCTCCAGGGCTTTACTCAATTAGTCTCCTTCTTTTTAATAATGGCTTCATTAAGAAGTAATTCACATACCATAAACCTCCCCCTTTTAAAGTATAAAATTCAGTGTTTTCTAGTGTCCTGATTAAGTTTGGTATTAATCCTCACTGTCCAATTTTAGAATATTTTCATTATCACATTTAGAAACCCTGGTGCACCCATTAACAGTCTATCCTCATTCCCATTCTCACTCTTTCTTTCTTTTTTCTTCCTTGCTTTTTTTTTTTTTTTCTTTTAGGGCTGCACTTTCAGCATAAGGGAGTTCCCAGGTTAGGGGGTCAAATCGGAGCTGCAGCTGCTGGTTTCCACCACAGCCACAGCAATGCCAGATCGTAGCCATATCTTCAACCTATACCACAGCTCATGGCAATGCCAGATCCTTAATCCACTGAAGGAGGCCAGGAATTAAACCCACATCCTCATGGATACCATTTGGGTTTGTAACCCATTGAACCGCAACGGTAACTCCCCGCATTCTCATTATTTCTGATTCTCAACTTTATTCCATTGACCTCTATGTCTTGTTTTCTTCAGTGATCACTGTCTTTTTTATTTTGTATATAATGATTTTTATTTTTTTTCCATTATAGCTGGTTTACAGTGTTCTGTCAATTTTCTATCATACAGCATGGTGACCCAGTTTCACTTACATGTATATGTACTTTTTTCTCACATTATAAATGCTCCATCATAAGTGACCAGACATAGTTCCAGTGCTACACAGCCAAAATAATGCCTTTTGCAGCAACATGGATGGAACTAGACACTCTGACACTGAGTGAAGTAAGTCAGAAACAGAAAGACAAACACCATATGATATCACTTACATCTGGAATCTAATGTATAGCACAAATGAACCTTTCCACAGAAAAGAAAATCATGGACTTGGAGAATGGACTTGTGACTGCCAAGGGGGAGGGGGAGGGAGTGGGATGGATGGGGTGCTTGGGTTTAATAGATGCAGACTATTGCCTTTGGAATGGATTAGCAATGTGATCACTATCTTGATTACTGTAGCTTAGTAGTAAATTTTGAAATTGAGACCTGTGAGTTCTCCAACTTTGCTGTTGTTCAAGATCATTTGGCAATTCTGAGTCTTTTGTGTTTCTATCTGATTACTATGATCAACTGCCAATTTCTACAAAAAACAGCTAGGATTTTGACAGAGATTGCACTATATCTCTAGATTATTCGGGGGAGTGTTGACACAATATTCCATCTTTGATTCATGAACATGGGATGTATTACCATTTATTTAGATCTTTAGTTTCTTTTAACAATGTGTTTTAGTTTTCGATAAAGAAAACAAATTTTGTGCTCCTTTTGTTAAATTTATTCCTAAGGATTTTATTCTTTTTAATATTATTCTAAATGGGGTTATTTTCCTAATTTCATTTTTAGATTTTTCATTACTAGTGTCTAAAAATATAATTGGTTTTTATATATAGATTTTGTATCCTGCAACTTTACTGAACTTGTTATTAGTTTTATTTATTTTATTTTATTTTTATCTTTTTTTGTCTTTTTGCCATTTCTTTGGACCGCTCCTGCGGCACATGGAGGTTCCCAGGCCAGGGGTCCAATCGGAGCTGTAGCCACCGGCCTACGCCAGAGCCACAGCAACGCGGGATCCGAGCCGCGTCTGCAACCTATACCACAGCTCACGGCAACGCCGGATCATTAACCCACTGAGCAAGGGCAGGGACCGAACCCGCAACCTCATGGTTCCTAGTCGGACTCGTTAACCACTGCACCATGACGGGAACTCCTTGTTATTAGTTTTAAAAGTATTTTGGTGGGAGTTCCTGCTGCAGTGCAGGTTAGGAATCCAACTGCAGTGGCTTGGGTGGCTGTGGAGATGTGGGTTTGATCCTTGGCCTGGTGCAGTGGGTTAAAGATCCAGTGTGGCCACAGCTGTGGCACAGGTTGCAGCTGCAGTGTGGATTCGATCCCTGGCCCAGGAACTTCCATATGCCATGGCTGAGGCCATAAAAACAATAAATAAATAAATAAAATTATTTTTTGTGGATTACATAGGTTATCTTATATACAAGATTATGTCATGTGCAGCTAGAAGTAGTTTTACTTCTTCCTTCTCAATCTGGGAGTGTATTATTATTTTTTTTTCTTGCCTAATTGCCCTGGCTAAAATCTCTAGTGCAATACTGACCACATGTACTGACTGGATGTTCTTGTCTTGTTAAACATCTTAGGAAGACAGCTTTCAGTCTTTGACCAGTAAGTTTAATGTTAGCTATGGGTTTTCATAGATGTCCTTTATCAGGCTGAGGAAGATTCCTTCTATTTCTAACTTGTTGAGTGTTTTCCTTTTTTTTTTTTAAAAAAAATCGTGACAAGGTGTTGGATTTTGTTAAATACTTTTTCTGTGTATGCTGAGATGGTCATTTTTTGCTTTTTATTCTATTAATAAAATAGAATAGGATGCTTTGATTTTCATATGTTGAGCCAACTGTCAATCCCTGGGATAAATATCCCTTGGTGATGGTGTATAATCCTTTTTATGTATTGCTAGAGTCCCTCTTTCTCTTATATCTTCCATATTTTTTCTATTGATTTCTTTCCTTTAGCTGATAAACATACTCAAACTTCTTTCTTAATAACAGAGAACAAAACAAACTTACCTCATGGATGCTATGTCCCCAAGCTACTGCCTTATCTTTCTTCTTCCATTTTTATTCACGTTTTGGAAACGCCTGTCCTCTTTTTTGGCTTAATACTGATTTGTAACAATCATAGGGAAACTGCTTTCATTAAAATCACAAAGGGCTTTCTAGGAGTTCCCTCATGGTGCAGGAGGTTAAGTATCTGGCTTTGTCACTGCAGTGACTTGGGGTGATGCTGCGGTGGGTTTGATCCCTGGCCCAGAAATTTCCACATGCCATGGGTGTGGCCAGAAAACCCCAAATGATCACAAAGGACTTCCTAATTACCAAAATCCATGAACACTTTTCAGCCCTTATTTTTTTAGACTTACATATCACTCTACAGTTTCTCTGCTTCCTTCCTCTTCGAAACTTTCAAATCCCAGGCTTCCTTCCTTCCTTCTCTCTCTCTTCTATCCTTCCTCTCTCTCTCTTTCTTTCTTTCTCTCTCTCTCTCTTTCTTTCTTTCTTCTTCTTCCTTCCTTCCTTCATTTTTCCTTTCTTTTTGATTATAGCTTCCTGCTCTCATTTGTGGGCACTTTTCCCCATGCTTATAAAATAATGGTGTTCTTTAAGTGTCTGTCTTTAGTGCATTTCTCTTCTCACTTTCTAACTTGTCCGGGAAACCTTATAAACACTTTCACTTCTATTATCATTTGTATGCTGATGAGACCTGAATTGTTACTTTTCTCAGACCTAGACAGGTATATTCAAACACCTTCTGGACCCTACCACTTCTTCAAAGTCCCACAGGATTATAAAATATAAGATGTCAAAACAAAACTTTGAAAAAAACAAAAAACAAACAAACAAACAAAACAAAACAAAACAAAACTTTGAAGCCTTCTTATGCTGCCTAACCTGGCCTTCCTCTAACTTGTGGCAAACCTCTGGAAAATTTAAACAGCTTCCTAGATAAGGTGAGAATTGCCCTTGTTTACCAAGGCATATTGGTAGTCCTGCCTTTTCACTGGTGACAGATGCTGTTGTGTAGCAGAAAGAGAGAATTCAACATTTTACCCTGCTTTTAGAGAGCTTTCAGTATTAAGTATGAAACAGAAACAGATATTACAAGGTAGGTTAAGAATAGTTTGAGAGAAAAAAAGAGAGAAAATAATAATAGAAAATTAAAGGAGAATGAGCTGGGTTCTGCCTGGGAAGTTAGCAGAATGGCAGACTTCTTGAACAGGGTGACTTCCGAATTGGGAAAGGAAGGTGAGTGGAACTTAGATGTGGCAGAGGGGTTAAGAATTGGCTGAGCTATCGTGGGGTATAAAGCCAGGATGTGCAGGAGGGAGTGTGTGGTTTGAAGTGTTTGGTGGGAGACTAGAGAAAAGTAGCAGGTGTCCGGCTGAGCGCCAGAATTTGAAATGTCTTAAATACCACCATGGAGAATTTGATATTTTATTCTTTAGACAGGAGAGACTCATTGAATCTGTTAAGCAGAGTAGTGTCGGGGTCTGAGCCATATTTTAGGAGTACTCAGAGTCCTATGCATCTAAAGTTTATATGGATTTAAACTATTATATATAATGGATAAACAACAAATTTCTACTATATAGCACAGGGAACTATATTCAATATCCTATGATAAGCCATAATGGAAAAGAATATGAAAAAGTATGTACTATATGTATAACCGAATCACTATGCTGTATAGCAGAAATTAACACAACATTGTAAATCAACTGTACTTCGATAAAATAAATTTTAAAACAAAATAAAGTTTACATGCACTTAAAAAATTATTCCTGGGCACCTCAGAGTCAGTGACATGGAGAAGGCCTTGAGAAGTCATCTGCCCTTGTTCTTTCTCTGGAAGGTATGGTTCTTATATTTATAAATAAGACAATAATGAAGCAGCATCAGACATTAGCCTGGGAAAGATTGACCATCTCTGCCCAGGGGCTCTTCTTCCCCACACTCCTCTGGCACTATGTCCTACAATGCCAGTGAAATGTGTATCACTGTGTCCTAAAGGCAGTAGGAAAATATACATTAAACAAACAGGAACAAAAGAGGCCCAAAGGAAAACCCACTAACAGCCACACATGGCAGGTGTATAGACTCTTCCTCATTCTACAGCACCCCCCCCCCCCCACCAGTGCCCCATCCTGTAGTGTTGCTGAGGTTGATGTAGAAGATGCACAGAGAGAAGCTTCCTCAGGGGATAGAACATAAAACCCTTCTTGTGCTTCATAACCTGCTCCAGGTCTCTCTCTTTTCCCTAAAGACTCTCAGCTCTTCTCCAGTAGGAAGAGATCTCTTTCTCTTTGGCTTTCACATGATACTTTGATATTGGTGAATTTCTTATGACATTTGTTCCAGACTGCCTGTGAAGCCCAAGGGCAGGAGTGTTTCATCCACCCATTGCTGTATTCTCCAAGGTGTTCTGGCTCTTTAGGGCAATGAACTGCAAAATGTGTGCAGTCTGGGGAGATATTTTGGATCTCTTCAAAAACAATTTTTGGAAAATGGGAAGAAAGTATTAGAACTTCATTTATGCTTATTTCTAGTCTAAGATAAGCAATAAATCAAGCTTTACCATTCTTTAATATATAGATTGACAGGAGTATGTGCATACAAAATACAAATAAGTAAATAATGAATGAGGCATACTTAAAAATATTTTTTTTTGGTGGGAGTTCCTATCGTGGCTCAGCAGTTAATGAACCCAACTAGCATCCATGAGGACTCGGTTTCGATCCCTGGCCTCACTCAGTGGTTAAGGATCCAGTGTTGCTTTGAGCTGTAGTGTAGGTTGCAGACACTGCTCGGATCGTGCATTGCTGTGGTTGTGGCGCAGGTTGACAGCTACAGCTCCGATTTGACCTCCTTATGCCTCAGGTTTGGCCCTAAAAAGTAAAAAAATATGTGCATATTTTTATGTTGCTGAGATTTGATTTAAAAATGTTTGGGAAGCCCAGCTCTAAGTGCTGATTGCTGCAGGAAGTAACTCTAAAGTATTTGGCGACTAATAGGAAACTTCACTGCCAAAGGAGCTGGGTCATTAATTTATTCATTTATTCTTGCTAACAAATACAAATATTACATAGTGCTTTTTAGGTACCAGGCAATGTACTAAGCTTTCTGGGATATTTTGTTGTTCAAAGATCAATATGAGTGAATAATTTGAAGAAGTTTTAACTGTGCATAATACAATAGAATGTGAGCACATTTACAAGGGAGTTTATGGAGAAATGGGCACTTTCAGTGTCTCCTTAAAGATATTTTAAAAGTTCATACATTGGCCCAGCAAGCCAAATTCTAAAAAATTTTCTGAATTAAGGATTTGTGCAAATTTTTAGCTACAAGAACAATTATCACAGCATTATTTCTAATACTGAAATATCAGAGACAAACAAATCCTGCAACAACATGGGATAGCTTACATAACAAGTGTTACACCCATTCAATGGAACACAACCCAACCATTAAAATTGATATGTAGATACATATTAAATTAACACTGAGGAGTTCCTGTTGTGGTGCAGTGGTTAACGAATCTGACTAGGAACCATGAGGTTGTGGGTTTGATCCCTGGCCTCGCTCAGTGGGTTAAGGATCTGGAGTTGCCGTGAGCTGTGGTGTAGGTTGCAGACGTGGCTCAGATCCCTCGTTGCTGTGGCTCTGGTGTAGGCCAGTGGCTACAGCCCCGATTAGACCCCTAGGCTGGGAATCTCCATGTGCTGCAAGAGTGGCCCTAGAAAAGGCAAAAAGCCCAAAAAGCCAAAAAAAAAAAATTAACATTGAAAGCTATCTACAATATTTTAAAATTAAATTGCTTATATAGTATTATCTAATACAGAATTACTCTATTAATATACATGTCTGTAGGGAAAAATTCAGGTGGAGTGTGCTAAGACATTTTAGTTTTAGTTTTCAAAACAACATACGGTAAAGTATGCTGTATGAGTTTTAACTAGGTATAAATTTTTGTGATCATCACAACAATCAGGACAGCCAGATCTTTCACTTAAAAAAAAAAAAAGCCAAAACCCTTTTGGTGCCCTTTGGAGTTAAACCCAAATTCCTGGCAACCACTAATGTGTTCTCTCTTGCTATAATTTGGCCTTTTCTAGAATGTCATATAAATGGAGTCACACAGCATGTAACTTAAAAACTGACTTCTTTCACTCAGTATAATGCCTTTCTGATATGGCACTATATAATTCCTTTCCTTTTATCATGAGTAGTATTCTATTGTGTGGCTGTACCACAGTTGTTTGCTCATTCATCTATTGAAGAATGATTTTTTTTTTTCACTTTGAGGGTAGAGCTTCTACAAACATTTGTGTACATTTTTCTACTTTATAAAAACCTACCAAACTGTTTACAGATGGTGTTACCTTTCTACTTTCTCACCAGCAATGCATGAGAATACTAGTTGCTCTGCATTCTTGTCTCCACTTGGTATTGTTAGTCTTTTTCTTTTTTTTTCTGTCTATTTTAGCCATTTTAATAAGTAGGTAGTAGCCTCTCATCATGGCTTTCATTTTCATTTCCTAATGGCTAATGATGTTGAACATCTTAGGTGTTTATTTTCCATCTCTAGATCCTCTATGATGAAATATATATTCAAGTCTCTTGCCCATTTTAAAAAATTGGATTGTGTGTTTTCTTCTGGTTGAGTTTTGAGGGTTTTTTAAAAAATATATTCTAGATATAAATCATTTGTCAGATATGTGATTTGCAACTACATTCTCCCAGGTCTTACTCTGTCTTTTCACTCTGTTAATATTATCTTTCATAGAGAGAAAGGTTTTAATTTTTATGATATCTGATTAACCACTTTTTTCTTTTGTATATTGTGTTTTTTTGTGTTGTAACCAAGAAATTTTTGCCTAAACTTTGGTCGTAGAGATTTTATTTTATTTCATTTCTAAGATTTTTTAGCTTTACAGTTTATATTTATATCTGAGATCCATTTTTAGTTTTTTCTAGAACATGTGAGGGTTAGTTTGAAGTGGTTCATATATTTGCATATAGACATTCAATGGTCCCAACTTTTTTTTTTTTTTTTTGCTTTTTAGGGCTACACCCACAGCATATGGAAGTTCCAATGCTGAAGGTCAAATCAGAGTTACAGCTGCTGGCCTATGCCACAACCACAGCAATGTGAGAGCTGAGCCACAACTGCAACCTACACCACAGCTCACAGCAATACCAGATCACCAACACGCTGAGCAAGACCAGGGATTGAACCCCAATTCTCATGGATACTAGTCAGATTGTTTCAGCTGTGCCACAATGGGAACTCCCCAACATGACTTTTTGATAATAAATTAAATTGCCTTTGCATATCTGTAAAACATCAACTGGCCATACTTATGTGAATCTATTTATGGACCCTCTGTTCTGTTGCAACCACCTCTGTGTCTTTCCTTTTGGGAAAATCACACTGTCTGATTACTTTATAGTAGGTCTTTTAATCAGGTAGGGTGAATCCTCTAATCTTACTCTTCTTTTTCAGTTTTGTTTTGGTTTTCCTAGTTCCTTCACCTTTCTGTA
Organism: Phacochoerus africanus; assembly: GCF_016906955.1. Taxonomy (NCBI): domain Eukaryota; kingdom Metazoa; phylum Chordata; class Mammalia; order Artiodactyla; family Suidae; genus Phacochoerus; species Phacochoerus africanus. The sequence continues at coordinate 206,015,878 of NC_062544.1, read as the reverse complement.
TAAACTTTAGAATCAGCTTCTTTGTATCTACCCTCCACCCCCTAAAAAAACACTTGCTAGTATTTTGATTGGAACTTAATTTTATGTGTCAATTCATAAGAAATTGACATCTTAACTATTCTGAGAGTTCCAATCCATGAACATGATATATCTCATCATTTGCACTAAGATTTTAGACAAGTTTTTGATTAGATTGCAGTTGTTTTATTTTTGCTTATTGCTTACTTTGAGGTGTTTTGCTTTCAACATTTATTGTTTATTTTTATTTATTTATTATTATTTTGCTTTTTAGGGCTGCACCCGTGACATATGGAGGTTCCCAGGCTAGGGGTCAAATCGGAGCTACTGTTGCAGGCCTATGCCGGAGCCACAGCAACGCCAGATCTGAGCCATGTCTGCAACCTACACCACAGCTCATGGCAACGCCAGATTCTTAACCCACTGAGTGAGGCCAGGGATTGAACCCACAACCCACAACCTCATGGTTCCCAGTCAGATTTGTTTCCATTGTGCCATGATGGGAACTCCCTATTGTTTATTTTTAATTAAAAGTTGAAAGGCCTTTTGATAAGTAACGGTTATGGCAGATCAGAAGAAGAGTAGAACAGATCAGAGATGTCCATAATGGAGAGTTGGGAGCAGACCCAACTGCCAGTGGGTGACAGATTCTAGTAGACAGACATGGCATCTGGAGAGTATGGTTTGAGGTAGCTGTTTTTCAGAATAAGAGAGTACCAAGGAGAGGTGGAGGTTCTAGCAGAAGGTCTGCTAGTGATGAGACAATGTCAGAGTCTGGACATTGTAAGAGGTTAGAAAGCAGGGTCCTAATATTGGGACTCAAGAGGGCAACATCCAGTCTTTAGCTGTAGTGGAGATAGCTAGCAAGCACTTAGGATAGGTACTAAGCATTCCAGATACTAAAACTGAGTTTGCATGGGGGAGGAGGGTTAAGGGAGAGGAACAAGGCAGTAATCCAAATATGGACTTGACATCACTGTGGAAGGACTGGCCAGGTACACCAAATTCTGAGTCTTTTGAGGATCTAGACTAAGGTTCCTGAAATTCTACTTGATTGAGTCCTAAATTGGTCTTAGGAATGGTACAGTGTGAGCCTGGAGGTAAAATTCAAATAGCCTTAGCTGTGAAAAGAGGAATGTTAGGGTAGAAAGCCAGATGGAGCATTGCTCATTTGTTCACTTTTTCACCCAGTATTTACTACATGAAAGGCATTCTTGCTGTTATTGCTACAGTCCATGGCAATGCTGTCTACTTGTGGAATGAGCAGATAGTATGCCTACACACACTTGAACACACCCACCCATTCACACATGCATGTGCTCATGCACACAGGCATGGATGGTTGCACAGGAGGAATGGCAAGCATTGGCCAAATGCCAGTTGGGAAACCCACAGTGATACTAAGCCTGGGGCACTGCGAGCTCCATGGATCATTTCACAAGGTGGCCACTAACTTCAAAGAACATCAGGATTGTTCCAGAACTGGGACAAAGGTGGCTGTAACCCTGAGGTCTTGTGACGCCAGAGAATAAGTTGATGCATTTCCCTGGGGTTGAAAAATTTTTAGGTGGCATTAGAACAGCTGAGCCTAAGGATGCAATTAATTGGCCAAAGAGGGGAAGGGAAATTGTAAAAAAAAAAATATTAAATAGTTTTTGATTTAGGTAGCGACTTGAGTGGGGTTATTTATTTATTTTTCCAAGAGGAAAGGGGGTTAACAGCTTCTTTTCAGCATCTAAAACCAAGATAGCCAGTCACTTGAACTTGAACTTGCTTATAATAAGCACTTATCATAAACCATCGCTCTCTGTGTATTGATTTCTAGCCAACAATTAACCAGATGTGACCTTAGAGCCTTCATAATAGCTGGGGAACTCACTCAACAGAGGGAAGCCTGCTAATTTATGGACAAAGCAGGTATTTACAGACCCCTTCAATGTCAGGTGAGTACTTTTCCATCCAGGTGGCCTAACAAGTTGCAGACACAGAGCTCTGATGGGCCCCTGAATGTGAGTTTGTGCTGGCCATCTGGAAGGATGAGGCAGTCTAGACCCGACTGGAAATGACTCAATGCCAAAATTGTGAAATCAGCCACCTGCTACAGAGGGTTGGAATTCAATGCCTACATCCCCATAAAATAGGATTACTGATCATAATGCTGTTCACTTTTGTATACATTACTCTTTACAAATGTTTTTGCATCCATTTTCATGACAATATTTTTTTTCTGTATGATTCCATTTAAATAAAGTTCAAAAATAAACTCAAGTAAACTGTGTTGTTCAGTGATGCATGATTAGCTGGTAAAAATATTCAGCAAACTGAGGAAATGATCAGAGTAACGTCAAAAGAGCAGTGACTCTAGTGGGGAGAGAGCAGGTGTGACTGGAACATGCAAGCCTTCTAGGGTACTAGCCTTGTCCTGCTTCTTCACTTGGGTGGAGTTTACACAGGGAGTTACTTTGCAATAATTTTTCAGCTGTACATTTATGACCTACACACTTTATGCATGATTGTAGATCTTACTCTACCTACAACAAACAAACAAATAGCTGAAAAAGAAAAAATCAGTTTCTTTCCTTTGTGTCATTCCAACCATGATTGGTTGTTGGTTATTGAGATTCTAGCCTAGAGGTGGCTAAAGCAAACACAATTTATAACATGTGACTGCCTTGGTGGGGTTTTGGATACACGGATCTTTCATATCCCTTAATTTAAAAAATGTCAGTCTCTCTCTATACATAGTCCCAGTCTAAGAGTCCTATGGAAAGATGGAGAGACTTGTTCAAGGTCACCAGCTAATATCAAAGTTAGAACTTTTTAAAGCCGTGCCCATGGTATACAGAAGTTCTGGGGCAGGGATCAAACCTGCACCACAATAGTAGCCAGAGCCACAGCAGTAACAATGCTGGATCATTAACCCTCTGAGCCACCAGAGAACTCCCTAGAGTTAGAACTGGGGAGTTAGGTCCCAGGTGTTTTAATACTCTTGTGTTATGATACTAATATTTTTTATTTCCAGATTTCAAAATTCCACAAATCTCTTTATTTCAAATGGAACTGAATTGACTATCTTGGCAAATGGTGGAATTGTCCATTGGTTTTCTAACTTTAAAAGATAGTGAATGTTTGGCTCTATACTAGTTAGAAATGCCAAAGGAGGCCTCACTTGCTGTTGAGGGTTAATCCACTAGGAAACATGTGCCTGACTTCCTAGTCACCACAGTATCTTAAAAATTTAGAATCTTTTACATGTAAGATTCAATCTCATTATAATATTTTGTACAACAAATACATTATGTGTTCATTGCTAATATTTAAAAGATTCAGGAGGGGGAGTTCCTGTCATGGCTCAGTGGTAAACAAATCCGACTAGGAACCATGAAGTTGCAGGTTCGATCACTGGCCTCACTCAGTGGTTTAAGGATCCAGTGTTGCCATGAGCTGTGGTGTAGGTTGCAGACGTGGCTCAGAGCTGGGGTTGCCGTGGCTGTGGCATGGGCTGGCAGCTATAGCTCCAATTCAACCTCTAGCCTGGGAACCTCCATATGCCTCGGGTGCATCCCTAAAAAGCAAAAACAAACAAACAAACAAACAAACAAAAACAAAACAAAAAATTCCAGAAAATTGGGAGTTCCCGTTGTGGCTCAGTGATTAACAAATCAAACTAGGAACCATGAGGTTGCCGGTTCAATCCCTGGCCTTGCTCAGTGGGTTAAGGATCCGGTGCTGTGGTGAGTTGTGGTGTAGGTCGCAGACAGCGACTCAGATCTGGCATTGCTGTGGCTGTGGCCTGGGGCAGCAACGACAGCTCCAGTTAGACCCCTAGCCTGGGAGCCTCCATATGCAGTGGGTGTGGCCCTGGAAAAGACAAAAAGACAAAAAAAAAAATTTCCAGAAAATAAAAAATGCCTATAATCCCAATCTTCAGAGATAAGCTTTGTTACATATTGATGTTTTTAATATATGTTTGTTAAAAAAGTGTTTGCAAAATAGATATCCTAAAAATACTGTTTTGAAACTGTTTTTATCTTAGTGTATTTTGAGCCTTTTCCTTATTAATAATTCTTCTATAACACATTTTTAAGGCCTCCACAACATAACATTGTATAAACAGATATATCATGTCTTTCAAAAAGCCAGTTTCCTTTTGTTGGCTATTTGTTTTTGTCCAATTATTTCTATTTGAACTAATGTCACTATAAGCATCTTAGTAAATGAATCTTTGAATGAATAATAATGAACCCATTATTATTGCCTTAGAGTAACTTCTTAGAAGTTAAAACACTGGGTCTAGGTCAAAGGGTATATACAGTTTAGAGGCTTTTGATATTTTTGCCAAATTGCCTTTCAGAAAGATTGTCTCAATTTATGCTCCCACAAGGAGTATATAAAAGTTTTTCCCCTAGCCATGCCAACACTAGATATTCTAATCTGAAATATAAAACAAAAAAGTAAGTTTCCATTTTCTCATTTTTTTTTTATTCCTTTAGTCCTTTCAGGAAAATTGTATATTATCTCTCCTATAGGCATCCTGATGACCAAACATGAATTACAAGACTGAGGTATTTCACCTGTAAATATAGGCACATGTTTGTATCTTGGCAGAAACACATTTAAAATTTTCAATTTAAGAGTTCCTGTCATAGTTCAGCGGTTAATGAACCCGACTAGTATCCATGAGGCTGAGGGTTTGATCCTTAACCTTGCTCAGTGGGTTAAGGAACCAGTGTCACCGTGAGCTGTGGTGTAGGTTGCAGATACGGCTCAGATCCAGTACTGCTGTGGCTGTGGTGCAGGCCAGCATCTGTAGCTCCGACTGGACCCCTAGCCTGAGAACCTCCATATGTCATGGGTATGGCCCTAAAAAGACTAAATAAATAAATAAAATAAACAATAAAAAACAACAAAAAATTTTTTTTCAACTGAAGACGTGAAGGGAATCCATTAAGAAAAAGAAGAGTGTGTTTTTGTCTGTGTTACAGCACTACAGTTCTCAACCGAATCACCTATTTACCTGACTAATGCCCCATTAGGTGTTCCAAGCACATTCACATATTGTTAAAATACTAAATGATCATTCATAGAAATGGGAAGTCAAACAAGCCCAGTGTATCAATTTGCCAAATTCAACAAACTCCTTGGCAATGTGATCATAAGACCCTGTGGGGAACAGCAGTCATGAATAGGTCAGACAGCCCATTAGCTTATGAAAAGAGCTGTCGATGCAATCATAATCTATTTGCCTACATTTCACTGACATTTTTTTCTGAGTTATGGTGATAGAAAACTATTTCCCACATTCTTACTTAGGCACTCGGCAGAACGATGGGCAGGTTAAATTCCAATAAAACAAATATTGCAATGATGCATATCTTTCTGTAACCGAAAGAATGTTAGGCCCCAGGTGGAATTCCATGTATTTGAAATATTTTTTGATATTATAAAATCCTAACACAACAAAATAATTGGGACAGTGCTTTGGCCTACATTCTATTGGGTTTTGACTTGTTAGTGATAGCTTGATTAACGAGGCTTCTGGAAAGAAATCTCCTTTGATTAAAACATCAGCCTGGGGGAGAGCAGTTTGGGAGAAGTATGGAAATGTTCTTTGTTGTTTCAGAACTCTAGAGTGTAGAACTAAGGTCAATGGGTGGAAATAACAGAGTCTGATTATAGATTATCTTAAGGAGTAAATTTCTGACAACTGGAGTTACACCTAGACTGGCTGCCTTGTGACGTAGGAAGTGCCCTTTTTCCTGTAAGGGTCTGAACTGCTGCTGAAGGAATGGGCAGGAATGTCAAAAGGGGGTTCCTTTACTGTGGGACCCAGGGTCTGTGTTTTCGGAGGGGATCACATGGACATTGTTGGGATGGGTTGCTCTGCCACTGTCTGTTTACTAAGCATCAAGAAACGTGAGAAATTGCAAGTTCATATTTTTCAAATGGCTTATTCTTTTTTGAATAGCATACTAGACAAATACAGATTGCAAAGGTAAAGGCCATCAGCAGCTGGGTTAGGTCAAAGTGTCAGATTAGATTATTCCCTCCAAACGTCAAAAACATTTATTTCTTTTTCGCAGAAGCTTCAATGAGGCGTTCCCATTGTCACTCAGCAGAAACAAATCTAACCAGTATTCGTGAGGATGCAGATTTGATTTCTGGCCTCACTTAGGCGGTTAAGGATCTGGCGTTGCCATGAGCTGTGGTATAGGTTGCAGACATTGCTTTGATCCTATGTTGCTGTTGCTGTGTCGGCATAAGCTGGTGGCTACAGCTCTGATTCAACCCCCTAGCCTCCATATGCTGCGGGTTTGGTCCTAAAAAGCAAAAAAAAAGCTTCAGTGATGGTTCTCCAAGGCAGCTCCTTTTCAATCAGTGACCTAAAGATCTAATCTACTTTAATTTGGCACCACCCTATCTCAATATATGACTTCCAGGGTCTCCATGGCAACAGAAGAGAAAGCATGCAAGACTTACATATACTTTTCTATGCTTCTACCTATGTCATTTCTACTTATTATCCATTGGTCAGAACTAGTCACATGGTCCATTCTAGTTGCAAAGGAGGATGTGAACTAAAGTCTTCCTGTGTCCCTAGGAAGAGATACATAAAATAGTTCTTGTGAATCTAGAGTAGTATTTTTTTGCCAAGGTGTTCCTGAATTTTCTTTACATTAATATTCTACCTTGAAGAAAAATATGTGAACTTTATGCCATCATAAAACAAATTATAGCATGACTTATGCTATACCATGTAGACAATTGATTTTACATAGTTTCAGCAGTATTTTTACTTTTTCCATTATTGCAAAAAATTTGCCTTGCCTGAGAAGTCAGGGTTAGGTTTTCTCTGTGTACTATTTACCCTCTCTTCTGATGCTTTATTTATATGGAATAATGTTATTGAGACGCTCCCATACAGTTCTAATATTTTTCTGACTTTCAGCTCTGGATTCCTTAGTGGCATCCTGAACACTCGCTGCTGATGAAGAGGAGGAGTGTTTTAGTTTGCTGGGGCCATCAAAACAAAGCACCACAACCTGGGTAGCTTAAACAAAAGAAGTTTGTTGTCTAATAGTTCTGGAGGCTAGAAATCTGAGGTCAAGATTTTCTTTCTGAGGGCTATGAGGGAGAATCTGTTCCAAGCCTCTCTCCTAGTTGCTGTTGATTTGCAGGCAGTCGTTGGTGTACCTTGGCTTGATGAAACATCTTCCTGATTTCTACCTCCATCATCACATGGAGTTCTGCCTCAATGTGTGTGTCTCAGTGTCTAAATTTCTCCTTTTTATAGGGACAAGAGTCATTTTGGATTAGGGACCACCCTAAGGATCTCATTTTAACTTGATGAGCACTATAAAGACCCTATCTCCAAATGAGGTCACTTTCTGAGGAAAGAGACCTAAGTTTAGACCTACTTTCCTTTTCTGAGCCTCTGTGCTTTGATCTAGAAGAGGAGGCTGGGCTGGCAAACTTTGAAGTTCTAGCCTACTCTGAATCTCTGTTATACCATTGGTGACACTAGAAGTTAGAAAGATATCATGGTAGAAGAACTCCTGACTACAAGGGTCTATGTGGCTTTCTGGGTCCCTAATTTCCTGCTTAGGTGCACGGAAAAGAGGTCACACATTGTGGCTTATGGTTTTAGGAACTCACCCTCTCAAGCAGGCTTCAAAGCAGTCCCTCTGCCACCTGCCCCTGTCTGTCTCTCTCTCATATACATACAGTTATATGCACACAGTTTTGTTTTTGAATAGGAAAAGGAGATATTTTTAATCGCAGACTTTTTTTTTTTTTAACCTCTCCTCTTTTTTTTTTTCCTGGAAAAAGATGAAATCATCTATTTATTCTGGACCAATTACAAGCACTAGAAAGCACAGGAGGAACAGAAAGCTTGATCACGAATAAATATACACTGGGGGAGAGGGGTATGGAGGAAACTGTTATTGATTGGCCTTGTAAAATCTGCTGTTAAATCGATAGCAATTTCTGGAAATGCCAGCCATTTATTTTGTGTGGCCTGAACAGCGGAGGTAATAATAAACGTACTTATGAGGTGGGTCTCTTGACACTCTTTCCTTGAACTCCTCATAAGAGCACACATACGTAACGGGTGTGATTGTTCTACAAGCCATAGTAAACAGACTTCAGATTTAAACCCCAAGGTGGGTTGCCCACACTAGCCTCTTCTCTGTGTTGGACAGAACATTTGAATAAGTCTCTATTAAAGACACACAGATGATTCATCTGCTTGTAGAGATGGAAGATGTGTCCTCATCAGCTGTGGAAAGGCAGGCCTGGACTTGTTCTGATGCTCAGGGAAGAAAATCAGATGCTGAGACTGCTGCCCTGCCATTCTGAATTTCTGACCTGCTCTGTCATCTGGGCTTCACACTGCCCCTCTGGGAGCTCCGTTCATTGTTTCTTTCTAACAATGAGAGCACCTTATGAGAGTGCTCTCTCACCCCTAACTCTTCATTCTCAGATAGAACCTCCTCCTACTCCTTGAGCAAAGGGCATTTGATAACCTTGCCAGGAGCAGTAGGCCTGAGAAAAGACCCAGGGGTGTTGCGGAATAAGGAAGTTGCTCAATGTGCCTCAGTATGGTAAAAATAGCTACAATTTATGGAGTACCTATTATGTGCTATGTACTTTACACGCATGACCTCATTTATTTCTCAAAACAACCCTTTGAGTTATTATTATTCTCCAAACAATTTTTTTTTTTTTGCTAAGAAACTGAAGCTCATCAAGGTGAAATAAGTTCCCCAGGATCATGAAACTGTTACAAAACTGAGCTAGATTTGAACTCAGATCTGATTCTAAATTCTAGGTTCTTTTCCTTCTGCTTTTGCCTGCTTGGTGTGTAACTGGGATTGTGGGAGATGAAGTTATACCATGAAGAGGGCTTTGAATGCCTGATGAAGGCATGTCAACATTATTCCTATACAACAGGGAATTATGAAGCTTCCTTTGAAAATATAGATGGAATAATCAGACTTAGGTTATAAGGAGATCTTTTTTGGTGTGTGTGTTTAGGATGGATTGATGCAGGTAAACACACAGGCTGGGAGACCATATAAAGCCTATAGTAGCAGGCATGGTGGGAGGCAAAGAGGCTCAGACTACAAGAGGGACAATGGAATCACCGAGAAAGAGGTGGTTTTCGAGCATCATTAGGTGGAAAATGTTTCCTATTTTCCCTACTTTCTTTGGCTCCCTTCCCAGCTACTTTACCTTCTCCTATTTGGGAGATGGTTGGAGGATTACCTGGAGAATGAATATTCATTCCAGCCTCTTGATATAAAGTCAATGTCAAAGATATTCTTGGATACAGATGCCCGCAGAGCTGGGAAGAAATGGAGATCACTTTTCCATTTGCTTCCTTAATGTGTCTCCATTTAGTATGGTGATGCTAAGAATTTGAGCTACTAATTTGGGTGTTGGGAGAAGGTGTTCTTTCTGTAAATTGGTATATTTCCAGATCCTGGTTGTGTCCCATTTCTTCACAATGAATCTGTATTTTTGTGAGATAGTTTTTACAGCTCAGAATGCCACAGGAAATCTTTCCCTTGAGTCTGGGATAGTGGTGATTTCCTGTTAACTCTTCAAGGAACCAGTTCCCTTCAGATGCTAAGTCAATCCCTGTTTCAAGAGCAGATCTTGAAAAAAGAGTTCCCTAAACATTTGAAGAAAGGGAGTCAAAGATACTTCCTGGATGAACTATCATGCAAGGGCCCAGGTGAATTAATTCCTCAGATCCTTTCATGCATTATTTTGTGCCATACTCTGTGCTGAGGCCTATGGAAAAGGCCAAGAAAAATCACACAGGGTTTCATCCTTCACAGTCTAGTAGGGGACATAAGTTCTTATTCATAAGTAACTTCTATACAAAGTACTATCCAGTTCACACCACAGCACTGCCACAGATAAGATAGACCACAAGAGGTCAAGGGAAATAGGAAAGATAAGTTGCAGTTTTTGAGTGGTCTTGAATGAGGAGAAAAATTATTTTGAGGTTTTAGTGTATTCCAGATGGAGAGAAAGGCAATAGTAAGGTGAGGCAGCGAGAAAGCACAGAGTGTGCATGAATCCCAGAGGAGAATCCAGTTTATTGAGATCCTAATTCCCTGAGATTCATGGAGCCTGCAGAAGGGAGGATGCAGAGATTGAAGAGATGGACTGGAGTTAGAGAAGACTTTAAACACCAGACAGACACAATATCTCTACATACAAAAATTTCACAACTTGGATGAAACAAACCAATTCCTTGAAGGCTACCACAATTTACCCAATATAATATAGACAATTTAAATAGTCCTCTAATTATTACAGAAATTGAATTCATAATTTTAAAAACTTTTGAAAATAGAATCTCCAGTCCCAGATGGTTTCACTGAAGAGTTCTTTCCAGCATTTAAGGAAGAGTTAACACCAACTTTATGCATCAACTAGAAAACAGAAGAGAAAGAAACAATTCTCAATTTATTTTATAAAGATAGTATCATCCTGATATTAAAACAACAAACAGTACAAATAAAGAAAATTATAAACATTCCCCGTGAATATAGAAACAAGATCATAAAAAAAATTCCCCATGAATATGATACAAAATCTTAAAAAAAAAATTCCCCAAGAATGCAGAAAAAATATCTTAAACCCCCCCCAAACCAAAACTGGAATGGAACAAAATAGAAAAAAATAAACTAGAATTTTTCAATTATGAAAAGAATTATACACCATGACCAGAGAAACAAGCCTGGTTCAATATTAAATAATCAATTAATGTTAATTCATCATATTAATTATCTTAAGAAGAAAAGCCAAATGATCATATCTGTTAATGCAGAAAAAGCAATTGGTCAAATTCAACACTCATTCATGATAAAAAAAAAAAAAACAAACTCTCAGAAATATTGGATTAGAGGAAAACCTCCTCAACTTGATAAAGGTATTTACGAAAACCCAACAGCTATGATGCTTAATGGTAAAGACTGAATACTTTCCCCCTTAGATCAGGAATGAGGCAAGGATATTCACCATCGCCTCTGTTATCTACAGTGTTGGGAGTTCTATCCAAAGCAATAAGTTAAGAAAAGAGAATAAAAGGAATAAATATCAGCAAAAAAAGAAATAAAATGGCCTCTATTTATAGATGGCATGAATATCTACATAAAAAAGTTAAAATGGGAGTCCCTGTTGTGGCTCCCTGTGTTAAGAGCTTAACGTAAGTCTATGTGAGGATGTTGGTTTGATCCCTGGCCTCGCTCAGTGGGTTAAGGATCCAGCATTGTAGCAAGTTTTGGCATAAGTTGCAGATGTGGCTCAGATCTGGTGTTGCTGTGGTGTAGGACTGCAGCTGCAACTCCAATCTGCCCCCTAGCCTGGAATCTTTCATATACTGCAGGTATGGCCCTAAAATTAAAAAAAAAAAAGATTACAAAGAACCTAAAAAAAACAAACAAAATTCTTATAACTAATAAGTGAACTCAACAAAGCTGCAGGATGCAAAATAAACACAAAAATTAAATCAATTGTATTTTTATATACTAGCAATGGACTTACTATTGCTCAAAAAATGAAAAACTTAGATATAAATGTATCAAAACATGTCAGTATTTGCATGCCGAAAGCTCTAAACAGCAGAAGAAAGAAACGAAAGGAGATATAAGGAGAGAGACATATCATTTCTGTTTATTATTTGGAAGACTCAACATAATTGTATTAGCTTCTTACTTCAGCTGTAACAAATTACAACAAACTTAGTGGCTTAAAACAGTGCAAATTAATTTTCTTCTAGCTATGGATCTCTGAAGTTTGATACTGGGTCTTAAAGGACTAAAGTCAAAGTGGTCAGAGCTGGTTCCTTCTGAAGGTCCTGAGGGGAGAATCTGCTTTCTTGCCTTTTCAGCTTCTAGAAGTCACCTACATTCCCTGATGTACGACTTTTCCGTCTGTCTTCAAAGCCAGCAGCGCAGTACCCTCTACTCTCTTTCTCATCTCTGAGTTGTCATATCTCTTTTCCTCTGATGCCCCCTTACATAAGAGGACCTTGTGATGATGTTTGCTCAGCCTGGATAGTCCACAGTATCCTCCCCATCTCCAGGTCCTTAGCTTATCACATAAGCAAAACCCCTTTTGCCACAAAAAGTGACACATTCACAATTTCCAAAGATCAGGAAGCAGAAATCTTTGAGGGACCGTTATTTTGTCTATCACACTAGTAAAGATATCAGTTTTCCTCAGACTGATGTGTAGATTTGTCGCAATTCCTCCAAAAATCATAGAAAGATTTTTGGTAGATACCAATGAAATTATTTTAAAATTTACGTGGAAAGGCAAAGGACCCCAAATAGTTAAAACGATTTTGAAAAAGAAGAAAGAAATAAAAGAAATTTGTCCATCTGATTTTAATACATATTATACAGCTACAGTAAGTAAGGTTATGTGGTATTTGCAGCAAGATAGACACGCAGATCAATAGAAGAGAATAGAGAGTCCAGAAATAGACTCACACAAATATGCCCATCTGTTTTTGACAAAGGTGCAAAAGCAGTTCAACGATGGAAAGACAGTCTTTTCAACAAACTAAGCTGGAGTAATTGGACATCCATCCATAGGCCAAAACAAACAAAGAAACAAACAAAGGAATAGATCTTGATCTTAAGACTCACACCTCGTATGAAAATTAACTCAAAATAGATCATGAGCTTAAATGCAAAGCATGAAGCCATAAAACTTTGAGGAAAAATATAGAAGGAAATCTCCAGGACCTAGAACTAGGCAAAATGTTCTTAGACTTGATACCAAAAGCATAATCCCTAATAGAAAAAAAAATTGATCAGTAAGATTTCATCACAATTGAACCTTTTACTCTTCAAAAGTCCCTGTTAATAGGATTAAAAGACAAGCTACTAACTGGGGAGAAAATATTTGGGAATCACTTATCTGTCAAAAAACTAATACCTAGAATATACATAGACCTCCCAAAATTCAGCAATTAAAAAACAACCTAATATTAAATCAACAAAATATATGAAGGGACATTTTACCAAGGAATATGCACAGATGACAACTGAACACATAGAAAGATAGTCCAACATCATTAGGGATCAGGAAAATGCAAATTAAAAACACGAGAGATCACTGTACACCTAACAGAGTGGCTGAAATAAAAAATAGCAACCCAAAGTGCTAGTAAGTATGCAGAGAAACTGGTTCTCTCATATATTGCTTGTAGGAATGTAAAATGATATCGTCTCTCTGGAAAAGAGTTTGGCAGTGTCTTTTAAAAAGAAGTAAACATGCAACACCATGCACTAGCAATTGTACTCCTGAGCATTTATCTCAGAGAGATAGAGATTTACACTCACACAAAATCCTGTTCATGAGTGTTTATAGCCAACATTCACAACTGCTGTAAACTGGAAACAACTTAAATGCTTTCAATGGGAGAATAAACTGGTACATTCATACATGGAATACTACCCAATAATGAAAAGGAACTAATTTGATGGATAAACAGTTTGGATGAATCTCCTGATAGAAATTATCCTGATATGAAAAAGCAAATCCCAAAAGGTTACATATGGTATAAATCCATTCCTAATTGGCAAAACTTTAGAAATGGAGAGCAGAATGGTGGTAACCAGGGATTGAGGCAGGAGTAGGAAGGGAAGGGAATTGTGTTTGTGCATAAAGGAGAAACATGAGAGATCTTTGGGGTGAAGGAAATATTCTCCATCTTGACTTAGTAACATTAATATGTTGATTCTGATATTGAGGGTAAAGGTACACAGACTCTCTCTGTATTATATTTTATACCTACATATGAATCTGTAAGTACCTACACATAAAATTAATTTAAAAAATAGTTCAAGGAGTTCCCTTTGTGGTGCAGTGGAAACAAGTAAACATGAGGTTGCGGGTTCAATCACTAGCTTCACTCAGTGGGTTAAGGATCTGGTGTGGCCGTGAGCTATGGTGTAGATCACAGATGCGGCTCAGATCCTGTGTTGCTGTGGCTGTGGTGTAGCCCGCAGCTATAGCTCCAAATGGACCCCTAGCCTGGGAACTTCCAAATGCCGAGGGTTCAGCCCCCCCCGCCCCCAAATAAAATCAATTTAGAGCAGACCCAAACTACAATGCTGATGGTGGTGGGGATTGTTTCATGGGGGCGGGGATGGTCTGGGGCTGCTCATATGACTCTGGAGTGACAGCATCTCTCTTGTTTTCTCACTTACTTGTTGAAGAGAAGGCTGATAACTTCTCCACCTAGTGTCCATTGTTGACTTGGAGTATCATCCTGTTCTAATCTATTTCAGTGACCTCTGGAGGCAAATCAAAGAGACACACAGGAAAGGCTTTGAGGGGCCAAACTGGCCTCACACTGGTCTTAGAGTCCAAGCTTGGAAAAGAAATTTCCTAAAGAAATTTCCTAAAACCTTCCAATCCGCACTAAAGAGGTCGTGGTGGAAGCAGAGTGGGCATGAATTAAATATGAGCTTGCCTGCTAAGCCTATAGGATTAATAAAGAGAAAGAACAAAAAGTGAGGGAACGTTGACTTCTAGAGGGACTGGGAGGTCCTCCTCTCTCCCTTCTTCATACCCATGTCCATGCCCCACACACACTCCACCCTCAAGGATGAGTCAGGGTCAAAAGCAAGGGTGTTATGGACTCATGAGTCAGGGAGGGAATTTTGCAGGGCTGAGCTGATAGCTTGGATGTTTTCTCTGTTGCTTGGGAGGGGGCTCTACTTAGAAAGTGACTCTCCTGGGAAGGCCTGGGGGAAGAAGGCTTTGGGGGAGGGAGTTGAACTGAGCATGAGGAGGCTGTCGAGGTCTAGTGGCCCAGCTCAATGGGAACTAACTTGGATCTGGGGCACAAGTCCAGGCTTGTGGTAGTAAATTTCTCCTCTGCCTGACTTTGCTGCTGCATGGCTCCCCCAGGAAGAGGCCATGGCAAATGATTTGGATCCTGGATCAAGTTTCCAGGTCTGAGAGAGAGAAAGGGTGAGGGAGCAAACAAACAGAATATGGTCACTTCCTCTTTCTTTCCTTGTGCCTCTCACTTTTTCTTTCCATCTCTTCCTTATCTAACATTTATTTATTTATTTATTTATTTATTTATTTATTTATTTAATTTTTTAGGTTCACACCCATGGCATATGGATGTTCCTAGGCTAAGGGTCCAATTGTAGCTGTAGCTGCCGGCCTTCACCATAGCCACAGCAACACCAGATCCGACCCCATCTGTGATCTACATCACAGCTCATGGCAACGCTGGATCCTTAACCCACTGAGCAAGGCCAGGGATTGAACCTGCAACCTCATGATTCCTAGTAGGATTCGTTTCCACTGTGCCACAACGGGAACTCCCCTTACCTAACTTTAATACACTTTACATGCATTTGTTATTGTTTTTATCATTTTATTCTGCATTTTACTTCTTGGATTAGTTTTATTTTATCTTTTTTGAATGGCTGGTTTGGTTTGGTTCTGCGTGAATGATAGCAGATTCTCCAAATCAATGCCAAGTCTATATAATGGCCTCCATGGTGTGTCCCCAACCTCAACTCCCTACTGCCTCCCCCTCCCACCTTGTTCCTCCCATCCTGCCGCACCTGACTCCTTACTATTCCTTATACATGTCAACTTAAAAAATTCACAACTTCAGAGTTCCTGTCATGGCACAGCAGAAACAAATCCAACTAGGAGCCATGGGGTTGCAGGTTCAATCCCTGGCCTCGCTTAGTAGGTTGAGGATCTGGTGTTGGGATGAGCTGTGGTGTAGGTTGCAGATGTAGCTTGGATCTGGCGTTGCTACTGCTGTGGCATAGGCCGGCGGCTATAGCTCTGATTGGAATCTTAGCCTGGAAACCTCCATATGCCATGGATTCGGCCCTAAAAAGCCAAAAAGCCAAAAAGCCAAAAAAAAAAAAAAAAAAAAAGAAGCACAACCTGAAAGTTGAGAGTTAAGTTTTATTTGGACAAAATTAGGACTTATGCTCAGGAGACAGCATCTTAAGTAGTCCTGAGAAACTGCTCTGAGTAGGTGAGAAGGAGATTGTATATACGAATTTTTGCAACAAAGGGAAGGTAATAGGAACAAAAGGTTTACAGAAAGCCAGATTAACAGAAAAAGATGTACAGATGTAGTGGGCTTGCTGGAATCACTCCTTTGATAGGCACCTCAGCTGTGGGCCAGTCTTCTTTGTTTCTTTCCTGAGTTCCCTAGGGCTCACTGGCTTACACTTGGGAGTGGCTCTTCTCCCAGATGACCTGGACATTTTTTGTTTTGTCCACTTAACTGCAGCCCAGAGAACAGTATTTTATGGACAGCTCTGAAACACTGCCCCAAACAGGAAAGGGGGTCTATCAAGATATAAGTCATAAAGGTGAAGGGTGAGGTACCTGCAGCCAGGCACACATTTTACAGAAGTTTGTTGCTGGTCTCAGGAAGGTTACTACTAGTCACGAGGAGCAGACATCACTGTGAAGGGTTTTAATGTTTTTCTAGATATGAGGAGATGCAAGGAGTGGAATCATAAAATCTTCTCCCAAAAATATCTAACTATCTGAGGACCTATTTTTCCAGTTTTCCCAGAGCATAGAGTACCTCACTCCTGGTCTCCACCCTGAGCTCTCCTTGGGGGGGCGCTGTGGGTTGGCAGCAGCACTGGCTCATGTTTTACTCCATTATGTTTGGCTGATGGCAAGTGCCAAACTTCAGTTCACACGCATGCCAGGAAGGTACTGCCTCAGAGTGTTGGCACTTGCTGTTTTTTTTTTTGCTGACATTCCCCCAGCCTGAACATCATTTGTCCCCGTGGCTTACTTGTTTACCTCCTCAGGTCTTGACTCAAACATCACGTTTCAATGAGATGGTCACCGAACAACATAGGTAAAATCGTATCACAGTCCCCCCAATGCTTCTTAACCTTCATTTTCTTTATTTTTCAAGGCATGTATAACTCTCTAACATACTCTGTATTTTACTTTTATCTCAGTCTCTGTCCGAGTGCCTCAATTAGAATGGAAGCTTTAGGAAGACAGGACTTTTGTCCATTTTGGTCACTATTGAATGTGCCTAGAAGAGAGCGTGGCATGTAGTGGGCAGTCCATAATGCATCATGGGGACGAGGGAGTGAATGAAATTCTTCTGGTGCTAGGAAGACATCTGTATATATAATATATATATTAAATTAAATACAGGATTGGGAGTTCCTGTGGTGGCACAGCAGAAAAGAATCCAACTAGGAATCATGAGGTTGCGGGTTTGATCCCTGGCCTTGCTCAGTGGGTTAAGAATCCAGTGTTGTTATGAGCTGTAGTGTAGGTTGCAGACACAGCTCAGATGTGGTGTTGCTGTGGCTCTGGCGTAGGCCGGTGGCTACAGCTCCGATTGGACCCCTAGCCTGGGAACCTTCATATGCCGCGAATGTGGCCCTGAAAGGACAAAAGACACACACACACAAATTAAAATAAAATAAAAAAATAAATTAAGTGTAGTATTAATTAATTTAATACTTATAAAATATATTTAAAATAAACAGTTAATTGATATAATTAATTAAAAGTCTGTGATCTTGAAAAGAACCTTGAATTGACAGAGAAAGACAAATACAGTATGATATCACTTATATGTGGAATCTAAAAAATAAAACAAATGAGTGAATATAACAAAAAAGAATCAGATTCACAGATACAGAGAACAAACTAGTGGTTACCAGTGGCGAGAGGGGTCGGGGGAGGAAATTAAGAAGTACAAACTATTAGATATAATATAAGTTACACAGAGATATATCGTACAACATGGGGAATATAGCCAATGTTTATAATAACTATAAATGGAGCATAGCCTTAAATTTTTTTAAAAAAGAAACTCTGAGTGGAGTTTGAGGAGTTGGTATCAATTCTGGCATCTTTAAAACAGATCTGCCGGGGAAGAAGCATTCCATCTCCTTGCCTGTGCATCTGCCCTTGTGAAATAGGTATAATGTCCCCTTTGTACCTTATAGGATTATCACGAGAGTCAAATAAAATATTGCACAGGGGTGTGTAAAAACTAAAAGGCAAATCGCACACACACTCAAACCCTGGCAGGAATAAAATACTGTTATATTAATGTTTTGTTATCACATAATGAAAGAATTTGAACGTGATCTTCCTTAACCAACAGTGATAGAAACTCATAACATGACAAGAGAGCTGGGTGTCCTGTAGGACTTAATTTTCATGTGCTACCGTGAGGCTGTCTGAGGAACTTATCTTATGAAACCCGAGTGTTACTTGGGAGCTTATCAGGAGTGTTTCATGAGGGGAAAAGAGAACAGAGCCTAGCCGTGTCATGGAATATTCCTTCCTTTCTTCCATTGCCCCCAGCCCGGTGCTCTTGCCTTTCTTGCTGTGTATTATTGACAGAGGAAATGCTGATTCATAGGTCTGAGTTACAGGAAACCTTGTTTCCTGGTGAAGAAACAAGCCTGGTGGTGCTGCCAGCCTCCTTCTCTGCCAGTTTCTGCCACAGGCCCTTCTCCCAGGGTCTGACTGACAAGGGCTAGAGCCAACTCGAGCTTAACCAGTGAAGTCACTTTCCCTTGGAATTGAGTTTAACACTCTGTTTCTCCAGACCCTTCAGCTCTGACTCCATGATACCTTTCCAGCTGGGTTCCCTCCCCGCCCCTCTTGCATCCTGAGCTGCAGCCACACATGACCACTCCCAGTCCTTTGTGAATGCCTTATATTTTCCAGTCTCAATGCTTTGGCTCACGATGTGCCCAGCCTGGAATGGCCCCTGACCCAGTGTCGGTTCATTGAAATCCTACCCATGCTGCAGTTCTGCTCAGCAGCTACCTGCTATGTGAAGCCTGCTGGGTTTCCTTCTCTTTGTTTTTCTTCTTTTTAGTAGGGCTATTTCCAAATATGCACATAAGTGGACAAGCTGTATGGTGAAATTCTGGGTGCCCATCGCCCAGCTTCAGCAATGACCTGATTTCTTTGAAATAACACTTGATCCCTCCTTTTTTTGAACTTGTCTAGTAGCTCTTATGTTCTGTGCTTAATCCATGCTTCTGAACTGAGTTTGAAGAAGGTGAATTGGAGGATTTAGAATGCTCTGTTTACCCACCTGCCACAATGGGGAACCTGAAGCCCAGAGGAGGGAGGGGAGTTGCTCAATGTCCTAAGACAGGGAGTGGCAAGCTGAGATCAGAGTCTTCTGAAGGGCCTCGCAGTCTAAGTGGAAGATGCGGATAGTATTCTCATCACAAGTACATGCTCCTGGATCTCAAGCACTGCAGGAGTTCAGGTTAAGTGATTAGTAAGTGTGTGTTGAATGAATATATTAATCTTCTATCCAATTGATTAATACGATGACCTCTTAGGCTTTGCACAGAGCAGCCCCCTGGTCCTCTCTGTGCTGTAATCTGATATTAACATGCCAAAGATATGCATTGGAGATATCTGACTTAAATGGAGAGAAAAGCCATGTAAATTCTAAAGAACACTAAGAGTTGGTGAAAAGTTTATGTTGATAAATATTTTAAAATAAGTTCTGAGAGTTCCCGTCGTGGCTCAGTGGTTAATGAACCCACTAATATACATGAGGACTCGGGTCTGAGCCCTGGCCTCACTCAGGTGGATTAAGGATCTGGCGTTGCTGTGGCTGTGGTATAGGTTGGCAGCTGCAGCTCCAATTCGACCCCTAGCCTGGGAACCTCCATATGTTGTGGGTGTGGCCATAAAAAGACAAAAATAAATAAAATAAGTTCCAAGGTATTATTACATGGATTAGAATTCTGTAGCGGAAGAGCTGAAATGATCCTGAGTTAATCTGCACTAGAAAGTAGGAGAGAAATGGCCCTGAATTTTTTTTCTTAAATTCTGTGGTTTGGAGTACTTGTGCATTTGGTAATTTGGGAGGAAGGCAAGAAGAAAAATTGTGGAAAGAGAGGGCAAAAACTAAAGAGCTGGTGGGGAAATAATGGCAGTTCTTCATCTTGATCCAGATGAGGCTCAAATCTAGGTTTTGGAAGGACAGCAAGAGGTCATCTGGATGTCCGGTCTGAGACACCCTGACTTTACTATGTCAAAAGGGAAGGAAGGATCTGGCCATTAGACAAAAAGCTGTGGCTAGTGGGGTGGGCAATAGAAAGGCGTGTGGATTTTCCTCATAAAATGGAGCTAAAACACAATTTGAGATCCTTTCCTTGAAAATAATCTTTTGACTCAGGTTCTTGCGCAAGGTCAGGTTTAATCAGTGCGTCACCCCTGCCATTCTTTGGTAGGGCAAAATGGCTCGGGGAGGAGAGATATAGGGGCTCTGACTGGGCATCTTTCAGGCACTCCATCTCATTGGCCCATCAAACCAGTGGCAGTTACACCATCACCCAGGTCCCAGGGAGGGTCTGAATTTCACCTGAGTGAAAGTCAGAAAGGGCCTCACTAAGGTCATGACATCTGCCATTACTAGAAGCACAGGAGCAGTAATCTGATGGCATTGGAGAGGTCACCCTGAGGCGAGAGGGGAAGATAAGGAGACCAAGAAGAATTATTAGAATCTTGGGTTCCTGTGTCACATTTCAGTGTGGGCCAGAGACCCAGATGGGGAGACCGTAAGCAGGAATTCTGAAATGGCACCCCTTCCCTACATTTGTCTCTCTCTGTTGGTGTCCCTGGGATGCTTGTTATGAAAAGTGTCAGAACATGGAGTTCCTGTCGTGGCGCAGTGGTTAACGAATCCGACTAGGAACCATGAAGTTGCGGGTTCAATCCCTGGCCTTGCTCAGCGGGATAATGATCCGGTGTTGCCGTGAGCTGTGGTGTAGGTTGAAGACGCGGCTCAGATCCTGCGTTGCTGTGGCTCTGGCGTAGGCTGGCAGCTACAGCTCCAATTAGACCCCTAGCCTGGGAACCTCCATATGCCGTGGGAGCAGCCCAAGAAACGGCAAAAAGACAAAAAAAAAAAGAAAAAAAAAAAAAGAAAAGTGTCAGAACAAGTACGTGGCCTGTGTGCAGCGAGTTGAGGGGAGGGTACCCCAGAGGAAGAGGGGTTGTGAGGGATGCTTTGCATTCTCCAGGGCTCTGGAATGCTGGAGAGAGGAGAATGGGTAGAATTTATGGGTCCTGTAGGGAGGAGAGAGGATTTAAGCTTTAATGGTGAGAAAGGTGGCATGTATTCCCATTTGGGCTGTGGGAATCCTTTCCTTTCAAGTACAAGCAGGAACAAAGTAACTGCTCATAAGAGACCCACTGTAGTCACCAAAGATAGGTAGGAATCCATGAGAACAGGTGTAGTTTGCCCTCTAAAATCCGTGAGAGGGCATTTCCTCAAAAAAAAAAAAAAAAAAAGATCCCTCCCTCCACCCCACCTGCTCACCCACCTGTTTTATTTGCTTAATGAGTCTTTCTTCAAGGGGATGTAAAAGTAAGGGTGCCCAGCACTAAGGAATAATTACCAGCTCCAAGTTTAGTCCTCGGTGCAGCTGATCCAAGTCCAACCCCACCGAGGTGCTTGCTCAGGCCTCTGAGATGCACAAGCTGGGACAGGATTTGAGCCCTTCATGCTAACGCCGTAGCAAACTTGGGTGGTTTAGGGCCTTCACAGGAAAAAAGGAAATGTCAGGCTTTCCTTTGACACCTGTGACACCTGTGAAAAAGTCACTTTTCCCACACCCTCTGTGCTAAGAGACAGCGTTCCCAAGCCAGGTGTGTTCATGGAGTGGTGTGAGGGGCCCGGCTGTGGAGGGCCTGGAAGGTTTCCACCACAGAGCTCAGGGGAAGGCTTTGGCCCTTGGGGCCTGCGTCACCCAGAGGGAGCCAGGCAGGAAGAAAACGCTCTGGCTGTGCCGCCCAGACCTCATTAGCACCGGGGTTAATCCTGAGGTTAATGTATATTTGTTAGACTTTTTTTTTTGTTTGTTTCCTGGTGTCCTATTTCCATTCCTAAGCTGAGAATTGTTCTGTAGACTTTGGCTGCATTCTCACTGAAACTCAAGGCCACTGTGTGTGCAGAGGAAAACTTCTGAGGGCCTCCTATAAAAGGAATGCGCATGAGTATTCAGGTCAGATGATCAGGCCCAGAGAAGGTACAGAAGGAATGAAGCATCTGCACGGGTGCGTCTGTAGCTGTTGAACAAGAGACTCTCAGGGGAAAGAGCCCTGTGGGGGTGTTTGCTGACTGTAGATAGTCCTACAGTGGCCCATCTTGAGCTACCATGATAGTGGCTGACAGTGGAGCTGAGAAGAGAGGTTGTACATCAGCTTTGTGTGCTGGTAGGAGATGCCTCCGCACACTGCCAGCCAGCAGGCAGAGCAGACACAGTAGAACTTGCTCAGAGGAGCGGGAGGGGAGGGAACCCAGAGATCAGAGGAGGTGTCAAGGTAGGTGTGGGTGTGGGCAGGGCCAGCATCTCCTGAGGACAGGCAGGAGGTGACCGGCCGGGAGGCAGTCAGCACCAAGCCAGCCAGAATGGATGAGCATCCAGAGAAAACCGGCTGCTGTTCACCGAGCAGTCCTGGGGGGTCAGATTCCCTGTACTCTCACTAATTCTCACAGTATCTCTGTCAGGGTATTCATGTTTCTATTTTACACCTGAGGAAATTGAGGCCCAGAGAGATGACATGGATGGTCATGTGATAGTGGTGGAGTGAGAATTCGAATCTGGAGTCAGGCCAGGGGAGGCCAGGAGCAGGGTCTGCTCCTATGTATGCTGGACAGGATAGGTGGCTGCTAGTGGCCGACTTGATTCCTGGGGTGGGGGGTAGGGTGTAGTTTTGTAGGAATGAGGGCGCTGGTGAAATTAGAGATGCAGAATCAGGGATGAGTCCTTGAATGTAGGGTTCAAGGTCAGAGAGGGATGGACTGGATGCTGGGTCATAGTAAAGGCCCTCAACCCTGGAGCGGGGCTGAAAATCATCACTGTCATCGTCATTACTATTATTATTATTATCATCAATATTATTTTAGGGCCACACCCTTGGTGTATGGAAGTTCCCAGGCCAGGAGTCCAATCGAATTGGAGCTGTAGCTGCCACCCTATGCCACAGCCACAGCAATTCAGGATCGCAGCTACATCTGCAACCTATACCACAGTTCACGGCAATGCTGGATCCTTAACCCACTGAGCAAGGCCAGGGATTGAACCTGCGTTCTCATGGATACTAGTCAGATTAATTTTTGCTGAGCCATGATGGGAACTCCCCTGAAAATTATTAAGTTGGGAGCCTTCTAAGTGTCATTTGACCAGGGTATCACTTACTAAGTCCTTTCTGTGGCTGTTAGGACTTCTGAGAAAGGACCGTATGTAGGATGCCTATGGGTATCTATGCTTTATATCAACATGGTATCCACAGTACACTATTTATTTATTTATTTATTTTGCTTTTTTAGGGCTGTACCCGTGGCATATGGAAGTTCCCAGTCTAGGGGTTGAATTGGAGCTACATCTGCTGGCCTACACCATGGGTTCCTTAAGCCACTGAGCAAGGCCAGAGATTGAACCCACAACCTCATGGGTCCTAGTTGGATTTGTTTCTGCTGCACCACGAGGGGCGCACCATCCACAGTACTTTAAAACTGTAATACTTTCTATGGAAACTACTTTGAAAATGAAACGTCTGTTTAATTAATGAATGACTGAGGACCCCGCATGACTGAGAGACAGAGTTGAGGCTGTTACAGAGCTGTGCACGGTGTGAGACATGGAGGGTGGGTGGGGGAGGAGCTGTGCGGTTCCCCTAGGGTTGCAGATCTAGGCGAGTGAGGTATTGAAGAGGGATGGAACAGAGTGTCTGGAAACTGGAAAGAGATGAAAGCCTAAGGATGAGCTCCAGGAGGAAAGTGGGAAAACCAGAAGAAGACCACTCTTCAGGGTGGAGGATCAAGAAGACCCTGGTTTGAAAGAGACTGAAAGGCCTCCAGGGACTCCACACAGGGCTGGCTTGAAATGGAAGCCTGGGTGGGAATAAGTTACTGAGAAATCAGATTTAACTTCACTGGTATTTCTTATCTGTAGATAGTTGATGTTCTGAAGTTTCTTTCCTGAGTAGGGGAGTTCAATTGTATCTCTTCACTCTCGGTATTTGTGTGTGTTGAATTGTGGTGGCGCAAGGTGGGAAATTAGGGTATTATTGAAAGAAAAACCAGTAGGGGATTGAAGATAAGGTGTTATGATGTGGATGTCTTGTCTTTGGAGGACTAACCTCCCTTTTCACTCTTGGGTACTAGTAGCCAAAGGCCATGCCATTCCATGGGTGCTTTCATTTGGTACAACCACCATATGAGGTAGGTTCTATTACTATCTTTGTTTTAAGACATAGAGAGGAAAGGTCACCTTGCTAATAAGTGTCAAGTGGAGGACTTGAACCCAAGGCACTCTTCAGAACCCAAACAGATATTATTAGGGCAAACCCTATGAAATAAGTCTTTCAGATTTTTAAAGTTGAATATTTGTCATTCCATATCATGCTTTTTACCCTCTGGGTACCAAGAGGGTCCTTGAAGTAAGCAGATCTTGCTGTTTCAGTGAGCAGACCCAGTAACCAAGCTCAGCTGCAAGGTGGTGACAAGCCTTTTTTGTCACATGTGATGCCAGCAATGGAAAATGGACTTTTTCAAAAGCAAAGACAATGAATGTGTGAAAGTTTCAAACCTGCACATGAACTTGAATGGCTTCCCTTAGGTAATGGACTCCGGATAGAGGCCTAGAAAGCAATGGCCCACACGGTGAGCTGCTTGAGAGAACCAGCATGGTTTCCGGCACATAGTGTCTAATAAATGGTGAACAAAGAACTTATGTTTGTGTGAGACTTCACACTGAGATGACATGATAACATGGCTCTCCCTGGTGCGGTTCACCACTCACCAACCCAACCTCTTGGCACGTGGTTGAACCAGAGCAACTTTTGGCAGCACAAATGATGCTGAGGTGGAAGAGTCCACATTTGCCCAAACTGTCCTTCCATTGGCTGAGCTAGGAGACTTCAGGAATGCTGCTCACACTTCCTGGGGCCTCTGTTAGGTGGGCAGGCTTAGTCTTTGCAGCTTTCTCGCTAGATTGTTGGGAGGATCTTAGCAGCTCAGAGACAGTACATCTTTGTGAGCTCAGAAAGAAAAAAAAAGGAGTTCCCGTCGTGGCGCAGTGGCTAACGAATCCGACTAGGAACCATGAGGTTGTGGGTTCGGTCCCTGCCCTTGCTCAGTGGGTTAACGATCCGGCATTGCCCTGAGCTGTGGTGTAGGTTGCAGACGCGGCTTGGATCCCGCGTTGCTGTGGCTCTGGCGTAGGCCGGTGGCTACAGCTCCGATTCAACCCCTAGCCTGGGAACCTCCATATGCCGCGGGAGCGGCCCAAGAAATAGCAAAAACAACAATAACAATAACAACAACAACAACAACAACAAAAAGACCAAAAGAAAAAAAATGGCTGAGGTAGAAAGCAAAAGGTTGAATCTGGTAGAAAAAAAGGGGGAAGTAATAAGGTGGCTGGCTTGGAAGTCCCCAGATAGTCTCACTGCTAGTTGAACAGTAGATGGATCAAAGGGGAGAGTGAGAAAGCGTTCCTGACACTTTAGCCCCAAACCTGGCCCGGGGCCTGAGTGTCTATGGAGGCCACATCCCATGTCGCTGACTTGGTGCCTTCACCTGCTGCAGAGGGTGACTAATTCCAATGCTCACCACCACAGCTGTGGGCTTCCTGCCCCTGGTGCCCCCGGGCCTCTCTCAGCCTCATTCCTCCCGGCCTCCTCCCCTTTCCCCTTTTTGGAACAACTGTGCATAATCCTCTCCCCCCTGGCCCAACGCTCCCAGCTGCCCCTTCTGATTCAGTGCCAGCAGCTGGTCCGTGAACAGTGCCAAATCAAACAGATGTGTGTGGGATTGTCCGGCACGTGTCACCAGGCTCCCCGTCCAGCCTTATCCCAACCAAGGCTCTCTCTCAATTGGTTGAAGGCTGAGCACTGCCTTTCAGGGGGCGCTGCAGGGCCTGAGCCCAGACGTGGTCAGACACCACTGTCTTCTCACCTTCCCTGTCTCCCCCCTCCTCTTGCAATCCTGCTTCTTTCTCTTAGGGCAGCTGCCCCTCCCCTTCTTTATAGTTCATCTTTTATTCTATTTTTCTTATTATTAAGAAATTCTTCCTCGTTAATCAAACTCTGGAGCCTTTTAAGGATTCTGTTAGAAACGAAAGGCAAGACCCTGGCTTTTAAAACAGGTTTTAAAGTTGAAATTCTCCTAGATTCATAAAAGACATTACAAAAGGCCAGAACCCAGCCAGAAGAAGAATAACAGCTGGTTTTTTCACCGCAGTCTGCCTTAGCTCAAGATCTTCAAGATGTCACTTCCTTCCTTCCTTTCTTAGTCAGTGGCATGCAAAATTCATGGTAATTCTCAGAAGTTGGTACCCTTGCAAGCAAACGTCTTTGATTTTTCTGTGCAATTGGCTAATTCTACTCACTCCCACCTACCTGTCTACATGGGGATGACTTGAGAACAGTAGCAATTAACCCAAGAGAAACCTGTGACAGATCAAAGCCCTCCGGGGCAGTGAAATCTTACTGAAAATAAGATTAGCAAGTCTAGCATAAGGGATATGAAGACTGCTCCTTATTTTAAAGTACAGATATTTTTTTGGAGTTCCTGTTGTGGCACAGCGGAAATGAATCCGACTAGGAACCATGAGGTTGCAAGTTCCATCCCTGGCTTTGATCATCAGGTTAAAGATCCGGTGTTGCCATGAGCTATGTTGTAGGTCACAGACATGGCTTGGATCTGGCATTGCTCGTGGCTCTGGCACAGGGCAGCAGCTGTAGCTCCAATTAGATCCCTAGCCTGGGAACCTTCATATGCTGTGGGTGTGGCCCTAAAAAGCAAATAAAATAAAATGAAGTATAGATATTTTTTTTCTTCAAAACACAAGAAGTGTATAACTGATTCACTTTGCTGTACACCTGAAACTAACACACCATTTTAAGTCAATTATAATCCAATAAAACTTAAAAAAATACATAAGAAGTGAAATAGTGCATTCTAGCTGAGAAACAGCCTCAGCAGAAATGATAAACAACAGCAAAATATTTTAATAAGTCATAGGGATTTTTCTCAACATAATGGTCTTAAAGGTTGATAATGGTTAGTGCTTACATGAATGTCTCAAAATTCCACAGACAGACATACCATTTGCATTTTTCAAATGAACAGAAAATTCAAGATTATTGAGTTAGGCTTTGCCTAGCTATTTGTATGTCGCTCAATAGAGTGTTAGCATTTAAGAAATATTAAATTATAATAATGTCTTTCCTGGAAGTTCCTGTTGTGGCTTAGTGGTAAGGAGCTTGACTAGTATCCATGGGGATGAGGGTTCAATCCCTGGCCTCACTCAGTAGGTTAAGAATCTGGCGTTGCTATGGCTGTGGCGTAGGCTGGCAGCTGCAGCTCCGATTGGACCCCTAGCCTGGGAACCTCCATATGCCATGGGTGCAGCCCTAAAAAGAAAAAAAAATGTGTTTCCCATCTTGCCCTAACTTCCAGTAAGCTCAGATTTGAATTTCATAATCTAACAATTACATTAGGCTTCGCATTTCTTTTTGCAAAAGATAGAATTTCTAGTTCTATATTTTTATACCTCACTGTATATCTTCTTTAATGTTATAAATTGTCCAAAATTATTTTAGAAAAAAGGATGATATACTAAATACAGGGAATTCCATAAAAATGATTTCAGATAATGTTGAAGATAACGATTCATGACACTTCACTTTCTACCTTAATTAGTTATTTATGTACTTGTTTAAAGGTCCTCATTAGACCTCAGATTCCCCGAGGGCAGAGCCGCCCTAGTCCCAGCCTCTCCCCTGGAGTGGGTGTTTAATAAGATTCTGTTGGATAAATACAGTGTGAGGATTAATTTCAGAGGAAATAGAATAAAGTTTACTTCCCCTTTCTTTTCCTTTCCTTTTTTGTCTTTCTCAGGAGAAGACTCTATTGATGCGAGCTTTGCACTCAGGCGACGTGGAGCTAGTATATAAAGCTGCTTCTACGGTGCTGGGTGAGAAGTTATTTTCTCCTCTTTCTCCTTTGAAGCCCATCGTAAATTTTTTCTTTCTCTATATTGTTCTCTCCCTCTTCCTGCATCATACTCAGTAATGTCCTCCTACATAAATAATAACCACTTACATTTACATAAGCACTGATAACATTGGCACATTCCTTCCAGAAAGGATTCGAGATGGCCATCTTAGAGGATTTTTAAATTTTACAATGCACTCTGAGATGCCGCCGCTGCTGTTATTAGCTGATATTTATTGCATGCTTGCATGTGCCAGGCACTAGGCAAGGGCTTTTTGGACATGACCACGGCTAGTCCTTCCAGTAATCCTATGGAGAAGCTACTGGTATTATCCCACTTTCACTATGAAGAAGCTTCAAGGCCTGGAACTTGCCCAAAGTGGCATGGGAGGTAGGGGGCAGGACTGGGATGTGAACGCTGACCTTTGGGTCATAATTTTAACCCAGGGAAACGGGCAAAGTGGCTGGAGATTCACTCTGCCATGCAGATGAGTGGAAAGAGGAACCATGTTTATTGAGGGCTGAGGATGTCCAGGGCTCATACTTTATGATGTCTCATTTGGCCCCTTCAGTCATGCTGCAAGGTAGATATCAATTTCTGCTTCACAGATGAGGGCACAGAAGCTTTGAGTACTTCATTAACTTACCTTGACCCTTAGCCAAAGAGGCAGGATTTGATCCTGTTCTCTTTGGCTCTAAAGTCCTTTTTTTTTGTTGTTGTTGTTGTACACATAGAGATACCAGCCCAAGTTCACATGGTGGTTTATAAAAACAAACAAAAAAACCTCACCAAGTTCAGCCAAACTAGAGTTCTTTTAACTGTCCTTTAAAAGCTCTGGTGTCCTGCCTGGGTCAAAAAGTGCAGTGTCTGTCTGGCTACTGAGTGTCTTTCCCCATGTGACCTTTGAGGGGGGGAAGCATCTTATGACTTGACAAGGCAAATGCAATTGAATTTCCATCTCATTCAGAGCTGAGAGAGAATAGCGTTGGGAACGAGGCTAGTTTGAAACAAGGGCTCCTGAAGCTAATTAAAAGCTAGGCCGGAGCTGTGCTTTTCATTCCTTAAGAATGTTCGACCTCATTAAATAGAAAAAAGCAAGTGGAATTTTCTGATTTTTTTTTTTTTTTTCCCCTCAGGTTCCGGAGGGGGTGGGGAGTCCGAGCTTTCAAAACACATTTCTCCAGCTTTCAGTCTGCATGGTGCTGCCATTGACATTGCTGTTGTGAAGACTCACCCTTCTCACCCTGAAAAGTTTGCAGCTTGGTAGAGCAGACCCGGAAATACAGCATGCACCCTTCTTCAGGCTCCTGTTCCCTTGTACCCTTTCTGCCGAAGTCACAGGGGGTAGAGAAGCATCTGTGGGCTCAAGGTAGTGGAGCAGGTGGTTGTCCTTCAGAAAGGTCTCCTTTGGGCTATTCCACAGACACCTGGAGCTAACAGACACTCAAAAGCGTGAGATTCTAGCCAAAGGGAACAGAAGACTTCACAGCCTCTCTGTGTGGCTTCTGGGTAAAGTAGAAGACCCTGAAACATGGTCCTAAAGTTTGGACTTAGAGCTTAGAGTGGCCAGCAGCAAGTCAGGGGCCATGGGCTCCAGCCGTGAGGAGGCCTGTGGCTACAAATACTGAATATCATCAGGCTGGCCGAGGCTGAGGCTGGAAATCTTTAGGTGTTGATTTAAATGTCCCTGTTTATGGGGCACCTACTGGGTGCCAGGCACTGTGCTAGCAGCTTTGCGTATGTTATATCTAATCTTTCCAACCACCCTCCAAAGTAGGTGTTATTGTCCTCATCTAGAGGTGAGGAAGCAGAGACACTGACTATGTTTTCCCCCTTTATGGTTCTTGGTCCTTAACAAGTCAACACAGCACGATCAGAGGAATCCTCGTGTTTTAAGATATCAGATCTGGAAGGGAAATTAGAGGTCATGTCTACTGTCTGAGATTAACGATGAAAAAAGATTCAAAGCTAGGAGTTCCTGCTGTGGTACAGGTGGTTAAGGGTCTGCAATGTAGGTGGCAGCCATGGCTCAGATTCGATCCCTAGCCTGGGAACTTTCATGTGCTATTAGTGTGGCTGATAAAAGTAAAAAAAAAAAAAAAAAAAGATTCAAAGCCAGAAGTGTAAACCAATTTGCTCAAGGACACACAGCGGAGCTGGCATCTCCACACAGGCTTCTGGGCTTGCACTGTGGACCTGTCTTTTCTTTTGCGTGTATAGCAGGGGAACACAGAGAGTAGAATGAATGTCAAGCCCACCTCGGCTCTGTCTCTAAATGGCGATCACCATAGACCTTGTCGTTTTCAAAGTGCTTCCTGCTTGATCTACTCCACTTGCCTTTAAAAGGAGGGCAGGGGAAAATTTGCAGTTCTGGAAGCTAAAGCCACTAGTCAATGATGAAAAGGAAGATGTCCCTCAAGTGTTTTAAGCCCCTCAGGAGAAAGGTGCAGGAGGGGAGTAAACTGTCTTGGTACTTCCTTATTTTTACTGTCTTGTGATTTTGTGACATCTTCCTTTTCACATAGTGACGAATTTGCTTTTTTCACTCTTTGATTTTCACTAAACTGCTTGGGGCTCCAATGGAATGCTCTTCTAGAAATGTCCCTGTTTCATTTGGCAATGTCTCTAGGGAGTGCTTAGTCTATGGTTACAGACAGAACATAACCCAAGTCTCTCTAAGCCACATGCAGGATCGCCCAGATGCAGGCATCTTGGAACTCAGAAACCGTTCTAAGTGCAGGGGTCTGGCAGCAGCACCTTGCACAGGATGGTTAAGAAGCATTAGGGCTGAAAGGGATCTTGGAGGCTATTTCAAACTCTTATTTTCTGAATCACATGGTACCAGTTTTTCATTAAAACAGTGGGTTTTGGAAATTCTCAGAGAGTGAACCTGTTGGTATGGTGATAGGGTCATTTGCAAGGGCACAGAATAAATGGTTTAGATGCTTGGTTCCTTTTCAATTTGGATGTTCTTTATGAGCCAGTTTTATTTATCTGTTAAATCAGTAAAATAATGGAGGAATACATGGTTTTAAATGGAATGAAATGTAGTATCCCCATACCTTTAAGTGTCTTTCCAAGCTAGTCTTAGTCATGGTCCCTACACTTCAGCCACTAGTTGGCTTGCTAGTCTCTGAATTATGCCATGACTGTGCCCACTAGAAATAAGACTAATAAGTTCTTCAATATGCTATTGGTTCTTTACACTCGTATCATAAGGGATTGGAAGCTTTGAAGTCAGACTTTTGAATCTACTTTCCCATTCTACAAGCCCCCTGCAAAGTTTTTCCCATTTTGCAGATCAGCCCACTGAGGCACCGGCAGGTAAATAACCAGCCCAAGCTCACACCGTGTGTTAAACACAGGAGCAATGGATCTCTTGAATTCCGATCCAGAAATCTTTCCTCTATATTATACAGAATAAGGGCTTAGCTCTCCCAGATTTGGAATATGTTTGGAAACTAACACTTTCTCCCAAGATGGGGAAAACACCTGGCCACTGCTTGCCGTGCCACAGTAATGATCGCATACCACACGTGCATCCAAGCTTCCCTGTCTTGACCCATCCTGTTCCCTCTGCTGGTAATGCCCTCTGCTCGCCTTCTCCAAATGACCAGCTCCTCCTAATTCAGCTTAAGGCCAACTCAAATCATACCTCCCCTCCTCCACATGTTCTCTGATTAAATTCCTTTTCCATGTCTTTGCATGCCTCTGCTACAGCGTGTCAAGGGGCACAACACCGTGGCCAGGCGTTTCTCATGGAATCACAGAAGAGGACCCAGCAACCAACTAGAAGTTGAAGCTTGTCGAAATCTGGGGCCAGGTCATTGTTTTTAAATATTTCCATCATTTAACACAGTTCATGAAGTTTAGTAGGTATTCGACTAAAACTTATGCAGGCCTGCTGGGAAATTAGGTTGCTTCTAAAAAGAAACAAGGTGGCAGGCAAAGAGCTGTAAATGGCGATGTAGTGAAAACGGAAGCCAGGACCTCTGCTTTCAGAATTCAAGGTGGATTTCTTGTGGGTTAACTTCCTTCAGTGCTGTTAGGGACCCTGAGATGGTTATGGACACTTTGGGAGCTGAAGGACTCTCAGAACCTCTTGTGAGATGGGTCTCCCCAACGTAAGCCCACTGATGCCTTGAGGGCTAAAAGCTGGTATGTTACGTTTGCCTTAGCCCAGCTTTTTCCTTCTAAATGTCAAAAACAACTTTAGATGGAGAAAATGAATTGAATGGAGCAAAAAATCTATGAGTCCCAGAATAACCTCCAGTTTGGTAATGATTTATCCTATTTCATTGTTAATTTTGCAATTAAGCAAGAGTATTTTCTACGCCTGAATGACCCATGGATTGCATCTTAATCGAATTAATGTGTCTGTAACATAAGACTGATTCTTCATTCAACTATTAGAATGATAAACGATGCAAAGCCCAAGTTTTCTCCCTCCTTTCTCTCTCCTCTCCCCACAAAACCCTCCATCATGAAAGGTCAACTGACTGAAAGCCTGTTGTTTTGATGACTGACATGAGATTCTATTGGTTTAAAATGTGAGAATGCTGGCTACCTCCCCTCCCCCCAGTTCAAACCAACTGTATGTGTGTGTGACAGTGTGTGTTTAAGTTTGGATGAAAAAAAATATTGTGGTTAATTTTTCTTGTTGTATACTTCCTGCCACTGACATTTGTTGCTGCTGCTGTGTAATGAGGTTGAGGTTGGGTAGGAAAATCGGATGCAAATGACCTATTTATTTATTCCCCAGTTATGACTACCCTTCTCAACCGCTGTTCTTGGAAAACCTGGAAAGTAGAAAAATGGGGTCAGGAAAGCCAGTTGAACATGGCATTGCCCTGAAGCAACCGACTTTAGGTCATCTTAGTTGATAAGAAATTTGAAAAAATAGGATTCTGTTTAATAAAATGACATATTTTAAAATTATAAATGATAAATAATGACTTTTTAATAAAGATTTTTGTGGTTTAATCAGGGACTAGGACTTATATTTCCCCGGCTCAATTCATCTACTTTCAGAGGGACTTCAGTAATATTTTTCCATCCTCATCCACTCCATTTTTCACAATTAGAGGAGTAATTGAAAAGAAAAAAGTTGATCAGATCATGTCTCTGCCCTGTCTAAAATCCTTCAGTGGGTTCCCATTCCATCACTTAGGATAAAATTCAAAGTTCTTGCTGTGGCTTAGAAGGCCCTACATAATGTGCCCCCACCTTGCCCTCTGACCTTTTCTTTTTCCCTGCCCCCGCTAACCCTGGCCACTTGCTTTCCAGCCTCAGGGCCTTTGCACAGGCTGTTCCTACTGCCTGCTCATCCTTCCTCTCCTTTCCTGACTCACAGCATAATGCTACCTCTTCAGACAGCACTTACTTCCCTTGTGCTTCCCTCTACGTTCTTCTTACATTGGTGTTTCATAATTTGTAACTTTATTTCTGTGCTGAATCTTAATTTTATTATCTGTTTACTCATTAGACTATAAGCTTTATATCTGCTTTGTTTGCCACTATATTCATTTCTGGGCATATTGTAGGGACTTAATTAATATTTACCAAAAGAAAGAATGGGCAACCGATTGACTTTCATAATACTTCAAATTTCTTAGCCATAAAATAGGAGTAGTTATCTTTATTCTATAGCTAGCTACGGAATTCATTTTGATATTTGCTTTACACTGAACTTTGAGACGTCAGGATATTGATTGGATGTGGAAGCAATGTAAGGCTGAGAGTTTTGTTTTTTGTTTTCTCCCCCTCTGTTCAAAGTTCACTCGCTCATGTGGTAGGGATTGGACACAGCCCCTATTCCTCATCCCATGCCTGGCCAGGGTAACCATACCATTGCTGGATGTCCTTTCCTTTGGCCTCTTCATTATCTCTGCCCTAACAAGCCAGGTAAATCATGGGGAACATGTAAGCCAAGTTCAAGACTCACTCCTCACCACTCCCACGTTCTTTAGGAGTCCCTCATCTAAATGACCTTGGAAGCTTTAAAAGAGATGCTCGAAAACTGTTGGAGAAGATACTAAGCTCAAAATACCCTGTTCCTCCAGGATCTTCTCTAAAGGCTCCAAATCCAGTGCCTCTGATTTCTGCTCAGCCTTCTTTATCTTTGTCCTTCCCAGCCATGGGATGCCTGAACCTACAGTCTCTTCAGGTGTGTTTCTGCGGAATCCATGGCTCTGATTTCCTTTTCGCCCTTAGCTTCCTTCCAGAACAGATACAGAAACCTGAAAGAGGTTGAGAAAAACAAAAGTCTAAAGGAGATACATGTCCTCTGGAAAGCCAGTGAATATCTCTGAACTTTGCTTTATCTATAAAACAGGAGTTAAAAATACCAACCAGGAGCCTGGGACATGGGTCCGATCCCTGGCCTGGCACAGTGGGTTAGGGATCTGGTGTTGCCACAGCTGCAGCTTAGGTGGCAAATGTGGCTCCCATCTGATCCCTGGAGGGAGCACTGTGTGCCATGGGCAGCCAAAAACAACCAAAAAAAAAAACACCCCAAAAAAAGCACCATTTAAGAAGATATTAAATCACAAATATGCCAGTATTTTTTACAATGTCTGATACTCAGTTCTCAGTAGATATTAGATTATTAATCGGCCATTTTCACTTTTCCCTGTTTTTTGGCCTCTCTAGAATCCATGTGATTCTTTCAGCTCAGGATAGGAGGAGAATATTATTAAAGTTGGTCCACCTGTTTGTCAAGAAAGTGGGAAAGTGGGTTGAGCTTAAGAGATGAATCAGTTAGGAACCTTGACCTCACATTGGATTTTCCATCTCAGCTCAGGGTATGTGCTAGATTTTCAGCCTCTAGAATTCCAGTATGTGGAGGGGTTTTAATGGTAAGCAAATTCAGTCTCCCCCGCTCATTCATAACTAGCAATCTAGTGAACAAAGCCGCCTTTGGTAGAACCATCCCACTGTCAGATTTTGCAAACATGCCCCATTTCCACTTCCCAAAGGAGAAAATCCTAGAAACCATGTGAAATGACCAGAAGAGGAACAAAGAAAATGCCACCCAACTACTAGCAAATCCCATCATCAAAATTGAACCCTAAGCTTGTTAAGTGGGCTGAGAGAAAAATGGATGTGTTTTCAATCAGGAAGAGTTTCTTTATTTGTTTGTT
This sequence comes from Phacochoerus africanus, assembly GCF_016906955.1. Lineage (NCBI taxonomy): Eukaryota > Metazoa > Chordata > Mammalia > Artiodactyla > Suidae > Phacochoerus > Phacochoerus africanus. Next base: position 205,980,651 of record NC_062544.1, on the reverse strand, counting down.
TTTGTTTTTAAATTGGTTCCATTAAAACGGTAGAGTCCCTGACATTCAAGAGGCTAAGTGAAGGAAGGATGAGGAAAGATGCTTGTGGAAGACCCAGGATCTGCCTTGGACAATATGATGCCTGCCTGGGAGACATGACTAGGCTGGCAACGTTTGAAAGGGATAGAGACCCTCCTAGTTTCTAGCTGCTTCACTCCAGTGCTGTATGCTTTCCAGTTGAGGTAGGTTTTTTCCCTTCTGCCTTTGTGTTTTCCTATGTCTACTCTGCAGGATTCTGCTAAGCTCAGGCTGGCAGGGAGCTTCCAGCTCTGTGCATATGCCGCTCCAGAGACCATCCCTTCCTTGAGAAGTGCCAGCCTGGAGTGGAAGAGTTGGCCCATTTGAGTCGATGGGTCTGAGTTCATGTGCCAGCTCAGTCATTTACAGCAGTGTGACCACAGCCATCCGCTGACCTGTCTGTGCTACAGTTTCCATATGGTAAATGGAAGAAGATGACGTCCGCCTCACAGAGCTGTTAGGAGAGATGACGTCAGACGTGGAAGAGTGCCTGGCGCTTGGTCAGCAATCAAGGCTAGGTGGTGCCCTTTCCTACCCAGTCTCCCCTTATTGCACCATGTTCTGTGCTGTGGAAGGAGCCTGGCAAACATTAGGGACTAGGAGGAAGATAGAGGAGAAAAATTGCATGGGAAAACAGTCTCTGGGACTTCAAGACAGAGATGAGGAACTCCATTTATCAGGTTAATTTTGCCTATTAAGGAGTTTTTTCTCAAATTTTCACCAAAGCTTAACTGCACAGCATGGGGCCTGGAACCTAGAAATAAAATGGTAGCTATAGACAACTTTCCTAGTTCTGATTTATGATGCTATTTTAAAATACACCTAAAATCCCAGAGGAAGAATTCCACTTCAAAAATATATGACCTTCCCCCCCCTTCATGCTGAAAGTGGTCTTTTCGGCAAAGGAGAAAGAGCATTGAATTTTTATCAGTTAAAAGACTTGTGTCATGTTAACATTAGAGCAAATAAAAGAGGTGCCCACTCTGTTGCTGCTGACTTTTTAGCAGCCAAGACAGAATATTGAATAAATAATAAAAATCAATTGAGCAAGGGCTCTGAAAAGGGTAGCACACAGTGCCCTGAGAACACATAGCAGAAGTATCTAACCTAGTTTGGTGGAGGGTGTGTGTGTGTTGGGGGGTGCAGAGATGTGGTCAGGGAAGGCTTCCTGGAGGAGTGGCATTTAAATTGAGACCTGATGTGTGGGTAGAGGAAATCTATATGCAAAGAGTTTCATAGAGGAACCAGCCTCTGCAAAGGCCCCGGGTGAAAGAGCATGAAGCAAGGTAGTGACTGAAGGACGTTTGCTTGGGCTGGAGTGGAGGGTAGTAGGTTGGGTTTGTCAGAGAAATAGGCAGGGCCTATTGGTTCTGGGAAGCCAAGTGCAGGGATTTAGACTCTATCCCAGAACCATCAGGTGTTTTTCTCAAAGAGTGATCCTAGTCCGCAATGGTGGCTGCTGGATGGGGCACATCTGGACACGTCAAGCAAGAAATGAAGGTGGACTGGATTTGGGCAGTGGTGACAGAGGAGAGAAGAGCAGGAATCAAAATATGTTTAGGGGGAACAAGAGACAGGACAGTGGGTTGGATGTGGGATGCTTGAGGTGGAGGGAGTGTCGAGGAGGATACTCAGGAGTTAGCTCATGGGAGGTTTAGGGAGAAAGTAACTCAGAGCAACAAGCAGGTGTTGGCAGAGAAGGCGCGAAGTTCAGCATGTGAGCCGGTTGGGGGTTTCATACGTAGACAAGAGCTAAGATGAAGATAAAGATGGGGTTATCAGTATGTAGGTCATTGTTTCTCAAATATGGTCCAGGTCCCAGCTGCATTAGACCCACCTGCTGTACGGGATCAACAGTGGAGGTTGGGATGATGGCACAAGTGTTGTTCAATATTTTGCCCATAAAATGAGTGCAGAGAATATAAATTTGATCACTCTTTCAAAATAAGGGACACATAATGGAATGGTGTCTGCATACTACTGGAGTGGCTTCATGGCAGAGTTGCTGGAGGAGTGGGAAGGGTTCCTTTTCTCTCCTCTCCTTCTCATCCATCTCGCACCCCATTGCCCCCAGCTACACCGATTTTGTTTGTTTTGGTTTTGGGGGAGGAATGATACAAATGAAGCCCACTCCATTCTTTTCCTTTTTCCTTTTCTTCTTTTTTTTAGTCTAATTCAGGGCAGAAAAAGCTTTCATCGAAAGAACAGATGTCATCTGCTTTGGTCCTTTGTGGTGGTTTTATTTTATTTTATTATAAAGAAAATTCTCCTGCAGATGAGGCTCATTTAAACATAATGATGAGGCAACAAAAGACCTCTCACAGAGGCGGCTCAGATTCAGTTTGACTCAGGGGAGGGAGACCAAACAAGGCGCTGTCCTGTCCACCGGGGGCCCCCCTCCTCGGGGCCCCAGCAGCTGCATTTCAGATGCAAATGGGAGAGGAGGGTGCGGGTGGGGGAGGGGAGTGGAAGGGCCCAGGAAGCTGACGTGCAGGTGTTGAGGATTCCAGACAGCCCTACAACGACGGGATCTGAAAGCACAGAGCTCTCAGACAGAGCAGGCTTGAGAGCGCTTGCTCCGAGGGCTCAAGTGGCCCTGCAGCTGCACTGGGCATTCCTTTTCAGAGCCATCAATGGGCCCTGTATTGAAAATACGAAAGCCGGCAAATGGCACGTTCAGAGAAGGGAAACGCTTTGGAAGTGGAGCACATACCAGGCTGAGGGGCCTTTGCCTGGGTCGGGCTCATTATTGAAATCCAGGAACATGCATAAAATAGATATTCGACCTACGACACTGGCATCCTGGGGTTGGAAGGAATCCAGGATTCAAGTCCAGCCCTCTCGTTCTGTAGATGAGAAAAATCTGTGCTAGGGGCTGAGCGGCTGGCCCCAGGTCACGGAGTGCATGAGAGGAACAAGGAGGCCAAAGGTTGGAGGCAGCAACATCTGTGGAGCCCTCTCTGAGTTGGAGACCATTCAATATTTTGTGTGCATGATTGAATCTGCACAACAGACCGCTGAGGGAGTTTTCATTATTTCCGTGTTTCATATGGTGACACTGAGGCTTCAGTGAACCAAAATGTGTCTCAAGTCAAAAAGCTAATAAGTCCTAGAACCATTGTCAGGATTTGAACCTAGGTGTGTATGTCTTATTCCCAAACTCATGGTTTTTGTCATTATACTTCATTCCTGCCTCCTGGGCCAGTATTCTTTTCTCTCAAATTCGAGCACGCACGCACGCACGCATGTGCGTGCACACACACACATCTGTACCTATGCAAATAATGTTTCTATTCCCACAGGTGTAAAATGCATGAACATTATATATCTCAAAACATGAAACTTTTGACTTCAGACATATAAAATTAAACTACAGCACTACTGAATTTAGTTATGGAAGTGTTGTTTAGATCATTAATAATCGCTTGTACTATATCTGGCACACAGTATGTACTCAATAAATATTTGGATTTAAACTGTTCCTTTTTATTTGAAAAGGTGCTTTTCCTTAGAAACAGAGCGTAGTGTCTATCAACACCATTACTCTTTTAAATCCTGAACGTTTGCATTGAACCTGTGTGTACGGGCCATATTCACACGTGTTAGATCATTGCGTCTTAGTGGTCCCTATGGAGAGAATGTAGTCAGGGCCATTAGTGCCATTTTATAGGTGAGAAAACTGAGGCTCAGGGAGATCAAATTATTTTCTCAGAGAAAGCTTTGAGGTGAACTCGGGTCTGCTCATGCCAGCATGCTGGCAGAAGCTGTTTAGGGAGGGGTAGCTGATGATGGGGTCAGAGGAGGGGAGTCACCAGCCTATGGGTTCATCTGTCTTACCTCCTGAAAGATGCTACGGTCTGATGGGTAGAGCTCTAGATTTTCAGGCAGACAACCCAGCACTGTGGGTGTGTGAGTGTGGGGTTGGTGCCGGAAGGTGCGGGGATCACGGAGAATGACCTGGGGGAGGTGAGACTGTGTGGGTGGCTTCCTTTGCACAGATGTGTCACCCTTGGTGCCTGCCTGAGGCTGGTGGCCATACCCATGTGAGTGCCCGCAGACAAGCCCCACACGGGTGGACAATACTTATGACTTGCTGGGGAAGTGACCAGAGTCCCAGCCTGTGTGGTATAGGTCCTGGGTTTCTGAGTCCCTCTGTAGAGCATTGGCTTTGAGCAGTTCTGTGACTTCAATCAGAGCTTCTGAGACGACAGCCACTTTGCAGTGTGGGTGGACCCACAGTCCTACTCCTTCCTTGGGAAAAATAACTCAGCAATATCTCTTGCTGCTGAGTGGGCCAGGTGTGTGAGCTGAGTGGAAGCATGATGCAGTATAAAATCTGAGGTTGACAGAGTTGTAAGTTACCTGGATCAGATACCTACACAGAGGATCAGAGGACGAAACTGACTATTACTTCATGCCTGTTTTTAACATTTCATTTATTCAAAAACTATTTAAGTAGGCATTCTCTGGGAGGATTTGCCTCCACCTATCCCCAGTCCAGTGAAGACAGATACACATAAACAAGAATTCACCACGCCAACAGGTGCTTAGTGAGAGTGACCATGTTTTGAGAGAGGGCTCAGAGAAGGAGCTGCCAACTCCTTTCTGGGAATCTGAAAGGGCCACCCAGCAGAGATGAAAACTGAGTGAATCTAGAAAGATAAATAATTTTGTGAAAGGCAGAAAAGTGCTCACCTGATAGAAAGAACAACGTGTTCACAGATCTAGAGGTGGAAAGAGTGCATGTGATGCCAGGACTCAGGACTGGCTCCAATCTAGGGAGTGTTTCTGTGCATCAGAGTTTGCAGGATGGGGTCAGCAGGCGAAACCAGAAAATGGGCGTGTCCTGGATCATGAAGGGCTTCATTCAACAGACTAAGGAGTCTTAACTGTGTCTTTTTGGCTGCTCCAGCCACATGCAGAAGTTCCCTGGTCAGGGATCAAACCTGTGCCACAGCATTGACCCAAGCCATGGGAGGGATGATGTTGGGTCCTTAAGCTTCTATGCCACCATGCAACTCCTGAATTGTGTCTTATAGGGATTGGGAACACATTAAGGGATATTAAGCAGGGAGATAACGACACTAGGAATGAGTTTGGACATAGCATTCTGTAGACAGTCTGGGAAAGACTGAAGAGAGATAGGAGGCATGGAGGCTAGTTTGAAGATGCTGGAGCATCATAGTAAATTATGACAAAAGCCCAGCCAGAGTCAGCTGTGGTGGGGAAGGCAAGGAGGAATTGGAGTGAGAAATTCAGGAACTGGAACTGACGTGGAGAGTGGAGTGATAGGGGCCCAGTCTGGGTGATAGGGTCGATGGTAACCAACCAACCAGGAGAAGGGATGACAGAAGTGGATGGGAGGGCATTTAGTGTTCATTGTTAAATTTGTTGCATATGCAGGGCTTGGAGATATCAAAAGGGTGGCATAGGTGGAGAAAACAGTCTGCAGGCGAGGAAAGAGGCCAAGTTTGGCAATCAGGAGGCTGTCAGGATCAGAACCCATACACATGGATTTTGGAGCTATGGGACACTTTTTAAGAATCAGTTCATCCAAAGTGGTGTTCAGATGTGTCTCAGACCTTGAGCTGAAAGCCTCCAGGGGGCAGACAGACCCCCAGCATCTGCCCTGGGAGGCTTCCCTGGGCTGGCAGGGGGTTATCTCACTGTGAGATTAAGTGAGGGGGGTCAAGGGAGAGAGCTCAGGCCCCTGCCTGTCTGTACCACGTCAGAGCCAGGAACTCACCAGGGCCAAGCCCCTTTATCTTGGAGACATCCTTCATCAGATATGGTTCACTCATTTCCGCTCCAGCCCCCATGCCCTCCCACCACCACCACCTCCTCACCTTAGTCACTGGAGCTGAGTCATCCTATGAGCCTATTCCTGTCACCTTCCCCTCCATCAGGATGGAAAGGGTTTGGGTAGGAGCCACGGGGCATGGGTATTGCCATCTGCTGGTCAGATTGGAACAAGAGAATGGGTCTCAGCCTCTGTTCCAATTCCTTTACCACTGTTTGCTTCCTAGGAGGTTGAGGGAGAAGTAAGGCTGGCCAGCCTCTGACTCCCAGAAAGGAAAGGAAAAAAAGGAACTAATGTGGGTGGGGAACCCCTGCGGTACCAGGCAAATGCCAAAAGCCTTGGCATCCATTTCCCGTAACAATGGCCTTAGGATGGCCTCAAAATAACACCTTGGCAGTGGTATTATCCTCAGATGGGGAACATGAGGATCATGAGGTTAAGCCATTTTCCCAAGATCACAAAACAGGTATATCTGAATGATTTCAAAGCTCACACTACTTCCACTACATTTTTGCTTCTATTGCTCCATCATCCCTGGGGGAGTATGGCATAAAAGTCAACTCCTGGCTGAATACTTACCATGTGTGAAGCACAGCACCAGAGTGGTTAATAGAGGCATCTTGCTCTTGAGAAACTTTATGTCCTGTTGGAAACGCTTGATCCTTTGATTTAATCACTCCGTTTTTCTGAGCATCACCTACGAGCAGACCCTGTATGGGGGCTGTGGAGATGGGTGATGAGAATAGCATGGATTGGTAGATGTTGGGGCATTGTTGAATGGTTGAGACAAGTTTTAAAGCCCCACTAATGACAGAGATTGTTGAAGATTTGAGTATTTATGTTTTTATGCTGACTCATCAATCCTCCTTGTATTCACTCCTTTTATTCCTTCCTTGATATCAGGTGCTAGGCTAGAGGGCTTGGGGTACAACAGAGAGTAAAAAGCAGGGACAGCCTCTACCACCAAAGAGATTAGTGACCCATATCAGATGGTCACAATTCAATGGATGTTTGCAAACTTGGAGAGTGTTCAAAAGGGAAGGAAGGTAGTGTGAGAGACCATGGAAGAGGGGGACATGTTTTGGGGGGTGGTGGTGGTAAGGAAGGGCTGCTTTGAAGAAATAGCACTTAAACTGAAGCTGAAAAAAATGTATGCAGTAATTTGTGTGTGTGTGTGTGTGTGTGTGTGTGTGTGTGTGTTGGAGGGAAGGTGGTGGAGACAGGGCACGGGGTAGAGAATATTGTCCTAGAAGGATGGCATTGACAAAGAGGAGACAGATGATATAGCAAGCGTTCTAGCAAAATAACAACACAGGTTGGCCTGGAAGCCATTGGCACCCGAATTCAGTTCTTGAGGCCATGCCCTTGTGCTCCTCCTGGGAAACAGCAGCCGTGCCTGGTCTTGGATTTCACAGTGACTGCCATTCCCGGGTTTTGCTCCATGACTAGGACCTGTGCCTCCATGTCTTCTTCTGTGGAGTGTAATAGAACACACACATGTACTTTTCAGAACACTGATACTAATAAGAAGTGACAAAATACAAGTTGTCTGGAGACATTTCCTCGAGGATTAGCAATTTGGAGTTTATATAAAAAGTCAGAAAAGAGCTTCAGCCTGCTAATTAAATCTACATGTCCCGCCCTCCACACACATAGCCCAGGTCTTACTGATGTCAGATTCTGGTAGACAGGTGTGGGTCTCCCGATCCACATCTACCTAGCTCTAAAGAAAGAGGTGGGTTTTGAATGCATGCAGGACACTGACACTGTGCTTATTGGGAAGCTCCTGAAAAGAGAATGCTGCTTTCATTTCCCTCCATTTCTAGCACGCTTTCGAAACTTCCTGGGCTACATAGGGGCTTCAGTTTGGAGCCAAAGCCCATGAGACACAGGGATTCATGTCTGAGCTGGGAGGAGAGTCCAGATTTCCATAGCACTGAGCTGCCACTTTCTGAGAGCCAAAGCCCTGGCAGAGTTTTCTGGTTTGTTGCTTCAAGAGCCTAAGAACACTTAGACCTTGCAACCTTCAGAGACCCACAGGAATGTGTCCACATTGTTCAGTAAACCCATTCCTGAAAGCCTGAAGGGCAAGGATAGTCCTCAAAGTGTCAGGGGGCATTTTGGCCTCTAGCCTCAGTTCAGCAACATACTGGCTATGTGACCTGGGACACAGTCACTTCCTTGATTGGAGGGCCTTCTCCCCATCTCCAAATAAGGTGGTTGGTCCAAGGTCTCTGACATGGTGTGTTTCTGGGACTTGAAGCCCTCTCAGTAAGACCCTGTATAGGACTGAACCTGGTTTGGGATTGTCCTTTTCCTATGTTTGCTGCCTGGAAAGGCCCACTTGCTTGCTGGTGTCCTATCACCTAATGCCAAGCTGCAAATAAATTTTCTCCACACATAGTCAATACCAGCATTTCATGGATGGCTTCCACATAATTTCAAGATTTTCTGATGATGAGTCTGCGCTGATGCCAAATTAAGCTTGATTCATAATACAGGCAGTGTAGTGATCAAATAGGGTGGGCCAGGTCAAAGGAGATGGAAGGCATGATCAGAAATAGCTGGGTAGAATGGGCAGATTGGTTTGGTCCAAGTAACCTGTCATTAAAACTTTCCCCTTCTCAGAGTTCCCGTCATGGCTCAGAGGAAACAAATCTGACTAGCATCCATGAGGATGCAGGTTTGATCCCTGGCTCACTCAGTGGGTTAAGGATCTGGTATTTTTGTGAGCTGTGGTATGGGTCACAGACTCAGCTTGGCATTGCTGTGGCGTGGCTACAGCTCAGCTTGGACCCCTAGCCTGGGAACTTCCATGTGCCAAGTGTGCGGGCTTAAATAGCCAAATAAAACAGCTTCCCCCATCTCCTTCACCATCCAGTGCTCTCCTTCCACCTTCCAAGTCCTAACTGAGAAAACATTTCTCTGACAGGTGAAATTTGATAAGTTAAAAGAAAATTTAAAATTATATGTGCATACATATACATACAATATACACAATTATACATACACATATACACATAATTGTGTGTATATATATATAATGTATATACATAGGATATATGCTATAAATGTGTATATATATACTCTTTCCATATATATTTGTAAATATATACGTTTATATAGTCTATGATTTGATTCTTACATATATCCCCTGATTTTGTTTGGGTTTTTTTTGTTTTTGTCTTTTTGCCATTTCTTGGGCCGCTTCCGCGGCATATGGACGTTCCCAGGCTAGGGGTCGAATCAGAGCTGCAGATTCGGAGCTGCCTATGCCAGAGCCACAGCAACGTGGGATCTGAGCTTCATCTGCAACCTACACCACAGCTCACGGCAACGCCAGATCCTTAACCCACTGAGTGAGGCCAGGGATCGAACCCGCAACCTCATGGTTCCTAGTCGGATTCGTTAACCACTGAGCCACAACAGGAACTCCATATATCCCCTGATTTTGAAACAGCTATGATTCCTGGAGTTAGTGCAGACCAGAAAAGGAAAGCCTATTTTACCTGTAAGAAAGCCTATTCGGAGGAGCTTTCTCATCTAATACTAAGGATTTTGAGAACATAAGAAAATAGATTTCATCCTCCTGACTTGAATCGTGGAAACCCCCAACTCATATTTTCTTTGGAAGCTTGTGATATCCTGTGAGGTAGGTAGGTCTGGATGAAGTAAGAGATCTTCGAAGCACACTCAGCTTGCGGGTCGCAGCACTAGAACTCAACTATTACCTTAAAAAAAAGAGTAAGGTGATTGTGCATGTCTCATTATGCACCTTTTTGTCCAGATGAGGAAACGGAGGCTCTGTAGTTGATCTCCAAAGTGCCCTCTGGCTTTGATCTGACCTCACTTCACTGAGGGACCTGGGCAGATTCCATCACCCAGGGCTGCTTTCTTTTTGCTCCATGATGAGCATTACCACTCTGGTGAGACAGTTTTAGGCATGGCTTGCATGTCTCTCATTCTCTGTCCCTTGGAAAACGCATTTCATGGTCCAGTAGAGCAAAGTTTCATCCAATAGCACTTAGACTTGGTGGCTTCAAAGTGTGCTACCTACTGCCTGGCTGGGTTTGGGGCAGTAATGCTTAACAGTCTGATAGTTAAATGAGAAAGAATAACAACACAGTCAGGTTTGGTCCAACACCCTAATGATTCCCAAACCTCATGCTGTAAGTGGAAGAGGTGGAAGAGGATGGATGAGTTTGTGATTCTGTAGAACTCCGGCCTTGTTCTTCCACAGCCAGACCAAGCAAGAGATGTCCTTTTGCCGTGGCCCCAAATTCTACCCCGTGGCTGGAAAAACTTGTGCTTTCTTTGCTGACCACCTCTCAATCTCAGTGTCGACTGGCTGGGAATAAACTAGAATAATTAACTCTAAAATGATCTCAAAGACAAATCTTTTTTGTTTGTTCATTTCCAAAGGTCTGGCTTGCTTTAATGTCTGGAGTGTGTGGTATTTGGTTTCTTCTTCCAACATTAAGGCAATTATACATCTAGCTTTGGTCCCCAGAGCTCTAGGGTCTCCAGAAATGGAATGCCCTAACTTGTATGTCCGCTTTGCAGGTTAGCCCTTGCCTGAGTGCCCTAATGTGACAAGGCAGTGGACTTTCAGAGTTCAGTCCCCTCCTTCTCCAATCAGAGTGCCTTGGTTTGCGGTTCACCTCAGGACAATGCAAACTGAGCTATGCATTTACTGTAATTCTAATCAGATGACTCTATAATTGGAAGAGCACCAGTGGCATTCTGTCTTTGGAATCTTCTCCATTAAGTGACTGAACGAGGGCCAGGGGACCTTTGCTTGTCCCAAATGCAGATCCTGATAGAGACGTTGGGATTCGGATACTATGTTCCATCTGCAGTAGCATCAAGTTCTTCCTTTGTTGGTAAGATTCTAAATTGGTCTGGAATTGCCACCTTATATGGATAACAGTCATTTCCCCTCTGCTCTCCATAAAATCTGGCCAGTTGCTCTTCTAACATAAAGAACAAGTGAAATGAATATAGTGTATATGTGTGTGTGGTGGGGGGAATCTGTGTATATGCTTGATAACAGTGACTGAACAACTTGGGTAAACATCCCTAAATCTAGAAAATAGTTATTTGTGGTCATGATTGTCTACAATAACAAGAGAAATAATCTGAATTTCTTAATTTCTCTGGATACAAACAGAGACAGAAGGAAATATGAAAAACAAATGTATTGTCTGGTTTTGGGAAATATAGAAATGAATCAAACCTAGACTTTGACTTGAAGTGCTCATATTTGGAGAGAGAAATTGTACTGGTAAAAATTATAATCCAAGAGAGCCTTTGGCATTGGAATTTAGAGGAAGGAAAGATCACTTCTGGCTTGGCTTCTCAGAGGACGTGGATTTTAAGTCAGGCTACAGAGAATGGGATATACATTTAATTCAGGGAAAAACCAGAAGAGATAGTTGCAAGAACAAAGGTGAAAGGGGACGCGTGAGGATGTGAGGATGGGTAAGCCAGGGTGAGTAGGACTTTACCACTAGGGTCAGGAATCTGGGTCATATTCTTTATTTCCATATTTCTCAACCCTTATGTGCAGACCCATGGGGGTCTTATTAAAATACAGATTCTGATGCATTAAGTCTTAGGTGGGGACTGAAATTCTGCATTTGGAATAAAGTCACAGGTGATGCTGCTGTGTTGTCTGGGGACCACTCTAAGCAGTGAGGAATCACTGAGGATTTTAAACAGTAGGAAAGACGCTGCTGCTATAACCAGCCTTATATAGCCCTTTAAGGAGACATTTTGAGGTTGCTTACCACACACACACACACACACACACACACACACACAAAACAGGGTTCATGTGGGTATTTGCTGTATACTCTTCTTTCCTCAATTATACTGACTCGAAATAAAAATCCAGTTAGAGGGTGAAAGCAGACAAGGGAGCAGAAAGATATTAAAGACCTGGATTTGAGAAGCCAGACACAACACAAACCTAAATGCTGCTTTGGTTTCAGAAATGGTTCCTCCTCCTAAATTGTTTGTTGAGAGGCAGAAGTAAGCTGAGGCATGACTTTATATTTGAAAGCAATTTAAATACCGGCCCTCTAGCTTGGTCATTAATAAAATTTTATAGAATAATGATAATACTTGTACTATGGTTGAGAGAATAAAAGTTGGAATCAGATCTGACCTTAATGCCTCTAGCATTTTTGGGTCTCCCATGAAGTAGAACATGGGAGAATAATCCTTTCCCTTGCTAGCTCTCAGTTCTTCATAAAAAGCAAATGAGCCAGTGGTTATGAAGGTGGTTTGTAGACTGAGAAGTGCCTTGTGGGTTTAAGGGCCTCCTCTTATTACTACAGACGGAGACCTTAGCCTTTTCTCTCTTCTTTGGAATTGCTGAAGGAATGACTTAGCATCTGTGGGGAAGGGCTTGTGACAGTCTCAAGGGCAAGGCCCCAGGTAATTTGGTGTGAGAGTCCTCCCGCGGAGTTTGGTCAGAGCAGGATGCACCTGCAACCAGCAGGGCAGACTTGCCCTTGCATCTGGCTGCATAGCTTCCTGTGATCTCTGGGGAAGTATAATCAGCAGCAATATTGTTGTGCAAAGCATCCTCTGGGAGTGACTTTGGGGCTAGACTCCGGTGCTCATGAGCTGTTCCCTGAGTTATGTCCTATGTTCTCTGCTGCCCTGTGAAAGTTTCTCTGGCCCCAAACCCAGAACTAGTAACACTGGCAGGAGGGGATATTTGTTAAGTAAAGGTAGAGTCAAGAGCATTAGGGCTCCAAAGAAAACATGTGAGACACCCAGAAACAGTATTTGAGGTCAGATAGGAAGGCAAACAGGTGGCCTTCAGGATATGTGGGGGAGAAGGGAGGATAGCTCCTGAAAGGCATATCTGCGAAGTCAATAACCTGGACCAGAAAGCTCACTTTTAGGGAGGATTCTGTAGCATTTCATACTTGATGGAATTGGGTGTGCTTTAAAAAATGGGCATTAGAGATAGCCATGAAGGTCAAGTTCGATCCCCTCATTTTACAGGTAAGGAAGCTGAGTTATGTGTCAGTAGCTTGCTCTGGTTAAGGCCTAAGTTAATAGAAGACCCCAGGGTGAAAGCCAGGTCTCTTGATTATCTGTGGCTATTTGAAAAGGGTCATCCTTTTTGCCTCTCTTGGCCTCAGTTTCTTCATTTGCAAAGTGAGGAGATGTTTTCTCCCTTCTATATCCTTCCAGCTCAAATATTTGCTGGGTTTCAGGGATCCAGACTCCCACAGAGAGCTAGGCCATCTCCCGCTCCAGGCCACAGTTCTAGGTGTCACACCTTCCCCCTTTAAGCTCCCCCAGGAATATGCCTTCTGCTTAATCCCTGCTCCCAGACTCACGTTCACAAGAAGAAATCAATAGATTTTTCAAGCAGTTGTACCACAGGATGATGCCTGAATCTATTTTGTCAACCAGGTGGCTCTGGTGAGGGAAGTTGTATGAGTCATTGTCGGCCAGAAATGTAAATCTGGCCTGAGGCTTCCCTTGCAGCAAAATTTAGGTCATTAATAATAGTGAACGGCTGTACAGCACGTTACAGTTACAAAGCACTTTACATACCTCATTTGTTTATCACAACTATTCAGAGATGTAGGTGTTATTGTTATGCCCATTTTACAGATGGGGAAAATAGGTCCCGGAGGTAAGGTAACTTTCCTCAGGTGAAAGGAAGTGTGAGTGGTTGACGTGCAGCTTGGTTAAATCTTTGGACTTTAAAATCCATGCCCCATGCACCACCTCTCTTTGTGTTGCACTTCCTATTGCCAACTTAGCCTCCGTGGAAATAAATGACAGCAAGAAAGGTCTACCTGCTCAGAGTCATTTCCATGAAGAAGTGAGAGTTGCAGCATCAGTGTGGGTCCGACATCATGGGGACCAGTCTGGGAACAGACCCATGCGACTGACAATCTGACTGCCTCTGTCCACCTACCTTGCTTCTTTCGTCTTCCATTCCTCAGCTGGAAGTCCAAGCTTCCAGATTCTCAAACCTGCCCCCACTCCCTTTTCCTCTCTCTTTTGTAAAATATGAAACATTATTCAAACCTGTAAAAAGGATGCTGAGGAGTATAACAAATACCCATTGAGGTAAACTTTCTTGCCATTAGCCAATTATTTCCAGTTCTCTCCTCTTCTGGGCTCGTGGTGGGATTGCATTTCTTAGCCCCCTTGCAAGGGAGGGCCATGTAATTCCTTCTGGCTAATTAGCAGGGAGAGGAGGCGACTCCGTCACTTCTAGTCTGGAGCATGTCACTGTTCTTTCTTTTCCATCACAGCTATCAGCAAGAAGGTGGTGGCTGTTCTGTCAGCCTCGGTCTCTGAATGACAACAGTAAGCAGAGCCCCTCTGCTAACCTACCTGGATGAGCAAAAAACCAAGTCTTTGTTGTAAGAAGCCACTAAGATTCAGGGTTTTTATTAGTGCAGCAAAATCTAAACTATCCTGATCTTTTTGTTTGTATTTCTACCACCCTGACTTTGAAGAACATGGACATTTTCTTATACCTGCTACAGCTTTTATTTTTATCTTTATTTATTTATTTTTCTTTTTGCAGCCACACCTGTGGCATATGGAAGTTCCCAGGCCAGGGGTCCAATTGGAGCTGCAACTGAGGCCTGTGCCACAGCCATGACAACACCTGATCTGACTGAGCCGCATCTGGCAATGCCAGATCCTTAACCCACTGAGCAAGGCCAGGGATCAAACCCACTCCTCACAGAGGCAGTGTTGGGTCCTTAACCCACTGAGTCACAATGGGAACTCCCTGCTTCAGTTTTTAAGAGAAACAAACATATAATTCCCCATGGTGGCCTAGCGGTAAAGGACTTGGTGTTGTCGCTATTGTGGCTTGGGCTCCACCCCTGGCTGGGGATCTTCTGTATGCTGTGGGTGCAGCCAAAAACAAACAAACAAACAAACAAACAAAAAATTTAAAAAGAAAAGGACAAACATTACCAAGAACAACCGAGTCTCTTTCTAGCTTACCTCTCCCCGGCCCTTTTCTTTGTACTCCCAAACAACCACCATGCAAAGATGAAATCCCTCTGTCCTCTCCATGTTTGGTACCTTTACTCCATAAATATATGTCGAAAACAATACGTAGTATTGTTTCTTTCTTTCTTTCTTTTTTTTGTATTTTGTTGTTTTAGGGCTGCACCCACAGCATATGGAGTTTCCCAGGCTAGGGGTCTAATTGGAGCTGTAGCCGTTGGCCTACGCCACAGCCACAGCAACTTGGGATCCGAGCCCTGTCTGTGACCTACATCACCAGCTCACGGCAATGCCGGATCCTTAACCCACTGAGTGAGGCCAGAGATTGAACCTGTAATCTCATGGTTTCTAGTTGGATTTGTTTCCGCTGCGCCACAATGGGAACTCCTATAGTGTTGTTTCACGTTTCTAAATTTTGCGTGAATGATATAATACTGACTTATTCTGCAAATTGCTTTTTTTATTCAAAATTATTATTTTATTTAATTAATTTATTTTTTTACTATGGCTAAGCATGCAGAAGTTCCCAGGCTATGGATTAAACCTATGCCACAGCAGTGCCAACTGAGCTGCAGCAATGACAATGCTGGGTCCTTAACCCATTAGGCTGCCAGGAAACTCCTACAATATTATTTTAAATATACTGATATTGGTGCATAGTTCATTCACTTAAATTTCTACATCATATTCCTTTTTAATGAATGTGTCACAATTTGTTAATGATTAATGATTAATCATTTCCCTACTAATGGGCTTTTGAATTTCTTTTCTTTATAAATAATGATGTAGAGAACATCTCTGTATAAAGCTCTTTGTGTATATGTGCAAAAATTTCTCTCAGTTGTGAACTTGAGAGTGGAGTTACTGGGATATAATATATATATATATATGTAAAGATATTTATATATGAGGTTATATGTATATAAAGATATATATATCTGAGGCTATATATGCATATATATATATATATATATATATATATATATATAGCAGATTTAGTAGATGTTGCCAAATTTCTTTTTAAAGTGTTTGTACCCATTTACACTCCTTAATATCCCTGTGTTTGTGCTTTGCTATTGCTTTATATCATTATACAAACACTTCATATCATCAGACATTAAGTATTTTGGATAATCTGATGGGTATGAGATGGCATCTCTTAATTTTTTAATTTGCATTTCTTTGGTTATTAGTGAAGTTGAGCATCTTACCATATGCTAAGAATCATTTCCTTTTCAGCACTTTGCATGTTCATGGAGTCTGCCAATTTATTTCTTTTGTTTTTTCTTCTTCTGGATGGGCAGGATTCACCCTCACTGTATTCCAGGTATTAATCCTTTGTGAGTTACGCAGGTTGTGCATGCATCTGTGACTTGCTTTTAATTTTGTTCATTGCCCAGTTCTCATTCTCTTGTAAGGCACAGTCTGCCTGCTTCTGCACACACTGGATTTTTCAGATCACAGCAACGACATAGTGAAAATGGCTTGGAGGTGTATTTTGAAAAGCCTGTGTGAATAAACATTCCCTCACTCTCAATATCTGTAGTAGGCTAAGGAATGTGTTCTGACACAAGAATCTGTGAAGGACCTGTTTTGCTTACTCAAGGATCTCATTTGCTAATATAATTGTGTGGTGAAAGCAAAAGAACCAGGTGTAAGTGGAAAAAAACCTTAGTCACCAGGGGTTGTTTGGGCTGTTCTGTGCTGAATACCAGGGCCGAGAGGTTCCCCTGTATCCACGAATCCTGGCGTGATTTGCCTGGCTGTTTTGACCTTCTATAGCCCCTACATACATAGGAGGACATCTGAGAGAAGTTTCATACACAAGTGGTCCCTCCTCTTCCCCCACACACCTTGGAAAGCTTTCCCAAGTGTGTGATGATGGCAAGGCTGGGACACATTCATCAGAAGGTAGGAGAAAGCAGTTGTGGAAGTGCTTTTAACTTTCCAATGGGGAGAGTCAAGCTTTGTTGATCTTTCAGCGCCTTGGCTAACCCCAGGAGAAAACCTTAGCCCAGGACAGGAAGCTCAGAGCACCCGAAAGGATGACTACACAACTCAGGACTATTTACAGCTGCCTCTCACATGAGCCTCCATGCTCTCCCGCGGGAGGCCAGGCTGCGCGGGTGTCTAAGGGAGCCTGACACACTATCAGTGCCCAGGAAACCCAGTGGGTGTGGCGGAAGCTGAGCTCTGGGATCAATTACACTGGTGAAACTATAAAGGCAAGGGATGAGCCAGTAGTGCTGTGGCTTAGGAACGACTTGCCAAAAAAAGACTTTATGTTCTCAGGTGGAACCAGTGGCCCTAGGGGAGGTGACCCTGAGTGTCTGGCTGACAGGCCGTGGTGCTGGGCCCAAGGAGTCGTACACACCTTCTATTCCGGCTGACTCACTTGAGTGGCAAATTCTTCTCTCCTGCACAATCCTCTCATCTTCAAAGGGAATTCATTAAGCCCCACAAGGCCATCGGCCCTTGGCCAGGTGTTGTCCTGGCCCATGAGGCGGACACAGGCCACGGCTCCAGGGAGCGTGCCGAATGAGCTGGAGGATGGCAGCTGAGACCGGATCCCTGAGAGTGTCCTGAAGCACTTTCTATAAATCCTCCAACAGTCTCCAACACTGCGTGGCTCTCAGCGCACACTGGGTTCTCTCCCCATCCCCTTGCTTTAGCTCACTCTGTTTCCTTTGCCTTTTCCACTCTGTGCGCTCAATCTCTTCCAATGCCCACTCCCAGGTGGAGCCTTCTCTGATAACCCCCAGGCTGAACAGAGACCTCTCTGAGGTCTGTATGTCCCCATCCCCTGAGCGTTTTGTATCATTGCTAATATGGCACACACTACTTATGCCAGCATCTTCTGCTTACATGTTTATCTCCTCTAATGGAGCCTGGGTTTCTTGAAAGTGGATTCTCTGGCTTATTCATCTTTGTTTCCCATCAAGGATGTAGTAGATGCCAAGTAAACATGTGTTGGATTAAATACAGTAAGGGTACAACTCATGCTTTTATCTGATTCCACCTCATGGTATGACTGTAAGCACGTCAAGTCTTTCTGAGTCTTAGTTTCCTTCTCTGTAACATGAGTGGGGGGGTGGGAGGGTAAATAAGAAAAATGGCCACTAAGAGTTTTTCAGCTTCTACTGTCCATGATTAGAAGATTCTGGTCTCCTAGAGAAAACTGAGAGTTCATTATAGCTCTGTAAAGACCAAGGTCATGTTCTCATGTACATGTATTCAAGGGCCTCATATTTCCTTCCCACCCCCAGTCTATCACCTTAAAAAAATGTGTATTGTTTAGCATTTTACAAATTCTCTGACTAAAGTTTCAAGAGGTGTGTGGGATTGATTACAAGAAGTATATATATTTTTTTCTTCCCTGGGGAATAAAACTGTTGAACTAAGTGATTCTTTGAAAGGAATTTCTGACTATATTTTCTGATGACTTTTGTCAGCTTGGGTGTATGTGGAAGCTGTGTAGCTGTGTATGTCACCCCAGCACCTCTCTCCCATTGATGCCGGCCGAGTCCCGCATGCCAGGCCTAGTGGCTCCTGACCCAGGAGACCAATGCATTTCCAATGCCGTCTCTCTGCTCCTTGAATTATAGGTTTGGAATTCCCTGTGTGAATAGGACTGAGTATCTCTTCTATTCCAAGAACACATTTATGAAATGCTAATAACACACAACTGTGATATTTGTACTGTGAAGTGAGGTAGGACTGAGGTTATCATTGACCCATTCTGCAAATGGAGCTGAGACTCAGACGAGTGAAGTGACTCCAGTGGGTGAGGTTAAGAAGATCTTCTGAGTCTGGCTTAGTGAGATCCATTTTTCTCCACTGTTCTCAATTTTGTTGACGCCTTTAAAAATTGTTCAGATTGCAATTTTTTTTTTTTTTTTTTGGGTCTCGCCCATGGCATATGGAAGTTCCTGGGCCAGGGACTAAACCAACGCCACAGCAATGATCCAAGCCCCAGTAGTGACCACTCGAGATCTTAAGCCACTGAGCCACCAGGGAACTCCTAGACTCCTAGATTGCTCGTTTCTTTTTTTTCGGTCTTTTATTTTAGGGCCACACCAAGCATATGGAGGTTCTCAGGCTAGGGGTCCAATCAGAGCTGTAGCTTCTGGCCTACACTACAGCCACAGCAACACCAGATCTGAGCTGCGTCTGCAACCTACACCACAGCTCACCGCAATGCTAGATCCTCAACCCACGGAGTGAGGCCAGGGATCGAACCTGTGTCCTCATGGATACTAGTCAAGATTTATTTCTGCTGAGCCACGATGGGAACTCAGTCCGATTGCTGTTTTCTTGACTGGCTGCTCTGAGACTTACCATCTGGTGAAACCAGAAGCAAGTGAATTCTAGCAAAAGAAAAGAGAGGTGCCTTACTGGTTTTGTGGCACCAAGTAGCTGCCTTCATTTGTGAGGAGAGAAGTCAGATGAGTTAGAACTGCCCATTGGGGGTTATCTCACTTTGCTGGGGAAGGAATTGTTGAAGCCTGAAGGAGGGCCTCCCCCTGAAAGCCTGAGAGGACTCAGGCTGTTGGGCAAGGCCTGGGATGTCTCAGGAGTGCAGGGTCTTAGTGCCTTCCTTTTCTTCTCCGAATCCCTCTCAGAGGGGGCGCAGGCTACTAGCCTATCTCTCTGAGACCCAGTTTCCTCATCTGTGAAGTGGGGATGACACCTCCTTCCCAGCTTACCTCAGGGGGCGGTCACATGTTATACGGAGGTGACAGAGCTTGGAAACTGAAAGTGATGGGTGAAAATCAGGCGGCATCATTTTTACTCATTATTGTTCTTCGGTAACTACCAAGGGTCTTCCTGGAGGGACGACGCCCAAACCAGTGTTCTTTTCCTAAAAGTGGCTCCAAGAAACATTATGCAAGAGAACACATAGCTATTCCTGCCCTACCTACCCGTCAGAACACTGGAGAGGATTAAGTTAGGTAATGATGTCAGGGCGCTTTAACATTCTAACAATTGCTATTATTATGGCATTCTTGTTTCTCAAAGGTTAAAAGGTAGCTCTGAATAAGCTGAAAGGAATTTATCCAAACCCTCTGTGATGCTATTTATGTGTAGCCCTGCCTCATCTTGGGAGTGAAGAGTTTTACTTGGCTCAGAAGCAGGGTTGTGTTGGAACTCAGAAGCTGGGTTGGAACTCCTCTATTCAGATTATATTTCTTATACCTTTTGGATGCTCTTTTTGAGTTAATGGCTCTAGCTTTCTGTAATGATGGATTGATTTGTAAGCTTTTGGCCCCCTCGGCTCCAACTGGTCCCTGAGGACTAGTTCTCTTTTCAGAGAGGGTTTTTTGTTGTTGTTTTCTCTCTTGTACCTGGAGGGAAATGGTTACTCTCATAGATTGTAAAAGAAAACCAGAAAGCCTGTAAAACATTTGAAGTGGATAGGGTCCCATCTTAGCTAACTAATATCAAGTGGAAACATAAGTATTTTCTATTTCCAAAAAGAAGTAGAGGCAGCTTAAAATATGGGACATAGACTGAGCCCATTAAATTGTAAATTGAAAAACATAAAGCCCATAAAATAGCAAGAAAATAAATCTGTTGGCTATAAGTCTTAATTACTGTATTGTTGAAATTAAGCAATAAATATAACTGAGCTTCCTGGCAGGCAGGGCAAAAAGAAAATGACAGCTTGCATTATTTCCTTTTTCTGATTGAAGAGAGTGTCCTGACTGAATTTTTTTTTCTGGTACTAATTTTGAAAAATTTAATACTGAATAACTCTCCAGGGTATGAACATGTCTTTAGCCACAGTTTTACATGAAACATAGGAAAGTTCTTTTTATATTTCCATCTTTTTCCCCTTTTTGAATTCCAGGTCCATATTAACCATTGACTAAATTCCTTCCCTTAGATATTTCAGAGCTACCTCAAACTGAACATACACCAAACTGAATTTAACTTCTTTCTGAAATCTGTGCATCCTCCTGCATTCAGTATTTCAGTTAAAGCATCACAGGTACTAGCTGCCCTTGCTTGAAAAATCTCACATTGTTTAGATGACTCCTCCCCTAACCTCCAGCCCACACCCAGTCAATCCCGGAGACTCTGTCCTTGATCTTGTGTAATCCCTTTTCCTCTCCGCCACCATCCCAGCTATTCTAGGTCAAGTTCTCACTATCTGGGCCAGTGCAATGGCTTTTTAACTTGCCTTCTTATTGTTTCAACTTGTTTCCCATATGGCCTCTTTAGAAACTGGTTAATAAAAAAAGGCAAGCATAATCTTTCTGCAAATGTTCCAAAAGCTGCCCATTGCCTTCACGGTGAAATCTAAGCTCTGGGCTTGGCAGATAAGACCTTTCACTTGCTGACTTTCCAGCCTCATCTGCTGCCACACCTCTTACAAAGTCTCTAACACAGGCTCTTTGGTCTCTTAGCACATATCACACACCTCCCTTTATGCTTTGGGACCTGGGCATGTCTCAGTTATACTAACCACACGGTCCTGTAATTGTTTGCTTAGCTTCTGAATCCTCCAAGAATATTAACTCCTTAAAGACAGAAATGGAATCTCATTTATTCTGGATTTCCAGCCCTGCATCTGACATAGTTGGAACCAGATAAATATTTGTTGACCAAATGGGTAGCTGGAAAGATAAAACACTGATGTGTTCCAGTGAGGCCAAGTTTAGGATGGGTTCCCTAGCAGTAGAGGGATCCACAGAAGTTTTTCTTTAAGATGTTTGGAGGAGTGGGTGGATATGCAGTGATTTAGATAAACCTCTCTGAAAGCATCTCCCTGTGCTAGCCTGGAGTAGGAGCTGGTGGCTGACAATGAATGGTTTTACTGTTTGCAGAGGCCTCAGTGGCTGACTTTCTGTGTGCTGACTAGGCAAATCTATAAACCTTGACCATCCTGTGTGTGGGTGGGTGGGTAGGAGCAGTACTATTCTCTTAAGAGAAGAAAGAAGCCTGGCCAGGAAGGAGATTATGAGGGCATCTCCCCACACATCCAGGGTTTCCCTCAAGAAACACTGCTTTCTCTTGGTGACCCTGGCACAGATAGATGGAGAATATTTCCTTGCTCTTCTCCATTGAGTTTCACATCATGCAGAGTTTTTGTCCAGAGCATCTGAATCGACTGGGGTGCAGATTCTCCAGGCCCCCTCCCCCCCCTCAGAAGACACCTGTTCAAAGATGGCCTCAGAGTTGGCTGGGGAAATTTATCCAGCAGGCTTCACTGCCTTGCTCCTCACCGGGAACTGTTCTGGCTTTAGATTGACAGAGCCTGGGCTCAATCTTGTTTTTAACCTCCATGGGTCACTTGGTGTGAAGGTTTGTGGGCACAAGCAATTTCCAACACCCCGAGCCCAGCACAGCAGAGCTAAGCTGCCCCACAGGTCCTGGGGCCCTTCTGCCACACAGGCCCCGCCCTAGAGTTGCTGTACTCCAGGGAGAGCGGGTTTGAGCCCTTGGGCCGGGTGTGGCCAGCACAGCAGAGGTTGATAGTTCTTATGAATAATAATGCCCAGTAATCCATTTTTGGAAGTAAATAATGATCGTTTAAAGTCAAATAAAATTTTGCTGTTCTCAAAACTGTTACACTTGGAGTTCCCGTCATGGCTCAGTGGTAGTGAACCTGACTAGTATCCACAGAGGTACTAGTCCCTGTGATCCCGAGTCTCTCTCAGTGGGTTAAGGACCTGGTGTTGCTGTGAGCTGTGGTGTAGGTCACAGATGAGGCTCAGATCTGTCATTGCAGTGACTGTGGCTGAGGCCAGAGACTTATAGCTCCTATTTGATCCCTAGCCTGGGGAATTTCCATATGCCTGGGTGTGGCTCTTAAAAAAAAAGGACAAACAAACAAAAACCTTTTATACTTGTGTTATTTCCTTTGATCTCACAATAGGTGAACAAAACAGGACAGTTCCCATTTTATAAAGTAGAAATTCAGACTCACGGAAGGCAGGTGACTCACACAAGAGTCACACAGACGGGGTTGTTAACACTTGGTCCCAAGTTTTTTGATTCCATTTTCATGCTGTGTTCCATTCCCCCTTTGCCTGCTGATCTCATTATATTTGAAAGCTGAGGAAGAGGAACATGACAAAGGATGACAGAAAACTGTATTTTGGGATTCCATCATGTTGATAAAGAAATTTACAATTGTGACTTGCTGGGGAAAGTACAAATGTAAATAGGAAGAAGAATTCCCATTTCTGAATTATTAGAGGTGCAGACACTGTGGCTGGATGTTAAAACTTGAGCCCCATGTGTTAAGAAGGCTTCCGATGCTTATTATACCAACCTAAGGCTTGAGCAAAATTTCCGTGGTATGCTGGAGCTGGCTTGCACCTGCTAGTGAGTGCCAGTTGTGGGCAACTTTTCCTCACTTCTTGGTTTAGCAATGTCACATCGGTAGCTTGAAATCGGCCTGGTGCAAGACAATTTACCCCATGGAAATAGCAAATGCTACATTTCAGGGCTTTGTCATCCCAGAGAATCAGTTGTTAAATATTTACCAGCACACCACTGCTTACAGCTAACAGTGACTAGCACACATTAAGAATCTGGAAGTTCTCCCCTGTCATCTGCATGGGACCATCTTCAGTGTTGACTTTGCCTCTAACCACAAGTCGTACCCCATTTGTGGGATTATGCCATTCCTTGCAGAGGAGACTCTTTCCATCTGAGCTTGCAAAATCAAGACCAATGGGTTTCTACTAATAGTCCCTCATGTTTGTACAGTTTGCAGAGTGTTTTCACATCCCTCATCACTTCTGAGCTTTGGGTGGCCTGTGGGGCAGATGTCTTCTCCTCTTAGTAGAGAGGAAGAGCTGGAAGTTCTGACAAAGGGAGGTGACCATGTCCAGGGTCATAGGCCTAGCAAGTGGCAGCAGGGGCTAGAACAGGGTCCTCTGCCTCCTTGTTCTCTGCTTCTTCTCCTTGTACCAGGCCCCCTCCTTCACTTAGCACACTTGCAATGCCTACAGCTCAGGCCACTGTCTGGGGCGCAGAGAACACAGATGCAGTCTGGGGTGTAACCTTTCTCTTAGCCCTTGACAGAAAAGGACAGGCATGCTGGCTTGGGGGTATCTGCAAATAACAGCAAGCCCCACTTTACTGCTCTCGTGATGGGGAGGAGTCTACTTTCCCTCCCCCTTATCTTGGGTCCTCTCTTTGATTCCTTTAAAAACTTTCATGGGTACTTTATATTTGGGGTTCTGCTGTAGGTCCTGCTTTCAGCAGGAATTGGGGGCCTTCTGAGTGACCGGCATTATTGTTCTGCTTCCCCTCTTGCACAACATCCAGCTTCTCTACTGCCGGGTGATGGAATTATTGATTGGTAAGCATTTCACAACACATTTTCAAAACATGCTGAAGGTCAAGAATTAATGACTCATGGGCAGTCACATTTCTTTCTGCCATGGCCCCTCTATATTATATTCGTGAGGTTAGTTAATGGAAGACATGGGAGAAATCAAGATAAAAGTTAACTCTCTCCAACCCTGGCCTGGCAGGACCATGAAGGGTCTTGAAAAAATAGTTTTTGATCTTCTATCTAGTGATTGATCTTCTGAATCGCTTGGTTTTTAACACCCAGTCTCTTGAAGAATATAAGATGAGAGTTCAAAGATTTCAGGGCTTATTCCACCAATATCTTGTGCCAGAGGATCAGAGTGTCAGGGAGGTACTCAGTTGAATGGAAAGGCTCAGGTGATCTCTGGGGGGAAACTCTGCTGCTCTGAGAGTCCATGATCATCCAGCAGAGAACAAACAGATAAACCCTGGTCTAGTCTTCGAGATAATTACTCACCTCTCTGCTTGAGGCCGATGAGAGCTCCCCTTGAGACAGTGTGGAAGAACGCCCAGCACAGGAAGAGAGAGTTCCAGAACAGGAGGCAGAAAGTCTGGGTTCTCTCTCAACTTGGCCACCCACGATTTGGCACACAGCCAGGTTGCTAGACCTGCTAGAGCCTCAGTTTCTTCACTTGTGAAATGGAGTCAATGGCAGAGGCTTTCTTTGAGAGGGTTGTTTCAAAGATCAAGAGACATAATATGTGTCAACTTTTTTTGGTTACGAACTCTAATGCATGAAATGACCTACAGGATGGTTTTCCATGGGCTGGTTAAAAGGTTTTGGGGAAAAGAACATCAAGGTGATATTTTTTTTCTTCTTGATATGAAATTTTTTTCTCACCTTTTACCCCTACCAAATAATCTAATTTGCAGAATTAGAATACCTGAATGTCTTTTCAGGAACAATTATGAGACTGAAAACATCTGAACATTTTCCCGTAAGTGTTGATACTCTAAATACCCTGAAGCTTCTTTAATTCTAATATGATCGCAGATACAAGTGTGATGCAGCTGAAGTAATGAGTGGTGTCTGTGCCTCATTACTAACCCGCAAAGCCCATCCCCATACATACACCCATATATTCCCCCCTCTCCAAGCTGGTCAGGACAGCACAGCTCCCCTGACTCGTGACTAGAGAACAAGCCAGTCAAAAAGGAAGTAAATTTACTTACATAAAGAACAGTCTGGGTGAAGAAAGACAGGCAAATGTTTCACCTGGACCGAAATGGCTTTGTGCTAGCAGTTTGTCCTCTCCTTAGGACACAGAACTGACAGGGACCTTGGCAATTATTGCTCTCCCCTCTCCATTGTACAAAAGAGCCACAAGGCTTAGAGCTGACAAGCGACATTACTGGGGTCATAAGGCCTGCTTGGGGCAGAATCGGGTTGCAAGCACCCATCAACTGATTTCTCCTGCCTCCTCTCTCCATGACATCAGATGCTGAGAGAATACAGAGAACCTAAAGGTTGAAAGAAAACACGAGATCCTGGCTGAATGTCTTCAGCTTCTGGTTTTCAAGGACAGTTTTACACTCAGCAACAATGATGCTTCAAAAGCTCTAGTGGCTAGCTTGAATGAACTTATAGAGTAAACACTTATTGCAGCACATGTGGCATCAGGCACCTGCCAGATCTGAGAGTTGGTGCCAAGGCTATTTCATTGTCAAAAAAAAAAAAAAAAAAAAAAAGGTGGTGGGGGAAAGGGAACCTGGCTGAACAAAGCTGGCAGACTTTTCACTAGAAAATTCAGAGGTAATTTCTGGAGAAAGAGGGACACATTTCCAAAGGCTTTTAAAGTTTATTTAAGTGTGAGTAAGTGAATTTAGTAAAGAAATGAAGGCCACGGAGGACCATTTGGTGCCTAAGGCCTCTTCCAGACTGGTCCTTTCTATCTGCCTTGGTCAGAGTCCTAGAAGCCTCCAGGTGGGCAGGCTCAGAAATTGCCCAGAGCAAGGGCTGAGGTTGTCGACTTCCATCTAGGCTCCCCTACAAAGGAGTACCATGGCACTTATGATCCTCCCTGGAATCTCTTCTCATTGCCAGAACAAAGCCAGAGAAACAGGGGCCATGTGTCTCTCAAACTGAGTCTATCCATACAAAGTGGATTCTTTGGCCTGTTTGGAGGTCAACCTAGATCAAAAGCATGGGGCAGTTGCCAAATATATGGTCACTTCTCTTTGGCTCCCTACAAATTTTCGAACTGCAGAATCTGGTCTTTCATTTACTCACTTAAAAGCTATTATTGGGAGAGCATTGGATTAGAAAACCTGTTGGATGTGCAAGTGTCACAAGCTCTCTGAACCTCAGTTTCCTCACCTGTGAGATGCTACTCATCATCTGCCTTAGGGATCTCACTAGTTGTTTCAGGCATCGTGTGAATGACATAGAGAAGTGCTGTTTCACCTCAAAAGGGCTGCCATGAGTGTGAAGGATTGTTGCTACTACTCTGCCCAACAGTGTGCAAGGTACCCTGGGGCAGGGGGGAAGGTGGTTTACAAAAGAAATGTAAGAGATGGCCGCTACCCTCCAGGAACTTACAACCCCTTGTTGGGAAACCAAGACACTCCCAAATGAAACAGACATGTAACACCTCAAGGCTGTATTTACTACTTAAATGATGGCTAAAGACTCTGAGACCTGTAGGAGCTCAGAGAAAGCCGAGATAATCAGCAGGCTGGAGCAGTTGGGAATGTCACCTGGAGGAGGTGAGGCTTGAGTTGGGTAACAAAGGCACAGAGAAGATGGAGAAGGTCTCTCCATCAGGGTGTGGCACAAAATAGTCAATTAGTAGAAGGTTTTCTTGGTTGAGCGATCTATTTGGAGTTAGACTCCCCATGAAGCTTGAGTTATGGACTTAAGAACTGGAGGAGAGTTACAGGAAATGGAAAGTCAGGACAGTATTTAGATCAACGATAGGTTATGATGAAATGATGATTTAAGGGCACTCATACGTGAAGGATGGACCTATTGGGTGATATAGGAGAGAAGAGAGCTGGTACCGAGGAGCCCAAGCTTGGGGTGATGTGGTTTGGAGCAGACCAATGGAAATGTTAAGAGAAAGAAATACATGTAAGTGAAAGATCGTTGTGTTTGTAAGGGGAGGACAAGTCATATGCTTAATCCTCTTTCTTCTGTTCATGTCTAAACTGTGGGATTTGAGTTAAATTGGGCAAAGAGGGGGCAAGGAAATAGGGAGCATCTTTGTACATACACTGGAAAATTCTTGAAAACCCAAATTGGTCTCGAAGTGTCTACTTTCCTCTCCAGAAAAAAGGATTTGAAGTTGCCGGCTGATCCATAGACGTTAGGAGATAGACAGGACCATACCTGTTCACACGTAGGAGCAATTTCAGAATTTCTCATCCAATATCCCCAGCAAGCACTCATCCATTCTCTTCTTGAACTTCTCCAGTGAAGGATGTTCACCACTGCTTGAGGAAGACTTTTGTGGTTAGACGTGTCTGTAGCTTCACAATTTTAGCATTTTCACCTTTTGTGAATTTTCCTGATGGACTCTCCTATTGGCCCCCAGGGTTATACAGAACTTTTTATATCCCTCTCACATCTTCCCAATTCAGTCTTAATTGGAGGTGCAGGCCCTGATTTCCAAGTTTTCCTCATCATCCTCATTTATAAGTTACCTTTTACATTAAATAAGTAAAATGCCACAAAATTTCATCGTTTCTATTTTTATTCATCACTTGACCCAAAGACAAAAGAGTTTGATTCCAGAAAAGACAAATAAGTTAAAAAAAGAAAGACCTATGGGATCTTCTTTTATTTTTTTTATTTTTATTTTTATTTTTTTTTTGCTTTTGCAAAAAAAAAATTAGCTCCCATAAACCCATAATATGGGTGTTTGCACCTCCTTCCTTTTTCAGCTGAGCAGCTGGATATCTTTCCAGGGATTCCTTGTCAGAAATCAAATCCAACAAGTAGGAAGTTTGACTTGATTCAGGACAGTCTTGCCAAGTAGCCAATAAGAGGGTGAAGTCAGGTGGAGCAGGAAAGAGCTTCAGTCAATAGCAGTTGTTATTATTAAAACATAAAAACAAAAGGGATTATCACCACCATCATCATCATCAACCAGGCAAACCCTGAATTTTCTTCACTAACACAAAAGGCAGGAGATCTATATAAACACACCATTGTCCCAAGATGGTCATTTACCATTGCCCAAGCAAGTTACACTGGCCATGGTCTCTTTTAGGCTGTGTTGCAGAAAAACATCAGCCCTTACTTTAAAAGTTTAGGGTAGAAAGGATAACCTTTAACAACGTAAAAAAAAATGCTCCACCAGATCAAAATAAACAAGTGAACAAACAGAAGCAGGTCAGTTCTCTTTTTGGCACCACACAGGACCATATGCTTCCAGAGATGAGAATTTAAAAATAGCCTGTCACACAGCTCACATTGTAGCCCTGGGACATGGTGGGGGTGGGAATGACTGCCTCACACTTAATAATAGTGACACTTCACATGTATACCAACTCCTTCTCAAAGTAACCCAGAACACTTTCCAGTTATTTATTTTTCTTAAAAAATTTTTGAATCTTCCTGGATTCCCAATCAATTGAGTAGAAGCACAATTCTTCCCACTTTAGAGGGAAGACCACTGAGGTATCAAAAGATAAAATCGCTATCTCAGGATTATAGAGTGACTCAGGGATTAGTCTTGTGCTGTTCAAAACATACTGGGTTGCCAACTGCGGCAATATCCTGGGCTGTGAGAGCCACGAGTTCATAGGATGTTGCACAAAAAAAGAGAGGCAGTTGCTTCCCATTGCTTCTGTTTTGAAATGCCCTTGCCTTTCATTTTAAGCATTGCATTAGTTTCCAATTTTAAGGCCAATGGTATGTAAGCCTATTGTTGCAGACCAACCTACAGAGATATCATAATCATATAATTTTTCACATCTCCAGTTTCTCGCACAGAGATGGTTTATACTCACTATTTCATCAGGTCTGTGTAAAGAGCTGCACTTTAGGCAGGGCCAGAGGTATGACACAAGGTTACAGAGGCTCAGGGTGTGAGGGAACTTTCTCACCTGGTGAATACCACAGACACCTGGGTCTTTTCTCTGCGTGTCTGGGGTGTTCTCCTGCCCCATGCTTTCCCTGAGTTCAAAGCCATGTGGTGAGACTCGGCTGCAGAGTGTGGGGAAGACATCCCCCTCTGTGTTCAGGCTTGATTCTTCCACCTAGTTTCATGCCCAACACTCAGTTTCTAATCGGTTGCATAGCCCTGAAAGGGGGATTCTAGATGTGGAAAAACCAAGGGAAGTCAGTAATGAGCTCCCTTCTCTGGGAGAAGGAAAACTCTTGATATACTGATGGGTCCAGGCAGATGGTCTGGATACCTGTGTAGTCCAGTGATGTATTACTGATTAGCCTTCACCCTTATTCCAGCCCCAACTCCCTCTGCCTCTGCTCTGCATCTTTATTTATTTATTTATTTATTTTTTGCTTTTTAGGGTGGCATTTGTGCCATATGGACGTTCCCAGGCTAGGGATAAAATCTTAGCGGCAGGTACAGGCCTACGCCACAGCCATAGCAACGTGGGATCTGAGCCATATCTGTGACCTACACCACAGCTCATGGGAATGCTTGATCCTTAATCCACTGAGCGTGTCCTCATGGATACTAGTCGGGTTAGGGACCACTGAGCCACAATGGGAACTCCTGCTCTGCATCTTAGCCCTTCTTTTCTCAAGAGCCTAAGTGCCCTTGCTACTTCCCCCTTCATTGGGCAAAACCCCAATCTGGTGAAACGTAGGTATACCCTCTCTCCTCCTTTGCTTGCAACTAAGAATGCTCTTAAGAACATGGAGGATCATGCCAAGCAGCTCGCTTTAAATTTATGACCACCACCCTCCAATAGATCTTCCAGAACACCCTATAACACTTCTAGAAAATTTACTTTTTCAGTCTCTGGAATGATTCTTTCATACCTTTACTTCCCTCCTTAAATCTCCACCATGCTTCACCCTTTCCTTCCTAGGAGATGACCTTCCACCAGGATGATGACCTTCCTTCTTTGCTGTCAGAGGAAATGATTCCATCTTTCCACCATCAACTCCTTCACTCACCTGCCTCTGCATCCATATGCACGGCCCCCTTCCTATGATGTGGAGGACATGTCACAGCCTCTAAGGTCAACAATTCCTGTGTACTCTGGATTCTGTCTCCTTTCATGTTCTTCTCTCCAGCAATATTTGTTTTTTCTTACTCTCTTTCATCCATTCAATCAGCAAACAAATATATCTATACAGTGACTATTAAAAAGGATCAAGCCCTTGATCCTATATGACTACGCAGCTACTACCCCATTACTTTAGTTTCCTTTCTAAACTTTTAGCTAGTAAAATCTACATATCCTGTCTCCTTTTGTCAGCTTCCATTCTCTTCTCAACAACGCCCCAGATTTCTTCTCATGCTACCATTCCACTTAATAGCCCTTATCAAACATCAAGGCTGTTTCTGAAGCCAAAATGTACTCAACTAACTGGACTATTCAGCAAAATTCAGTAGAAGAGTTGATCCTTCCAACTTCTTTGAACACTTTCTTCTCTAGCCTTCTGCGAGTCCATGCTCAGCTTGTTTGCCCTTTGCTGTCCCCTTTCTGCCTCTTCCTCCTGTACATCAAAGTTTGGAACGCTTTGGGGTTCTGGTCTCAATTCTCTCTGTACACTTCCTAGATAAACTCATTAAGTCCCATGGCTTTAATATACTATCTATATGCAGATGACCCTGAATCTCTATCTCCATCTGACTTCTCTCTTGAGTTCCAGAATTGATAACTCTAATTGTATATCTAATAGGTATTTCACACAAACCTTGACCCAAACCAAACAACTGATTTGTCCCTCCCCTACCCCCAGTTCCTCCCTTCAATTCTTCTCTGTCAAGAGAAGCAATCTTTAGCCTTCTGTCTAGTTATTCCATTCTAATTTTCTTTATTTCCCTCAAACCCCATGTTCAATCTATCAGCAGGTTGCATTGACCTTATGTCTAAAACAGATGTCAATTTAGACCCTTTTTCATCATCTCCGTGGCTGACCATCTTACTCCAACTACATCATGTTCTTCTTGTCTAGAATTTTGCCCCCATAGTCAACTTTCCATGCAGTCACCAGAATGATGATTCTAGAATCATAAATTATAATATCACCTCTCTGCCAACACCTCCAATCAGTGACCTTTCTATAAAGCCCCATCTGAGGAATTATTTTAGGTCTAATAAGGGCTAAAATGTCTGGTTCCCTTGAGGAACTGGTAATGACACACTCACTTTGTTTTGCTTTTTGGCTTTGGTAACACAAATCTGAGAGCCAAAATCTTGGCTGAATTATTGCACATGTCTAGAACTGTAGGAACTATTTCCCTATCTAGACAGCAGTGTCCAATAGAATTTCCTAAAACCATGGAAACATTCCATATCTGCAATGTCCAATAAGTAGCCATCAGCCACATGTAGTCATTGAGCACTTGAAAGGTTGTTAGTGAAACCGGGAAGCTAATTTTTTAATTATTATGTTTAATTTTAATTAATAGAAATTTAAATAGACTTAAGACACTTGGTAGCTACCCCATTGGACAGCATGGGCCTGTGATATCCTATGGTCTATTTCTAAGACATTAGAATGTATTTATTTATTTCTAAAATTTTATTAGAATATAGTTGATTTATGGTGTGTTGTCAATTTCTGCAATACAGCATAATGACCCAGTCCTACATATATTACATACTTTTTCTCATACTATCATCTGTCATGTTCTATCCTAGGAGACTGGATAGTTTCCTGTGCTGTACAGTAGGACCTCATTGTTTACACATTCTAAATGTAATAGTTTGCATCTACCAACCACAATCTTCCTGTCCATCCCACTCCCTCCCCCTTGGCAACCCCAAGTCTTCTCTCTATGTCTGTGAGTCTGTTTCTTTTTGTAGATAGGTTCATCTGTGCCATATTTTAGATTTCACATATATGCGATATCATATAGTATTTGTCTTTCTCTTTCTGACTTACTTCACTTAGTATGAGAGTCTTCAGTCTTATCTATGTTTCTTCAAATGACATTATTTTGTTCTTTTTAATGCTTTAGTAGTATTCAATTATGTATATATACCGTATCTTCCTAATCCATTCATCTTTCAATGGATGTTTAGATTGTTTCCATGTCCTGGCTATTGTGAATAATGCTGCAATGAACACAGGGGTGCTTATGTACACTTTATTATTGGTCATTGCATTTCCTATAAGTTGCCTTAATTCTTTATGGATGGAAAGAAAGAAGAAAGAAAGAAAGGGAGAAAGAGAGAAAGGAAGGAAAGAAGGAAAGAAAGAGAAAAGAAAAAGGGAGAAAGAAAACACATTTAAATGAGTAATTGATTTTGCAAGGCAAGTTAGTATGTTAATAGCCTTAGGTGACATGGTCAGTTCTACCCAGACAATGAGTCTCCAATCCTATCTCTCTTCAGGAGCTCTGTGGAAAGGGCACCAGCAGCAGGCCTGAGCTCCAGGTTCTAATCTGTTTTTCTATTGAACATGACATGTGACTCCAAGTGAACCAGATATTCCATATGTTCATATGTAGAATGGGGACTTCTGGGTTTATAACTTGGTGCCTTTGGCAACCTGGATGCCAGATGTGTAGCCTATGCACCCATTCCCATGTTTTCTGAAGCCATGGATGCTGGCCCTTGGCTATCTACTTGGAATATAAGGCAGACCTTTGGGAGATGATTTCACTTATGTCTATGCCTAAAGGCTGGGTCACTGATAGACCAATTTAAGGTAAATGAGGAGTTCCCTGGTGACTCAGCAGGTTAAGGACCTGGTATCATCATTGCTGTGGCTTGGGTTCCATCCTGGCCCTGGGAACTTCACATGCTGTAGGCATAGCCAAAAGGTATTAAGATAAAAATAAAACAAATAAATATAAATAGTCCCATCTTCAAAACATCATCAGGGCAGGAGAACCCACCCTAAATGCTTAGGTATTTTGATGCTTTCTAATGCAGAATGGGGTATCATTTGTTTTATTATATAAGAGCACAGGACTTAAATTGGAAGACTTGGGTTCTAGTCCCATCTCAGCTACTAACTAGCTATGTGACTTTGATCAAGACAGTTTCCTTTTCTCTCAAATGAGAGGATAGAAGCAGATGACATTTAATTTCCTGTCTCACAATAGCCATAACAATTATAGCTAACATTTATCAAATGCTTAGAATGTGCTGAGGTGCAATACCTTATTTAGTCCTATGGAGGTGGATAATACTACTATTTCTATTGTCCAAGACAGAAGAAATTGAGCTTTAATGTCTCCTGAGAACGGGCAAATGGTGGATTCTCCATCTGAATCCCATGGTCTGGTTTCAGGACTTATTTTCTTATCATATCTACCTGTGTTTTTTTCATAAGCCAGAACACCATTGTTTTTTGGGTTAGACAAGGAGTTGTCCTAATCCTTTCAACCAAAGTTTCCCAAATTTGAGCCCCCAAAGGCCCAAATAGTTGTCTCCTTAGAACTTGGAGTGACCAGAATCAGTGGGTTGGTTGCCACCATGCAAGAGTAGCCTTGTTCACTGGCCCAGTATGCTGGACAAATATACTATCACTTTCCAAGGCCAGGATGTGAAAAATGTTGGGAAGCAGGTGGGCTTCATATACCATGACTTATCAACGAGTTTAACCTGGACTTTTCACAGGTTGTACTGCACACATTTTACAAGATCCTATCAGGAAGGGATACTCTATCCTACAAATTCCAATCATCACTGCATCTCCCACATGTCCATCTCAAAACCCAGCTCTAGGCTGATCCTCAACATAGAAGTTATCTTGCTAGTTGATAGAGCAACATCCCTGTGCTGGTTAGAATTAGAAAGTTAGAGCCAGAAGGAAGCTCAGAAATTTAAGTCCAACCCAGACAGGGTAGAGAATATTTTCAAGGTCAGTGTCAAAGTTGGAACTAAGACTTCTCTCTCCCTCATGCCCTGTCCTCTACCCCTATCCCCAGACTGATCATTAGAACTGCTTTGATGGGAACTGAGGCAGAGAAAAACATAACCGAAATTTCATCCCACCCCTGCAGATGTCAGGAGCAATGGAACACCAGGGGTAGGAGAACCTACCTCCCCTGGCTCCTTCAAAGGCCACAGACCCATGAGAACCACTCAGCCTAGTCTGAGCCACATGCCCGGAGGCCACAGCGGCACACAGGAAAGTGAGGGGAAGTGGAAACGTGCAAGCAGACGGCTCAAAGCAACAGGCTCACCACCGGAAAAAAAAAATAAAAATAAACACGCTCAGAAATAGTGTAACTGATATGCAAAGAAGATCAAAACAAGGGTTTTAAAATATCTTGGCTGCTTTAGAGGAGGTGGGGGTGGTAAATGAAGCGAGGTTACAAATGTGTGTTAGGGGAAGGGGGCGATAGTGGATGGTTCACTGCAGCCTGCTGGGCCATGGGAACCCAAGGGTATTTCAAATGAAAATGTGGGAGGGTAAATTCCCATGGGTAGCTCTGAGGCAGACATGGACTTGGGAACAAGAACCCCAGAGTCCCTCAGCCCCAAACTCCTCCCTCCCTTCCCCCCTTGCTTTGCCCTGAGATTCGCCCCCTTTGCTGTCATGGCCATTTCTTCTGGGGCAGGGCATTGAGGCTCCAATGAGCCAGCAACAGAGACACCCAGAAGTATACTCAACTTGGCTGAACTTCAAGGCTCAAGTAGCAGTTTGGAACTAATGTTCCAGGGTTAAGGGCTGGGGCTGAGCTAACTCACAGAAGACAAATTCCCCAGTCCTGCAAAGTGCAATCCCCTTTCCTTACAGTGTGTTGTGAAGAACTGCAGGCAGGCACTCTCTTCAAAGGAAAGGTTTTATTTTGAAGCCAGTTACTGAAATGGGAAACCCAAAGGTTAATAATGGCCACGCTGGCTGTTTATAGTCTCCCTCTGCCAATGTAACCATCCCTAATAATAGTTCAAGGATCATGGGACATTTCCAGCATCAGAAGGCCATCAGTCAACAGCATAGGTACCAAAGGGAGCATTCGCTCCTCTGTAGATCCAAATGGCCTCATGGATTTTAGCAGAGGAAAGACACTGGGCAGGAGCAGGGAGGAGGACAGGGCCTGAGCTTTGGAGATTAACCATCCCTCATGTAGGTCTAGCATTTATTCTTACAAAGCACTTTTGCATCCATTATCCAGTGAGATGGGCCAGGCAAGGGAAATCACCCACATTCTCCAGCTGAGAAAACTGAGAATCGAAGGTGAAGGGGACAAGGACACCCTAGTAGCCCACAGTGCTGTATGTTCATTATAGAGTCCCCAAGGAGCCAGAGACGGGAACCGGGCCCCTTTGATCTGAACTTGAACTATCCCTCATCCCTTTCCACCCCTTCCTTCTCCTCCCTAGTCTTCCTCCTTCTTCTCTGAGAGAAGAGGTACACTAAATACTTTAGTCATAGAAGATTTTTTACTTCTGATCCAAACTTTTTTCTGTGTTTCTTACTTGTTTAGTCATGAGAAGGCAAATCCTACCCCCAACTTCTCTTGAATGTGGTATTTAGCAGAGAACCACCAATGGATGTGTGTGACTGACTCTTTTCTGATGTGCAAAGCTCAGCCTTGGGCTGAGGTGGGAGGTGGCAGGTAAGGGCAAGCTTCAATCCTGCCTGATTAAAGTTTGCACTGAGGCCGCAAGAGTAGTGTGGCTGATGCAGGTTGAAGAATGTCCCAAGGGAGAGTTCACTGTGGGCTGGTGGTATCCAGGTATCCAGGGGAAACTTCTAGCAGGAGGTACCCCTTAATGAAGCAGCATCTTAAAGGGCAGGCCTGGGTTGAAGTGTGGGGAATGAGGTCCAGAGAAGCCAGAGGATTAAGGTCCAAAGTATGTGGGTTTTTTTTTTTTTTTGTCTTTTGTCTATTTAGGGCTGTACCTGTGGCATATGGAGGTTCCCAAGCTAAGGGTTGAATCAGATCTCTTGCTGCTGGCCTATGCCACAGCCACAGCAATGTGAGATCTGAGCTGCATCTGTGACCTACACCCAGCTCATGGTAATGCTGGATCCTTAACCCACTGAGCAAGGCCAGGGATAAAACCCTCATCCTCATGGATATAGTCGGGTTCGTTAAGCACTGAGCCATGACGGGAACTCCAAGGCCCAAAGTTTTAAAAAGTGCAGAGGACATTGTAGGAAATTCAGTGAGACACGCCAGTCAGAAGCAGTGTAACTAATGTTGAAGGAATGGTTTTGAGTCCCACTGGGAAGGGCCTTTAAAGACCAGCCAAGTCACTGGAAGTTTATCCTGTAGGCAGGAGGAGTGTCTGAAGCTTTGTGAATGCAGGAGGTGTCAGAGAAAAATGGTGATCCAGGAAGCTCATTTTAGCCAACTATGCAGGATGGAGAATAAGGAGAGTAGTTGGGAGAAGAAAGATCACAAGGAGCAAAGGACTCGGAGTCAGGAGGATGACCATGCTGCTCTCTTTGTAAATGTAGTCAGTCCTGCTCAGATACATACATAACTATATAGGGTTGTCTCTGCTCTAACATAAACAGCTGCCTTGCCAGCCCCTCTGGGAGGTCCTAGACATCACATTTGATGAGGTTAAAATGCTTTGTGCATGATACAGCTGCAGAACAAATGGGGGATAATGACCCAGAATGCGGTGGAAGCATGAGTCGGTTGGTGGCCCTGGGGTTGAGCAGTTGGGTGTTGAGTGAGAGGCAAGTCTCCATTTAGGGGGTATCTTCCCTCTGGAGGGATTTCCTTTTCCCTCCTTGGCATGTCCTGTGTCACCTGGTACAGACTGGGGGCTAGCAAAAGTTGGGGGCGTGTCGAGTTAGTTGTCAAGAGCTGAAGACCAAAAGTCCCCCGGGTCCCTAGTAACTTCCTCAAGGGAAAGAAGAAAAAATACACAGCCAGCTTTTCAATCGCAAGCTTGAAATAAAAATAAACCGTCAGGTTACTGTTTTGCAGAGTTGCCGAGTAATACTGGAGGGCAAGGAAGAGTCAGTTTGCACAAGGTGGTTGCTCAATGGAAAGGTCTTGCCAGCGGAGCTGTCCCGGAAGGTCCGAGCAGAAGTCAGCACGGCTGCTCTCGGAGCTGCTCATTGGAAGCCAGGCCTTGACCTCATAGAGAAGAGGGCTAGCACGAACGAGTGGGATGGAAAACTGCTGAAATATGACTGGGTTAGGAGGTGGGAGAGAACTTACTGGGCTTTCAGCCAGCCCTGGACTTCTAGTGGAAGCATTTCACAATCTCCTCCTTTCTCTGTGGGTTATGTCCTTGAATTGAACAGCCAGTGGGGGCTTCTTGGGTGAGTGGAAAGTGCACTGGACTTGGGAGGCCAGACCTCTGCATTCGGCTTGGCTCCATCACTGTCCAGTGGCGTGACTCTCCCTCGCTGGGCCAGAGTTAGACTAACCTGCATGATCTCAGGGGCTCCCTTCAAATCTAGACTCCTGGGAGGTACAGGACTGGCCAGCCTGTCTCTTCAGATTGGAATTCAGAGGGGACAGCCACTGTGAGTGAACTGACCTACAGCCTAGAGCCGCTGAGTTCTGAGGCCAGGCTTTAGCTCTGGCCAAAATAGCAACACAGGGAAAGTTTCAAACGAGGTGAAGCTTGGGGCAGAAGAGTTTGCCTGCCGACCAAGGCTTGCAATTTGGATGAATCAGAAAGCTGGGATGACCTCTGAGTTCACCCACAGCAAGCTGTGGAGCTCCATGTATCTAGGATTTCCCTAATCAATTCCATGTACGAGGGCAGCATCTTCCCTTTGAGCTTGGAAGAATATAAGCCACAGATCATTTCTCTCCCACTCTCATTTGCCTTCCCCAAGTCTCAGAAAATAGGACCTCTTCCCTTCCCATTCTCCCACTTCCTGAGCAGATTCCCAGTGGTAAATGCAGCACTTTCTTTTTCCTACTCACTTCCCCTGTTCTTTCTGGTCACCAGGAACAGCACTAGTCCAGGCTTTGGGAACTAGGATAATAGGGCATGAGGGCAAAGTTCACTGAGCTGTCCTATTGGTCCCTTTGGCTGCCCAGGCTGTGCTGTGTATCCACGTAGGCAGAATCCAAGGGTGAGTTGCTCTGTCTCAATTCTGGAGAGACCAGTTATTCCCAAGCAGCTCAGCCTCACCATCGACTTTCTTTGGCCCTCCATCCAGAGGAACACTGAATAAAAGAAATCTTTACGGTGTACCTGTGACTCATTATTAGATGAGTCAAAGTATTCAGAGGTAGGTCAGTTTCTGCTTCCAAGGAAGGAGACAGATTAAGTGGGAAAATCACGCTAAAACTATGCATAAGACGAGGATAGCTAGAGTACAGGGAGACTTCAAAAGAAGTAGAACTAGTTGTTGTTTGGGAGGTTACAGAAGGCTGTGTGGAAGGAAAGACTTAAGATAGACCAAATGCTGACAACATTATGATTATGGTTATTATGATAGCTAACTTTTGTTTCAGTTCTTACTATGTTCTAGGTACTGCGCTAAGCCCTTGTATATTATCTTAGTTTCCCTTCATGAAAGCCTTTCCTGTTTAGATAGCATCATTTTGTAGATGAAGAATATGAGGCTTAGAGAGGTTAAGTAACTTTCCCAAGGCCACCCAGCTGCTAAATGACTGGAGCCCATGGTTTCCCCAGAGGTATATGGTTAGGAGGTATTCCTAGTGGGAGATAAAGAATGACAGCTTGGAGGGAGAACACACAGCATAATTTGATGTAGAGCTAGGAGTGGGTGAGGACCAGTGGGACTAGAGGGCCAGTAGGGAGTTTGACCTTGTTCTGGAAGCTACAGGAAGACTTAGGAGTATTTGAGCAGGACATGGCATGATGAGAAGCTGGCTCTTGGAGTATTAATTTGGCAGGAGAGCAGGAGAACCACAGGAGGACTGAATGTGAGGGGGCTGAGCCCAGAGAGGAGGGTGTAAACAGAGAGTGAGGAGGGCCTGAGTTAGGATGGCTGGGCTGGGGGGGAAGGAGAGGAGCAACCTGAGTCGGAGTGCCCTGCCCTCTGCGTTAACAGCAGAGCACAGAGAAGTGAGGACCGCCTCACTCTGGTGAGGACCCACAGCTGTCAGGAGAGCTCTCCTGTCACTTGAGTCTTATGTTGGGCACCAGTGAGGTAGCTGGCACTCTTTTCTCATCTGTAGTGAGCTGCGCCTCTTCTGAACTGGAATCCTCTGTACATGTCTGATTTATACCCTTTTCATCACTCTCTTCACCCACTCTCAACACCCCAAAGCAGCGGAATCAAATGGATCATAGAGTTCTTTCAATGGATCCAAAGGAGTGTAAAGAATGCCTGGGTGGAACCAAAGAGACTATTCTGTGGGTCCTCAGCCATCTTCAAAGAGATCAAATACAAGAGACGGGGGATAAGGGTGGTGGAAGGAGGAAGAGAATCCAGCAACTGCATGACGCAGCATCTGTCGGCAGCCAGTGCGCAGACTCCATTCCCACGATCCCAGGAGTCCCCTGCAATGGCTGGAGCCGAGGCCGAGGCAAAGATGAAAGATGCAGAGGGTTTTTTTTGTTTGTTTTTACTTGGTGGGTGTAGCCACTGGTGGTCATGCTCTTCCTTCCTCTTTGGACATCTCAGAGAACAGCTCAGGGTAGGATTTCTAAGCTTCACGGTCCCAGCAAGGAATGCAGTCACTGTGATGGTAAGAGAAAAGGGATGGGTTAATCTAACCTGTGAGTGCCCAGAGTGGTCATGTGACTAACTGCCACTCACAGAGTCTCCAGTCTTCCCAGTTTATTTTGCAAGCATATGATGCTTATGTGCCAGGCACTATTCTAAGCACTTAGTAAGTTATTAACTGACACAGTTCTCCTAACATCCTATAAGATATGACTGATGTGGAAACTGAGGCACAGAGACATGAAGTATCTTGGCTAAGACTCCCAGTAACTGGTAGAATGAGGATTGAGCCTAGGCAGCTTAGCTGTAGAGAGTCCAAACTCTGAACCCCTGAGCTCTGTTACTCTTTATTCTAATTTCCACTTTAAGCCTTGAGCACTCCTCCAAAAAAGGGAGATCAGAGCAAATCATTTCTAAAGTTGCACCAAGTTCTAACACTTTGTGATTCAGTGGAATCAGTAAGTGGTTAGGGCTCAGGCTGTGTTTTCAGTGGGCTGTTAAATATGCTTTGGTGTGACACAAATACCCTGTGTGTATTCATTTCACTGAGTTCTGGAGTTGGCTGGCCACCACCCTGGCTGCGACGTCGTGGATCTGCTGGCCCATTGCAGGGCCCCAGATCTTCACATCAGGGACTCAGATTCAGCACCTCTTTGCAGAGATGTGGTCAATGAGATTGTGAAAACAGCACTCAATCTAAGCCAAGAAGTGAGATGGGGAAGTAACTGTAAAGATTTGGGTGGCGAGGTAACAGTGATTCAGGGAGACAAGTCTGGGAGGAAACGTTTGGCCCTGCGTGCACCTTGGCCATGGAGGTGGGCCAGAGGCTGCCATTCCCTTAGCAAGGACAGGGAGGCAGCTGATTGGTTGTTGGCAGTGGGGTTTCTTGAGTGGAAGAGATGTGATCTTTCTAGTGGCCCAAATGAGAAGGGGTCTGTATGGTAATTCAGATTTCCTAGTTGGTTTAAACATTCAAATGGCTGTGGCTAAATTCACATCATGGATTCCCTGGTGGGAATGTAGTCGGTGGAGTGGAAAGAGCACTGGCCTGGTGTCAGGACATCCGAGTTCCAACCCTGAACCTGCCCCTGAGTAGGTGAGAGGTGTTAGAAGAGTCACATCCCACCTTGGCCTCAGGAGTTAGAAGAGCCCCTATAATAACAGTGACTCTTTCTTGAGTCCTTGGCTTGCTGGCATCTGTTCTCAGAGCTTTATGTGTATTTTCTGACCTAACTCTGAGAGCTGTGCCATGAGGGAGGCACCATAATGATCGCTGTAACCCAAAGGAGGAGAGGGAGGCAGAGAGGTGCAGGAGCTTACCCAGAGTCAGGCACTGAGCAAGGGAGCTGGGAGTTGTTCCTAAGGAGTCTAGTTGCTGTGTACATTCTGAGTGAAAACACTCTACTACCCTTGTCTTTATAGAGAGGGGTGGGCTCTCTGGACGGACTCCCTACAATCCTATTTGGGATAGTTGTGATGAAGATGGCCCTTCCAGGAGGAGTAGACAGCTCCGTTCAGCACTGGGCTCTGGACTGAGTCCATCTTTGCTCGTGCTTTCGTTACCATGGAGTTTGGCAACCTCCATGGGAGGGTCAGCTC
This sequence comes from Phacochoerus africanus, assembly GCF_016906955.1. Taxonomy (NCBI): domain Eukaryota; kingdom Metazoa; phylum Chordata; class Mammalia; order Artiodactyla; family Suidae; genus Phacochoerus; species Phacochoerus africanus. The sequence continues at coordinate 205,939,183 of NC_062544.1, read as the reverse complement.
TGTGTGGCCAGGCTCCATCACTGCATTTCTAATGATAAACCTGAGCTATAGTAGGTGATCAGTGAGTATTTGTTTTTTTTTCTTTTATTTTTTAAAGTTTTGTTGAAGTATAGTTGTGATAATTTCTGCTGTACACCAAGGTGATTCATTTATACATATACACACATCCATTCCTGTTCAGATTCTTTTTCCATAACAGATTATCACAGAACTTTGGGTAGAGTTTTGTTTGTTGGTTTTTTTTTGTTTTGTTTTTTGTTTTTTTTTTTTGCTTTTTAGGGCCACATCTGCGGCATATGGAGATTCCCAGGCTAGGGGTTCAATCAGAGCTACAACTGCTGGCCTATGCCATAGGCACAGCAACACAGGATCTGAGCCGAGTCTGCAACCTACACCGCAGCTCACGGCAATGTCAGATCCTTAATCCACTGAGTGAGGCCAGAGATCAAACCCAAAACCTCATGGTTCCTAGTTGGATTTGTTTCCACTGTGCCATGACAGGAACTCCAGGGTAGAGTTTTGAATGAATGTAAGGAGGATTCACTGAACCTAACAGAACAGAGGAGCAGTTGAAGTGATGAAAAATATGAGAGAAGTAGAACAGGACTAGCTCTGTGGAGTGTGAGCTGGTCCAGACAGTCTGAAAGCTGACGATCTCTATGAAAAGCTAAGATGTTAGCTTTTGGGTGAAAACCTGCCATGTAGCATGTGACCCCCTTGTCACAGACAAAGTCTCCATTGAGCAGTCTACACCTGGAAATGTCTGATGAAGTCTGCCCCATGGGATCTGGCTACCAAGAATGATCTTGAGAGCAGAGTCCGGTTGTGCCAGCTCTTGGGGAAGCCTTGGCAGACAGACCCTTCTGCCTCGCTGGGCTGGGCTTGCCTCGTCTAGCCAATTAGGGGTGGGACTAAGCCCTCAGCCTCTTATGACCCCACTCGAGCGTTCCTTCCTGAATAGGGAGCATCTCAAGCCTGTTCCTCACAGCCAGTTCCTGCCCATCACAGCTTACCTGTCCTGTGTCCTTTGCCTTCACGATCCTGTCCTCCACTGAGTGATGTTTGTCCTTAGCTACTGTGATGAACATACCTGCTGACGTGCACTTGGGCATTCATGTGCTTTGTCCTGATAAAATGTCACATTTTGCTGGGCCCTTGAAGATATAATTAATGATGGGAATTTTCAGGCCTGGAGAGGTTTGTAGGGGAGATATTGTTATTAATTATAAAAACTGTCAGTATACGATGGACAACACACTTTCTGGTCCTTTATCTCACTTGATTGTCACGTGAAAAGCAGGTTGGAAGGCACTATGGGCCTGTGAGAGGAGACCTGTGTCCTCCAGCTCTGCTACCCACTGTGGGTGTGGGAACTCTTTCTCAGTGTCTTCTCATCAGATGAGAGAAGGCTGATGAGGTGAGTCTAGAGCTCCCTTGGCTTTAACCTTCCTCAAATCTGGTACTGGGAGCATGTTTTGCAGAGAGTACATGAGATTTAGGTAGTTGAGGCCACTTGGAATCCACAGCATTCTCCCCAGTGTGTGGAATGCTGGCCAGTCCTGAGACAGGCAGCCCAGGGGTTGTTATTATTACACTCATTTCACAGACAGGGACGCAGAGACTCAGAGAGATTAAATGAATGGTCTGGAATCACCCAGAGAAAAATGAAGGAACTGGGATTTAAACCCAGCCTCCAGGATGGCCAACCCTTCTGTGGGGTTAGTGATGTCTCTCGGGAGCTCTTGATCTGGTTTTTCTTGTGCTCCCCTGAGACCAGGGCCAGATTCGTTCTTGGAGAGCTGCAGCTAGGCTCTGGGGTGTCTTTTACTCTGAGAGTACGGGGCTATGACTCCCCCCTCAAATCCTACCCCCTCAGACTCTGGACTGTGTCTCCCTCAACCAACTTCCTGCCCCTGGCAGGTGCCAGCAAATCTGGGCCGGGTATTTTCTGTCTCACCTGCAACATTCACACTCCTTCCTTCTTGTTTCCCACCACCAAGAGGTTGACCTTTGTGAAGACCAGTAGGTTCCCCTGCCCTCTGCCTTCTGGTTGGATTCAGCCTGGCACCGATTAGGTGGTGGGAGGGTGGGAGAAGAAAGATGTGAGGATGGCTCCTTCCTAGCCCCCTACCGGCCTGCTGTAGCTTGGCAATGGTTGGGTGCATCCAAAGTGTCAGAAGCCACAGTTCCAGCTGGGCAGCCCCCTGCCAGCTCCCCAGCACTGCCTACTTTTCTGCCACATTCTGGTAATCTCTCCTTTTGCCCTTTCATCCCACGGACCAGTAACAGCTCCTGGTTATTGTTAGCCTCAGGGTGCCTCCCTGTCTCTTGGTTTTCCTTGACCTTGGCTCCACCTTTATGAATTATACTTAAATTAATCTCTCTTTGGTCACCTTATTTTGAGTGTATCCTCTCCTTCCTCTTGGACCATTGATATCTACTGCCTCTTTCTTCCTTATATCTAGTCTTCCATTTCTTAAAAGCATGGATGATCCCAGCTTTTAACATGAAGTTCTGTTGGAGAAGGTTAAACTTCTTGCAGGGTTTAACCAAAAACCAAAACAAAGCTAAAGAAAAAGCAAAAGACTGGGTTTCCCGGGAATATGGGAAAGAGTACTGAGCTTGGACTTGGAAGCGGAAAACCCAAGTTTGCCACTTACTAGCTCTGCCCTGCTAGTCACTTGGCTCTTCCATTAAGTAGAGTAAGAATAGCTCTTTTGCCTTGTCTTTCTCATGAGCCTCTTGGGCAGATGAATGAGGCCAGGCCAGTGGAAGTACTCTGAATGCTGAAGCATTTTCTGAGCATTAGGTGTTACTGTTGCTTTATCAGACATGGCATGTAGACAAAATCCTCAAAAGGCCATGTCTTGCATTTTCCAGTGCATTCAGATTCCTCTGTCGCCTCTGTGCCTCCTGGATTAGGAGACCTGGCATTTGTGGAATCCAAGATGAATGTCCAGGGGGTACTGGCCAAGCATGGGCCCACACGAACAGAGCTAAAAATACCTTTGACCTCAGTGGGAGCATCTCAGTCCTGAAGCGGATGGGCCTGGAAGGCAGAGTGTGAGGGGGAATGACTCCCATCATTCATCAGCTGGGGTGAGGGGAGGACAGGGACAAGATGCTATCCTTTTCAAAGCCAGTGGGGACAGTGGCTTGATCTTTCTCTCTGTCTGTTAGTCTGTCTGTCTGTGAAGATTAACCTGAACCTTTTGTACTTTTCCTGTTAGAGTGAAGGCCATACCTTAAAGCTCTTCCTCGTGGCCAAGCCTCTCAGGAATTTTCCCAGCCTGCCTTGTGGGGGTGACAGATACCTCCAGCCAGAAGGAGGTAAGGAGGTGATCCGAGGACTTTGGTGTGGAGTTAACTGCTGAAGCTGACTTCAAGCAGAGAAGGAGACATTAATCCAGGAGACTTGGTTTGATTTCTTCAGGGATGGGGAGTGGGGAGACCCATTAGCTCTCAATCCTAAAGAGGAGTGGTTTTCAAACAATAATCCTTAGAGCTCTAAATGGTTGCTATTTAAAATGTGGTCCATGGACCACCAGCATTGACAGCAACCAGGAGCTTGATAGAAATACAGACGTCTGATCCCACCACAGACCTCTAGATCTGAATCTGCCTTTTAACCAGATCCACTGTGGATTCACACGTGCATTAAAGTTTGAGAAGCATGGTTATAGGATCCTTGTGAAGTACCTGAGGGATAGGTGCTTTCCAGTTGTACAGATGGGGTCCCTTAAAAGATAACATTTGAAAAAGAAGCTCCATTTGTATTGAAAGAAAGAAGAAAAGGTGGGAATCAATGTGATCTTTCCCATTCTTTGGTAGAAGAGGAAATTCTGCGGCTGGTCTCTTTCCCTCTCTCCTTCTGAGGTCAGCCCCTGCCCAGCCTTTCCATTAGCTCCCCAGATGCCCAGCACAAGCCTGGTGTCGGCTGGATCCATAAATGAGGGGCCATGTTAGGTGACTAGTGGAAATTGGATTATTTCCCAAGCTGCTTCTCAGCTCTGGGGTCTGGTCTTGACAGGACTGCCTGGTGAAGCACTGAGGACTAAAAGGGAGCTTGCCGTGACCTGGGAGTTTAGGGCTTGGTGTGGGGGTTCTTTAAAAGGGGAGGGCAGGAGGGTGGAGAGCTGTCTCCTATCCTCCTAGGTAGAATTAGGGAAGGATCTAGAGTTTATTGTATGAAGACCAGCCTGGCAGGAGCTGAGAAGAGAGAAGTCTACCTCTAGCTGGGATCTGGGCACAGCCCCATGGCGGCAGGTTTTCAGGATTTCCAGAGGAAGCGCTTGGTGGCCCGCAGTCTCAGTTTGCTGCAATTATAAATATCTGTGATTCGCATCCCCTTCACATACTCCCCTGGAGCTGCGCAGCACGTTCTGCCACTGCTCCCCCTGCCCCACCTTCCCTCGGGTCCCTCACGGGCAACATCCATGGCTTCCATCTCACAGCAGGGGAAGCCGAGGCTCTGCAAAGTCATCCAAGGCACCGCCTCCAACTGGGCTGACTGGGGGAAGAAACTAGCACATTAGCACAGCCTCAGAGTCTTTCATACACCAGCCCCAGATTTCTGGCTTGAACTTTGGCCTCTTCTTATCCTGCGTTTTCCCCTCAGTCCAGACCACCCACCCCTGCTGGTCTTCCCCAAACATATGGCCCTTGAGTTGTTTGCACATGTTCCTTTTCCTACTCTCATACCTCGACACCCCTAGACACACAGCTGTGCCTCTCTCTGCTGGCATGACACTTCACTGGAGTCTTCTGAAAGTGTGCCTCCCCCACCCCCCACCTTCTCCAGCTTTCAAAATCAGGGAATCAAGGCGTGTTTGAGTCCCCTCAGTCCTTAGCACAGTCCGGTCCTCAGAAAAACACTTGTGTAATAATGAATGAACCAGAAGACAAAAACATACAACCTAGTGGCTGAAGCAGAGACAGACTATTTCATAGACTTTTGTGGGTGAAGGGAGCTTGCCACTCAACAGTCTTGATGCTTTGCAGGAGCCCAAATCGAAAGAGATTTGGAACAGAAGCTGCCACTTCCTAATGAAAAAGTCTTAGAGACACCTTAGATACTAGCTTGTGACTCAAGATACTTGATTTATCTGAGTCCCAGGGTTGGCTGGTTTGTTTTCATCTGAAAAGGGAGATTCTGAGATTCTTTACCACCTAGGCTCATTAGGAAAATGCAATAAGATGAAGTACATGTAAAATGTTTATTGGAGTGTAAGCACCTCCTACACTCCCAGTACTTGCCTGCTATTACCTCCTAGAATTGTCCTTTCTTCTCCTATCCTGGAGCTCAGGAATGCTTGAGGAAGAAGAGGGAAGGGTGATAGTAATCCCCAGTTTGAAAATGAGACATTCTCTCCAGGTCCTGAATGCTCTGGATCTTAGGAGCTGGTTATCCAGGATTCCAAGCGCAATTATTATTATTATTTTTTAATGGAATCTGATCCAGCCCACAGTAAGCTCTTGGTTCCAATCATATAACTATTCCCCAGTGATTCAAGAGTTAAGTAAGACTAGCCTCAGGGGCAGTGATCTCCATTCTGAGCTTCAGTTTCAGAAGCAGGGATATGGGGTGGAAAAAGGACTGACTTGGGATCCTCAAGAACTGAGTTTGTCCTCTGACTCACTTTGTGACCACTGACTGTTTATTCCTCTCTTTGGACCTCAGTTTCTCATCCATCCAATGAGGAGACTGGACTAGATGCTTCACAGGGCCAATCCCCTTCGACCTACATGGAAACTAGGAGCCTCTGCAGCCTCTGCTCTCTAGGCATCTCTCTTCCTCCCTCCATCTCTCCTCCCTCCTTTCCTTTCTTCCTTCTCCCCTCCCTCCCTCCCTTCCTTCCTTTCTTTCCACCACTCCTGTAGCCCATGGAAGGTCCCAGGCTAGGGGTCGAATCGGAACTGCAGCTGCCGACCTACACCATGGCCACTGCAACTTGGTATCCAAGCCAAGTCTGCAGTCTACACCATAGCTCATTGCAATCCTGGATCCTTAACCCACTGAGTGAGGCCAGGGATCAAATCCACATTCTTACGGATACTGACTCAATATCCTTACAGATACTAGCTGGGCTTGTAACCCACTGAGCCACAACAGGACTCTGGCATCTCTGTTTCCTTCTTCTCACCACGTCCACTTATCCTGATGTGTGGGTTATGAGTTGAATGATTTTTTTTTTTGCTCTTTAGGGCTACACTCGCTGCACATGGGGGTTCCCAGGCTAGGGGTTTAATTGGAGCTATAGCTGCTGGCCTGTACGACAGCTCATGGCAATGCCAGATCCTTAACCCACTGATTGAAGGCAGAGATCAAACCCACAACCTCATGGTTCCTAGTCGGATTCATTTCCGCTGCGCCACAACGGGAACTCCTGAATGCAATTATTAATAACCCTGTGTTTTACATATTCAAACTGGGTCTGTACTCACCTTACTCTAACTTTACAAACAGCTCAGCAGGGGGCAGATGAAGTGGGTGTCATGATTGCTATTTTATAGACAACAAAACTGAGGCTCAGAGAGAGAAAGTGGCCCCAAGGCACATGCAGTGCCTTTGCATTCTCAGGTCTGATTTTCTCTGCCAGGGACTCCCAGGGCTGGTGCTGGTAACACTGCTGGGTTTGTTCCTTGTGCCCAAATGAGGGGTTCCTCCTGACTCCCTTCCCTGCCCAGGCTCTGTCAGTTTGGTCCTTGCTTGACCTCCCAGTAAGGGAGAGATGTGATGAAGCTGGGTAAGTTCGCTAGATGAAGCCACCTGAGGGCTTCATTTCACCACCCCTGCCACTTCCTTCCCATCTTGTGCTAAAGTCCTGGTCCAGGTTTCACCTTTTGACCGGAACTCCATATGAGGGCACAGGAGACAGGGCTGTTGTTCTCTGCATCCGCAGATGAAGGGTGCTGAGGACAGAGACGGGGCACGGGAGCAACCTAGGCCAAGTGTGACGGGTGAGACTTCTGAGCTGTGCGGTTGACCTGCTCTGATGGGTTGAAGACAAGTAATTGGGCAGAAACTCATGCACCTGGCAGATCAAAAGATAAACTTCCAAAGAGGGGGTGGGAAGGTCGTAGGATGCCTCACTGAAAATGGGTGTCTGAGTTACTGAGGAGAATTAGGCAAGGAGATTTGGAGGCAGGTAGGCAGCTATGTGGAAACTTTTCTCATACGCATCTCTTCCCTCCATTTTCACTGAATCCGCCCTCTCACTTCTCACCCAGGAGGTGGCAAGCACCTCTCCACTGGTCTCCCGGCTCCAGTTTCCTCCTGCTCCATTCCACCCCCACATGGATCCCAACCTCCTCTGGAGCCAGAGTCCCCAGAGCTCTACCTGAGCACGCAGCCCAGCTGAACTATTCACTCTTCCCGTTCCTGTACTTTTCCATCTCTGGACTTTACTGTTGGTGTTTTTTTCCTGCTGCTCACCTCTCCCTGTGAGTGCAAATCCTACTTCATTCTTTTGGGTCCACTTCCATGCCAGCCCCCATGACATCCTTCCTAGCCCCGCGCCTCTCCTCTCCTGGGGAAGCACCGCTTCACGCCTTGAGTGTATATAATCCCTGATGGTTTGGGCTCCTCTTTTAGAGCTTTTATTGCCATCTACCTGGTTTCTAATGATTTCTGTGCTTATCTCTCCTGCGAGACAGGGATCACCTTGCAGTCAGGAAAGAGATTCAAGTTTGTATCCCTCAGTGTCCTGGCTGCTACTTAGTTATTGGATGAATTAATAAAGACATACACAAACCAGTGCTTGTTGGGACAGGAAACAGATGAGCTCTACCATCTAAGCTTCAAATAAAGTTAACCATAAGCCCGAAATTAAACTGAGATTGTCATTTTGAGCTCTGTGTTGAGGGTAATGCAAATAAATACATTCAAAGAAAGGTGGATCAAAAATGAAAGAGCCTGGCATGAGAGTACAACCCAGGGGACCCAGAAAATAGGTATGAGGGAGACGACAGTGTTTGTTTTATGCTTGGTAACAGGAGAAGTCAACAGATGCTGGAAGGAGCACCTTGGGGTGGGACCAGGTGAATCATAAGTTTTCCGTTTAACCCTTCCATGGCCCCATGTGTTCTTCTCATGTAGAAGCCATAGGAAAGAAGCCCAGCACATGAGGAGGCATCAAGAATTATTGGATTCATCCACATTTAGTGTTTACCTTGAGTTGGTGAAGAGCGTCACGGTGGACAAGACACAACTCTTGTTCCCCAAGAGCTCACAGTTTACTTGGAAAAAGACATCATGTTTCTAAGTAATCATAACAAAGTGTACCATCCAATGTGTGTATTATTTCAGAATATGTAAAACACTAGCCATGGGACTGTGGAAGAGGTAGCAAGTAGGGGAGACAAGGACAAAGACAAGGGAAGATGTACAGAGGACATTTAGGAAGCAGAGGCTTCAATGATGGGCTGGCTTTCCACCGGTTTCCAGAAATAGTGAGAAGGTATTGTGGTATGAGGTAAAGTCTGAGGAAGGCAAACCTGGCTGGGTCTGGGCATGGGGAACTGTCCTACCTAGATAGGCAGTAGTGGTGGTCTACAGTTGCCAAGGACAATGGGTATTGACTGACTAGTGTTTATGTCTCAGAATGACCAAGAAAGCCCACACTGCTTTGTGTGTGTCTCTGTGCATACATAAGTGTGTGGTGTGCAGGAAAGCTAAACAAAACTATGAAGTGGAAAACCCTACTGAAAAATGGAATATAATCCCCCTTTCTCCAAATCTAGTCCTACCTGTGCAGGTAGAATGCAGGCTTGAGTCCTAAGGGAGGAGAGTACTGCCAAAGGAGCCTCACCTTAGCACCCTTGGCTTAAGAAAAGTGAAAGGCTGAGAAGAACCTGAAGAAGGAGGGCCTTTTCTCCTTGGGCAGAGCTTGCTTATTCATAGCCTCATCTGCATAGGGAAATCGGAGAGATCAGCAGTGCAGGACGAGGCACCTGCTACGGAGAAGCTCAGGCAGTGGCTATGGTGGGGAGTCCCCAAAGCCATTCAGAGCTACCAGTGCCTGCACTGTTTGGGGCTGGGATGTAGGAAAGAAGGGATAATTCAAAGGAGACTGTCAGAGAGGAAAAGGGCCCTGGGGCCATTTTTGGCTGATTTCCTTTTTTTTTTTTCTTTTTCTTTTTAAGAACACTCCCAAGGCATATGGAAGTTCCCAGGCAAGAGGTTGAATTGGAGCTGCAGCTGCTGGCCTATGCCACAGCCACAGCAACCACTGAGTGAGGCCAGGGATTAAACCCGCATCCTCATGGATACCAGTTGGGTTCTTAACCCGCTGAGCCACACTAGGAAAATGATCAGGGGTGAAGAGCACCTGGGTACCCCTCAAGACGCACCAGCACTCCCTCCTGACCAGCTCTTTTCTGCTGGTCAGATTTTGTCTTTATCCCATTTACCTTCCAAGCCACCATGCTCCAGGGGCCATAGGAAGTTGGGAGGAATATGGCTCCTTAAGAAAGACATTCATAATTTCCATGAAATTTGTGAGCTGTTTTTGTTTGAGTTTATTAGAATCCTTCAAAATCTCTTCAAGTTGCTTTTGTGGGCAGAGAACTTACAGTCACCAATTATATCTGAAGGTTTTGAGTGGCAGAAAGATGAGCTTTAAGACATTCATGCTTTGTTCCACAAATTTTAATTTATGTTTCGAAGAGATTAACCCCAATTTTGTTTTCGTTTTTTAAGGTAATTAGGCTGAGAGTCAGTTACGCTCTACTGAGAAGAGCATTAACCTTGACATCGGAAAAACCTGGGTTCAAATGCCAGCTCTAATGTTTCTTAAACTTTTTATTTTTGTCAATTTCTCTGAGCCTCAATTTCCTTGTCTTAAGTGGGGATATTAATAATTCATTAATATCAATAATTTATAATATTAATATACTTGTTTAAATTCATTTAACAGATATTTACTGAGCCCCTATTATGTGCCAGGTGATGTTCTTGAGACTGAAATAAACTTATGAATCCCTGCTCCCTTGGAGTTTATAATAGAGGTTTTTTTTTTTTTTTTTTTTTTTGGTCTTTTGAGGGCTGTACCTGTGGCATATGGAGGTTCCCAGGCTAGGGGTCAAATTGGAGCTGTAGCTGCTGGCTTATGCCACAGCCACAGCAATGCCACATCCGAGCCGTGTCTGCGACCTACACCACAGCTCACGGCAATGCCAGATCCTTAACCCACTGAGCGAGGCCAGGGATCGAACCCGCAACCTCGTGGTTCCTAGTTGGATTTGTTTCCGCTGCCCCACAATGGGAACTCCTATAATAGAGATTAAATGTGATAACATGTTTTAAAGAGCTTAGTACAATGGTGGAGATGTAGTAGCTGTTTAGGATATTGTAATTGGGTGCTGAGAGAGCTTTTCTAGTTTTAGTTGTGCCATTAACTAGCTGAGAAACCTCAGGAATCTCTGGATACCTAAGTCTTTCCAGCACTGTCCCTTGTCCAAGTGTAACCTTCAGTACAAATGCTTCAGGACCCTCTTGTGTTTCACTGCTCTCATACAGTTTTCATGGATGGAAAACTTCTTTGCTCCTGTAACTCTCAATCACATCAGGATCCTGAGTTACCAGTGCTAAACATGTCTACTGAATAGTCCTTGCCCCATGGATCTGTTCCAACATCTGAAACTAAAATTTGAACTGTTCTTTCTGTTTGTTGCTTGCTTTCCACTTATTTACTTTTCTCTGGCTACTATTAAGCAGCTTAGCAGAAGACGAAGAGAAATCTGACAAAACGTGTTTTATCCTTAGATTAACTTGCTTTCACAAGGATTGGGGGTGGAGGAGTTAGTGGCCAGTATTCCTGGTCAATGAAATTTCCACCCAGTTGTATTGGTTCATCTTAAGGGACTGGTAAAACTCCTTTTCAGTGATGGTATATTGAAGAGAGTTTCAGAAGTGGATTGAGGTCTCACAACTACCACTGTTTAGCTAAGTCAAAGCTAGAGAATCATTGAAGGAAGGGAGAATAAACAATATCTTGTTAAGGCTCTTTACCTTACAGTTAAGCGAACTATAGCCAAGACATGGAAGCATCCTAAATATTCATTAAGGGGTGAATGGATTAAAAAAAATGCAGTGAGTGTAATAGAGTGTTTTTCAGCCAAGACAAAGAAATAAATTCTACCATTTGCAACAACATGGATGGACCTTTAGGGCATTACGCTAAGTGAAAAAAGTCAGATAGAGAAAGACAAACATTAAATGATCTCACTTATATGTGGGCTTTAAAAAGCCAGACTCATAGAAACAGTGACTAGAATGGTGGTTACCAGGGGCTTGGCGGGGTAGGGAAAAAGGGGACATGTTGGTCAAAGAGTGTAAACTTCTAGTTATAAAATGAATAAGTTCTGAGGATCTAATGTACAGTATAGTGATTATAGTTAATAGTACTGTTTTATAGACTTAAAAGTTGCAAAGAGAGTAGATGTCAAATGTTCTTACTACTAAAAATGGTAATTATGTGACGATACAAATGTTGGCTTATACTGGTAATAGTAATTTTGCATTATATAAATATATTAAACTCAAACTTGTACAACGCTGTGTACCAAGTATATCTCAATAAAGCTGGAAACAAAAATGAGTTGGGGGGGGAAGGATTTGGTGTTGATCATATGGCATATAAACTGCCTGCTGGACATGAAAATAAAGATATCCAAAAGGCAACTGGAAGGTGATTCTGAAGGCTAGAGAGAGAGGGAGAGAGTGTGTGTGTGAGAGAGAGAGGCCCTCCTGATTTCCAATCTAGTACTTGTTCCTTTAGCCCTCTCAAAGCTGGAAATGCCACATTCTACTCTTCCTTTAGAATTTTTAAAGTTCTCCCTAAATAATTGCTGCCTAAATATGATTTCTGTTCATGATGTCGACTTCAACAAATAAGAGTAAGAGCTGGATTTAAATACCTGAACAGATGTAAAAAGGAAGAGTCTCAGCTTTGTTGTGTGGTATCTCAAAGGCAGAGAGAGGGCCAAAATGAATGTAGTAAATAGAGATAATTTCTTTCCCCCTAAGACAGCACTTTTTGACATGCAGAACTCTCCAACAGCTGGGATCATCTGTCTTGGGAGAGAGCAAGCTCTTTGCCATTGGATGTAACCAAGTGGATGCCCATGAGGTGGTAAGATAGGCCAGGTCGACTTTAAGGTCTGACACTTCTTTTATAAATCCATGTGGAATTTATGAGTCTTTATGGTATTTATATAATCTCTTCTTAAACCCATTTGTGAATCTCCACTTCTAGTTACTACCTCTGGGCTCATTGAGTTTATTACCTACTATGTAACGTATAATTCTTTTCATGTTTCTCTGCATCTAATTCTTGCAAACTTTGGGGTGAGGGGACGTTGGGATAGTTCTGTTTATCTGAGATTTGCTGAATAAGTATATAGTTTCATTCTATCAAGCATTATAGTATCTCCTCTCAACCTTCTTCTTCTTTTTGAGGAAATATAATTTTGTTAATTCTATATTTATACCAACAAGCTCCATAATATCAATGATTTGAATAGTCCTCTGTCCTTCCCCCACCTCCCCAGCTCCACTGAATTTTTCTTAAAAGTCCATGAATAGAACTGCCATGTTTTTTCTGAGCCCACACACTGCTTTCAATTTGGACATAGGATAATGTCTTTCTATTTGGCTTCCATACTCTTTCTGATGAAACCCATGCACCTCAGCTTAAGCTTCTGGAGTTCAGATTTGTCAGAGTTGATCTCAATTTCTTCCCTGCCACTTATTAGCTGTGTGACCCTGAACATGTCACTAATTTTTAATACTCCAAAAAAATTGGTAAGGGACTCAAAAAAGAAAAGATCCATGAAAGTAGCTTGCACAGCACCTGGCACAGCATCTATGCTCAGTACTTCTTCATAGAAGTGAAATGGAATAAACTTAAATACATTTCCTGAGTTGTGGCACTTTGGTATCCATCATTTTATAAAGAGAGATTAGGATATAATTTACCTGAGAGCATTGCTTTATATTTGCCCAAACAGAAGCTCAGTTGTTACATTCCCTTTCCCCACGCCCCCACACCCTTCCTCGGGAGAGATTTATGCTTCTGAGATTTAAAATTAGAGGACTCCAGTTTGAATTCTTTCTCCAAGACTTATTAGCTCTACAATTCCGGTTTATTAAAATCTCTAAGTCCATTTACTCAACTGCGACATTGAGATAATAGAGATATCTGACCTAAAAAGGCTTTCAACTGAAATAGACTCATGATTCAAATGCTAGCGTCACCAATTTCTAGTTTTGTGACCATGGACAAGTTTCCTAACCTTGCTCAGTTTCCTAATATGCAGAAAGAAAAATAACACCCACCTCAAAGAGTCATGGTCATATTTCAATGAGACAACTCTGTACAGCATCTAATATAGCCCTTGGTCACACACAGCAGGTTCTCAATAGTTACTTGCATTCCTCCCCAGGTCACAGAGCTGTCTAGGTGCTTTGGATACCTGAGAGGTGTGCAGATATTAGAAGCTGTTGTTTGTCCTGGTATTTCTTTGCCCAGGAGCAATACTGTGGAGTGAAAATGCACAGGATTTAGAGTCCAGCTGGGATTCAAGGTTTGGAAAGACATTCTGCTCCCTGAAGCGTGGCTTCCTCATCTCAACTGGTGGATGATAGACCTCGCTCTGCTCAGCTCACAGGTGCACCTTGAGAATCTGATGAAATATTAATGGTGAAACCATTTATGTAGTCTGAAAATGAGGCACCATGATGACTAGAAATGTTCAGTGACATTTGCAAAAATGGAGGTTTCACTACTTTTTATTCTTTCTTCCATGAGTTTTATTAATATATGAATTAAAACCCAATTCTGGGTGATTTTTGATTCACGGGGATTTCTTTAACATTCTCTATTTGGGGAGGTTGCAACGATATTACCCTATTATTTCCATGATCCTTGTGAAAGATGACATAATATCACGCCAAAAAAATTCTGGAATCAAGCTGCCCATTGTTGTACAAATCCCATCACGGATATCTTGAACCTATGAAAATTGAAAGCACTGAGTTTCAGGAGTCCCCTACATAGCTCCTAGTCCTAATCTCTTAGAGAACGTTGGTTTGTTACAGTCGTTCTGGTTTTTTTTTTCCCCTGACATGTTATACTTTTACATTTCCATGATCCCACTACTTATGAATTCCAGACATGGCAGTGAGGTTTAGTAGCTTATACTTCCCAGGTGGCCCTACAGATGGGTGGGAAGCCCAGAGGCAATGTGACATTCCTTCCGGTTCAGTGACCATTTATAATGACTGGATGTGCATTCTGGATGATAGCATGGCAGTTCTACCCACGACTCACTCCAGAATTCTGGGGTAGATGCTGTCTGGTCCAGATGACTTATTTAGTTTGTTCATTCCTTTTAGTTTCTGGGGAGCAGGCAGAAGTACATAGCATGCAGCCCTGACTTAAGAAGCAAGAGATTTGAACCCTTGCCCCAATACCCTATTAACTTATTGGGAAAAACTGAGCAAGTCATTTCTCTTTATGGCTCAGCGTCCCCACCTGCAGCTTGAAGGGGTTGGATGAGATGATCTCTAATGTCTCTTCTAGTTTTGTCATTATGTGATTCTAAAATATGCTGTCATTCATAGTTCTTCCTGGCAAGGTCACTGAGGGGTAAGGCTGCAGTAGCTGAAACATCTGATAACACATCTCCCTTTCCTGACCAGCTACTCAGATGCTCTCCTTCAAATAAACTCTAGGTGGACATCCCTAATTAACACACCAGAGTCTGTAGAACTCAGCAACAAGAGTGGCAACTTGACCAGAGAAGAGTCAAAAGAGATGAGGGAAAATCATTTGTGCTGATTTTCTACTAGTCAAGTAAATTGCAAAAATACCCATTAATGGGAAGTTCCCATTGTGGCTCAGTGGTAATGAACCCAACTAGTATCCATGAGGATGTGGGTTCGATCCCTGGCTTCACTTAGTGGGTCGGGGATCTGGTGTTGTCGTGAGGTATGGTGTATGTCGCAGACTCAGCTCTGATCCCGAACCACAGTGGCTGGGGTGTAGGCCAGAAGCTGTAACTCCAATTCAACCCCTAGCCTGGGAACTTCCATATGCTGCAAGTGAAGCCCTAAAAAGCAAGCAAGCAAACAAACAACCCCCCCCCCCAAGAAACCCCATAAATGCAATTTTGAGAAAAAATAAAAAGGGGGAAAAGATCGCCCAGCTTGTTGCATGGTTCTGGCATTGGAACTGTATCTATCTTAGGGCTTCATACAGAAGAAAAGGACTTAAACTCGACAACTCACTGAGTTCCATCCTGATGATGTTCTCTTGCAGTGTGACTTGGGCAGGTATAGCTCCATCTTTTAACCCTATTTCCTCCACCTGTTGGTGAGCATCTTGGGCTAAGGCAGTGCCTTTCGAAGTGGAGCATGCTTATGAATCATTTAGAGATCTCTTTATAATGCTGCTTCTGGTTCTGTAGGTATGGAGCGGGGCCTCTGATCCCACAGTTCTAACAAGCCCCTCAATGCAGCAGCTGCTGGTCCTCCCCACATTTGAGAATTAGGGGGCTGGATAATTTTTAAGGCCCTTTTCAGCTGTGGAATCTCCACGAGTCACATCATCCCAGATACTAAGGTAGGAAGCAGAATAGGAAGGCCTCTCTAGATTATCCACCATCCATATTAAAATACTCCCCCTTTTTTCTTGGAGAGAGATAAGAATAGAATTCCTAAACCTAGGCTTAGCAAGATGGAAGGTGGGCTCTGATGGGAATATTTGCTCTGAATCTTAGACAATCTGAAAGGGTTTTTATGCTTGAAAGAGAAGAGAGGCAGATAGAAGTTGTTTGAGGTAGATAGAAAAGCTGGGGAACAACCATCCATAGAAACCGCAGTGATGGTCTTGGAAATGGTCGTTGGAATGTAATACAGAGCTTAATGCTAACTCCGCCGCAAGGCATGGGTGACCTGAGTTTAGAGATATTATCTCATGTACCCTTAGCATTCCTGCCAAGCTGCAGGGGAACAGCAGGGCTCTTCCCATCATAAGGGGGGACTAGGTAGAAAGAAGGGGCTAAGGCTGAGAATACTGGGAAGGGGAGCCTCTGGGATTCAGCAGCAGAGGCTTGACTTTGACATGCCAGCAGGAGCTGGAGCCTGGCATGTCTGTCGTTGCACACACTTGGGCAGAACCCACTGAGGCTCTCCCCATGTCACCCCTTTGGAGCCACCCGTGGGCAGCAATGTGGGGGAAGGAAAGTGTCTCAGCAGAACCTGGGTTTCACTTCCTGCCTTGAACACAGAGAGTCATTATATAAATATCAACCTCAGCAGCTGCTACTCTCACCCCTCTTCTCGCTATTACTCCCGAGGCCCAGCTCACAGGCACGCCGCCTGCAGCCTCTCACTTTCCCCTGGTCCCACAGCCTTGCACCAGGCCAGCCAGGTGGGTGCCTGGGGCAGAAATGAATCACAACCTCTCTCTGGCCCTCCAGCCAGCCATGCCAGTGACCCTCGCCTCACTGAGCAGGGGAGACTGTCCTGACCAGTGGCCCACGTTAATCAAATTAAACCTCATTTACAGATGTGACAGGCAGTCAGCCCATCCGAGAGGCCACAGAATGCAGCGTCAGCACTCGAGCTGGTCGAGGTGGGGCACGTTCATAGACGTATACCTGCTCTGTGAAATGAACTTAAGTCACCCAAACTTTCAAACCTGTTTTAAGTCAGGGAGTCAGTGTAGCATGGTATGAAGAAAATTCTGGAATGAAAGATCGAAAAATGTGTTCAAGTCTCCATGCCACTTCAAATGGAGAAAATCTCCTACTAATCTTCAAATAGAAGAAACTCCTCTTTGAACATTGGCTCATAGCTGTTAGCTTTTTTTAATTTCAGAAGATATTTTAAAAAACAGAACAGAAGAGAAATCCCAGAAGTGTACATGTAATCTACTTGGCCCTAAATTTCTTCATCTTTAAAATAATGACACGAGCCATGCTCCTCATCCAGGGTTATCACAAAGAACACACAAGATACGTGATGTCTTCCTTTTTGCCTGAGTACACTGATTGGCATATAACTGTGTGTGTATATGTATAAAAGAGATCGGCAAATTGGAATCTATTATTCCAAGTTATTTTAATTACTTATATTTTAATGTTATAGCCATGGCCATCCCAGAGTCAGGAAAGCATCAGCAAAGCCCAGCAAAATGGCTTCACTGGACCGTCAAAACCGTTGATGCAAAACAGTGTTTGGGAATCTCAACATCTACATGTGACCCAACAGATATTGTCAAAATATTATGATCCATCTCACACTTGACCCATTTATGACCCAACTGGACATTTGGGATTTATTATTAAATGACAAGCAGACTACTAAGCAGTTTGTTTGGTATGGGTCCATTAAATAAATCATATATATGCTTTGACAAAGAGACTAAGGAAGGGTGGGTGTTCACCAAAATATTAACTAGTGGTAGTCTCTGGATGGTGACACTTGAGGGGGTTTAAATTTTTTCCTCCATGCTCTTGTGGAATGATTGGCCCCTTAAAGGTCATGGAGGTTCAGTACTGTTAGTTTTCCTCTTCCCTTAAGTACACATGTGTGGTATCAAGTGATGAGAAACCAAAGGTGAGAGAGCTGAAGCAAGGGACCATGGGTCCAAGCAGGGTGAGGGTATGGAGTTATTTTTTTTTTAAATCTGTTTCCCAAGAGTGATTTGTTGATCAGGGTCAGCTGTTTGTTCATTCAATCATCCTGTCAGCATTAGTTCACTGGGTCATCAAAGAGTTATTGGGTTGCCTGTGCAATGTAAAAGAAGGGCATAGATTAGCTGTCAGAAGACTGAGGTTTGAGTCCAGCTACCATTTTTCTGAGGCCATAAGCCCTTTGTCCCTTTGGACCACCTGAGGCTCCCTGATGTGTAAAATGGGACTCATAATGGATGTGAAAACTCTCAAAGAACTTCGCAGTGCTGAGCAGGGAAAGAGTTTCAGTGAAGTCAAAACACATGCCAGCAGTGCGAGAGAGAAGGGCAAGTCAAATAGAACCTGCGCTCTTAAGAAGATTATGCTCGTGTAGTTGGCTGGCTCAGTGTCTCAAAGTCTAGCAGTTTTGGCATATAGGGAAAAAAATCTCTTAGTTTGAATCCAGGAAGCCTGGGTTCCAGATTAGTCTGAGCTGTTGACATGCTGCTATGTGACAATGAGCCACATAACTTCCCCCTTTGACTCCTGTTTTTTTTTTTTTTTTTTTTTTTTTAAGCTATCCCATAAAGTGATTGTTAAGCCTGGTTATCCCGAAGACATCCAGGAGCTCAGACAGTCTGTGAAGTGAGTGAAACTGGGAAATTTGAACCATGTTAAGATATCCAGCATGAACCAATATGCATCATGTGCTAGCTTCTGTTTGTGCAGCAAAGGCACAGGAACATTACAGGCAGCAGCGATATCCCACTGGCACATCCTAGGTCTGTTGATGTTAGTCTTCTGCTCGGTCTCTGCTTCCCTGCTTAGCTTCCATCACTTTGCAAGAAAGAGAGAGTGCAGACCCTTCTACAAGATGATTTGGAATCCACCTGTGGGTCATGAATAAACATGATGGGCAGGACTGTTTGCAACACCTTTTGGCCATGTTTCTGAGTTGTTTCTCAAACCTGTGAAGTAAGACTTGAATGGAGGAGGCAGAAAGTGTGAACCCCAGCTTAGAAATCTAGAGCCCTAGGTCAAGGGCCAGCTCAACCAGTGACTGACTAGTAACATTCATTTCTTCATCATTCATTTATTCAAGAAGTATTTATGGAGCACCTACTACATGTGATAGGCGCTGGGTTCAACATTGGAGACAATGAGTAGGACATAGTTTACTCGACTATGTGTTTCCTGAAAGTAAGTGTCCTGTCCTTATTTTTCCATAACTCTGCCTTAAGAAGCACATAAATGAGTAGGATCTTTCGACAAGTAATTTCCTTCCCTGAAACTCTGTGTTCTCATTTGTAAAATGGTTTGGGAGGAGTGGACTTGATGATCTCCAAGATCCCTTCTAACCTGAGTGTTCTGGTCTGCGGTGGCATTAACCTGGTGTCTTCCAATGAGAGAAAGGTTTGCATACAGAGATGGAGCAAAGGTCGCAGAACAATCTGCAGCAGAGGTAAAATGAAACGGCAGAACCTCCGGGGAGTGCGTGAGGCTAGTAAATCCCCTTTGCCTTGAGATAAGACGAAGCCTGATCCCAAATTCAGGCCACTGTGCTGAGGCACTACAGAAGCAGTCACACGGGCTCTGGGTCTTGACCACAGCCTGCCCTCTGAGCCAGACTGGGAGCCACATGTTGAAGCTGAATGCATTCAGGCCCGAGAACCGGAATCTCTGAGATCCTGTCACAGTCTCCCTCCCCCTGCTTTTACCTGTGTCACCAAAACTCTCCGGGGATGGCGACGCCTACCTCCCGTATTACTGTGATGATTAAATGTGAAAACACATATGAAAGGTCTTTGTAAACTCTGAAGTGCTTTCTACATGGAAAATAGAATTAATATTCATGAAGGAGGTAGAAATAAAAGGGCACCTTAAAGAATAAACTGGTACCACCCCAAAGTGGATAGCTGTGTGCCAGCCATTGAAGTAAGCATTTCGTAAGAACTAGAGCATTGAAAACTCATGACATTGGATAAAGGTTACTTTTCCCCATTCTCCACATGTGGAGATGGAGGACCTGGAAGTTTAAATAACTTGATTAGGTTCACCCCACTAGTAAGTGACAAATTTAGGACTCACACAAGGAAGGCTGGCTGCAGAACCTGTGCTCTTTACTGATATGCCTTTCTGCCTCCCTGCATAAAAAAAAAAAATTTTCTAATTCAAGTTAGTTCTAGCCAGTAAACGAGACCTGAGAGCTGGGCTGAGCACTGGGCACATGACAGTGAAGACACAGGAGCATTAAGTAAATAAGAAATACGCCAATAGGTGTCAGGATGGCTGAGCGTTCTAAGGAAATATGCCAAGGAATAAGGAAATAGATACCACAAATATGATCAGTATTAGAATCATGTAAAGAAAAATGTGGCGTAGACTAGATGATGAGTGATCCACAGGCTCTGCATTTATCAGACTAGGGAACAAGGTGGTGGATAAAAAGTGGTTCAAGGTGACGCTGACAAGGTAAGGCGTTGGCCTCATGGTAAAAGATCTTGAGTGCTAGGCTAGAGTGAGCAGGGTTAGCCTGGAGCTGATAGAGAACAATGGAGTTTTCGGAGCAGGTGAGCAGTGCATCAAAGTGGAATTTTAAGAGAGTTAAACTAACTGAAAAGAGGAAAGCCATTTATCTTGCACCAGCACTATTACCATAGTCTGTGGACTGGTAAAGATGAAGTTAGATGAAAGACAATTTTTCAAGCTGGACTCCTCATCAGGGAAGAGAGGGGATGAAACTTCAAGGATTTAGTACATCACTGATACTCAAAATGGTGAAGAAGGGAGAGATGATCCCAGAAGAGTGGTTTGAAAGGATGTCGGGAGTGATATACTCCCATCTCATGCTTGACTCTCCCCATCTCATTGTAGGGGTCATGGCCTGGTTCTTGGTGGACTCCCCAGGTGATGGATAATCATCACTCCAGAAAGCAACCTGCTCTATCCTTGGACAGCTCCTCCTGATAGAACGAGTTTCTTTTCTCTTCCTCTCCTCCTTGTTGAACTACACATACTCAGCACTGTTTTATTCAAACCTAAGAATGTCTTTATCGCAACACATGCCGCGTTGGGAACCTCCATGGCCTCAAAACTTGCTTTAGGTATTAGCAAGGGAACTTTGTGGAGGTCTGAAGGGGCTGGAGCTAGGGGCTCAGGACCCTCAGGAGAGACAGACAAACTTGGCACTTTGGGGAAGGAAGTCCAGCAAGTGGGGTGAGACAAGGAGCTCAGAAAAAGAAGATAAGAAGGAGCTACTGTTTATGTGCTCTCTGCAGCCAAAGCTCAAGAGCTGGCCTTCAGGAACCACTTTGCTAGCCAGGAATAGGTGCAGTGCCCCAAATGAATCTCAACTCTGATTCCTCTTAAGAAGCCTCTATCTCTTTTTAATGAATGGCTGGAGAAATCTCACAGATCATTCCTGCAACCAATACCCACTGGCAGTGAGATTTATAAGTGCCTCCTATCCTGAGAGGGTTGCACTCTAGGGGGCAGAGGAAGGGGTGAGCAAAAAAAAAAAAAAAATATATATATATATGTGTATATATATATATATATGTAAATAATCTGCAATGTATACCTAAGTAACCATGCATCAAAACTTATGATTGTTTTTGTTCATAACATGTATTCTCAGCACCTAGAATGAGGCCTGGCATAGTCTCAGTAAATATGTGTTGAATGAATTGATGAGAGAGTAAATGAACAAGTGTCTGAAGGCATCTGATCTGAAACTGTAACGGAGTTCTTCTGACCTCCAACTTAACACTTTACTCTCTGTAACCTGGTGATATTTATTTTGTAAGGTCCCCTGCAAGGCTTGTCTCAGCAGGTAGGCATTAACTGAGGCTAGGCACAGCATCGCCTACCACTTTCTATGACAGCATTGCCCATCCCAGTACCAGTTCCTTGGCCACACGACAATCAGCAGAAGCCTGACTTGTTGAATGAACCTGGGCAAGTCCCTTAATCTCTTCCAACCCCAATTTCTTTCCTGTTAAAGAAAGAGAGCAGTACATCCAGTTCACGTTAGTTATTAAATAATTTCATTCTGGGAAAGAGCTTGACCTTGTTGAGAAAGGGAACAGATGGAACGGGCGGACACTTTCCTAAAGCCTCTCAATCTTATCAGAGCATTCAGACTCCAAGGTTGGCCCTAGGGGGCAGCTGACATTAGAGGGGGAGTTGAACCTGTGAACTTTTGGCTTAAAAGTAAGAGTTCAACTCTTCCCCCAGTTCTCTCTGGTGTTGCAATGCTGGCCAAAGCTGGCTGCTCTACTCTGCGTAAGACCGGAAACCCCAAATTGGGTTTACATCTCTCTGGCCGAGGTACCTTCCCCAGCTCCACCTCCAGATGTTCCATGGGGGTTTGAGGTGTGGAGGAGGAGTCAACGGAGCTTGGTGTCTCTCTGGCTGAGGTGAGTCTGTGCACCCGCATGCACGAGAGAGCTGGGGGTGGGGGTGTCCCAGCCTGCTTCTGTAAACGGGCGCCGCAGCCAGCCTCAGGGCGTTTTAGCCAGAAGGAAAAGTGCTTCTGTAATCACGAGATAGAGGCTTCCCCATTGCCTTTCTCAGAAAGTTTGGAGGCCATTTCTTTTTCAGCTAGACGCCGAGATTTTCCCCACATCAGTAATATTTCAATGACTTTTACAAACTCGCCTGCCTGCTTTTTAATAAGCAGGGCTTTGCATTGATGGTACGTGTGCAAGGTCTGACCTTTTCATAGGAAAAAACATTCATAACCGAAGCCTATATATAGAAGCTGAAGACGGGAGCAGATAAAGATGTAGGTCATATGACTTTTTTGTGTGTGAAGCATAATGCAAGAGGGACACAGCAGACAATTCAAAACTCATGAAAAACTGCCACCGGCTTGAGCCTTCCTAATATTTATCAAAGGCTTTCAATAATGATTTTGTTTTCATCTGGGAATTAGAATGCCACCTTCTATTCCTGAACACACGATTTTTCTCCACAGGGGAAATTCACTTAGTTTAAAAATGGATTTCACTATCTGGTTAACTCTTAACGATTCCTGTTAAAGGACAGAAGAATGGTGACCATAAAAATTTATTCAATGAACAAATATTTAAAATAATATGATTGGTAATTAAACAAATCAGATTAGTATCAGAGGCTCATCATTACCTAAGCGAACATAAACCAAACTCCTCACCGTTTAAGGCTAACGTGATTAGGAAGTTGCTTGCCTATCTGACAGTCTCCCAAGTGCCCCCCTTTATATGCTTTGTTCCACCAAGGCTTATATGTCTGTGCCTCTGTGTTCCTTTATTTTTCTTGCATTTGCTTTCTTTCATCTCTCTTGGCACTCCCTTCCTGGGCATCTCTGCATGTTTGAGTCTATTCTGAAATCTATTGCTCAAAAGCAGTCACCTCTAAGAATCTTTCCTTCTGTCCCTCCCCAAGCTCTTTTCTTTCTTTTCTCTCTCTCTCTCTCTTTTTTTTTAAGGAGCTGATCCTAGCTTCCTCTGCATTATACTTGCTAATGTCCATTTTATCCCATTTTGTTAGGCTGTAAACTCTTTGAGAGCAGGGCAAGTGTAATGTCTGAGGCACTCTGAACCCCCACAGCATCTAATACTGAAGAGCATATACAACAGGCATTGTAAAATATATCTCTGCAAAGTGTTGACTTAGTGTATAAACTTGGCTTGGATTGCACTAATGGTGATTTGTGAAGCGATTATGTATAGCTACTGTACTAAGCATTATCTCATTTGAACATCACCGGTAAACCCAGTAAGCTATTGTTATTGTATCACCTTCCACAGCTGAAAAAACTAAAGCTCAAGGGAGTTTTATACTGTCATGAAGCTGACAGAACGAATGCCAGATTCAAACTCAGATCTGCCTGGCCCAGTGGTTTGCTGGGAGCTGACTTGTTCTAGCTCACAAGAGATGATTGTTAAATTATCAGGAATTTGGAGAACTGGTTAAAACCACAGCTCTTATTAAAAATTGTGTGATTGAGTCACTTTGCTGTACAATAGAAATTGAAGAAATATTGTAAGTCAACTATACTTTAATAAAAAATTGTAAACATAAAAATAAATTAAAAACAATGGTAGGAAATACTCAAAACTCATCACTTCCTATTTATTTTATTTTATGAAGTTTTATTATCATATATGTTCTTGAAGTTATTAATATTGCTGTATCCATATATTAGAACCTTTTCCAAACTCCACATTCAGTAATGTTGCACTGGTAGCTTGAAAGTGGCCATGGAGGACCATTTATACTGAGAATATTGGAAAATATGACAAATGAGAGCTTCTTCTCCCCATACGCCTCCCACTTAGAGCCAGTTGTTAAACATTTACCAGCACACCACTGGTCTGGCCCCAAGGTCAGACAAAGATGTGAATAAGTAATAGACTTTGGGTCCAAGACTCATATAGAGTCCTCTGTTTCTGGGCTTAACTTTCACCCAGTAGGACTTAGCTTTGGACCATCAAAGATAAGCTGCTTCCTGATGACACCAAATTGACATTGGCATGGGCCCTTTAGGCTTCAGGGTTGGAATCAAAGTAACTCTTAGTAGCTATATTTTGCCTACACCCATATATCCTAAACCACTGACACAAATTTAATTATGCTTTTCATCACACCCTGGAACACATAATGAATCTCTGGAGAGTAAAACAGGAATTCCAAAGTATCAATATAAATTTATTTTCCCCAATTTACATGAGTGGAATAACCTACCGTTTTATCTACATATCCTCAGAAGCTGGATTTCACGTACACTGTTGCCATGCTATGTATCTTATGGTGGTTCTCATGAAATGAGATCTGAACTTTCAACCAGAGTTTACCGGTTTCCATACTAATTCTTTAGCTCAAGAACAGGTGTGTTAGCATCACCGGGCCTCAATTTCCTCATCTGTCCAAGGAGGAACTTGGCTTAGATGACCTTAAAGATCCTTCTGGCTCTGTTTCTAAATGATGCTGCTGGACAACTCTCTCTTCAATGGCTCAGTTTGTGCATCTGTAAACAATGGGGAGCGGGGGGTGGGGTTGAGTTGAACCAGGAAGTTCCTAATGTTCTTTGCAGCTCTGTCAGCTTGTGGATCGGCATGAAAAGGTCCGACTTCCAACTAAGGGCAATCTCCTCAGTGCCCATCAAAAGCAGCACATCTAACTTAGCACCGGAAGAATGCCAGCGGACCTGCTTGACACCCAGACCTCAGGTGTCGAGAGAGATCTTGGAGATGGAGTTGCTTTTTTGGCCAGGAACTCTAGCTGCCGCTGGGCCAGGCTGCCACAGCCCTCAAAACAAAGGGAAATGCGTAGGCGAAGGGAGCGCCTCTGCTGTTTTCTTTTAGATGGTCTAGAAGACTAAAGAAGTGAGGGCGAAATATCTGTACAGTGGTTTAGATTTGACACTCCCGCTGGGTCTGCAGGGAGGAGGGTGGGGGCGAGGGAGGCTCAAGACGTAAGAGGGGTGTCACTTTCTGTTGGACTGGGGAGACGGGGTGGTGGTGGGAAGGAAGGAGAGGGCTAGGCGGGAGCTGCTGCTGCGGTTCTCAGGGTGAGCCCAGCGCCAGCAGTCAGCTAGCACGTCTCGGTCCCTGCCCTTACTTGTTGACCCTGAACCTACAGCTCATTTGTATCTCTACGGAAAATCAAAAAGTGTTCATAACCCCTCATCTACATGTTCATCCTCATCCTCCCCCACACAACCCCTTATGCTTTTCAGGTTACGAGCCCTTTGACATCTTAAAAATCTCATCCGACCCACAAGACATCTCAGTGAAATAGGTGTTATTACTCGGACTTTTCAGAGGAAGAATCGGACCTTCAGAAAAGGAACTGAGGTTGTTCACATCACCTGTGTGTGGAGCTGAGACTGCAACAGAGCCTATTCTTCTGACTTTAAGATGAGTGCATGCCTCCAGCTCCCAAATGGCCACAAGGGTTGGAGTAAAAGTAATTCTTGACGTCAAGCTATTAGCTGAACTGACATGTTTCTGAGCGGCTGCTCGCCTGAGGACTCACAGAACCACTCTAAGGAAAGGAGGAGTCAATGCATTCCTAGACTCACTGAATCCAGGAAGTGGACAGAACCCTCACATCCTCTGGCCCACGCCTTCAATATTCAGATGGGAGGAAAAGCAGCCTACAGAGGAATATGGCACATCCAAAATCAGGTACTGAGTCAGGATCAAGGCTGGGACTTCACCCACTTGTCATTGTCATCTGCACAGACATACTCACTTCTGCTGGCTTTTTAGCCACCAGCAACATTATGAGATTGTAACTACTCTAAAAGCCTCAACATCACTGTGAGGCAATGTAACATTTTCCACCAGCATGGACAGGGACAGAAGAACCATGGATGGAGGGAGGCCAGTATGCTCCCATCCCAGCTGTCATTTTGCATTTGATCCCTTCTGTGCCAGCAACTGGATTTATTGCTGGTTAGAACAGTGACTCACGGTCCTTTGACGCCAATCAACTAATTTATCCTGCTATGCTTAGTAGGTACAAATGTTTAGCATGTGGTCAAAAATAGAGATCCCTCACCCTCCACCCTGTCATCCTGGCCCTTAACTCTTGCCTGAGCTAAGGACTTTCTCAAACCCATGTCAAACTTTTGCCTCAAATGTAATTGGCTTTATTTTAGGTATCACTGACTTGTAACCCAGTCATGAAGGCTAGCAAAATATAAAAGGCAAGACTCTCACCTAGGAGTTCCCTGCCCCAAGTCTATCCTCACTTCTTTTTTAAAACTGATTTGTCACCTTTGGCAACTCATTTCTTCTCTCTGAGCCACATTATCCCCAAATGAGAGGGTTAAAGTGGGTGAGTTTTGGTGGATTGTCTATTTTAAGGAGGTTCTTATAAGATTATGCTTTTATCAGAGGCATCTTGCTACATCTCAGGTTTTCTCTATCATCCTGATATGCTTTGGGGATGAGGCTCTGTTCTCAATGGAGTTCTGCTCTATTTCTAAAATGATGAGGAGCTCCTTGAAAGCTAAGAAGAACGATGTCAGTTTAACCTGGGTGAAATTAACTTCAGGATTAGCAATGGGGGCACAACAAACTTCAGAACTTGACATGATTTAAGCTTTCTCTCTTGCATTACAGTATTTCTTTTGAAACCTACTTCCCAGGCCAAATGGACAGGGCACCCACTGTAAGCATCTAAGAAGTGAAAATGAATTCAGAGGAAAACCCTACAGGGTTAAAAATAAATGAGGTGTTTTATTTTAAAAGTCACAGATAGCTTTGACTCTGGAGAGCTGGCTGTGTATTGATTTTTCTAACATGACTGTGAGAACTTGGGTCTGAAACTTGAGTCTCTCCATCTACTTATTCAGCTAGTATTTCTTAAGTGCCTGTGCAGTGCCAGGCAGTTTGCTATGGCTGTGGGAAAACAGCCATAATATTAATACTACCCTGATCCTAAAAAACTTAAACTCTTCCAGAGATGATTTGGCAGGTGCCCAGATCATTAGGTTTTTGTTTGTTTTGCTTTTCAGGGCCGTACCTGTGGCATATGAAGTTCCCAGGCTAGGGGTCGAATTGGAGCTACAGCTGCCAGCCTACAGCACAACCACAGCAACTCGGGATCTGAGACTTGTCTGTGACCTACATCACAGCTCACGGCAATGCTGGTTCCTTTAACCCATTGAGCGAGGCCAGAGATCACACCCTCATCCTCATGAATACTAGTGGGGTTGGTAACCTGCTGAGCCATGACGAAACTCCCGGGATCACTGTAGTTTAAGGCAGTGGCTTCAACACCAGGAGAAATCTTGGGGCTGTTCAGAGGAGGGTAACATTCTGTTTCCCTGACCGTGCTTCCCAGAGAAAGTGGCATCCTTAGTCTTGATGGGGATCAGCAAGATTTTAATTCAGTGTCAATAAGCCAGAGATGGGGGAGCTTGCTTCTCTGTGATTCTTTTTTTTTTCCTTTCATCTATAGAATGTGATAATAATAGTATCAGCCTCATAGACTGGTGAGTAATATGTGATTTCATATGTATTAAAGCTCTTAGAAAAGTTCCTGGAACATTGTAAGTGCTCAAAAACATTAATCATTATTTTTATTCTTAGCATCAGAGTAAAATTACCCTCAAAGTTTCTTACAGTCTCAAGAGCGAGATCCATGGAGGGAAGCCCCGTACCCATTGACTTTCTTCTAGGTTACAGTAAAGCCCCTCTGGTCTTCGCAGGTGTCTAGGGTGCAACTCACAACTGTACTGTCACTTTCTCCATCTCCCCCAACTTGTCTTTCTCTGTCTTTCAACCTCTAACACACACACACACACACACATACACACACATGCACACACAAAAAGTGCTTCTCTCTGTAGGAGCTGGACCGTTTATCAAAAGCTCCAGGTGTAGGAGTGTTTCAAGTGATTTTTGGAAACTGATATAATTTCAGAGATAATAGGCATCAAGATTGTGGGTGTGAAATACAAACAATAGGTGAGTTCATATCGACATCTTTACCTTGAGGAGAGGTGGGTTTTCCTTTTGGTTGCTTTTTTTTTTTTTTCCTTTTCCAAAAGCATCGTCATTTATTTGGTTTGACAACGATCTTTCCTCTGGAAATTAGACATCGAGACATACAACACAGGGGTGTAGCTGATTAATTGTAAGAAGGACTCAATCTCTTTTGAGCATGGCTTGGTCCTCCTTCAGGCATGGCAGCCTACAAAAATGAATTTGATATGAGTCATTCATTTTACATAAACCAAAGAGGTTACCCCTAAGATGAACTGTCTGGCTTACTGTTCCCCACCCCCACCGAGTCCCACACACCATCGCAGGAAGGCATTAGCAGTTTCAAAACTTGAACTTTCTCTCAAACATTTCTTTACTTGAACCAAGCAGAATTTCTACATTAAAAAAATAATTGTCACTGTGCCAGTTGTATTGAATGATTATGGACATGTTGTCTTTTCAGTTGAGATAATATTTCTCACTTACCATCACTGTGGCAAATAGTGGAGAGAGGTTTGTGCTCCTGGATCCAGCTGTGGTTTTTTTTTTTTTTTTTTTTTTTCTCTCTGGTCACAAGTGATTGTGAGAGGCTGGCCAAGATTTCTTGGTACCCCAGGATAAGGGTTGTTGCAGCTCATTTGTTCACCCCACACCTCTTCTGTTTTACAGATGGAAAGACTGAGGGCCAAAGAGAGAAAGTGACTTGCTGAAGGTCACGGAGGGGTTAGAACCTAGGTCTTCTGAATTGCAGTCCTGGCTTCTAATAATAGAACAAAAGATTAAAACACTAGCCTATAACCACAGTGCTCTTATAAAATGTAATGATATGATACAATAATATCTGGCTTGAAATGGTTGTTATGGGGATAAATAAGATAATGAATGTGAAATCTTCATACAAAATCTTAAAACACAACCTAGGTGTTTGATAAAGACTGTACAACATATACCCAAATCAAGGAAAAAATAAGAATTGTATTCTTCTTGCAAATAAAACAGAAGTTCCAAGGCCATTTGAAATGTATTTGCCTGTGTGCCTTCTTTCAGCCTGAAGTTTCCTCCATGTAGTTCGGCACTAGGGAGAGTCACGTCATTCTAGAACTAAAGATAATTTGTCTCAGTCTCTCATATAACTAGCCATCTTGCACCAAGCATAAGGGGAGGCTGAGGTCAAAAGCAGAAACATAACACTAAACTTGAAGATGGCATCTGCTGACCTAAACACAGAGAAGGAAGTCTACCCTCTGAGTGGAGGATTCCCAGCCAAACAGGTAAATAATAGCTTTGTACCACAAAGACTTCCTCCAGCGCAGAGATGATGGGGAGGGGTGGTAGAAATTTAGTTCACAAGACACGTTGGGCTGGAGACTGGAAGGACATGCTGCTCATGGGACTTTGAAGATATGGATTTGAGACAAGTAGAGTCACCTGTGAGATTGGCAGCCACACATTGCATTCTTGTGGAAGCAGGGTCAGACTTGTCTGGAGCCAACCATGGGAGGATGTTCCCATGAGACAGAGTGTGGTGTAGAACTTTCGAACAATCTAAACTGTTAAAACATGGGACAAGGTTGCCTCTGAGAAGAGAGCACATTATCCCAGAAGCTGTCTACACAGCCTGTGGAAGGGATGCTGAAGGGAAGAGGCAAACAGAAAGGGGCTGCAGACTGGATAAAGCCCCTCTGTGCTCTGCCATACCCTAAGAGCCTCTCTGAGAGTCTAGAATTCCTTTTCCCAAAGAGAAAGGATACTGGAAGAGCCACAGGAGTCAGAATGGCAATAGGCAGAATGGAAAATCCTTAGCAGCCCTACCTTTCTTCTCCCATAATAAGAGAATGATGCAGTCTTGCCCTCAGGGAAATGAAAGGGCAGGAACTTTCCAAGGCAATAAAAGGAGATGCCTCTAGTGCTATATTCAGGCAACATGTGGAAGTCCTTGCTTGCAGATGGACTGTGGAGTTTTTTTAGCACAAAGTCTTCTGTGGCTGAAGTAATGTGACCCAGATTGCGCAGCTGGGTTTCCCCATGTTAGGCAGTACCAGACCTGGAGGACCACCCTCCATGGCCTAGGAAGTACAGGGCTGGTGTAGGGTGCAGTGGGGGGAGTAGCTCTGAGAGGGGTTGTAAAATTTCTCTTGGAATCTGTGATGCTGCTTTAAAAGACCAATGGGATCATCAGAGAATGTCCTGCTGTTTATCAGAGTGGGCTCCATAGATCACTAATTCAATGAGATGCACTTTCTAGGGCCAACTTAGGGGAATGTTGCACATCCAAAGCCTCCTGCCCAGGTAGATTTGAATGTAAAGGCTCTGAGAAGGGCTGGAGCAAAGCTACCTGTTTCATTTTGAATAATCCTGCCTTTTTCTAACTATTTGACCATGGAAACCATTTTTTTTTCCCCACTGTACAGCAAAGGGATCAAGTTATCCTTACATGTATACATTACAATTACATTTTTTGGCAACCATTTTTACTTTGTACTACAGTCATCCTGAATGCTGATGCTCCATAGGGAATCCTTTGGATACAATTTTTGGGTAATCTCATGGATTCTGTAGTCACTGACACAGGGACCCACAGAATGTTCAAACTGAAAGCAACACAGGATTGAATGCCTTCCTTGACTTTTTAAATAAGGAAAGCAGAGGCCTAGAAGGGTTGTACAAAAATGATGACCTACAGCCATTAACCTTGACCTGTAAGAACCTAAAATTTAAAAATATCGACAAATGACTGTGCAACATTAGGTCATGGATTATGATGTAATATTATGTTATATATAAGGTTAGATGGGAGTTACCAGAGTAGTAGACTTGGGATTAAAAGATCAGGCTTCTCACCTGAAGTCTCTGACTTTTCCACTTTCACTGCTTGAGCCCATCATTCCACTTATTAGCGCTAGGTACTCTGTCCTCTCTAAACTGGGGGGTGGGTAATTCTTGTCTGGCTCATTTCACAAGTTCTGGTGAGAATCAAGAGAGAGAAAGGATGTGAAAGTGGTTTATAAATTGTAAGGTACTATATAAAATGTGGTGAGCCTTCCCCCCCACCCCACAGGTTGATGAATCAGTTGGCATCAGGAGGATGGGTACATTTTTCATCGCTTTCCTGCTTCTTGAGGGTGGTTTTCAGGAATCTCTCCATACCCTCTATCTTTGCACTACTTTCCTGGTTAGTGAGGTGACCTGTCACCTCTGTGGGGAAGCTCTCAGCAAAGCCTGTTGCTCGCTGCAATGAGACGTGGAGTCTAGGACCTTCACACTCACGCAGAGCCAAGCTGACTTGCAAGGGAAAGCAGGAAGCTATGGGCAGAGCCAGGCCCTCAACAGTTTGAGATATTTGGTTTCTACTTCTCATAAACACCTGTGAAGAAAACAAAGGCCTCCAAATTCTGTGTCATCAGGACTAAACAAAAGAAAAACATGCCAGCAACATTAGCATCAAGAGAAATGAGAGCAACAGACGGAATGACTCGGTTGATGAAGCCTGGGTATCTTATCTCTGGAATGTTATTGATGATCTGAGTGTAGTGTGAGATCTTAAGTGAAATGAATTGGTGGTTTCAGTTCCGGATATGGTATGCAAAGAAAAAAAAAATTGCTCTTTGAAATTCAGAGCTTCCTCGTCTGGGCTTCAGGAAGCCGCATGCCTGAAGCTGAGTGTGGAAACTGACTCATTTCTAGCCCTTTGAGATTAGCCTCTCCAGCCCCCAGACTGTGGGCAGGATCTGAGGCCTAATGGGAAACCAGAATTGGGTCCAGCCAAGCCTAGAGAAGATCTGAAGGAAGGCTATTGGACACACACCTCTTTCAGGGTGATTGGCCTCCCAGAAGGTGCTATACGCAGTGGGCCTTCTGGTCAAACTATCCCCAGTGTTTTTCAACTTGCAGTTGGTGGTAGGTGGGTGGCCTGAAATGAGAGCAAACAGAAATACAAATGCCTCTCTTATCTTGTTTTCAAAGTCATGTGAAGCAGGTTGGCTGACTGACCCACTTGGGTCAGTGGCTCTGAGTGTAAAGGAGAAGATACTTTGCCATCCCAAGCAGCCCTCGGAAGCAACGAGTTGTTCTCCCTGACTGTCCCAACCATCTGTGGCTTTGATTCTCTGGGTGTCACTCAGGAACTAGGGAGGCCAAGGAGAGGTATTTTAAATAACTTATGTCAACAGTAAAGCACGTTAGAGATCACATTTTCCCTTTACTCCTCCAACATCGGTGCACGTGATGTGTCAGTTAAACTGAAGCATGGAACCCCCAGGAGGACAGGAGGGAACTCAGATTTTCTAGAAGGACCAGTTCAAGCTCGACCCTCCAGATCTTCCATCAGTGGTTTCCAGGCTGCCTGCAGACCATCTCGGCAAGAGGAATAACCACTAAGAGGATCTTTTGTTTCAATCTGAATGGCATATTATGGAAACCCCAAACTTGTTGAAGGATAGTGAAAAGGATGCTCGTATAAATGAGAAGCCAGTGAGAGACAAGATGATATTGGAACGTGGGGACCAACAAAAGATTTGGCTCAGGGTCAAAAGATCTGAATTGACTAACTCTATGACTTCTGGCAAGCCACTTAATCTCTCTAAGCCTCACATTTCTCATCTGTAAAGGGAAAACACTAATTACAAATGAGACCACAAGTGTGAAGGCATTTTCCTTATAAATGGTAAGGACTATGCAGAAGTTCATGGTTATTACTATATATAGGCTTTGTGTGTGTGTGTCTTTTTAGGACCACATCTGCAGCATATGGAATTTCCCAGGCTAGGGGTTGAATTTGAGCTGTAGCTGCTGGCCTATGCCACAGCTGCAGCAAGGCCAGATCCGAGCCTTGTCTGCAACCTACACCACAGCTCACAGCAACGCCAGATCCTTAATCCACTGAGTGAGGCCAGGTATCAAACTTGCATCCTCGTGGATGCTAGTCAGATTTGTTTCTGCTGAGCCATGACAGGAACTCCACTATATGCAGGCTTTTGATATGAATGATTAATTTGTGTTAGAAGTGAAATTCCAGTCTTCATCACAGAAGAAGCATTTATTTTCCAAATTTTCTCATCTGGAAAGCACTCATAAAACATATTAGTCCACATTATAGATTTATTTGCATGGCACTTCCAACAAGTATCCAAAGGAACTTATGAGATGTAGAGACAACAGCCTCATCAAAACACTGAGAAAGGATTAAAACCTGGCCATGGAAGAAGAGGACAGTGAGGAGGAAGAAAACAGAATCATAATAACTTTACTGAAACAGAGTGTGATTTTGAGCTTCCCAGCAGCTTAGACAAAAAGGGAAATGCATTGTATTATATAGTCCTTTTCATCCAGTAATGGGAAAATAGATATGTATGGCTTGGGAAGGGGGACCACATCCTTCCATACCCTAAACTCCACAAGAAATGTATCATGGGCATATTTATTTAAGGCACTTGGAAAAATAAAATTGGCAGGATCTTCAAAAGGAGATGCAGTAAAGATACCATTCCAGTCCAACCACTAAGCAATATTTCCCTCTGTGAATCAGTGCTTGCCTTCCCAGAACAAACAAACAGCAAGATGATTAATAGAAGGAGCATACTGCCTTTAAAAAATAGGGCAGTGAAAATCAGAATGTTTGCCCCTGTCTGGGGCATGCCTCTGGCCCAGGGACTCGTGGAGGCAGTCACCATTCATTAGCAGAGTCCAGTCAGCAAGGCAATCTACAAGGTGCCTTGCACAAGGTCACCTGGCGTCTCTGAAACTGACTCTGCATTCTGAGTTCCTTAATACAATTTTTTAGGTCACAGTGTTCTAGGCAAATCTCTCTATTGATGTACATCTCTCATGCAAGATTTAGATCACCTCTTTTCGGGCAGCACTCCATGGAAACACCGCCCATGATTCCTGAAGTGGAAAGTGATTGGGTCCCAGTCATGCCCAGCTGGAGTGGACAGTGGGTCTGCAGTTGACCTGTGGCTGGAGAGTTGGCAAGCCTGAGACTCTCAGAATCTAGTCTTTAGTGGCTATTATTATTTCGATGCTGTCGTAAATTCCTGTTTACCTAAGATGGCTAGGGAATGGGATATTCTGGGCAATGGAAAATTCTGGTTCATCTGGTTACCATCTATATGATTTGCTGACTCTTGGTTTCCAAACGGTAAATTACAACACATGTTGCTAAACACTAAAATCATACACTAGCATGATTTAACCTTTTTTGATAATTCATAAGGTACTTCAAGATCTTTTAGCATTCAATGTTATCATTAAGATTGTAACCTCCTTTTCTGGAATCCTTGGTGCAAATGCAGAAGGTGTGACAAATTGAGCTGCCGCTGCACTAAGTCCCCCATCAGGAATTGCTGTTGTGGTTTAGTTGAATCATTTCATGCTGGATATCAGTTTGTTGGCTAGTGAGATAGTAAACATAAACACATTAGCATAGTGTCTGGTAAATGGTAAGTTATTATTTTACCATTTCTTCCTCTCACAAATATCAGGGGAAAAAAAAAAGAATCTGATTCATTGAATTGGCTGGTTTGGCTTCTGTACAAATACAATTCATAGTTCATTTCATTAGTTCTGGCAAGGACCACAAGAATAATATGCCTGATTCCCTGGATTCTTAGAAAAGAAAACTAAGGCCAGAGAGAGAGAGCATGACTCTGCCATAGTCTCGGGGCTGATAAGGCTTAGACTTGACGTAGAACCCACATGTCCCGGAGCTAAGGCCAGGGCTCTTCTTAGCAGTTTGACTCCTATAACATGCAGAGTTTCTGCACAGAGGGAAAGAGAGGTCAAGGGATTCTGGGAAGTCACCACTATTGATACTGTTTGAAGGTCCTCAAAGTTCCCTCTGTATAAAAGCCCAGCCCTGGCCTTCAGACAATTCACAGAGTAAAGGACTGATGAAGTCCCCAGGATCCAGTCAAAATGAAAACTTTTCAAAAATAGCCCAGAGCCATACAGCTCCCCACATTGGCAAGAGTCACCTTCCAAAAAGCCACCAGACAGGTTTAAATTCCTAGCATCTTTCTTCCTTTGCCTGTTTTGCAGCTCGATTCATTCCTATCTCTGCCTCTTGGGTACTTTCAAAAGTAAGTTTGTGCTCACCTAACTTCCAAATTAATTTATGTTAAAGTCCCTCCCTGTGTAGAAAGGGGAAGAAGGAAATGAATGATTTTGATGCTGCTTGCATTTTTTTAAAGGCAGGACTCAACTGCTTGAAAATGAGTTGCTCTTTGGATTTAGAAGTGTTTTCCATGGTTTCAGATTCTGACTTGTTTTTTTTCTTCCTACTGATCTTTGCACACGCTTTCCTGCCTTTGATCCTGGGCCTGGAAATCTGCTGTTTGCACAGGAGTGACCAGAGGGCTGAGATCTCTCCTGCCTTCTAGAGTGAAGGAGGAAACCTCATGTGAGGCCAGTGCTAAGGTCTGAGGGCTCGCAAGACTCCCAGTCTTACATTGCCTGAAAGGTACTTTTGGTTTCTGGCATCCTATAGCACATCTTTTTTTTCTTTTCTTTTTTTCCGGCTGCACCTGCAACATATAGAAGTTCCGGGGCCAGGGATCAAACCCGTACCACAGCAGTGACCTGAGCCATACAGTGACAATGCTGGGTCCTTAACATTCTTCACCACCAGGGAACTCCTATATCACACCTTTTTAGCATTAGGAGATTTGTCAGAGCTCTCTGTGTATGTGTACGTGTGCGTGCATCCTGATATTTTCTGTAAAAGTGTAAGGAAACAGTTAGAGCAAGGTCTCTGCACTGTTTACGTCTCCCCACTCAGGATCTTCCAATGGCCCCACTGCCTACCGGGCGCATTTTAACCTTGGATATTGGTACTCAAATATAGGAACAGGGCCTGGCCAAAAATTGGCACTGGGTAAATATTGTTTGAATATAAACAAGGCAGGTGTCTAGGACCTAGCTTATCCCTTCTGCCCCACCTCTTCCAGAATGTTGAACACCCCCTTCCCTCTCTTATACATCTTTGCTGTAGTTGAACACACTGCCCACCTTCCTCCACTGCCCTGACTCCGGTCCCTCCACACCCCTGTTCGAGAACGCTTGCTGACCCACATGTTCGAAGTAAATTTCTGTCTGCTGAATACAGGTGCTCCTTTGTGAAGTATTTCCCAACTCCTTCTCCAGGCTTCATTCACACGGACATCCTCTATCATCTTAAGTACCTAACTGATCTCCCTCACTCAAGTATAACCTGGAGGACAGGACCCATTTCATCCCTCTCTGAGTTCCCCACTACCCCGAGCAGAGGGCTGAGCACGTGGCTGCTGCCCAGACAGGCTCTTTCGCTTGAACTGTAACCTAGTCACCTTCTCCTCTAGCTCGGTAGAGAAGGAATGGTGTGTCTTTATTCTTTTCTCCTCCATTGAAAGCTGGGTTAGGAATTATTTCTGTCCTCACCTCTGACCTAAATCTACACAAGTATATCCTGATAACCACACCCACAGATGATGGGGTGAGCAAAAATAGCCGCTGGAACTGTGTAACATAGCGGCCCATGCATGCCTCTCCAGGCCCTTGCTCAGCCCTGGAAATTTACAGGAATGTATAGTTGTGCTCTTGCTAAGCCAGCTCGAAACCTGTTTTGCTTGAGGCTTCTTCCCTCAGCAGGTATGTCGGGCTGTGATAAGTGTTGCCAACTGGGACAGGAGGACACCCAGCCTGTGCCCAGGCTTTATTTATCCCAGTGCAGCAGGGCTCCACCAGCTTTTTGATCATGAACCAGGGAGCCCTTTGAATTCTTTCAAGCCAAGAAGGCGTTCTGAGGCAAATGGCAATAACCAAGCATGACTTAACGGACTCTCGGAACACGGGACGTCAGAGCTGGAGGTAACTTTCAGAATCACCAAATCTGACTCTTCATTTCACAGATGACAAACCAGATTAGCATTGTTTTGCTGTTAAAATGAGGGGAATAGACAATATGCATCCATTTAGGAATTCCCATCCTTCCATTCAATGGTCTATCAATCAACTCATCTGCTAACTATCCACTAACACTAGGTACCCAGCCCTCCTGGGTTCTGGATATAAAAGCATAATTGTGGGAGTTCCCATGGTGGTTCAGTGGGTTAAGCACCCAACCTAGTGTTCATGAGGATGCTGGTTCGATCCCTGGCCTCATTCAGTGGGGTAGGATCTGGTGTTACCACAAACTGTGGCATATGTCACAGATGCAACTCAGATCTAGTGTTGCTGTGGCTGTGGTGTAGGCTGGCAGCTGCAGCTCAAATTTGACCCCTGGTCTGGAAACTTCCATATGCTGCAGATGTGGCCCTAAAAAGAAAGAAAAAAAAGCATAGCCAAGACACGGCCCCTGCTTGTCATGCATACACACATGCATAATTATGATTCAATGTGATAAATTATAGTGCAAGTGTGAACGAAGCATGTTCTGGGTACAGAGAAGGCAGTGACTGGTCTGCTCTGCATGGAAGAGTGAGGGGAGGCTTTTAAGAAGAGGAGACATTCAAACAAAACCTTGAAGAAAGGGAAGGCATTCTGTAAAGGAGGGAGGAGGGTGATCAGAGAATGAGGGCAAGCCTGTGCCTGTGCTTTGCCTCAGAAGAGTGGGCAGCATGCCAGGAGGGCAGTGGGCTTTGGTGGGATCCCAGAAAAGGCCATGTGGTGTGAGGTGCAGGCATGTGCTGTGGCCAAGGTGAACGTGATGCAGAAGCCTAGGGTGGAGATCTTGGTAGCTGTGCCTACTGCCTGAGCTTTATCTTGGGGGTGACAAGGAACTTTAAAAGTTTCCATATGGGGAGTTCCCGTTGTGGCACAGTGGAAATGAATCCAACTAGTATCCATGAGGACTCGGGTTCAATCCCTGGCCTTGTTCAGCAGGTCAGGGATCTGGTGTTGCTATGGGCTGTGGTGTAGGTCACAAACACAGCTTGGATCCTGTGTTGCTGTGGCTGTGGTGTAGACTGGCAGCTGCAGCTCTAATTCCACCCCTAGCTTGGGAACTTCCATATGCTGAGGGTGCATCCTTAAAAAGAAAAAATAAAAAAATAAAAAAAGAGTTTCCATATGGAGCTGTGTCACATCAAATGTACATTTCATTAAGGCCTCTCTGGCCACAGTAAGAAGAGATAGAGACTATAATTGGGGCTCTTGTAATTGTCCTGGAATAGTAAAGGCAGCCAGTGAGCTTTCAGATGTGTAAATCAGATCATGTCACCTCCTTCTTATGACCTTCCATACTCTGTATCTGTCTGTGAACTGGATTTACTCTTCATCATAAATTCCAGCTTTTATTTTTTTAATAGTGCTTACTACTGTATTAAATCATCTTGCTTATTTGTTTGCATGTGAATTGCCTGTCTCCAGTCCTAAAATGAGAGACCCATCCAGGCCAGAGCCACGTGTGTCTTAGTCACCACTGTATCTCTGGATTTAGTACAGCGCCTGGGAGGCAATAGGAGCCTACAAAATGTTTGCAGAATGATTGATGAGAATTTGACCTCGGGAAGTGATCCTGAGGACAGAGAGAAGATGGCCTTTCAAGGTGGAAACATGAATCCTCCCTTTGTAGATTCATTATGTACTTAATGAGTGAATGGTAGCTGCTCCTCCTCAGATAGAGGATGAAGTTTTATGATCTTAACTGACTGACATTACTACCCACATCTGAGAATTTTTATGGCAGGCAGCCCCAGCTTTCCTCTTGCCCTCTTCACTCCAAGTGTTCCTACAAATTATCAGTCCCTGGAATGTAACCATCCAAGGATCCTCTCCTGGTACTTATATTCTAGACTTGGCTCAACCACCAATCTTGTAGAGTAGACAAGCTACTTTTCTTAGGGTTTCTTTCACTGTAAAATGAGAATGCCAGCCCCGGACCTGTAAGATGCTTTTTAACTTACATGCGATGATTCTCAAGTTTCCTGAATTAGGGCAAGAGTTCTTCTGTTTTTGTTTTTTAAGTATACAATGCATATAACATTTTAAATATATAATTTATAATTTTTATAAATTTATAAACATATTTTTAAGTATACAACATGTATACAATGCATATAACAATGATTATATGCAAAATCTCATAAAACAAAATACCTCTTTTATATTGCTCTATTGTCCCTTTCAATTTCTGGCCATAAGAATTTTTACAGTTATAATCAGAGTGCATGGACAATTTTATGTTCCACTCTTATCCTTGAACATTATTTGTTATATGCCTTCCAAGTTGCCACAAAATCCTCCCATTTATCATTTTACTGGTTACATAATTTTCCAAGGAGTTAATATACCATCAATTATTTAACCATTCCCAAATTGTTGGGAATTTGGATTCTTTCCAGGTTTTCATATTTTAAAGTGCTCTGAACATACAGGGTGTTTTTGTTTTTGTTTTTTTCTTTTTTAGAGTTATTTTCCTTAGGGTAAATCCCTCAGAGTGGGATTATTAGGTGAGGTTTATGGCTCTTGAAAAGTATTGCCAAATGGCTCTCCAAAAGGATTGTTTCAATTTGTATTCAATTTGTGTTCCACGCATGAGTGTGCCAGTTTCACAGAAACCTTGCCAGCATGTTTTTAAAAATCAATTTCCTTTATTTTTTTTCAGGTTGAACTTGTATGAAATGGGGCTTCCTGCTTGTTGCTGTATCGGAACTATCATCAGTCAGGCTAAAGTTATAATACAGCACTTGGCAACTGGAAGCACTCAATAACCAGTATTGTCATTATTATAGAAAGAGG
The DNA here is from genome assembly GCF_016906955.1 of Phacochoerus africanus. NCBI lineage: Eukaryota > Metazoa > Chordata > Mammalia > Artiodactyla > Suidae > Phacochoerus > Phacochoerus africanus. The sequence goes on along the minus strand of NC_062544.1, from coordinate 205,899,305 downwards.
GATCTTAGGAGAGCCAAGCATGCTTGTCCTACACTCGAACTCAATTTTTTTCCATCATGGTCTCTGGTTAAACTCACTCAGATACATACCCCTTACCTTTAAGTTTCCCGCAAAGTGCCACCAAGCATCCTCTACTCCAAGGTGGCCAAGGTTTCTTAGAAGTCACGGGTCAAGCTCCATCAGTCACTGATTATCTCCTCCCTTCAACTCTCTATCAGGAGATGGTCCTCCCTAGAGACGAGAGGCTGACTTCTTTCCCCTGCAAAATGCTGTTTCCATTCATCTGAAGGCATTCTCCAAAACTTCTCCTATTCTTCACCTTCCCTAAGATAGCCCTTTGACTATTGGAAGATGGTAAATTAGTTCCCCAATGGGTATTTTCTTCTTCAAGTTAGATGTCTCATTTTTAAATCTATCCATATATAGGATAATATTCAGATTTTCACCGTCCTCATTGCTCTTATTCTCTGAGTCCCAGTTTGTAAAGTTCTCCTTTTAAGTGTTGGGCCTTTTCGTGTATTAAGAATTGCTGAGTATCTTCCGAGTGACAAGCAAGATGTAAGATGAATAAGCCCTTGTTCCTGGCCTCAATATGCTCAGCATTCAGTGGGTCAGAGAGAAGCTCAGGTCGCCAAGGTTTTGGTTTTAAAGAACTCTGAGGCTATATACTAGAGTAGGTCAGGGGGTGACCCCCTCAGGAGAATCCATTGGTCCTTTGTAAAACCAACCCTATGCATGCTTCATTGGTAAAATAATGACTGTCCTACTGAGCAGAAATTATTATATTATGTTTGGTAGAAATATTTCAGCATCCCTCAACCTGATTCTGAGGTTCAGACCATGAAAAGGGCTCTAGAAAGAATATGAAATGACCACCCACCAAACAGCTGATTGAAAACCACACCAATGAGGGAGGCTCAAACATCCATGCAGATGCATTATTGCAGCTGCTGGCTGTTTAGGGAGCCAGTACAAATCTAAGAAAAGCTAGTGTCTGGAGTTCCCATTGTGGCTCAGCAATAACAAACCCGACTAGTATCCATGAGGATGTAGGATGGATCCCTGGCATCCTCAGTGGGTTGAGTATCTGGTGTTGCTGTGGCTGTGGCATAGGCTGGCAGCTGCAATTCTCATTCACCCCCTAGCCTGGAACCTCCATATGCCACAGGTATGGCCCTAAAAAGCCAAAAAAAGAAAAAAAAAGAAAGAAAAGCCGGTGTCTTAGGGAAGAAGAAAGTGAGCCTACTGTGAACCAGCTGAGAAATAAATGGAGAAAACTCTGATCTTGTTCTGACATTTTTGCATGACCTGAGGTAGGTCGCTTAACTTCTTGGAAGTCACTTTCTTCTATAGAAATGGGTAGGGTTGGATGGCTTATTTGATCTGTAGATGTCCCTTCCAACTCTGACAATTTATGATCCACAGAACAGCAAATCCTAGCTTGTCAAATGCTTTCAATGACTTCTTGCATCCTCCCTCACCCATTCCAGAAAAGCACAAAAAGGAAGATGACCTCGCTCGTCACTGGGCAGATGTTGGAGAGTCCATTGGGATTCCATAGTCTCTGTAGCTACTATGGTGATTATGCCCAGTGGCAGCTAAAATCTGGTGCTGGCAGGATTTGCACCCCATTTAGTGAGCCTGGTGCTGTAGCTACTGCCTCTTACTTCCTCTCATTAAGGCAAAGCACTGTCTTATTTGGTTTTGTTTTCCCTGCATGTTTTGAGTTTGCTGCTTCCCAGCTCTTGTTATTAGAACAGACATAATTAATAACTCCTGGCACATGGAGCAGCCAGATTGGACAATCTTCCTTTTGCTTTCTTGAACTGTCTTCTGAGCAATCTGCAAGCCTGAATTTATAGCCTGGACCCCGTATAGTGGATTGTTTTGTAATCCCCAGAAAGAATCAGGAACTCACCACATTGCTAGCTTGAAAAAATAAAAATTCTCTTTGTAGTTCATAGTGGAAGTTTTATCCAACCTCTTCAGTTAAGAACTGAAAGCCACATGTGGTCTCATCCTTTCTTAAACCTCTCTTGAGAAGATGATTCTGTGGGCTTCTTTGGTCACCATCCTAGAATTTCCCATTGGGGATCATCAGGCTCACCGGAAGTTGGTTCTTGAGGTCTAATCCACTCACCTTCTGTGGTAGCCTAGATCCATTTCCTTAGTAGAGATTAAAAACAGAGAATTGCCATCTCATTTTATTTTTTTCCATGACTGGAAAAAAATTATTTAATACTTTACCAGAGTCCTCTGTTTTCACCCTAAGCAATCACAGTTCCTTGGTCTTTTCCACTTCAGGAAATACTCCACAACACCAGGCATTTCCAATCCTGTCATTTGAACCCTCATTTTTTCGTCCATGTTTGTTTAAATTTATAGAACTGAAAGCGGACAAGTGTGACTATTCAATAATATTCATAGAGCCACCACTTTTTTCTCAGTACTGTGGGGGACACAAATTTGAATAAAATTGCTGCTGTCCAGTAGCTTACAGTTTATGCTCGTAGTAATTACAATACAGGGCTGAGCTATGCTGAGTGACAACAATAGTATAAATTAATCTGCATATTGGACCTCCTGGAGTGCTTACAAAACTATTGAGGGCTGTGTCCCATTCCCAAAGAAGTTTTGCTTTAATTGGTTTGGGGGTGTGCCCTGGGCTTTGGAAGTTTTTAAAAAGTCTCCGGTGATTCTAATGTGCAAACCACTTCAGGGACCACTAGCATATCCAAAGGACTGAGAAACAGATGTATACACAAAAGACATTTTAATAGAGAAATCAAGAAAGTTTTCACAGAAGCGTTTAGTGTAAACTTCCATTGGAGATTCCATTTAACAGTGAGGATTAAGTTTCTGGCTTTCAGGTGATGCAGACTGGGATTTGAACCTCACCGCCTGTCTGTTAGTGGCTGTGTGTTCCTGGGTGAGTTACCCCCCTTTCTGAGGGGCAGGCATGGGCAGGAGTACACAGAATCTGGGGGAATGGAGGGCACATAAAGGAAGCAGTTGGAGGCAAGGTGGCAGGTAAGGGACATAGTTTTTCCTACTGAGCAAAGGGGCTCTTTTAGGAGGGTAGGTTCAGAGGAAACAAAGAAAGTGGTGGAGGAGAGAGATGTTCGAGAGAAGAGACTTTTCTGAATGTCACAACATCTCTCCTCTCTATCCACCCCACCCGCCCAAATCAGTTGAGTATGTGTTAGGAACCAGAACACAAATCTATGGCTAAAAAGCCAGACCAGAGTCATGTCTGAGCAACTGATGCTCACGAGCAGAGTGTACTTGTAGCCTCTCCATCAGCTGCTTCCTCTCTCTGCTACTTGGACTCTTCCACACTCCCATTGAGAGCAAAGGAAGTTATGAAAACAATTCATATCAAATATATGATGAAACATTGACAGAATTAGACATTGAGACTGAAGAAGACAAGGCTGAGAAGACAATACCTTTACTCTGAATATATCCAGTTCTACCCAAGTTGGCATTAATTGTTTTCAAGGTTCCTTTGTAAGGCTTAAGTAACAAGTGGTTATTACACTGAGAATGTTGGTTCCCTAGGTACTGTCATGAGGCCCATGGCAGGGCTAAAAGGAAATAAACCTACATCTACATGAGAAGAACTCATTTTGTTAGGGTAGACTGATGAATTCCAACAAGAATGTCCCACAAATTGCAAATGTGTGGAAGAGAAAGCTGTAGATATTTTGCAGAATAGAATCACGTCATACACTGAAGGGGCTAGAAAGGCCTTTGAGCTTCGTTTCATCCAACCCTGAATGTGTATAGATGAGGATACGAGGTAGCATGATTTTTACAGGGACACACAATGAATAACTACTGCTGAGGGGGTGGCAAAGTAGGTGTTTTGTCTCCTGGAGCTCATCTGTTTTAAGAAAAACAATCTTTGGTTTTCAATTAGGAAGAGCTGGGCTTTTATGATGAGTTACTTTACAACCATTGAGATCTGTCACATCCCTATATCATGACCAATCACAGGATTCTCTGTGCACTTTGTAAATCAACCTGATTTGTTGAGTCTAACTTGTTATTCTAATACCATTGCTTTCCTTTGACTCTTTTTTTTTTGCATCAATTTTACTCTTAGTGTGTTAGAAGCATCATCAATGAAATGGTCAGTGAAACTCCTTTGCATAACAAGGAAGGGTAAAAACATAAGTGTCTTTATTCCACCTGTACTATGTTCTCATCATAGGAGAAGTTATATTTATCATTATCCACTATGTGTTTATATACATTATTTTTTAAAGTTCTCTCAACAGCACCATGAGGTCTGTACTATTACTATCTTCATTTTGCACAGGGAAACTGAGCCTCGGAGAACTGAAGAATTGCCTAAATCTCATAATTGGCAAGGGGGTGTGGGATGAGGTTAAATCCAGGTCTGACTGATTCCCAACCCTCATCTTTTTTCCCTTCCCTGGGTGACTTTCTGGATATATTTATTGCCCTGGAGCGGGAAAGCTGCCCAAGGTCTGTTGAATGGCCTGAGTGTGCTGTTTTCCCACAGTGCTTTGCTGCTTTATTCTTTAGAAGTGCCTAATTATTTCACTCAGTGAGACCTCGAATCTTATTCCAAACAACTGGCTTCCAAAGAATTGGCTATTTTCCCTGTTTTTAATGTTGGGGAAAGAAACCCAACCAGCTATTTTTCTTTTTCACTCTGTTACTTTACAAGAACAAAAATAATCATATTAAGATGTCAAAAAATAAATTTTTAAATGTGCAAATGTGAGAGAAAGACACCTCCTGTCTGGGAGACTCCAAAGAAATGGAAATAGACTCATGTGTGTTCTTTGTGTGAAATGCAGTGGCCACAATTCAAATTAAGATGTTAATAGGACATTAATAGGAATGAGCTGGGGGATAAACACAGGATTGCAAAATGAGTTCACAAAGTCATGTAAGTGAGAAGCACATTATGTGATTGGGACTCTGTGCCTTCTTGTCTCTATTATCAGTGCTGACCCTGTAGAGACAGGCTTTCTTCTTGCTACTGCGTCTACTGAAGAGATTAGAGTAGCTTCTCTGCACTCAGCCCTGAGCCAGTTAAGTCAGCAAAGCAAAGGCACTAGTTTGTGCCCTTTAAACAATGAGGTCCTACTATATAGCACAGGGAACCATATCTACTCTCTTTGGATAGACCATGATGGAAGAAAATATGAGAAAAAGAATGTATATATTATGTATGACTGGGTCACTTTGCTATACATCAGAAATTGAAAAAAAAAAAAATGGAGTTCCCGTCGTGGCGCAGTGGTTAACGAATCTGATTAGGAACCATGAGGCTGCAGGTTCGGTCCCTGCCCTTGCTCAGTGGGTTAACGATCTGGCGTTGCCATGAGCTATGGTGTAGGTTGCAGACGTGGCTCAGATCCAGCATTGCTGTGGCACTGGCGTAGGCTGGTGGCTACGGCTCCGATTAGACCCCTAGCCTGGGAACCTACATATGCCGCGGGAGCAGCCCAAGAAATAGCAAAAAGCCAAAAAAAAAAGAAAAGAAAAGAAAAGAAATTGACACAACATTGTCAATCAACAATAATTCAATTAAAAAAATTTTAAAAGAGCTCCAGTACAGCTGATGAACTTGACTTTGGTTACAGGGAGCAAAGTTTATGCCAAAGAAACTATTAGAATTCATCTTGCCATGCAGGCTAAGTGTCAGGGTTGAATGAAGTGATGCCACCGATTTGAATGACAATAAAGTCTTACAATGATGGAGCTGGAGGGAACCCCAGGGATACCAGTTGAAACTTTCATTTTATACATGAGGTTTCCAGGGAGAAGAAGGGGCTGATCCAGGGCCATACAGTTAAATCATGGGAATAATCTCGACTACTTGTTTTAGGTACCAGACCCTGTGCTACATGCTTGATCTATTCAACTTCTCATATAATCCCTGCCAATGCCATGAGGTTATTATTACCACCATTTGGAGATAAGTAAACCAAGGCATCCAGTTGGGAGTTGCTTGCCTGAGATTACACAGCAATTAAGTTATAGAGGAGGGATTTGAACACCAGTACATCTGACTGCAAAGCCCATCTTCCTTTTAACAATTAACAGAAGATATGGGAATGGTGTCCAGAGCCGAGTTCACCTTGGTAATGCTTCCTTTGGCATAGAGAAGTTTTGAGATTATTCAGTGACTTACTCCATTCTTATTTTTCTGAGGGCCAACTCTAAGCAGATTGGGGCTAGACCCCAGGGATATAAAAAATTAGTAAGTGCAAGTTCTTCACCTTTTGGATCTTAAAGAACAACAGAGTGACTGACACATGGACAGGAAAATTACAGTACAGTGTGGTGTTATTATAGAGAGATAATCAAGGGCTATGGGAGATCAGGACAGAGCAAATAGTTCTGCCTGGAAGCAATGGCCTTGCAGAGATAGTGAAAATGTGAGTTGGGTCATGAAATATGACTGAGTTTTCCTCAGAGAAGGGAAAAGATACATTCTAGAAAAGGGGAACAGTATGTGCAAAAACCCCAAATTGTGAAAGACATCGGTACGTTGGGGTAAGAAATTCAGGGTGAGAGCTTGAGGTGAGGAGGCAGGTGACAGTATCAGGGGACAGATTGTGAAGGATGTTACATGACCCCATCAAGGAATTTTTTTTCAAATCTATAGGGGTGGATCATCAACAGAGATTCCTAAGGAAGAGCATGTCATGGTTAGAATTGGGCTTTTGTTTGTTTGTTTTTCTGTTTTTGTTTTTTTGGCCGCACCCATGACATGCAGAAGTTCCTGGTCCAGGGTTTGAACTTGTGCCACAGCAGTGACCTGAGCCACAGAGCAGTGACAGTGCTAGATCGTTAACATGATGCCAGGGAACTCCTAGATTTGTTTTTAAGACGATAACCCAAGGAGACGTGGAGGACAGAGAGAAGATGTTACAGTGGTCCTGCTGAAAACTATTGAGGGCTTGAGTCAAGGAGCTGTGGATGGAGAGGCAGGATGGATAAGAGATATTAGCTTTTATAGTTAAGCTCCTAGGGTGCGATGACCAGCATGTAGAGGGAGAGGGAGGAAGTGTCGAAGATGAGCCCACAATTGCCAGCTCTAGTGCTGGAGTGAATGCAAAGCCTCTGACCAAAGAATGGGAAGCAGGTTGAATAAAGCTTGGGTGAGTGGTGAAGGAAAGGGGCTTCTCTTCGGAGCCTGCTGTCTTAAGCTTCTGCACAAACACCCCACTGGAGATGTGGGGTGCATTTGGGAGGACAAACATGGTGGTTGGGAGAGAAGGAGGGGTTGGAGCTAAAGATTCAGGAGAGCTCAGGTTATCGACTGTTCTTAAAAATCTAGAATCAAGTGAGCGTCCTCAGGGAGATCTTGCGGGGCAAGAATAGATGAAACCCCACGGTAGAAGGTGAGAGTACTCTAGGGCCCCTCTTGGACCCAGAGTCCCTTAGCAGACTCAGACCCAGAGTCCCGTAAGGCAGATTCTCACTGGAGTCACCCTGGCTTCCTTGAGTGGGACGTGGACAAAGAGGTCATTCCATGCTGACCTCAAGATCTCTGCAATGTCTCTACTAATTTACAATGTGTTCAAATAGTATTCTAAAATTATTAACCCAATAACTATTTATTGAGAGCATAGTGCCTGGTGGGGCATGGAGTGATGAGTCAGTCTCTGCCTTCAAGGAGTTTCTGTCTAAATTAGGGGGAGCTAAACAGCAAATTAAACAGCAAGTGTGAAAGTGCTTAACAGGATACCTGATTTCATAGGTGAGAAGTTATTTTCATTTAAAAATTGAAAAATTGATATCCATAAGTATCTGCGAGAAAGAATATAGACAGGTCTAAGGAAGAGGATATCCTAGATTTAGTAGAGCTGTGAGGGAAAGCGTCTTAGAAGAAGTGGGATACAGGCCTGAAATGAGGCTAGGGTTGGAGCAGGCAGAGGTGGCAGTTGTTGGGGATGGGGACTCATTGTCTGATAAGCAACTCTGTTTCCAGGTGGGACCAATGTCAAGAAAGACCCCAGGCAGAGTCATGCCTCCTGTCTCATTCACAGCAGTGGATCGTGAGCACCCAGACTCACGCAGACCCTGGGCTCACAAGGCTGAGCAACCATAAGCAGGGCTAGTTCCCAAGAAGGGTCAGAGGGCTCTGGCCCCCTCCCTGCCCCCATCCTGACTCATTGTGGGACAGAGCTGTTTTAGTGCTTCATTTCCCTTGGTCAAACCAGGACGATTTGAATGCACCTGCCTTTCTTCCGTCCCTGCCGCCTGGCGAGGGTGGCCGTTGCGAGTGTTGGGGAGCGTTTCCTAATTGTGGTCCTGTGGCCCAAGCGCCACGTGAGGGCTCTTGGCGGTCTCACTCAAATGAGGTGGGGGCCGGCTGACTGCTCAGCCGTACTTGGAGGACACCTTGGTTATCCCTCCCCAGTAGACCTCTGGTCTGGTTTTGAAGTTTGCAAATTTCAGAAGCTTTTGCTGCTCATTAAAAAAGGTGAGGGGAGGAGGAGGGCGAAGTGGAGTTCCAAGTGCCAGATAGCTGCCAGAAGTCAGTGGTGCTCTGTGTCTCACCCTTGTGTCCCCACCAAGGACCTCGCAGTGGCTCCCTCTCCACCAAATGAGACACATTTGAAGTGCAGAGCAGATAGCTTCATTGAAAAAGAAAAAGAAAAACAAAAACAATAAAATATCACCATGCACCTGGAAGGGTCAGGATACTTTCATGCAAAGTGAATTTTTTGGGGAACACCTAATTCATGGGGCGAGGGGTAGCCCTGTTTATCTGCAAGGTCACAGGCCCTTGGCTCCTCTATTCAGACCTCTGCTTCCACCAGCCACACCTGCGTGGTGGCCAGGAAACCACAGAACCCTGAGCCAGCATCCCCGGGGACCTCGAGACAGTTGGGGTCAGTGTTTCAAACAGGCGATTAGAGGTGTTGACCTGTTTGAATTCTTTTGGTCTCCAGGGCAATTGTTGATGATGATAATGATGATAATATGATGATGATGAGAATAATACCATCAATAACTTTCTATAGTCGTGAGTCATACTGCTACAAAGCACTTTCACATTTATTGACTCGTTTTCACTCAAAAATACACCGGAGATCCTAGTCACCTTCACAGTATCCCCCCCAAGATAAACTACCTATAGCAAAGCAAACTTATATGTGGATTCATTGTTTAGAGCTGCACGTGGTGGAATTTTTCAGATTTGCATTGTGGTCTTGCCCTTACCAGCTGGGTGACCTTGGACAAATCACTTCACCCCTCCTGGCCTTAGCTTCTTCATATGTAAAATGTGTTAATAATAACTGTCTCAGAGGATTATTGTAGGGATTTAAATGACTTCATGTAAATAGAAAAGGACATTATAGCCTCTAAAGCATTATGCAAATATTAATTACCATCTATACTGGGTGAGCTATTTGCAAAAAATGAATGTAAATATAGTTTTGAGATGGCGGGTATGATGTGCCTGAAAGAGCACTTTACTTGGAATCAGAAGATCTGGGTTCTATTTTGACCTCTACACATCAGGTGCCACACTTTCAGACAGACAAACAGCCATGCAAGTGATGCATTTACAAGTTAAAAAAAAAAACAAAAAACGGCTACCACCATCCACCTGCTGCCTTGTCACCTGTAGTAGGCTAGGTAATGGTCTCAAAGTTTCTCATATCCTAATCCCAGGGATACCTGCGAATACATTACCTTATGTGGTAAAGAGATTTTATAGACATGATTGTGTTAAGTAATTTGAGATGGGAAGATTATCCTGGATTATCCAGATGGGCCCAATGTGATCACAGTGGTCTTTGTAGGAGGCATGTAGGAGAGTCAGAGTCAGAAAGAAGGCTATGTGGCAACAGGAGAAATTAGAGTGATGGTCTTTGGAAGGCAGCTATTCTTACCACTCTACCACCAAGTCCGATGGCTTTGAAGTTGGAAGAAGGGGTTACAAATCAGAGAATACAAGTAGTCTCTAGAAGTTGAAGAAGACAAGGAAACAAATTCTCCTATAGAGTCTTCAGAAGGAAACCTCCCTGCTACACCTTCCTTGACTTTAAAGCCCAGAAAAACCAGTTTTGGACTTTTGGCTTCCAGAACTGTAAGGGAAAAACTTTGTTTTGTTTTAAACCCTCAGTTGGTGGTAATTTGTTACTGCAGCAATAGGAAATTCACATATTACCTTTGCCCTGAGCTCCCTAGTCCCTGAGCACTAGGGCTCCTGTTTCCTTCCTCCCATTCTGTACTCAGCTTCTGAGTAGGCTAGTGGGCTATGCCGAAGTGTCCTTCTACCCGCTCCCCTTCTTGGGTGGGCCAATGTGGAATTCACGCATTATGGGGTTTCTAACAGATGAATTCCTTGGCTCCGTACCTCGAGTTGGCCAGAGATCTTCCTGGGGTGTTTCTGCGTCTTAGGAAATGCAGCTTGACTTTGGGTAAACCACTTAAACCCTCAGATTCTCTATTTTCTCAGCTATCACTTGTAGATAAAATTTTCGTCCATGTCTACCCCACTGGGTAGTTGGGAGACTTCAGAGAAATGCTTGCTGTGAAATCTCTTTGCCCCCTAAAAATGCTCTACAAGTTTGAACTCCTATCACCACCTCATCATTATTTTAGAAACATGCATGTTATGGCAAGTGACAAATGCTCTGATTCTAAACAAGGTCAAGAAGATTTTGTAAAGAGAATAGCCAGTTGGGCATTCAGTTTTGGACATCTGGATTAACCTTGAACTTGCACTTTCAATGTGAACCTAAAACTATATATATAAAAAATACCCACCCAGCTATTGTGAGGACATTAAATATTGTTCAATAGTATTGCCTATGTGGAGATGGTGAGGCGGGGTAAATTTCACTTGCCTTTCTCTTTGTGGAGCTAAAAATAGAAACAACACTTTGCTAATCAGTAACAGGGTCATCTGAAAACAGAAGCTTTTAAAAGATCTTTCAGCCACAAGACTGCGGAGAGCAGAGAAGCTATGTGTTACTGTGAACCTATGCTTGTGCGTCTTGCCACCAAAAAATGGAAACCTCCACTAGTTATGGGCTCTTTCTCAAACATTAAAACCACAATTTATCTAAAACTTACCCTTGACCCTCAGAATGGTTGATGCACCACAACCTCACTAACCTTCTCTGCCTTGATTAAGATCAGAGAAAATCAAGCAATTGTCTGGTAAATTTAGTCAGAGACCAGAGAATATTAGAATGCAAGGGGAAGGGGTTTGTGGAAGGGAAATCTCATTTCTTAGGCACTTAGTTCAAGATGCAAGAATAAACTTTTTCGTTCATAGTACGTAATTTAATTTTTACTACAATCCCCTTTCTGTAGCTTTTATTCTTATTTTACACATGTGGAAGGCTGTCATTTTCCAGAATATCAGAGTAGAATGTGGTAGAGCTGGCTTTCCAGAACAGTTCTGGTTCATCCCTTTACAAAAGAAGGAATAGGAGAGGACTGATTGAAGTTATATATTTATTTAGTGCTCCTATGACTTCTAAAATTTAGGTTCACTAAATTGGTTTTGACTCTCCTCTTTGAAACTACTACAAAACTCTTTAAGTCCTCGCAAATCCAAGAGAACTGATTAAAACTCCAGGGCCTTCTTCTCTGGTTCCCAGATTTTGCACTTCTAAGATGTATTACCTGGGGTACCATGTGTGTTGGCCCATAGCTTTACCATAAGAAGCTGATGTCTTTTTCTTGACTCTGCCAGATTCTGTTTTTTTTTCCACAAAGAAGTGGTGAGCAGAGGTTCTGCACAAGTTTTCTGTGTGCTCAGTGGAAGCAGTAAATAAGTACTGGCTCTGAAGCCACAACACTGGAGGTCAAGTCCCAGGTTGGCTATTAGCTCATCGTGCAATGGCAGGCCAACCAGGAGTGGGCTAATAACTTCCTAGATCTGGATTTCTCGATTCTTGGAGAGGAGTTTGATTGGGTTGGTTGAAATCCCAAGTGTATGAGGTTAATGGGCTAGAGCTCTAAATGGATTCTGGCTTTGGCTGTCTGAAATATAAACTTTTGTTCATTCATGGGGAATTCAAAACCATCCAGCTCCCCTTCCCAAGAGGGTGCACCTCATGTTTCTTTGAGAGTGATTATCCAAGGCTGGGGTAGACTGGGTCTCTACCAAGTTGTGGGGCTAAAGATGGAGAGATGATTGTTTAGGGGCAGTAGGCAAAATGGAGCAGATGCTTAGGGAAGAAAGATAGGATTTAAGTGGAGAGGAAACCAAAGCAGATTAGGAACTCTGCTATTTCATGGGATTGTGCAGACCAGGGACAGGTTCTGGAAAGCAGAAGATCTAACACTGGTTCCAACTGGACCAAGTGCTCCTGTCACTTACCTAAAACATTAATATTCTTTGGATATCATTTTCCTCAACTGACAAGAGGGATAATGACCTCTTTCCAGCTGCCCCACAAAGTTGTCGAAACAATGAAAATGAGATGGTGTATGTGAACTTTCTCAGAAGAATGTGGCATGATTGTTGTCGAGTATAATGATAAGCATTATCTATTAAGCCTTCTCAGATAGTTCTATTGGGGAACAATTCTTCTTCCCCTTTTCCTGTTCAAGGAAATGAGGTCTAAGATGGCATGATCTTCCCTAAGAGCTTTCCTGTGATAGGTGATAGAACTGGGGTCCATTACTATTAACACATAGCAGATGGAAGGAACATGGTTGAGTGTTTTCCCCGATACTGGGGATGCACCGGCAGTAGTAACCAGTATGGCGGCAGGATGGAGAAAGGGGTATGTGCCACTCACTATGGCTGCAACAAAGGGCCTTAAGATTCAGTGATTTACACTGTGGGTGAGGGCTTTGGGAGGAGCTGGGCTGGGCATTTCTGACTCCAGAGCTCTCGTGTGATTGAGAACAGTGGCTGGAGCTAGAAGAGTTGCGGAAGGGGACTGGAGCAGCTGGGAGCAAGCCAGGCATCTCTCAGGACCCCTCCATGTGGTCCTTCTGTGTAGGGACTGCCCAGCATGGTAGCTTAAGGACAGTTGGACTGCTTCCTTGGCAACTCAGGACTCCACATGAACAAGAAGGAAAGTGCATCATCACCTTGTATGATGTAGCTTCAGAATTCATACATCGTCACTTACACTGTATTGAAATGACTACCACTGAGTCATAACCCCACTCAGATTCAAAAGACCCCACCTTTTGATGGGAGGTGTGGCAAATTTCTTGAAGGGCATGTGGTATGGAGAAATTGTTGCAGTCACCTTCAAAAAATGCAATCTGCCAAGGAAAGAGAGCCTGCAACAGTGTCTGCAACAAAAGATTAAGGGTCTCAAACACTGGGAGAAGGGGCAGTTATTTCTGCACTGAGGTTGTTATATACAAAGCACAGTCCCGCATTAACAGATGGGTCCTTTTATGAAGAGAGACCAAAAAAATTACCAGCAACATCCTGTCATGTAACAAAGGAGTGTTTTGAACAAAAACGGGATGGGGGCATTATTAGGGAAGGTCCTGAAATTATATCTGTGCACATCAATCAGCTCGTTGAGATGCTCACAGAAGATGTTTATGGAAGCAAACAGAAAGAGCTCTTTGCTAATGGCCAGATCATAACTTATAAGACCCAACTTCTTATTTGGAACCCTTGGCAAGCTCAGGTTTTCTATATGGCTTAATTATCTTGAATATCCCCATTCTCCTTCTGGCTTAGCTACAGTTGATGCGTTCTGGACAGAAATCAAAAACCCTTTCCCACTCGATTATCCCTCAGTAAGACTATGTTCCAAAAAGAAATATTAATTAATCTATCAGGTTGCTCTTTTATTAATTAACTAATGAATTTTCAAAAGATATTTGACCTTGTGCAGAGAACTATGATATCTCCTGGGGCAAACCAGTCCTGCCCTCAACAGCCAAGAGCCACGCATTCACTAGATAGGGGCTGAGTGAGAGAAGAGGGAGCCAAGTGTGGCCTGAGAATGGAAGCCCAGGCCCAGGTTTCGACTGGTGGATGGAAGGGGCTAAGTGAGATACTGTGTTGAAATCCTGCTGTGTATAGGACCTGGTTTAAACCAGGTGAAGCACTTGGCATGAGGATGGCATTCAGAAAAGTGCACTGGTTTTATTAGGACGTGTGTTTTATTATAATGTAATCCCAACATGAAAGTATGAATAGTGACTTCCTGTTTACCAATCACTTTGGTTTTTTTTTTTTTCCATTTTTGTATTTTAAAAAAAATGATAGGAATATAGTTGATTTACAATGTTGTGTTAGTTTCACTTCGATATTTTAAAATCTCATTTAACTATCATAAAAATCTTGTAATTTAGGTCATATAATTATGCCCCCCACCCCAGTTTTACAAATTAGGACATTGATATTCTGGGAGGTTAAGTGCCTTACCTGAGGTCTCCTAGTAGATAATTGGCAGAGCTGGGATCTGGAGCCAGGTTACTACCCCAAAGCTACCCATTTCCATCCTACCAAGTGATGTCCTAAATTGCCAAAAGATCTTGTGCAATCATCCATGTCCCGTCCCCCATTCTGGCCTTCGATTCTACATCTGCAAAGTGAGAGGAATTAAATTATGCCTGGCGTCCCATCCAGGTCCCAGTGTCTCTGATTAAAAGCGTATGTTCAGGAATGGACCCTGCTTGCTGCCGGGATCCTTGTGCATCTTGAAGCCCAGGCCCAAGGGGCTGGAGCCTGGAGCTGCGCCCAAACAGCCTGGCTTGGCGTTCAGCACTCTATCTGGCTGCCAAAAGGCCAGAATTCTCTAGAGAATCTGAGTCCAATCTGGCCAACTTCTGATGGCCTTAAGTTATCCTCTGACCTCGAACTTCTGATTATCTGAAGTTTATTAAAAAAAAAAAAAAGGGCTTAGGAATAGACATTATATCTCTCTGGAGACCCACTTCCTTTCTTCCTTTAATTACATTCGTTCAACAACAGGGAATGGGAAGTAGGCGTCAAGCAGCATGTCTGTAATCTTTGCTTCTGCTTTTTTTGCAAGTCACATCAAAAGCAGGATTAACAAAAATGTTCCCGGAGTTCCTGTCGTGGCTTAGTGGTAATGAACCCAACTAGTATACATTGAGGACACCGGTTCAATCCCTGGCCTTGAAAAGTGGTTAAAGATCCAGCATTGCCATGAGCTGTGGTGTAGGTCTCAAATGTGTCTCGGATTCTGCGTTGCTGTGGCTGTGGCCAGGCCAGCAGCTGTAGCTCCAATTTGACCCCTAGCTTGGGAACTTCCATATGCTGTGGATGCGGCCCTAAAAAGACAAAAAAAAAAAAAAGGAGATTCCTTGGCAGGAGGGTTTGTGAAGCCATGTGGCTTCCTCTTGAGAAAGAAAGGAAGACCTAGGTTACATGCATCTTTAAAGTATGAAGATGTGAAATCTATCACATTTGCTAATAACAATGTCTGATATTCAGAGCTGGTCCACTTCAATTACTTTTCTTTTAAATTTTTTCCCCTTTTTGGCTGTGCCTGTGGCATACATAAATTCCTGAGCCAGGGACTGAACCCAAGCCACAGCAGTGACAAAGCCAAATCCTTAACTGCTAGATCACTAGGGAACTCCCAATCACTTTTAAAAACAGCTTCTTTACTGTCTTGCAAAGGAAATAGGTGAGGAAAATGCTTTCTGTATCTGGCTCCAAGATCAATTGTAAGGCTCAAAGGTAGCATTAGATTTAAAGCACAATTCTTTTTCTTCTGCATGATTCCTTCCCCATTTTTGATGGGATGTGAAATGACTCAACGTCACTCAGGAAGCACATTTCTGAGCCATGCTACAGAGAGTCTTTCTGCATCTTGACCCAGTGTTGCTTCTCCTGGGTCAAGCACCTTGCTTTGGATCTCAGCCATCATCTGGTTTCATTCTGTAGAGACTCAGGTGAAAGATCCTCCTGCCCCCAGGAAAAGGGCCTTTCTCTGCCACTATCCTAGGGCTCTGCATAACCTGAGGCTGAGGGCCACTCTCTTCTAGCCTCTCTGCCTTCTAAGTTAAGGAGCTGGTTTTGGTTTCATTTCTACTAGAGTGAGGAAAAAAAGGAGCTGATTTGATCCTTGCTCCACTCCCAGGGCAGAGATTGCTCAGACTTCTCTCCCATAGCCCTCTGTGTGCTGCCAACAGTCCCACAGGCATAAAGAAGAGGGCAATTGCGAGAGTCTGGGGACAGCAGTTTCACAATTCACCACAAGGCTCCAGGGCAGCTTGGAAGAGATGGTTGTAGCCATGTGGGGCAGTAGGTAGAATGCTGGCCTAGACTCCAGTTACTACTCTGCCACTGAAGCACTGTGTGACCTTAGGCACGTTACTGAACCTCTGTAGGCCTCCTTTTCCTCAAGTGTCAAACTAGGAAATGAGATGCTTTATAGAGTAGAAAATTTTCAGATTTGAAAAGTACTTTGGGTATCATCTAGCTCATCCTGTTTAGTTTGTACACTTGGAAACTGAGGACTAGAGAAGGGGAGTAACTTACCTAATGTCACATGACAGGTAAATAACAGGGTAATTTCTAGAAGACAAGACTTCATGTTGCAGTGCTGCTTTGTCTTCTGGATAATTTCCAAGGTTCTCCCCAGCTCCATGAGTCTATACTTTAAAGGCACAGTCCCTTATCAGCTCTGGCTGTCGTCTTTGGGCTTGGTATTGTGTTGGTCACCGCATGCTTCCTTTGGAACTCTTGGTGACACTGCTTGTGTCCAGATACTTTCCCCATTACAGGATTCTTCAATTTCGTGTAAGGCTGGGCAAATGATCTACTTAGCCATGCCTCTGGCAGTCCTGTTGTAATGCTTATAATGGTCTAGGCTCATTTCAGACAGAAAATTCAGACAGGGTGTTGGGCAAGGGCAGGGTCAGCTTGGTGACTTGGCCTCGTGTATAGTCAGAGACATTGCAGTAACTGCCAAGAGACCTGTGTCCAGCTTGGCCCCTGAGTCACTTAGTGACCTTGAACAAGCCACATTTCCCTTCCAAGCCTCAATGTCTCCATATTTAAAACTGTTGATTGAAGTAGATAATTCCTAAGGTACCTTCCAGCTCTGCTATTTCATAGCAGAAACTTGCCCAAACTTTTAATTCCTTAGGGGATCTTGCTTAGAAACTAAGAGAATGATCTTCATCACAGGAAGTCTGAGAATGCTTGCGGGATAATAAAATAAATATTAGGCAAAAAAATAAGAATTTTATGTAGCCCTTTGCTTTTGGATCATATTTTCTAATGTCTATATCAAATATTTGCGTCATAACGATGTTTTAATTTTCATATGAAGAGAGGAAGAAGGAGAAATAGAAGTAACAATTGCTATAGAAATTAGCCAAGCTATATCAAAATATGATCTCATTTGGTAGGACATAACTGGATCCTCAGCTTCATAGATGTAGATTCTGCCTTCAGCACTCACATCTACCAGGGAGCTCCAGCATAGAGATAAGGGAGCCAAATACAAAGGATGAGATTTTAAAGCCTGTATAAAGGACAGAGGGGAGAGAGATCACTTACTGTTTAGGGGTATCAGAAAAGTCTTCATGGAAACATTTGCATTTGATTTTGGCTTGGGGAAATAAATAGTCAATGAGAAGCACGAGGAGGCCAATCAGAGGAAATACTATGAACAAAGGCAGAAGCAGGGAAAGCATGTGAAGTCTGGTGACCCGTGAATTGGTAGTTTGTTTGGCTAGGGCACAAAACTGTGATATTATTAGTCAGAAAGAAGACTAATTGAATTCATGTGTTATACCTCCCTGGCTAACACATAAGTTATGTTAGGGCAAAAATATTTGTTCAATTCATTTTTGTAACCCTATCAAAGATGACACATAATCATCTCTCAAAATTCATTTAATGAATAAAATAAATTATATTATGTGGTAATTTTTCCTGCAAACTATCCATGCACTGTGTAAACATAAGTCAATTTTAACAGGATACTTATCGTGTTGACTGTTGCGGATTTGAAGTGCCATCCCTCAGCCCTTTGAACGTAGATAGGTGATTTCATCTGGGGAAGGAGGTTGTGTCATATTCATCTGCTTCTAGCAGTTCAAATGTGATATGTACAAGAGGCTGAATTCAGCAACTCTGATGCAGAAATAAGCCCAACAACCATAGTTCCTTGGATAGCCTATGGGGCCAGTTCTAGGAGCAATAGAACAAAGAAGACCCTAGAAAACATCCATGGGTTATAACAAACGAAATCTAAGGTAATGGGTTGGTAAGTGTTCAGTGAGTTTGTATCACTTAGCAGTGTAGTATCTAGAGTGTTGCAGAAAGGATGAAAACAAATATGGACTTTTATTTACCTTGGCTACGTTAGACAATAATAAGCTTATGGGAGTTCCCATTGTGGCTCAGTGGTAATGAACCCGACTAGTATCCATGAGGATGTGGGTTCAATTCCTGGCCTCACTCAGTGGGTTAAGGATCCTGCATTGTTGTGAGCTGTGGTGTAGGTTGAAGATGCAGTTCGGATCCTGCATTTGACCCCTAGCCTGGGAAATTCTATATGCCACACATGTGGCCCTAAAAATAACAATAATAATAATAATAAGCTTACATGTTTAATAAAGTTGTATAGAACTAAATAAACACAAAAAGGGGAAATACAAATAAGAGAGATGGACTGTATTAATGGCAATATCTTTGTTGTGATATTGCGCTAGAGTAATGCAAGATGTGTCATTGGAAGAAACTAGGTAAAGGGCACATTCTATCTCTTCGTACTATTTCTTATGCCTGCATGTGAATCTATAAATATCTCAGTAAAAATTTTATTTTAAAAATAGGGCCTAAATAGATTCATATTGAATTCTGTAAAACTTCAAAGGAATAAGTTATATTAATAGTCTACAATCTCTTCCAGAAGATAGAAGCAGAGGAAATACTTTCTAAGTCATTTTATGGAATAAGCATTGCCATAATACCAAAACCAAAGACAAGGAAAAAAAGAACAAAACTACAGACCAATATATCTTATAAATACAGATGCAAAGATACGCAAAATTAAACCTAACAATGCATAAAAAGAATTATATACCTTGACCAATTGGGATTTATTTCAGTATGAAAAACTTGTTTCACATTCAAAAATCAATTAATGTAATCCAATATATCAACAGGCTAAAAAAGAAAAATCACATGATCCTATCAAAAGATGCAGAAAAAGCTTTTGGCAACATCTGACACTCATTCATGATAAAAATTCTCAGCAATCCAGAATAAGAGGGGAAATTCAACTTGATAAAGAACATTTACAAAAAAATCTAAGCTAATGTCTTACTTAATGAAACTCAGTTTTCCCACTAACATCAAGAATAAGGCAGAGATGTGTTCTCTCACCATTATTTTTCAACATCACATTGGAAGTACTTGCTAATGTAATAACACATGAAAAGTAGTAAAGGGTATATAGATTGGGAAGAAAGAAATTAAAATTTGTTCTCAGTTGACATGACTGTCTATGCAGCAAATATAAAAGAATCAACCAAAACAGACACACACATACATACACACACACACACACACACACACACACACACCAAAAATCTCTTGCAGTCAAATACTCTTTCCTTGAGCGATACCTCCTAAAAAAAAATCCCTTGGGATTAATGTGATTATAGTAAGGTTGCAGGATAAGATGTATATATAAAAATCAATTGCTTCCATATAGACTAGTAGAATTTGAAATTAAAAACAGTACATATACATTAGCACTCTGAAAAAAATGAAATACTTAGATATAAATCCAATATAATATGCATAAGATCTATATGAGGAAAACCACAAAACTCTAATAATAAAC
This sequence comes from Phacochoerus africanus, assembly GCF_016906955.1. Taxonomy (NCBI): domain Eukaryota; kingdom Metazoa; phylum Chordata; class Mammalia; order Artiodactyla; family Suidae; genus Phacochoerus; species Phacochoerus africanus. The sequence goes on along the minus strand of NC_062544.1, from coordinate 205,879,521 downwards.
ATCAAAGATGGACTAAATAATGAAAACATATTTTAGGTTTATGGTGGGAAGACTAAATACTGTAAAGATGCTAGCTCTTCCCAACTTAATCTATAGATCAATACAATCCCAATGAAATTCCATTAAGTTTATTTTTTGTGAATATTGATGAATAAATCCTAAAGTTTTTGTGGAGGGGCAGAAGACCTAGAGTAGCCAATTCATAGTGAAGGAGAAGACAAAAGTCAGAGGACTAATACCATCCAACTTTAAGACTTACTCTGAAGCTACAATAATCAAGTCAATGTGGTATGTGTAAAAAAAAAAAAAAAGATAAATAGATTAATGGAACAAAGTAGAGAGCCAAGAAATAGATCCTTATAAATATAGTCAACTGATCTTGACAAAGGAACAAAGGCAATCAATAGAGCAAATATATTCTTTTCAACAAATGGTGCTGGAAAATGACTATCCACATTAAAAAAAATTTTTAAAAAGAATCTAAACCCAGAACTTAAACCCTTCACAAAAGTTAACTCAAAATGGAGTATAGGTGTAAATATGAAATCCAAAACACTAAAAATCCTAGAAGATAACATAGGAGAAACACTAGATGGACTTGCATCTGGCAAGAACTTTTTAGAAAAAACATGATCAGTGGAAGACATAATTGATAAGCTGGACTTCATTAAAATTAAAAACTTTTGCTCTGCGAAAGACAATGTCAAGAGAATGATAAGACAAGTCACAGACTAGAAGAAAATATTTGCAAAATATATTTAATAAAGAAATGTTATCCAAAATAGACAAAAAACATTTAAACCTCAACAATTAGAAAATGAATTAACAGATTTAAAAAATGGCCGAAAGACCTGGACAGACAACTTGCCAAAGAAGATAGATGGTAAGCATATGAAAAGATGCTTCACATCATATGTCATTAGGGAGTTGAAAATTAAAACAACAATTAGATAAGAGTACGTACCTATTAGACTGTCCAAAATCCATAACAATAACCACCAACCGCTCACCAGGATGTAAAGTAACAGGAATTCTCATTCACTGCTGGAAATGCAAAATGGTACAGCCACTTTGGAAAACAGTATGACAGTTTTTCGGGGTTCGTTTTTTTTTTTTTCCACAAAACTAAACATACCCTTATTGCATGATCCAATGATTGCACTCTTTGGTATTTACACAAATGAACTGAAACTAATGTCCTTACAAAAATCTGTACGTGGATATTTACAGCAGTTTTATCCATAACTGCTAAAACTTGGAAGCAAACAGTGATACATGATACATCCAAACAATGGAATACATTCAGTACCAAAAAAAAAAAAAAAAAAGCTACCAAGCCATGAAAAGACATGGAAGAAACATAAATGTATATTCATATATTCCTAAGGGAAAGAAGACAACCTGAAAAGACTACACACTATGTGATTCCAACTATATGACCTTCTGGAAAAAGCAAAATTATGGAAACAGTAAAAAGATAAGCGATGACCTGGAGTTAGGGGGCAAGGAAAAATCAATCACTAGGCAGAATGCAGATGATATTTAAAGCAATGAAACTCTTCTCTTTGATACTACAATGGCAGATTCCTGTCATTGTACTTTTTTCCAAACTGAATGTACAACACCAAGGGGGAAACCTAGTATAAACTATGGACTCTGGGTGATAATGATGTGTCAGTTCAATCATAACAAATGTACCACTCTGGTGCAGTATGTTGATAATGGGGGAGGCTATGCCTGTGTAAGAGTAGGGTGTATGTGGGAACTCTCTACCTTCCACAATTTTACTGTGAATGTAAAACTATTCAAAAAATCATTTTTTTTTAGGAGTTCCTGTCGTGGCTCGGTGGTTAACTAATCCAACTAGTAACCATGAGGTTGAGGGTTCGATCCCTGGCCTCACTCAGTGGGTTAAGGATCCGGCGTTGCTGTGAGCTGTGGTGTAATTCGCAGACGCTGCTCGGATCTGGTGTTGCCGTGGCTCTGGCATAGGCCGGCAGCTACAGTTTTGATTGGACCCCTAGCCTAGGAACCTCTATATACTGCGGGTGCAGCCCTAAAGACAAAAAATAAAAAAATTAAAAAAAATTTTTTTAATCATTTTTTTAGAGAAAGCTGGAAATATCTTGGTAAAAGGAAGAAACACAGCAGAAAACATTCTAAGATATGTCCAACATGAGAGCCATGACAAGAATTGCTCTTCTTGGTTCCCATATCCAGGGTAAATATATCTCCCCAACCGAGCAGTTACCATGGTTAAGAGATTGTCTGTAGACGTGAAAACGATATAGCTCTACCTCTTGGCTTTCTCCAAGGATAAGCTTTTTAATTGCTATGCACTGGAGAGCAATCAACTTTCCCCCTTCAATGTCAGGGTGACATTTACAAATTCCTGCAGGCTCTGAGTCCTACTTACAAATCCCTTTATATCTCTTCCAACTTGGCTGCTGAAAGGGTGTTTTCCTTTGCAGCTAGCATTCTGGACAGCCTGAACAAGTCATGAAATCAGGGTATAGCTACCGTGTGCTCCAAACGGGCTATGAAGGTCTGGTACTGAAGACACCAACTTCAGCTAGTGATGTTATGCTTTTCTTTTATCACAGTTTCTGTGTAGCTTTCTTAAAGGTTCTTGATGAAAATATTTAAAAATTTTCTGAGTTTTACTTAGCGATCCTCAGACAGAGCCAGTGGGAAGTGGTGAATGGTTTCAAGTCAAGGGCAGAGGACTTGATATCAGGCAGCTGACAACGTTTCCTTTTACCAGCTAGAAATGGTCCATGATCATATAAATAACCTGAGAGACATGCTCATCTTCCCCAAATTGTGCATATACAACCCTAGAATTTTAGAGCTGAGTGGAGTTTTGAGCCAACCTATCCATTTTAGAGATGAGGAAAATGAGGCATGAACCCAATTCCCCCCAGGTCTCACAGTAAGCCAGAGCCAGGGTCTTCAAAAGGAGTGTGTCTGGAAGTAACCGCCATGGCTCAGTGGGTTAAGAACCCAACATAGTGTCTGTGAGGACATGGGTTCGATCTCTGGCCTTGTTCAGTGGGTTAAGGATCCGGCATTGCTGCAAGCTGCAGCATAGGTCACAGATGCAGCTAAGATCTGGCATTGCTGTGGCTGTGGCATAGGCTGGCAGTTGTAGCTCTGATTAGATCCCCAGCCTAGGACGTTCCATATGCTGCAGGTACAGCCCTAAAAAGAAAAAAAATAAAGGATGTGTTTGGAGGTGCATCCAACAATCCCCTGGGGTGCCAAAAGAATATTAGAACTTCTATTTATGTAATTTTTGTAATAATTATGGATTCACAGGAAGTTGCGAAACCAAAATTGGAGGAGATGGAATTATATCCTTTACCTGGTGGTAGCGTCTTGCATAACTACAGTCTAATATCAAAAGAAGGAAATCAGCATTGATCCAGTCCACGAAGCTTGTTTAGATTTCCACAATTTCTATTTACAATTATTTTTATGTATGCATATGTACATATGTAGTTTTATGCAATTTTTTCAAATAGGTAGATTTAAATAACCACTGAGAATTTCTATTTTTATATTTTAAATCTAAAAAGGTAAGAAAACTTTACCAATGTTTAATAAGTGGATGGGAACTGCTACTGACATTGGTTTTCATACCCGCACAAGACAATCACATCCTTGAGACATACCAGAGACATACTGAAGGCAGAATGGGAGTTGAACACTGTGGCCATCACATTCACTCTCTTTATGCTCCCAGTGTATTGTGACATTCTTAAGTTTACATGAGCCCCATCAAGTGGATCTATGGATTATATTATCCAGTTTCAACTAAACTAACCTTTCCAAAGTGGACTTAAATGAGTTTAAAGGATTTCTGCCTTAAAAGACTTTAAAAGCAGTGGATTGAAGAAGATATCTACATTGCAAGCAAAACCAAACAAGGAAATGGAAGTACTGCCCCTTCTACTCCCGGTAAAAACTCTCTGACAGTCACATTTCAAGGAAAATGCAGTCATCATGTAACCTGCACTGATAGGAGGTCAACCAGAAAATAATTGAAATTATTAAGAAGATGTTTTTGAAATGGATTTACTATTTCTTATCCACAATGTAAGTGCATATTGTGTCATGAGATGTGTATTGTGCCAACGATGGGATGAGCATCATGATTTGTAAGACATCTTAAATAGGATGACAAGCCTTTATAAGATTTTCAGCAGTGCTTAAAATCAGGAGATACATAATATGAGACAAGATACAAACCATTAAGGACATACATATTACTCCTTTTATGAGGTAACAGCAAACTTGAGTGCAATCATTTGCTTTCTTATTATCTGTGAGACCTTGGTTATAACATTATGCCTGCCTCACAGTGCTTTTGGAGGACCCTGGAAGAGAAAGATGTGAATATGCTTTGTAAATGCATAAGTTTATGCTAATGGTATGCTATTATTAGTTTTAATTATTTAAACATAAATTTCAGAAGAAAATTCATTGAACAGCAATGTTACCATCTAATAAATATTTAAATCTCAGATGAGAAATTTTGGGGTGGTCTGGGTGGAGGAAGAATTCTTTGAGACAGAAAACAATATTCAAGGGTATTGTGGAGTGTCAAGCATAGTGAAGTATCTTCTTGGGTTTCAAGGCAGACTTACTACTCCTGTAAACTTGGGCTGGACCATCTCTCCAAGCATCTATTTTCTCCTTTCTAAAGGCTACTGGTAAATAACCCACATCATAGCGTCATTGGAAGAACTGAATAAGACAATATGTTCAAAGTCAGGCACGGTCCCTGGCACACTGCAGGTTCTCAAGACTCATTAGTAATTTTACTCCTCCTGCTCATTCAGGAAGCCCTGTAGAAAGCCTCCATTCTACCAGCATTATGTTTATTTCTTGTCCTCCCAATTATCCAGAAATTCCTTGGGGGACTACACCCTAATTTCTCCAGAAAACTCACAACATTTAGCAGTTTTCTGCTTGTACTAGGTAATTAATAAAAGCTTATGAGATGAATGGTTGGAATGAATGATCTCTCACAGGAAGCAAATGTAGGGCCTCAGGCTTCAGGTTCTTTGATCTTGGGATTTCAGACACTGGCTGCCACTAGAGGATTATGAGTGCCCTCCTATCCTGAGCCCTTAGTGGATGGATATAATATAAATGTAAGAATTCCTTTGATTCGTAAAGAGCGTCACAGTCACCAAAGCACTTTCACACCCATCTTCTTATTTGATCCACACAACAAACTTTGAGTTAATCAGGCAGTATTCCTCAAGAGAAGCCTTAGACCCAGAAAAGGAGACTGGCTTCAAGGCCAGACAAAGGACATAGTACTGGTACCAGCCATTATTTTCTGATCACATGCTTTGTGCCAGGTACTTTACATAAATTATTTTGTTCAGTCCTCAGAAAAATCTTTGATTTGGTTTCTACTGCTGCTTTAAAAATGGCCTCAAATCTTGGTGCCATAAAATAATCATTTTATTATGATTCTGGGGGGTCAGAAATTCAGAAAGGTTGCAAACAGGATAGCTCGATTCTGCTCCATGATGTCTGCGACCTCAGCTGGGAGATACAAAGGCCCAGGGACTCAACAGCTGTGGGCTGGAATCATCTGGAGGTATCACCAGTCTCACGTCTGGCAGCTGCTACTCTGTCCATTGAGATGGCAACACCCACATGTGGCCTCTCCCTGTGGCCTGGGTTTCCAGCAGCTTGGTGACCACAGGGAAATGAATTTCTTATTGAATTTCTAATTCTATTCCTTTTTCATGGAGGATCCTTGCTCTAAAAGCAAATGTTCTAGGAAAAAGAAAATGTGGAAGCTGGGTCACTTTTTGTGACTTAGCTCTGAAGTCGTTATATTCTTTTTGCTTTACTCTGTTGGTAATAAGCAAGTCACTATCCCATTCGTATTCCAGGGGGAAATGTACAGACCCCACTCACTGCAGAAAGAGAGCTCCGGTAGGATGGCAGATGTTGCTGTGACAATCTCTGGAAAATACCACCTGCTACCCTCCTACCAGCATTGGAGAATGAGGAAATCAAAGCTCAGGGAGATTGAAATATCTGTTCAGTCAAAAAGCTTATACACTGGAGTAACACCTCCCCCAGGGGTTAGGATTTCCAAATCAGTGAATAAGGTAAACATGGCCATAGTCAAAATTACCTTGGAAATCCTTTAATTTATCAGTAAAGTACAGTGTACGCAGTTTTGCGTAAGCAGCAGATTCTAGCATGTCTTATGCTTGTTGAGGGACATCCGCTACCTCAATGAAGTGATAGGCAGAATCATCTGCACTACTTAAATTGTTCTCTCATTTTCCGGAGTGCCAATATGTAAATTCCCTTAGATTCGATGCATTTTAAAGGATAGATGCAGATTTGACTCAAATCAGTCTGACTCTGAAGCCCAAGATCTTTGTACACTGCTGCCTAGAAACCACCTCTGGGAGACTAGGAAAGAGATCAGAGTTTCATGCCCACATACGTTGGCACCACTGACACAGGTTCAGGTCACCAGAATCAGGCCTCAGTTACAAGCTGGATGTGACAGGCCGGCTCTGGTCAGTGGCTTACCTCTGTGGGTCTAAACTTTGTTCAGGTTAAAGATACAATTACTTTTGAGCCCCTAGATAGCCCCAGCTGCCCTGCCCATGGCCTCCTCCCTTCAGGTCTTCATAGAATAGGAGGAAGGGGAGTTGAAATGTGAAAATGCGAGAAATACCAGCAGATAAGGATAAGGTTATTTCAGGCAGGTAGAATAGCCTGTATAAAGGCAGGCTAGTGTGGACCTGCAGGGAGTACTCAGGGATTGGTGACTAATGCAGAGCTATTTTTCTGGAGAAAAATCACTAAATTCCTGTAATATCCAGTCAAAGACTTGATCTAGGGATAGTCATGTAGAAAGAGCAATCTGATGAGTTTTGCAATTTAACAGTAACACTCTGGAGGCAGTATGGAGACCTGTAAGTGAGGGGATGCTGAGGTCAGGAGACCTGTTAGGGTACCACTGCAGCAGAAGCAAGTGCCTACCTCTGGTTAATGTCAGGGTGTCTGAGCATGGAAATTCAGTCTTTGCACATAATCTTTACAACAGGTTTGGTACCAATATTTATGGAACTAGGCAGGCCTCCAGGGCTAATGGAGCAAATGGCCACTAAATACATGTCTCAGACAGCTCTGTTCAAAGAAATCTCCACCTCCAGGGCCTCAGTGCCTGAAGTGTCCCTTTTGAAATATTTCTTTTAGATCTCAGGGACTTAGAATTGGATTAATCATAATCCTTGTTGCATGTATGGCACTTGCATTGACTTATTTAGTTAATCTAACATTTTAAGCACTTGTAAATGACCCCTCAATGTGAAAACTAGGAAAATGACAGCAGCTTGATCACACATTTCCCTGTGGTCTTTTCCTCCTCAACCCTGAGACCCTCTCCCAGGGTAACCACCATCATGCATCTTGCATTCAGCATTCCTTTGGTTTCCTTTTTAAATAATTTCATCTCATCTATATGTATTCCTTTAAAAGTTTATTTTATTAATCTAGTTATTAATATTTTACAAAGGACATCATTCACAGCTTTATATTTTTACTTTTTAATTAATATTATATTGTGAAGACTCATCTGTATTGTTGCTTGTTGTTGATTCATTTAATTTGAATATGCCATAACTTGTTCATCATTCCCTATTGATGAGAATCTTTTTTCCGGTTCATTAATATGTACAATAATGCAATGGACATTCTCACCCACATTTTCTGGTCTGCATATGCAAGTTTCTTTTAAGCATAGTCATAGGAGTAGAATTGTTGGCTTATAGAGTCCATAAAGTTCAATTTTATGAGATAATATCAAGTTATTTTTCTAAGCGGTTTTACAAATTTCCAGTTTTAGCCATGACTAATCTAACCAAAAACAGCTATGAAATTTGGTCACAAAATCACATTATCTGACAATAATGGTAATTTTACTTTCTTCTTTTCAATTGCCAAATGTCGAATTTATTTTTCTTATTGTGCTAGAAATATTTAGCTGATACGTTAAATTGTGCTTATAGATTTTCTAATGTTAAGACTACTCTCATATACCTAAGAAAAACCCAGTGTGGCATATGATCATTTTAATTCACTATTGCATTTGGTTTACTGAAACTTTTTTTTTTTGGATTTTTACACATATCAATAAGTAGCATAGCTATGTAATTATTTTTCCTTATAGCTCTTTGCTAGTTTTGGTATAAAGATTGTTATCTTCATATTATCTGATACTATTATGTCAATAGAAACTTTATTTTATTCTACTTGCCTGATTAATAATTTCTATCCTTTTATTTTTATATTTTGCATAGATGTTGCTTTAGAATGTGTCTAGTGAATAGCAAATAGCTGAAATTTATTTTTTATTTGGCAAGTTAGCTCATTTTCATATCTAGTAGTTATCTAGTAGTATAAAGTCCTATATGTTGACTACTCTACTTTATTAGTTTATTATTCCAATTTTTCACACGTTTCTCCATATTTTGTATTTTTTATTTATTGTTTTAAAGTTGTCTATGTTTTCTCTTATATTAGACAAAGATATTAATATACTCTGATGCTCCTTGGTCTTCTTCTACTCCATCATATTGATGTCATCTAGATTTTATTCTTGGTTTTTACGGACATGTTTTTGTTTTCTTTGATTTCAGTTAATTTTTAAGACAACCACAAATTTTACAAAGATATTTTAATAACTTTTCTTCACATATTTTTTCATCATCACTTAAATTGATTTCTATCTGTGTAAGTAGTCATTTAAAATGTTTTATATAGGTGTTTGGGTGGCAAGCACTCTGAAACTATATGTCAGAGTATTTTTTATCGTGCCTTCACATTTCAGTGAAAGTTTAGCTGGAAATGAAATTCTACACTTGCATCCTTCCATATGGCTGTAAAATCTGATATTTATATTATTCTCATTCCTTTGTAAGGGATCTTCTTTCTTTTTCTCTGGACTATTTTTTAGAAACAATTTTACCTTATCTTTGTTTGATATTCTGAAATTACAACATGATTTATGTCCAGAAGTGTGATTTCCTGTCTCTCTCCTCTTTTGTTCTCTTTTTATCATTCATTAATTCTGGGGAAATTATCTCCATTATTTCTTCAAATATTTCCTCCTCCCCATTTGGAACTATTTTTTTCTTTTTTCTTTTTCTCTTTCTAGGATTATGTTTGCCTTTTGTTTCTTAAATATTTTCTATTTTTAAAATAATTTTTTGTTAAGGAGAATTCCTCAAGCTCATCTCCCAGTTTACTAATTAATTCCTCAGGTAAATTCACTCTCCTAATTACCATCTATTTAGCACATTATCTCAACTATTATATGTTCATACTCAACATTTCTACTTAATTCTTTTTAGGGTTGTTTTCTTTATATATCACTAGTATCAATCCTTATTTTTAAATGTAAGAAATTAAAGGAATTCTTCAAAACATATGTAAATTCTTTTTTTTTAATAATTTTTTTCATTTTCCCACTGTACAGCAAGGGGGTCAGGTTATTCTTACATGTATACATTACAATTACATTTTTTCCCCCACCCTTTCTTCTGTTGCAACATGAGTATCTAGACAAAGTTCTCAATGCTATTCAGCAGGATCTCCTTGTAAATCTATTCTAAGTTGTGTCTGATAAGCCCAAGCTCCTGATCCCTCCCACTCCCTCCCCCTCCCATCAGGCAGCCACAAGTCTCTTCTCCAAGTCCATGATTTTCTTTTCTGAGGAGATGTTCATTTGTGCTGGATATTAGATTCCAGTTATAAGTGAGATCATATGGTATTTGTCTTTGTCTTTCTGGCTCATTTCACTCAGGATGAGATTCTCTAGTTCCATCCATGCTGCTGCAAATGGCATTATGTCATTCTTTTTCATGGCTGAGTAGGATTCCATTGTGTATATATACCCCATCTTGCGAATCCAATCGTCTGTCGATGGACATTTGGGTTGTTTCCATGTCCTGGCTATTGTGAATAGTGCTGCAATGAACATGCAGGTGCATGTGTCTCTTTTAAGTAGAGTTTTGTCCGGATAGATGCCCAAGAGTGGGATTGTGGGGTCATATGGAAGTTCTATGTATAGATTTCTAAGGTATCTCCAAACTGTTCTCCATAGTGGCTGTACCAGTTTACATTCCCACCAACAGTGCAGGAGGGTTCCCTTTTCTCCACAGCCCCTCCAGCACTTGTTATTTGTGGATTTATTAATGATGGCCATTCTGACTGGTGTGAGGTGATATCTCATGGTAGTTTTGATTTGCATTTCTCTTATATATGTAAATTCTTGATCTGTCAGTTCTAATATCTCTTGTTCCTATGGAATCTTTAACTCAGTTTATTGTTTCACTTTGGAAATATTGGTACTTCTCTTTTCACCCATGGGCTTCCATTCTTCTGGGCTTCTGGGCTACTTTGTCCAGCAGTACTGATGGCAGAGGGGCTTAAAGCCAGATCTCCATCTGTGTCAGTATCAGTGTGTTCAAAGTAGAGGCTGAGGATGGAGGATGAACCTTGAAGTGGAGGATTCAAGGCATCAGAGAACCAGAGCAAATCACTCCCTACCCAAATAGTTCCTTAGATATATTTCTTTAATTTAGAATTAGCATCTAGAAGAGGAGAATGTAATCTACTAGCCCTGGGAATTTAGAATGAGAGGGTAGGGAGGCAGCCACCTGAGACCAGTCAGTCTTCATGTGTTTTTCTCACCCCCATTCAGGGAGAGGGCCTCTTCCCTGCCTTGCTTTTACACCTGAAGCACACTTGCTCAAGAAGCCAGCCCTGTCTGTCCCAAGGCAGTAAGGGTGGGGCTGGAGAGGAGATGAAGATTCTAAGAAACAAGGACTCCTTTCTTGTTTGTTCTGTCACAGAAGCCTGGATATCCCTAGGATAAGGCCATTCCAGACACATGCACATGCCAAATAAAAATCGCTTCTGTCTCTCTGGGGAGTTCCTATAGCTTTCTCTGAAACTTCATGTTTTTCCTTTGTAGTTCCTCAGAAGTGATTTCAAGGGAAGGAGCTAGTGGGTCAGGCTAGTTCAACATCTTCTTAGGAAGCCTACTTGACTTTCCTTTTTAGAGGTTACACACTATCCTTCCCTTCTGCCTTCCTTTAATGCTTAAGTATACATCCCTGGGATGGCAGTACACGGAACACTAGTGTGAGTGGGTGCACTGATTCAGTGTATCCCTTGGACTGGAAATAGAGGTCATGAGCAGAAGTCACGGCTGGGTTTGTGTTCTCATTCCATTGTTGACCTGCTATGTGACTTTAGGCAAGTCATTTCACTTCCCTGAAGTGTCCTCTTCTGAAACATGAAGTTAATAATAACATCAACCTCACTGGGTTGACACAAGAGTCAAGTGAGAAACTGGATGTGAAAGGGCTTTGTAAACGGATTTTATTGATCATCCGGAGCAGGGAAAGGAGTCTAGGGCTGGGCAAAAATTCACTTGCACAACCTCAAAATTTTACTAAGTGTTGGCTTTGCTAAAAAAGCCTGATGCAACTGAACATTCTCTTATTATAGAAAATGACGAATCTGTGTTTGATGCCAGAGTTGTCACATTCTTCCAAGAGTGCAGACTTTTATGGGCCCCTGGAAGCTCTGCCGGGGACTATTTCTGAGGACGGGAACATTGTGCCTTGTTGGCAAGGCTTGTTAAACCAAGGCCACTTGTGGTCATTGAAGAATCTGGGTCTGCCTTTGCAATGGTGGGGGTGAGGTATCAGATCCTGTCCTCTGATGTTTGCTGATCTGGATACACAGCTTCTGCTGAACTTGGTGCTTTTAGCTTCCTTGTTTGGTGAGGGTCTTTTTCCAGACTTATTAGGGGAGTGAGAAGTGGGAAAAGAGGATGGAGCAAGTCCAAATCAAAGACAAGTAGCAGAGGTAGAAATGAATAAGAATAATGTGTTCTCTCTGGGAACTTATACAAGGACAAAGCTAATGAGACTTTGTTTTCAATTACTTAAAATGTAGTCTGTCATTGAAAGGATGATGTAATGACTTTAAAACAGAAAACAAGCCAGAATTCTACAACACATTCAAAGACTTGTATTTTTGCACATTCTTGTCTATTTCTTGTTGTCATCATCATGCATGCATAATGTGCATTTCATGTCCTGATTTTTAAAAATTATATAATAGACATTTTTTTGAACTTTGCTTTTTAATAGCTATGTAGTATAATTTTGGATACTGTTTTATAATTAGTAAAGCCATGTTCCTACTTTGGTACATGTGGGTTGTCCCCGATTTTTTTGTTTGTTGTTTGTGTATTTGCTTTTTTGGTATTATAGTGAATGTTGTCATAGAAGTCTTTGTGCACTTTGCATATTTTGCTTTCTGTTCTTGTGGTTATTGCTGCTACCTTTGCATGAATTCCAAAATTCCTATGAATGGGATGACTAAGAAAATATGCCTGGGCATCTTTATAGCTCTTCTATACTTTTTTAAAAGTGTTAATTAATTAATTAATTTAATTTTTTTGTCTTTTTGTCTTTTCTAGGGCTGCACCCATGGCATATGGAGGTTCCCAGGCTAGGGGTCTAATTGGAGCTGTAGCCGCCATCCTATGCCACAGCCACAGCAACTCGGGATCCGAGCCGTATCTGTTTCCTACACCACAGCTCACGGGCGACGCTGGATCCTTAACCTCCTGAGCAAGGGCAGGGATGGAACCCGAAACCTCATGGTTCCTAGTTAGAGTCATTAACTACTAAGCCATTATGGGAACACAAGTGTTAATTTAAAATGCCACTAGCCAATTTAGCAGCAGGTCTTTCAAACATTGATTGTTTGATTAAATTTATTTCTACTTTAATATATTAAAAACAGTATTTCCAATTTGTTTTCATTTGTATTTCTCTGTTTAACCGCAAAGTTTAATGTTTTCCCTGGATTTTTGATTTTGTCTAGATCATGTTATTAAAATTATGTCTATTATTTATATATATTATATATAAAATTATAAGCAGCCACACATTTCTAGAATTTATTGAAAACCCTTCAATAATGCTTCCCAAATAACCTAAGGGAGTAACTTAAATTTACATATTAATCAAACAGAAGTGTCAAACTAATTTGTCTTTCCTTTAGCTGGTTAAGTGCCTTTCATGTGTAATTCAGGTCTTGTTTAGGAATATTTTAAAGAATGTTGAAAATAAGACATGGACATTATCTTCCCAAAGTTTACATTCTAGTGCAGCTATTATCATATTTTCATATGACTGACCAGGATTCAAAAATTGTTCGATGCTGTAAGAAAAGAACAGAACAAGAGTTATAGGGATTCAAAGAATGGGGAGATTATTTCTAACTTCAGTGATGGAATGTGAGGTGCCAGAGAAGGCTTCCTGGAGGAAACGGCTCCTGTGTTGAATGACTAGGACCTGAGGAAGGACCTTTTTCAGGGCAGTGAAGGGAATGTGTTGGTGAAAATGTTTTGCCAGTTTCCTGAGATTTTAACTAACTCTTCTAAGTTATAGCTACTCTTCTTCTCATGGACAAGTGGAATCAGGCAGGGATGACCAATCCACAGCTAGCAGGTCCATGAAAGGGATAGGTTTCTACCTAAGTTTAATTTAAAAAACAAATATGAAGAAAACAGAAAGTGACCAGTTTTGATTGTCTCCACAAAATTAAAATTAAATTATGTATTTTGAAAGGCCTAAATTTTACAGTGAAATTCGGTGCTTCCCAGCCCCTTCTAAGACACAGCCCAGAAAGAAACTGATAGTATTTCTTTCTTATATGGGAGTAAGCAGACTGCTTGTTACTGGAGGCAGCTGGCTCAGAACCCTGGCTGTTCCAGGTCCTGCTCATGATCCCAAAGGCTGAAAGCATCCATTTCTGGGTATTATCAGAACCCACTGGGCAAACACTGACCTGGAAAATTCTGCAGGTAGACAAATATGATTAATAAAACCAGTTACCTGGAGTTCCCATTGTGGCTCAGTGGTTAAAAAATCTGACTAGGAACCATGAGGTTGCGGGTTCAATCCTTGGCCTTGCTCAGGGGGTTAAGGATCCGGCTTTGCCATGACTATTGTGTAGGTCACAGACAAACCTCGGATCCCGTGTTGCTGTGGCTGCAGCTATGGCGTAGGCCAGCGGCTACAGCTCCAATTCAACCCCAGCCTGGGAACCTCCATATGCCACGGGTGTGGCCCTAGAAAAGGCAAAAAGAAAAATAAATAAATAAATAAAGATAAAAAATAAAAACAGTTACCAGATTCATTCCACATAATAAATAATCAGTGACTTGGGCATTGAGATTAGTAAAGAAAATAAGAAAAAGAAAAATTATTATGGTCCTTGATTTGTTTGACTTGACCAGGCTGTCTATCACGGGAGAGAGAAATTTCCGGAGTTACAGGGAAAATAGCGTAATTAAACTCTGGAATTTTGACCATCTGTATGATCAGATATATTTCCTTTTGAATTATCTTTCAAAGAGCAAGCCTTCTCTGGCTCTCTTTTTTTCCTAACACATGTTGTCTCAACAGCTGATAAGAAAATAAAGCCTGGAGTTCCCGTCATGGCTCAGTGGTAAACGAACCCAACTAGTATCCATGAGGATGTGGGTTCTATCCCTGGCCTCGCTTGGTGGGTTAAGGATCTGACGTTGCCATGAGCTGTGGTGTAGGTCACAGATGAGACTTGAATCCTGTGATGCTCTGGCTGTGGCATAGGCTGGCAGCTCCTATTGGACCCCTAGCCTGGGAACCTCCATATGCCATGGGTGCAGCCCTAAAAAGACCAAAAAAAAAAAAAGAAAGAAAGAAAAAAAAATCTTATGGTTTGAAACTATCTTTAAGGGGCTTTCTGTTCACTCTTCCTCCCAATGAAAGAGTCTCTTTTATAGTTTCCCTGGCACTAGAAATCCAAGCTTGAAAAGCATTCAGAGACAGGAAATTTACCTATAGAATATCTTATGGACAAGCTGATGAGAATAATATTTTGCATTTATCTAGTGGTCTCATTGCAGTGAGTTCAAAACATGGGATCAAATAATGCTCATATCCCAAGCAGGTAGAAAGGTAGCAGGTAAATATCTTAGGATCTCCACTCAACAAATAGAGCGAATCAGTCTAAATATTTGTTTATTTAATTAAGCCCTGTCTTGCTCTAGAAATCATTTCAGCTAGGCACAGGACATTGGTCATTCAAGGATTCAATAGTTTAGAAGTTGAAAGGTTAGAAAACAATTTGAGAAGATCTTTGCATAATATAAAAAGTGGATTTGCATGAATATTAAAAAAAAGTTACACAATTGGGTGCAGCGCTCTTGTGGAAAAATTCCTGAAAACCTTTGGTGTACCACCATCCTAATTATTATATTAAAAATTCTAGCAGCTGTGCTTTTCTTCTAAATTAAGAAAATAAAGCAATATCATGAGCTCATGCCACATCAAAGTGGCATGTTTCAACACTTCAATGTCATGTGTTGCCAGAGCTGGGTTTCCCAAGAGTCCTGGCTCAGCCCACTTTTCTTGGAGGCAGATGTTGGAGTGGTCACTCCAGGCTGGGGAAGTCAGCATTTCTCAGTTCTCCATCCAGATTGTGGTGAGGCCCTGGATACACTTTATCCCACCTTAGTTTCTCTGGTGAGGCCCTTTGCCATATGAAGGGTTGTGGTCAAATGGAAATATTTGAAGGGTTGCCACATGGAAGAGGGATTGAGCCTATTTTGCATGGTCTCTGAGGAAGGGACTACGTCCAAGAAGATGGTAACTGCTACAGAAAGATGGATGTGGACTCTAAGTGAAGATGGACTGTAAGAAAAAAAAAATGATTCATTAACACTACCTCTCACTAGGACAAACACCTCCACTGAGCTATTTAATTCTTTCAACGACCTAAGAGGTAAGTATTATTCATTGTTACAGATTAGGAAACTGAGGCTGAGAGAGAGTAAATAATTCAACTATAGGCATACCACTACTGAGTGAGCCAGAACTGAGACCTGGATCAAGCCGGGACACCTGATCTCCTGTGTGGAGTTAACTCATGGAATTAACTCCTGAGTTACATCCCCTTGAAGAAAATGATACTAATCACTTTGTTGTACAGAAGAAATTAATACAACTATACTTCATTAAAACTTTAAAAAAAATGAAAAAAAATGAAGTAGAAAAAATAATCTCAAGATCAAACACTATTTAACAAGTAACAATTACCATGGGATTTGTGAATGATCAAGATGGGCCTAAAGTTTGAAGGCAAAGATTTAGGATGGGAGGTGGGAACACCTGCTGAGGCATGTATGCACATCTATAACGATGACTATAATCCTGCGGAAATTCAGCTGTCTTACTGGAGACAGACCCCAAGGAAATAGCTGTTGAGCTGACCACTGATGGTGTTCAGGCTTGTTTCAATTAAAGGAGCTGTTGGCTTTCCTTTGAAAAATCTTCTAGTAAATAAAACCACTCCTGGAGTTCCCATCGTGGCTCAGTGGTTAATGAATCCGACTAGGAACCATGAGGTTGCAGGTTTGATCCCTGGCCTTGCTCAATGGGTTAAGGATCTGGCGTTGCCATGAGCTGTGGTATAGGTTGCAGACATGGCTTGGATCCCACATTGCTGTGGCTGTGGCGTAGGCCGGTGGCTACAGCTCCGATTGGACCCCGAGCCTGGGAACCTCCATACGCCGTGGGAGCGGCCCTAGAAATGGCAAAAAGACAAAAAAAAAACAAAAAAAAACCCACTCCAGATGGAACTGGCTGTCTTGGGAGACACCGAAACCCTTGTTCCTGGGGGCTGTTCAGACAGATCCTGGATGGATAGATATTGAGATGGAAGATCAAGATGTAAGACCCTCAGGTCTCTTCCAGGCCCAAGAGTCTGCAATTTCCTCTGTGCAGGATGTCTGACCTAAAATATTAACAGAAGGAAGATAAAGGGAACCTCTTTGGAGGAACTGGAGAAGATGAAGATCTGTAACATACTCAGATTTCTACAATTCATTGTCCATGCAGTCAGGATGAAGACCAGGGTCTGCTCCAAAGAGTCCCCACGTGAAAAGAGGTGATGTTAGCCACACTGCCCATGTTTTGAAGAAAGAGTCTCGGGCCATGGAAGAGAGGATCTTCCTACACACCCCTGCAAAGGAAGAGGAGGAAAAGCTTCCTTTCATGACTTTGCAGAAGAGTGGGCATTTATGACTTTGAACCACTACACGAGGTCCGGAAAACCAATGAGATCCAGAAAAAGGAAGTAATTTTCCCAGAGCACCTCAGCAAAACTAAGTCAGGCTCTGCATCAGCACCCAGGTCTCTGGACTCTCAAGCATATGGAGATTTTTTTCCTCCGAGCAGCTCTGCCTGTCCACCTCCATTCTTATGGAGGATGCTATTTTGTCCCAGGCTGTAGACTCTATGAGGGCTCACCTCTCATACCTCTCCCTCATTTTTAACCCCTGCGTGCCCAACAGTGGGATTCTCCATCGGTCTTTGGGACCCCAACCCACTTTCCTCATCTGATGTCCACACTTCCCATTTGCCAAACTAAGGTACTCAACTGGCCTAAAAATATTTGTTAGAAATGGAAGGTGTCTCAGATGATCTGATTTAACCCTGGCATGAAACAGGAAGTCAGGGAGAGATAAGTTGGCATCTCTGTCACTCATCAACACTGTGGCGAGTGCCTATTAGGTGCCATGGCTGGTGCTAGGAAGTGCCAAGGGCCACCACAGCCTGTGACCCTCCCCCAGTCTCTGCTTCCTGGGGGAAACACAGGCTGGAGTGGGAAGGGTCTGGTGGCTGAGAGTGCCTCCTGGGTGCTGGTGTTTCATAATGCTTATTCACAGGCAGGTGTTGACTCTTTCCTGGGTTTCAGTTTCTCCAATGATACCATGAGACATGTGAATGTTTTACACACCTTTCCCCCTGCCTGAGGTTGGTGTGGTGATGGCAGGACTGGACTTAGGGAATGTTGGAGAGAACACTCCAGCAGAGCTGGTGGCCATGTGGTGTACTCCATTCATTCTGCTCATGAACTGACCTTGTCAATTCAGAGAGGGCCTGGGGAGAGCTGGGGGTGGCTGGGTGGGGTAGGTGTTGGGGAGTGGGGTTGAGAGAAACTCCACATCACCACTGTTTACAGGCTTGATGTTGTAGTGATCAAAACAGATTTGGCCTGGCACATGCCATATCAAAGGGACACTCCCTGAATGAGTCACTTCCTTTGGGGAAACTCCCTTCATCTGGACTTGCTGCTAGAGGGAAGAGGCCTCCACTCTGGCTGCATGGGGTACAGAGCCCAGCTCATTCCAGGCACTAATCATGCTATTTGTGGTGTGTGTTTTCCTCCTACAGGGAGCATCTTAGAGTAAAGCTAGATTGTGGCTCCTTGCTCCACTTTCTCAAGTTATCAAAGCGTGCGCTCCTCCACTCTTCTGCAAAGGACTATATGTCTCTTCTGAAGGTTAGTGGGGGTGGTTTCAGCTTCAGGAAGGCTCTCCAGCATGGTGGGGGCAATGGGAGAATATCGAAGTGGGAGTCAGGATGCCTAAATCTGAGTATTGGGTCTGTGCTCGGAGAACTTAGGTGAGTCATGGACATCTGTATATAGCATGTTGGGGTTTTAAATCTTGTATGTACATGATTTTATATAGTCTTTACAACAGCCTTCTTCATGGGACATTATTTCACTGTTCTATCCCATTTTATAGAGAAGGCAAGAGAGTCTTGAGGAGTTTAGGGGACTGCAGTGTCCCATGGGTACATGGCAGTGCTTGACCTCGGTACTTCTTTCCCATAAATGTTCACTTTGTAGCCCAGGTCCCAGGTTTCCTCTCTGGAAACAAGAATATTGGACCATCTCGACAATCTGGTCCTATTCTGACATTCTGTGGTTCTGTGGAGTAAGTCATATGCATCTTCTCTCTAATGCTGTGTCTTTAGTACCTGAGTTTAAGATGCCTTTGCCACATTGTGAGACAAAGAGACACAGCAAAGGAAGCAGTAACAGGATCATTATCACCTTCAGAGGGAGGAGTCATAGCATGAGAAGGGAACTGGCTTGGAGCCAGACCAAGGCAGGCTGAAATCTTGACTCTTCCATGTATTAACACTGAGACTTTGAACAAATCACTCAACCTCTTTGAAATATTGCTTCCTCTCCTGAA
This sequence comes from Phacochoerus africanus, assembly GCF_016906955.1. Classification (NCBI taxonomy): domain Eukaryota; kingdom Metazoa; phylum Chordata; class Mammalia; order Artiodactyla; family Suidae; genus Phacochoerus; species Phacochoerus africanus. The sequence goes on along the minus strand of NC_062544.1, from coordinate 205,860,347 downwards.
TTTTCAAATGGAGGCAATGACACCAACTTTGCAGGTAGACGGTTGTGAATGTCATGTGAAATTATTTTAAAAAGGCTGACATGCTTATTACCTGTTAGGTAGGTAGTGGTGCTTCTTAAAAGTTAATTCTCTTTCCTCACTTTTTTGGTGGATATGAATATCAAGCCTGTCGTCAACAATAAGGATTTGCTCAATTTCTGGTGGTCGTGACAAAATATGCTATATTGACTGGAAAGGGGCCTAAGACCTTTGGCCTTATCCATTGGTGTGTGCTCAGGGGCAAAGAAGAACAAATATGTTTTATTTGGTTGGAGTAAGAGTGAATGGACACAGCCAGAAGTGCCCCTGTATGTGAAAAATAATTTTAGGGACCATTATGTATCTTAAATCATGTAAATTATGTACATTCTTCCATAATATAACCATGTTTCCTTTGATATTAAAACAGTGTTTACAACAGTACCTGGCAGGTAGCAAATACTCTGTAAGTATTTGTTAACCAAGTGAATTTATTTTTGAATGAGAATAATGTTTCAAGTGTTTGCCCTCAGGTAAAATTGGTGTTCCAATAAGACGCATCATACTTGACAGTGGCCTTGAGTATCTATCTGGCTGCATAGCCCCAGCCACCCACCCGGAGGAACACAAGCCCATGAGCGCCACAGAGATTCATCCTTTTATTCTGCAGTTGAAAAATCTAGGTTCATGTCTGTAAAGCAATATGCTGAGTTGGTCTGAAACCCGGGTCTCCTGAGCCCTACATCTGAGGCTCATACAATGGAAGTGTACAATTCTTCATCCTCATGTTTCAAAATCTTTAAGCTTTTGGTTTTTCTACGTCTACTTCTTTGGTTCCTTCATTCACTACTTAGAGGCCAGATTAAATGTGCTGGGGCTATTTCACAATTTTGACAAACACTCTGTTTGACTGTGTTTGTTTTCAGAATCCTCAATGCTAACTGTTGGAATATTTGTGAAAGGCTTTATGGCGGTTTTGACTATTTCTCCCATTTTTGTCTAAAGAGCGTTTAAGTAAGGAGCATTTGGGGGCTTGTGAGACAGATTCCTAATCGGGCATCATTTGTGAGGAGAGAAACAGAAAATTTAGCCAGTTGTAGTCCATAGAATGGCAGTCTGAGCTCTCTAATTTTGTTCCTTTTGGGGACCTATAGCAGAAAGGTTTCCTGCCTGGGTACAATCTCCTGAAGCCTCATCTGGGAAATCTTCTAGACAGGGACATTCAGGTTTTTTTTTTTTTTGGGGGGGGGGAGGGCACACCTAAGGCATGTGGAAGTTCCTGGGCTAAGAGGTGAATCCAAGCTGTAGCCACTGGCAGTATCCAAGCTGAGTCTGCGACCTATATTGCAGCTCAGGGCAACACCGGATCCTTAACCCACTGAGCAAGGCCAGGGATCGAACCCATATCCTCATGGATACTAGCTGGGTTCTTAACCCACTGAGCCTCTGGGAACTCCCCAGAGATACCCACTTTTGCTCACCAGCTACCACCTTTCCCAGGATCTCCCCTTCCCTCCATACCAAACATTTCCTTTTTCTTCTTTTATCTATCCTCTCCACCCCTCCCCTAGATATCTTCCTCTGCCCAAAGTCTCCCTGGCTGTCAGAACTTGTTTCCATCAGTTGCCTCTCCCTAAGCCTAGATCCACCCCAGTGCAGTAACGCTGACAAAACAATGTGTTGTTGGTGATGCAACAGCCCAAGGTGTCAAAGCAATTAGGTAATTAAAGCAGGGGAAGGTCAGGGTTTCTTCTCTCTGGAAAGACAAACGCACATGCAAAGAGAAAACCTAACCTAACTAAGGAAGCTGATTTCACATCCCCTGGTCTCCCCCAGGCCCCGCAGCCCTGATCCCAAAGCCTTTGTATTTACAATGGGTCCTCTCAGGCTCCAGACTAAGAACCCACCTGACTTAGAAGGTGTGGCCAGTTTGCACACCAAGGAATAGAGCTCTTTCAAGGTTTCAACACACCCCTTGTTTTCGTCTTCCCTGTTTGTTTTCACACCATCCCCACCCTAGGCTCCTGCTGCTGCAATGGCCCTGGCAGTGGCTCAATGCTGTGGATGGGGGATTGCTCAAAGGGGGCTGTGGGTGCAGAGGGCAAAGTATCCTCCCAGGACACCAAGCCCTCCGGGTCACCTTGGTTCTTATTTGTGCATTCATTTCATACTCAGCACTCATCAAGAGCTTGCTACATTTTAGGGATTAACCTGGGAGCATGGAGATGGGGCAGGAAGGACCCAGAGGTGAATATAAAATGACTTCTGTTGTGCACAAGCTCACTGTCTGGTGAGAAATCTGGACATACAGGCAAGCATCACGGTCTTCTGTGATGATGGGGTCTGAATACAGTTTTAGAGGCCTCAGAGGAGGATGTGACCAACCGCCTGTGGGGGTCTAGGAACCAGTGACCGAGGAGGTGACATTTCAATTATAACCTGAAGGATGAGTAAGATTTGTCCAGACAGGTGGGAGGAGGCAGGGCATTCTAGGCAGAAGAATAGCATATTCACTTGTGGGAGGGCTGAGAGGGCATATTGTTTTCTGAGAATGTGGAGTTCATGGAGACTAAAATTGGGGCTATGCTGGGGGTAGGTGGGAATCGGAAGATGTCACTGAATAAGCCGTTGGGGCAAGATTGGGGGTGTAGCCTATCCTGAAGGCACTGCAGTACATACAGAGATCTGGGGACAAGGAAGTGATGTGAGTAGGTCTGTGTGGCCTTGGCAGTAACTCTCTTGCCCCATCGCCTTCTTGCTGGAGACCTATACTCTCAGGTTTCATCCCATCAGTGTCCAGCCCTGCTCTCCTACAGCCATAAAATAAGGCAGGTTTCAGCTCCAGCCCCTTCCACAAAGAGCCTCCCTTCAGATGACTGACTCCAGGGTGCTGAGGGCTCTCCCATCCACAGCTCATCTGTTGGGGGTAGGGTGTGTTGTGGTTAGGCTGAGAGCTTTGGCTTCGGACAGTCCTGGTTATAAAGCTCTGCTTTTTCTCCACTCTGTTATCTTGAGCAAGTTATTTCCCCTGTCTAGAGACTCAGTTTGCCCTTTGTGAAATGGGTTTGAAAGACGATTTTGCCTTCCTTGTCGGGTTTCCTTAAGAGGACCTGATTGATAGCATATGGAAGTGCTCCATCAACCCTTATCTGCTCAGATCTATCCAACCTGCGATGTCTTTGCCATGTTACTTAAGACATCCATGTGACTCTTGACAATGCTGCCCCAAGACCCAGGCAAGAAAGGCCCCGGCTTACCTTGGAGGAAAGATATCATGGCGTACCACAAACACAGAAACGGTGACAAACACCGTTCAGATCCCTAGACCTTCAGATTTTTTGCCCCATGTCCTTGAAACAATAAGGAACTGTGTTTGGATGTTGTGAAATGTGGGGTGTTGTGTCACTACTGACTTTGCAAATGGATACTGCTTCAGAGAACAGAGAGGGTTTGAATGCTTAAAGCACTCAGGTAAGAGAAATTAAACAATTAACTTGTCAAATCCTTCCTCTTGGATGGCATACATGTAATAGAAGCTTAGTAAGAAAGTTGTGCAGAGTGTCCCTTTTCTTGCCTCTCCTTATATTCTAATTCATACCTCTAGAGGTAGTCCTCAATTAGCATGGATTTCCATCAATTTGGCATGGCAGTTGAGAATATTTTGCAAAATTAAACACTTCATATTACTCTTAAATTTGTATATAGGTTCGTTGATACTTAATCTCTCTGAAAAGTATGTGATAGATTCATAACATTTTCATCTAAGTAGATGTTAAAAACTGGCATGGCCAATGTAATTTTTGACAGAAATGAATACAATTTGATTAAATTTAAAATTAAACTTAAAAATTAGCTTTACTTACAAGGTGTTTATTTAAAATTTTAATATCCATTAATTAGGACTTATTTGTAGTTTCCTTTTTAATTCAAATTAATTTTTAATATTTAAGATATTTTTGAAGTAATTTTTTGAAGACATATATAGAAAGTAAATTTAATTGTTAAATTTATTACATTTACTTTCATATACATTTTTGATGAATGCAATTAATATTGTTAAATAAAACTTTTGTCTTGTAGAACTTCTGCTATGATGGAAAAATTCTACATTCGTGCTGCCAAAATGATAGTCACTAGACACCTGTGGCTGCTGAACTTGTGAAGTGTGGCTAATGCAACTGAGACACTTTCACTTTAATTTCTATTAAATTTTAACTAATTTAAATTTACATATCCACATGTGGCTAGTGGCAATTATATTGAACAGCACATTTCTAGATTATTGAAAATGAGAACATGTCTATATAATAGATAAAGAAAAAGCACAGGAAGATCTACGAAGAGAAGAAAGTTTGAAGAGAAAAAGAAATAAAGATGTAGCCTGCCTAATTCTTTAAAATAGAAATAATGGAAGTGAACAAATTGACTTGCACGTAGGAAACCCTATGTAAGGTTATATGGACTGACCAGAAAAAAAGACTGGAAAAAATCAGCAATCGATAAAATACAAGAAAGACAATGCAAAGCCAGCATTTGCTTTGAACGTTAATATGAAGTTTTTAGAATAATATTCTTTAGCCAATATGTAGCCAAACATAATGGTGCTTTTCAAGGGACAGATGGATCAATCATTTCAGGAAAATTTCTGGGCCCAGTAGAAATTATTCAGAATGAGGGATTGGAATGTCCCAAACATGGAAGACAGATTAAAAAGTAACAAAATGAATTTTCATTATTTGGGATGGCAATTACAAAATGAGACTATTAAATGGGTAGTAAAGTGCAAAAAAAATGTAAAATTTTAAAAAGCAAATATTTTTCAGTACAACTAGATTGCTTCAGAGACAAAAGTCACGAACAGCTAAAAATTATTATACATGTAACTGAACTATACCAGATAAGAAGGCAGGATATAAAATTAATTTCATTGGTTTACATCCCTTGTTAAAGAAAAGTACAGGTTTTGACAAGTAAAAAAGTGAAAAAGCAATTTTTAGCATTTAGTATTTGGGTAAACAGTTGTATTTTGTATGTCTTCTTTGGAGAAATATCTATTCAGTTCCTTTGCCCATTTTTAAGTTGGATTATTCATTGTTTTCTATTGAGTTGCAGGAGTTTCTTGTATATTTTGGATAATAGCCCTTTATCAGATACATGGTTTGCAACTATTTCTCACATTCTGTTGGTTGCCTTTTCATTTTGTTGATTTTTCCCTTCACTGTACAGAAGCTTTTTAATTTGGTGTCATCCCACTGGTCTACTTTAATTTTGTTACCTCTGCTTTTGATGTCATATCAGGGAACCATTATTAAAGCCAGTGTTAAGAAGCTTTCTTCCTATATTTTCTTCTAGGAGTTTTATGGTTTCATATTTTATGCTTAAGTTTTAATCCATTTTGACATGATAGTACTTATATGAGGAATATAAAATAGCCAAACTCATAGAAGCAGAGTGTGAAACAGTGGTTTCCAGAGGTTGAGGAGGAAAAGAAATTGGGAGGTATTAGTCAAAGCATACAAAGTTTCGGTTATATAAGATTAATAAGTCCTATAAATCTATGGTACACCATAGTAGCTATAGTTAACAATAATGTATTGTATACTTAAAAATGTATGAAGATAGTAGGTATTATAAGTATTCTTATCACACACATAATAATAATAACAAAATAAGAATGTGAAAAGAGGGGATGGCTATGTTTATGATATGGACTATAGTGATTTCATGGATAGATACTTATCTCTAAACTCATTAAATTGTATACATTAAATACATATAACTTTTTAAAGTCATTTATATCTCAATAAAGTGGTTTAAAAAGAAGATTGCCAAAGGCAAGTCTCTAATGACCCTAAGATGGATGATTGGGGGAAAGTGTATAAACTAGAATTTGACTCCCAAATCCAAAGCATTCTTTTGCTATATATAATCATAGTTTAAATTTGTTACTGGAAAATGAGCCTCAGTTGTGCTAATTGAAATCACATTATTTGGAACAAGTCAAAGATTATACTCCTTTCTTCTGATCTGTCTAAAAATAGAGCAACATACATCTTATTTGACCTGACAAGCATTCTTGAATACATGATGGGGAATGCTATTATAGCAATTAAATTTAATAGAAATAGGATAGTAAATGCCCTAGAAGAAAGAAGCAAAACAGTCAAAGACCCTCAAAGAAACACTGAATTATGGTCTTTGAAGAAAAATATAATTAATTTTGAATTTACTCTCTCTGTTATTTGGTATAAATTATTGTTTGCCGTTAATACTTTTAGCAAACTTTTACAACCAAATAGATCAAAGTTTGATTTTTTTCACTTTTAAATGTTTATTTATTTAAAGAAAATGATTTTTCTAAATTGAGAAGTCATATATCAAATATTCAATAGAAGTGATATTCCAATAAAATATAAAATCAGAAGAAAAGAGTACAAGAGAGACAATTCATAAATAAATAATGCCCAAACTGACTATTGAATCTATTTTCTGGTTATTGTAGAGCTAAATATGATCTCTACTTAAGATAAATTTGAATAAATTGAGCAATATACTGTTATATTCAGTTTTTTAAAAATAACATTTCAGCATTTAAAAAAGCAGAAAAAATTAATACTCTGGGCACAAGAACTTTAAAGTTCTGTGAAAACTGTGACATAGGCAACAGCATATATAATTACTTTCTGTGATACTGATACTTTATAAAAAGTGATACTTAATGATACTTAAAAGCAATATGTAAAAATCATTAGTTCATTTTCTAGTCTAATATTGATTTAATGATTTTTATAATGATTTTTATTTTTTCCATTATAGCTGGTTTACAGTGTTCTGTCAATTTTCTACCGTACAGCAAGGTGACCCTTGATTTAATCATCTTATTAACAATTCCAACTGCTCTTGTCTGAGGCAAGTGGATGAATGGAATTGTCTGGTGTTGAGTACTTCCACCCCCACTTAAAACAAAAACAAAAACAAAAAAACCCTGAAATTTCTTTCTGACAGCTAGAGAAATAAGACTCCTGAAAGACAGACATCCAGGTCTTTAAAGATGGGCAAGGAGTATTTCTGGTTTTGTTGTGATTATTTCCTGCTTACTGTTGACTTTGGTACTTATTGGCAACTGCTAATCTTCTGTGAGCTTGAAGATGTCTGGGTTTTCCAACTGCTCAAACGTTTGGTAGTAACTCACAGGACTAAGGGACAAGGAGACCTGAGAAAGACGGGTGCTGTTTGGGTACCTGAGAAACACTGAAAACAAGACCAGAATTGTTTCCTCCTTGGATCCTTTAAACATGGTCTCCCTTGATTTTTAAACTCATGCATTTTGAAGGGCATTGAAATTCACATGTTCATAATCTTTCCACTCTGCATATGCAGACATCACTTTGCATGAGGCATTGGATACATGAACAGATTCATGAATTCTATCTTTCAGGGGGCTTATATCCATACCCATGTGTGTGTCCACATCTGTATCTATATCCATATCGATAGCTGTGGGTCTAAAGCCTTTCTGACATTCAAGTACATGATTTCAAACTTGTTGCCAGTGAAAGGAATTTAAACTAGACCTGTGTTTGAAGATAAGGGTATGAAAAGGATCAGGTCTAATGCTTGGCTTCTCTGAAATGACTGCTGGGTGCCACATACCTTATGTTAAGGTGTTTTTCTTTTAAGTATCTGATTAACATAAAGGTTTTTTATATTATACAAATACATAATACCATGATTATGGAAATAAAAAGCCACCCACAAGCTTACTATCTTTATAAATCATCTATTTCCATTCTTTCCTGTCTTTTCCAAAAAAGCATATTTTCTCACAGTGTTGGACATGCAGCACAAATATAATTTTGCATTCTAATCTTTGTCATAAGCACTGCACAATGAACAATTCCAAAGTGGTCTTTATAATGACCTATTTGAATGGCTTCAAAATATAACTTTGGTGATTATATTGTCATTTATATCAGCATTTTGAAATTATCCTTGGACATTTATATTATCTCCAGTTCACTTCTATTATCAATAATACTCCTCTGGGCACCTTTCTGCCATCCCTTTTCCTAGGCTTAGATTATTTTCTTACAATAAATCTCCAATAGTGGAATTGTTGGGCCAAAAGCCACAGGAACTTGGTGAAAGTGTTGGTTGTTACCTCCTTTAATGTATTTATTCTTAACCACAGTCTTCCCCCCTCATTTAAGCAGACTAACTTACTAGTTCACCAACTCACTCATTAACCATCTCAGTGTCCCAGCTTCCTGGTTTTTTCCTCTCACATCCAATGGGCTCACAAAGTCCCTTACATCTGCCCCTTTCTGGCAATGAACTTCTAGTTCACGTATTTGTTACACAAATAATTTGCAGTGATAATTTTTCACCCTGAATCCATCACTTCACAGATCTATTGTCTGGCTTCAAGGAATTCCCCATCTGCAAAAGTGTCCGTGAGGCAGAGTCTCAGTGATTGTGAAAGGGGCCTGCTGATAAGCCAGGTAAAACTGGTCTCCTGCCCATCTGCTCTTCTGTCTCTTTCCAATTAAGTCTCTGCCAAGACTCCTTGGGCTCTACCCCCAACCTGTTCTGCCCGCTCTTTCCAAAGTGCAGGCAACAATGTGGACATAGTCAGGGATACTCGCCATATGCCCACTCTCCCTAGAATCGGCCTAGATCTCATAAGGGACCCATCGGATGTATGATTTACCCATCAAGAACCCTTTGAAGAGATAAGATATATATGCTCTAAGGATATGGCTGAAAGTCTGTGGTTCTACTAAAAGTTCAGAAGAGATGGATGACATCATGGGCCCTATGCTGGGCCTAGAAGGAAGCCTAGAGAGGAGTACAAAAAAAATTTCATTTGGACGCATTCATTTTTTCACCATTTAGTCAATAAGCATCTGCCCCATCACAGGCTCTGAGCTAGGAGCCAGGTGTATAGAGGAATTAGATGGTATCCTGGTTCTTCAGAACATCACAACCCCCAGGGGAGACACTCATGTGAAGATCATCATCCTGTGGTGCAATGCTCAGTAACACAGAGAAATTGACAGAGCTATGTTCAGGCAGTGGCCAGATCTGCCTGGGAAAGGAAAAAGGTCTGGCAGAAAAGGAAACCTCCCTCCACACCAAAGGGATCTGGAGTGTTTTGCGAAGATCAGATGAGCAAAATGGGGAGGTAGCCGGGATAGAGTGCTTGTTTTAACCACAAGACCTGGGTTTTCACCTGACTCTGCTGCTTCCCAGCTGAGTGATTGGGATCATGTTCCTCAAAGTCTCTGGGCTCCAGTTTTGTCACAAGCAAAATGAGGATCATAATACTTCCACAGGAACGGCTGGGAGGTTGAAGGAGAAAGGTGATAAAGGGCCAAGTAAAAGAATTTACCGTCATCATCACCATCATCATCATCACATAGGAAAGCACTTTGGAAATTCTCCATCCTGGTATAAATGAGCAAAGTTATTGGGGTGATGACTTAACTATTACCATGACTACCTGCCCTTGCCCACCAGGATCTTCCTTACATATGGAAACAGAAGGACCTGTCTATGAATGAGCAGGATTCACTCTTGCCACCTACCACATCTTTTTCATTCGGGCAAATCCTACTCTGTAAGGCCTCAGAATGTTAACTTTGCATCTGTAAGTCCTCCTGAGCATGATTATTAGCATTTTTTTTTCCTTTAAGGAAATTATATTATGTAGAGTCCACTAAACCAAAGGATATTTAAAGAGAGTTGGCCATATGCCCAGGGTTCACCTAGTCACCCAGGCATTACTGAACAGGCCATTTATTTCATAATTTCTCACAAGAAACTGTGGCAATAGCCAGAGATGACATAGGTGACAGATGAGTCAAGGAGAGAGGGTGACTCAGAGGCAACTATCTTAGCAACCTCCCCTCCGCCCCCCCACCGTAACACAACTGGCAGCCTTGAATATGCTAGCTTCCATAGAGATTTATACTTTTGTTTGGATATTTCTTTAAGGACATTAAAGGATCTGTATTCCTGGAAGCCTCCTTCCTTGTTTCTTCCCTGAGGCCCTTCAGACCATGCTCCAATTCATTCCTTTGTAATGAGAAGAATGCACATTCCTTGGGAATTTATTCTATGCCAAAAATCATACACTGTCTTTTACATTCATTGTCTTATTTACTCCTCACCACTGCCACCCAGGTGTGATGGTTAACCTCAACTTACAGATGAGGAAACTGTGGTGTAAAGAGAGCAAGTGGCTGGCCAAGGTGAGTCCAGGAATATCCGATAGGACTGGCCATACATAGGTAGTTCAACTCCAGAGCCCCTGCTGCTGGCCATTCTGATATTCTACCTTTAGGTAGGAAAGGCTGGAGCTCCATGTCACAACAACAAGCTCAGTCACTTCTGCTCTGAGTCAATGCTGAGGATTGCCTTAGGATTGGCTTCTCAGAAAGCGAGAACTGTGGAAGAGAGGAAATTAGCTGAAGGGTGTTCTAGGCAGTCTTCTTCCTGTGCAGGCAGCCAGAGAAAGCCTGGCTCTGGGAACATGTCCTACAGAGCTCCTGCTGGCGGGTAGAGGAAGTTTACCTTAGTAAGGAAGAGAGAACATCTCTGAAAGAGGAAGAGCCAAGTTTAATGACTCTCTTTCAGACTCTGTCTCCCTGATTGCCTGTGCAAGATTTTTTTTCCCTTGAGAAAATGTGATCAAGTTTATCACCTCAATCACAGCTCTGATCTTGTCTCACACTAAGAACCTCCAATAATGGTTTTCCACAGTTCTAATCAGCAGTCTCCAAACTTTCTGAGTATGGAGCCCCACCCATTAAAAGATTTATAATTTGTGAGCTCAAATGGATTCATAATACGTGTGTCTGCATGTGTGTCAAACCATGCCAGTGTATTATGCACATTATAAAAATAAATGAAAAATATAAATTATAAAGGAGATAAATATGGAATAAAAAATACTTTAAAAGTCTGCTAATCCTATAACATCATATTATCTTTTCTATCATCCCAAGACATAATCAACACTCTATGAGGGGTTTATCATTAATCACAGGAGTGTAAACCCATATTTCAAGCATTCTTTCTGAGAATTTTGAGAGTTTTTTTTTCTTTTTGCCTTCTGCTTGTTATATGTGATTAGATCATCATTGGCTTTAACCCCTGAAATGTAGCCAGTGGGAAGCCAAGAAGAGGAGAAAACATCAGCTCTATCATTGTTTTGTTGTTTGCTTGTAATTGTTACAAGAATTATTCTCACTCCATGAGTTCTGTGCAGGAATCTTATAAAAGCACTTGTCCATTTAGTGGGAATTTATTTCATAAAATCGAGGTAAATCTTCCATAAATCCAAGAAAGTAGCTGAAGGAGAATGGAAGTATGGGGAGCTCATGGACCCTCTAGGGGCTGAGCATCGCTACCCCTCCCTCAGGATAACCTTAGCTGGAGATGTGACATGGACTCATTTGCCTTGGGATCCAACATGGGTCCCCTAGTCCATCTATGTAGGCAATAATAGGAACTTTACCTTCTTTTATGTAAATAAAACTAAATATAAATGAAGATCCCAGTATGATTTGCACACCCTCCTGGGAGCACACACTCCTCTTTGGGAACCTTTATCTACCCAAAAGAGAGTCCTTAGCCTTCCAAGACTGGTGACCTACTTCTTCAGCCATATCTCCAACTGTTGCTAACCCCACGCATTCCCATGGTCACCCACATACTGCCCTGTACAAACACAAAGGGCTGGACATCTTTCTCTGAAAACTTTCTTCCCATGAGCCTTTGCTCCAAATATTCCCTCTGCTTGGAACGTCCTTGCTTTCCACTGTGATCTTTTGAAATTTTACTCATCCACAGAGGCTCAACTTAGCCTCCACCTTCTGTGGGAAATAATAATATCAACTCACATTTACTGACTTACTACGTGTCAGACACTGCATTATCTCACTTAACCTTCACAAAAATTCCAGGAGACAGGTACTAGTATGAGAAAGCTGAGGAATAGAGAACTGCCCAAAGCCACAAAGCTAAGAAATGGGGAAAGCAGGAACCAAACCCAGGGAGCCAAAACCCACACATGCTAGCCCTTTATGTGTGTTTTAATTTAATTTTACTAGTTTGAACAGGCAAAGCCTACACTGAACCCTCTCCCTCTTCCTACTAGTGGGGAGAAGAAGTTGCTCCCTGCTCAAGTTTCCAAAGCAGCTTGTTTGTAAATACCATGTAGTACTTCACTGTTCCATAGGTTGCTATTATGTGTGGACGTCTCTCAAATGCCCAAGCATGCTGTGACCTCTTTAGATGAGGGACCACATTTAATACTTCATAGCATAGAGCAGGGACAAAGTAAATGTGTTCATTGAGTAGGTGAATTAATGGGTGGACAAAATAATAAGTAGATGGATGGCCAAAGATACAACAACAAAGGAACTAGGTTGAGTGTGATTTCTTTAGAATATAACTTGATATGTTCCTGGTGGCCTGAGGTGCAAGCTACTAAGAAACATGGATATGGATCTGTAGCATATTACAAAGATTTCAAGCTAAAAAGGAAGACAAGAGGTCCATTTCCCAATATTTATAGATGTACTTAAGAGCTGTATTATACTCTTTTATGTATATTGACTGGTCAATAAAGACTCAAACCTATTTATGTAATCTAACTTTCAAAACAATTGAATGCAGTAAAAAGCTGTCAGCTTTCAAACTTATTATCTTGGACAATTGGGAGAGAACTTTGGGCACACCATCCCAACACGAACAATAGTTAATGCAGTTTACAGAAGAAACTTTAGCTCATTTAATCCTGAAGATAATGGGTATATATGAACATGCATGCACACACACACACACACACACACACACACACACACACACACACAGTTTAGGGATTACTTTTTTCTCCATTTTACTGATTCAGAAATTGACTTAAGGAATTTCTGTCGTGGCCCAGCAGGTTAAGAGCCTAACTAGTATCCATGAGGATGTGGGTTCAATCCCTGGCCTCATTCAGTGTGTTAAGGATCTGGTGTTGACACAAGTGCTGCAGAGGTCTCAGATGTGGCTTGGATTCCAGTGTTGATGTGGCTGTGGTATAAGCTGGCAGCTGCAGCTCTGATTCAACCCCCTAGCCAAGGAACTTCCATATGCCACAGGTGCAGCCCTTAAAAAAGGAGAAAGAAAGAAAGAAAAAAAAGGAAGGAAGGAAGGAAGGGAGGGAGAGAGAGAGAGAGAGAGAGAGAGAGAGAGAGAGAGAAAGGAAGAAAGGAAGGAAAGAAAGAGAGAAAGGGAAAGAAAGAGACTTAAAGGGTTGAAGAGACTTGCCCAATATCACATGGCAAGAGAGCCTACAGCCAAACCCAAGATTTTGGATTCAAATCCCTTACTTTCCCCACTCTGCCCCTCAAAGACAAAATGAATCCTAGAATGGCAGACATTTGAACTATCAGAAACTCTTTACCGTGAGCATATAGCCTCCTCCTGCGTGTCTTTAGAATGCTGTTCTGTAGAAAACTGTGGTCTTGAGGACTGTGCCTGGCAGGGAGGAACCAGTGGCTTCTAATCCCTAGATGACTAAACAGAAGCCTAGTCCATCTGTGATAAATATCCCTTCCAAGGGCCACAGGTGTGCATGACAGAGAAAACATCTCTTTTTCTGCTTCAGTGCTGAAATCATCATAGAAGCACTCCATCCTCTGCTCAGTTAGTTAAACCTTTCTTCCTTTTAAACATTTTCTTGTTAATGTTTGACTGTGTCCTAACGTGGAGGTACAATACATAGCACTCTGACTGATGAGCTGCCCAGGAAAATAGACTGGCTGCCTGTACCTACTGGATGTGAGGGCAGGAGAAGGGCTTCATTCTTGGTCCTCAAGGGCTGGAAGAGACAAAGGCAGAATCCAATGCCACCTTCCCCACCTTCTTGGAACATGGCATCCCCACCAGGTCTATGGCACACATGGGCTCCCTTGAAGAAAAAAAAAGACCATTAGAACCACCTTCAAGTACATCCTATGTATAAAGGATGGAAGTGGGGTAGAAGCTAGATTTACTTTGAGGAGTTCTAGGAGGACAGAAGTAGAGGAAAGGGATGAAAATTAAAGGCAACCAGCTTCCTACTCATCATAAGGCAGAGTTTCCTGACAGAGGCAAACAGAGAAATGAACTGCCTTCTGGAATAGTAAGCTTGCCATCATTGGAAGCATTCGATCAGAGGCTGGATCATCCCTCCTTGAGAATGGTGTATAAAGCATATATTTAGAGAGTAGATGGTTTGGCTAGATAACTGCTAAAATACCCCTTCCATGAAATGGCATTCTGTGTGCCTCCAAGTATCCCCCAATTGTATGCTTTGGGAGATGGGTTCAGACAAAGCTCATCTGTTCCATAATATTGGCCACAATACAACGGCTGCTGTGTGGTCACAAAGCATTGCATAGACAGCTGTTAAGCCTTATTTCAGAAATGTGGCGGAAAGGGAATTCAGAGACAGGTGAGGGGCCCGCCACCACGTGAGCAGGTACAAAAAGGCCCCCAGCTCCAGAGCTGCCTAGGGCCTGAGCCAACACACTTCTCAACTAGACCTGAAATCGGTGATTTCCAACCACAGGCAATGATCCCACCATCCCAGGGAACACCTTTCAGCTTTTCCCTTCTAGATTTTAAAGTCACACAGTCTCAGAGTTTGGATAGTCTTTGAAGCCACGGAGTCAAGTTCTCTGGAATCCACAGAAAAGTCATATTTCCCAGTGACTCTGAGAACTGGAAAAGAAAATGAGCCCCATGGAATCCTAAGGAATTCTGGGTGGGTTCAGGAATAAATAGGGGAAAAGTAACAGCTGAGGCTCCTGCCAGCTTGTTGCAAGGAAGCACTGAACCAGTCTTTATGGCAGAAAAGGCCGAGTTCCAGGAACCCTAAACTTGTTAGGGTTGCAAGCATTTAGAGCAACAAGAAACAATGATGTCCCAAGGAGGTCTACTCTTTCTCTCAAAAGGTCTTTGCATTTCACAGATGGGAGAGCAGCAGGATCTGGAAGAAAAAAATGAACTGAGAGTCAGAAAACTTGGGTCACCACTGACTTGCTGTGTGACCTCAGGAGAACACCTAACCTCTCCGAGTCTTGGTTTCCTCACTGGGAAGACTGTTTGCACCCAAGCTTGATTGTGTCAATTGAGTATCAGTTGAGTATCAACTGTATCAATTGAGTATCAGGAGATCTGGGGTGTGAAGCATGTTAACCCTAGACAAATGGAAGGTGCTAATACCATCATGCCTGCTTCATGTGTTTGTTCTAAAGTGAGCCAATGTTATTATTATTCCTATTTCCAGATGTGGAAGTCAAGGCACAGAGATGTAAAGGGACATGGGTCCCCTTCCTTAGTGCTGGGACCAAGAGAAGAGGTCTCCCTTCATTGGGAAGACTCCAGTGCTGCCCATGGCCTGGTACTTCCTCTCCTTTTGAGAATGACACTGTTCCATTAATGCATGGGACATTGATCTAGACCAGGTCCTTCTGCTCAGCTGCATGAGGCACATGTGTCATGGCAGGGAATCAGGAAGATCATACCACGCTGGGAGCCCTGGTGCCTGCCTCTCTTTTCCCACATCCCCACCGTTCACCCCACACTTCCCATCCTCTTGCTGTCGTGTGATCTCTGCCATTGGATGCAGGCTGCATCCAATAGCACTATCTCCTCCACTCAGGGAAATATGCTCTGGCCTCTATCTGGTTCTCCACCTCAGAGAAGGTCCCAGCCATCATCTACACTCTCCAACAGTCCCCAGAGCCTTCCTCCTTCTGCTTCTCCACCAACGTGGCCTCTTCTGCGAAGTTCTCTAACCACGGGTTTCCCCAACACCCCCCGCCACCTCCCTGCAGGCTTCCCTTCACCATCATCTTCATTTCAGAAAATGAAATAAAAAAGAAATTCAAGTGACTCATCAGTCCACATGGCAGGAGGGGAGCAGCAGAGAGTGAGTTTGTGGGTCCAGATGAGGATTTCTGCAGGCCTCTTGCCTGCTTCACATGATCTGCTGGGCTTCACGAAAGGAAGGCTATAAAAATCCGAGCAGTGCCACCTTGTCTCCAAAAGCAGGCAGAGTGAAAATGAAGTATGATGACCACCTCTCCAGAACGCAGGGAAGTTCCTGCCTCCCGTGCTCAGACGTGGCTCAGCCACTGATTGGGAAGCCTCAGGACAGAAGCCACTGTGGTCAGCACCACGAAGCCTCAGGGCTACCCTCCACACTCCATATCAGGCCTCCTGAGTATAGCAGTGTCTGCTGGGGACACTGAGCAGGGAGCCCACAAGGGGTGGGGGGGAGGCCTTCTTGAGTCACAGCCCACCGGCAACACAGGGTTTGACACGCCTAGAATTCCATGCCCATCACTGGCCTGAGGCCTGCTGGATGGATGACACTTACCAGGCACAGTGTGCTGTGTGCCTGGTGGGGAAGAGTCAGAGGGGGTGGGCCTGGCCCTTCCATTGATAAAAGGGACTCTGCTCTAAATTCACTTTACATACTGGGCATCTGCCTGAGATTTCAGTGAGGAAAAAAACAAAAAACAAAAAACAAAAACAGAGTCCACCGCAATTACAAAAAACCAAACCAACAAAAAAGCAAACAAAGCCCCATCAGTGTAGCCCAGGGTTTCTCAAATCCAAAGTTTCCCCAGATCTCCTGAAGGGCTTGATAAAGCACAGACAGCTGGACCCCTCCCCAAAGCTGTAGATTCAGCATTTCAGGGTTGGGCTGGTAGTCTGTATTTCTAACAAGCTCCTGGGGGACCTTGATGCTGCCATTCTGGGGACAACATTAAGAACTACTGATATGGCCCCTACTTTCCCTTCAGAGCCAAGAAACTCCTCCGAGGTTCCTTAGCAAGTTAGAGCTGAGCTAGAGTAGAGCCCACTCTCTGGCGGCCCCTCCCTGCCTTGTCCAGGCCTGGGCATCATGCCCTGCCCCAGCTCCAGTCCTGGACACAGAGGGCCGCTTCGGCAGGTTTATCCCTAGGACAGTTGTCAAATTTCCTAACCCAGAGCCCACGCTCAGACAGCCTGTGCCCCCACCCCACCCCGCCCCTGACTGGGGAGGTTACATCACACCCCCAGGTCATCGGGAGGCTTCTCCTCACTTCCCTTCTTCTCGCCTTCATCCATTGTTGAGCTTTCCATGATCTCATTCCTTTATTCTTTCACTCAGCACCTCCTGATTGAGACCTTCTAGGTACTGGGCGCTGTCCTAGATGCTGAGATACAGGGACCTCTGAACCTGAGCGACAGGTTCCTCTCTGCCCTCAAGGACTTTGCAGTCACAGTGGAAAAATAAGCCCAATCAGATTACTACCTTGTGAAGGGGAAAGAAGGGAGTGCCTCAGAAGGTGAAGGAAAGAGAGCAATGGGGAGGGTTTCATTGGGGAGGGCAGAACTGGGTTAAAAGACAAGCAGGATAGGTGTGGGGTAGGGAGGACATATTCAGCAGAAGGATTAAATAAGGAGAGCATTTATCGAGTATTCTCTGTATATCAGGTGCTTTCCAGAGTTCTTTTATCCTCACAACCATCCCTATAAGAGGGGTCATTGTTGAAACCCTCATTTACAGATGAGGAAACTGAAACTCAGAAAGGTTGTGCAACTTACCCAAGACCACACAGCTACTCAAATTTGGGTTTTCTGACCCCAGAACTGGATCTCTGAACTACTCTACCATCTTAGCATGCTCGGAAAGGGAAAGACAGCTTGCTTCTGCCTGGAGCACAGCAAGGAGTTGGTTTCCAGAAGCAATGCACGAGTGTGGGGAGTAGCTGGGCTGCACTGGGCTAAATGGGCTGCGGCTTTGCTTGTGGAGGCGCTTGACTGCTGGGTGCGGCATTTGAACCCAGCTCAGGAGGCGGCAGGGTCACTGAAGGATTCTGTGAGGGAGAGGGGCAACGTGACAAAACTGTGTTTTAGGAAAATTTCTCTAACAGCCCCAGGGAATATTGGGTTGGAACCAGAAGATACTGGTGACCAGAGGCTATTGCAGAATTTCAGAGGCGGTGGGGGTCGGGGGGGAATGAGGCCTGTGTTGGGAAGGCTGGCAGGCACAGAGGGAGACTCAAAAGCAGATGTTCTTCTCACCACTGTTGTTGCAAAGATTTTTTTGACTGCTGACCACAGGCTTTACCTATATTGACTCAGTGAATTCTAATAGCAGCTTTGACCACTCTCTGTTTGACATCTCTTACCCCTCCTTTATCTCTACTGATGGGTCCCTGTGCCTGGTGGTTTTCCTATTGAGGGTTCAAGGCTTGAGACTCCCCTGAAGACAAATCATGGGCTGAGATGACTCAGGATCAAGAAATTAAGATCAATTTCAGAACTTTTTATGCTCCTCCATTTCATAGCTGAAGAAGTCCCAGCCTGGACCAGAGGTGGGAAGTCTGTCCCCTGTCTTCCTCATGCTCCCCTCCTCCCGCTTCCTGGGGCCAGGCTGGAGGCCCTGCAGCTGTGGTGGGTGCCAGATGGCATCTCAGTCACCAGGCTGGAGGGCATCTGAGGACCCCACGGTTGGCCCCATGCTGGCAGCCTGTCTCCACATCGCTGCCATGGGCACAGGGCAGAGGCGCTGAGTGAAGGGAGCACGTGCAGGGGAGAGGGCAAGAATTTGGTGACTCAGGCCTTTGTAGAGCTGCTCACAGCTGTTCAGAGGACATCCCGGCCCGGGTGAGGCAGCTGCCATCTTCACTTTGTCATCACTCTTGGCCCAGGCAGCCACCACGGTAAAAGCAGAGGAGAGAGAGTTGGCTATAACCTGGGCAGAAGAGCTGGTGACCACCAGGTAGTTAGAACACCTCACCTCAATCCTAGCTGTGCTCTTGTTCTTTCCAACTGTGTGACCTTGGGCATGACATCACCTGACCTTGATGAGCCTTACTACTTTCATGTGTTCATGGGTACAATAGTCTTTGCCTGCCCTATCTTAGAGATGTGAAGAGTGATCAGTAGGCTTATATATGAAAAAGTATATATTAATAATAGAGTTTCCGTCATGGTGCAGTGGAAACAAGCCTGAATAGGAACCAGGAGGTTGTGGGTTTGATACCTGGCTTTGCTCAGTGGGTTAAGGATCCAGCGTTGCAGTGAGCTGTGCTGTAAGTCGTAGACGTGGCTCAGACCTGACATTGCTGTGGCATAGCAACAGCTCCGATTAGACCCCTAGCCTGGGAACCTCCATATGCCTTGGGTGCGGCCCTAAAAAAAAGGACAGAAGACAAAATAATAATAATAATAATAATAATAAAGACTTTCACAAACCTAGAAGGATGTACACAAGTATTTTATTATGTTTGGGCTCCAATAATGAACTACCTCAGACTGAGTAGCTTATAAAGAACAGTTATTTCTCACAGGTCTGGAGCTGAGAATTCTGAGATCAAGTTGCCAACATGGTGAAATTCTGGTGACACCCACTTTTTGGTTCACAGCTGGAGCCTTCTCACTGTGTCCCCAGGAGGTGAACGGGGCAAGAGAGCTCACTGGAGCCTCTCTCATAAGGCACTAATCCTATTCACAAGAGCTTCTCTTTCATGACCGAATTACCTCCCAAAGGCCCTACCTCCTAATACCACTGTAGGGGTTAGGATGTCAGCATATGATTTTGGTACTATTATCGTTATGAATGCTAATATTAACATCATTATACCTTCTCAAAGGAAACATGGTGGTAAAATGTTAACATATCTGTGCCAAGGGATTATTTGAACCCTTTGTACTATTTCTGCCATTCTTCTGTAATCTTAAAATTACTTGGAAACAAAAAAATTTTTAAATGTCATATTCTTTGTAATGACATTCTCTTTCATGTAGCCAGGTTCACCAAGAGGCAGGCAAAGTTCAGTGGACAAGGGACAAAGATCATTGCCTTGTAGAGCTGACATCCCAACAGGCAGAGACGCAAAGAAAAAAAGTAGTAGTAACACAAGATAATAGTAACACAACAAATGTGACAACTGTCTGTCATGTTAGAAGGTATTAAGTCTAATGGGAGGAAAAGTAAAATAAATAAAAGGGAGCCCAAGTGTCAGGTTTGGGGTGGTGGGGAAGGACTTGCCGGTTGACGCATCAATAGTCAGGGCAGCCCTGATTGAGCAGACTCCAGAAGGGAGGGAGAAGAGGGGGTTAACCAAGTTGATACCCTGGAAAATCCTGCCAGGGTGAGCAAAGGCCTGAACTGGAGCATATTCCATGAGCAGGAGGAGGCTAGCATGGCTGGAGCATCGTGGTGGGGCTGCAGCCATGGCAGGTTCTAGGAGATTAAGTCAGAGCAGCTCTGCACAGCCACATCCTGCAGGCCCTTGAAGGCTACTGGAAGGCCCTGAGGTTTCTTTGTGAGAGAAATGGGATACCAAAGCAGGGATTTCAGCAGCAGAGTGACACGATCTGGTCTAAGTTCTGCAAGGGTTAGTCTGAAAATTTACCAAGAAGCACAAGGGTAGAAGCAGGGAGACCAGGTAGGAGGTAGTTGCAACAATCCAAGAAGGATGGCTGCAGAGGGTGAAAGTGATGGAATTCCAGATCTGCTGATGGTTTTATTATTATTATTATTGCACTTTGTAGACACTACATTTTTTAGTTTGGGGTTGGTAGATGCACAGGAAACTATATCCAATCTCTTGGGATAGACCATGATGGAAGACAATATGAGGAAAAAGAATGTGTGTGTGTGTATATATATATATATATATATATATATATGTATGACTGGGTCACTATGCTGTACAGCAGAAATTGACTCAACACTATAAATCAATTATACATAGGAAGGAAGGAAGGAAGGAAGAAGAAAGAAGGAAAGAAAGAAAGAAAGAAAGAAAAAGAAAGAAAGAAAGAAAGAAAGGGAGGAGAAGATGGGATCTGTATTTTAAAGGTGGAACCAACGCAATTTCCCTGACCCAAATTCAATCTCTAAGGCCTCTTCCAGCCCCCAAATTCTTTGACTTCTCTAGAATCCCATCATCACCTCCACAAACTCCCCTGCCCAATTGTGGAAAGAAAGACACCAGGCTGGACTATTTTTAAAAGTAGATCCAAATTCTTTCAAAAGTCCTGCTTCTTGACATGATTTTTTTTCCTTTTTTTCTTTTTTTTCTTGAAGTATAGTTGATTCGCCATATTATATGTTACAGGTGTACAATATAGTTATTCGCAATTTTTAAAGGTTATACTCCATTTATAATTATTATAAAATATCGATTATATTTCCCACATTGTGCAACATATCCTTATAGCTTGTTTTATTTTATTTTTAAATTTTTTAGCAAGTAAATATCTTTTTCTTTTCTTTTTAGGGCTATATCTGTAGCATATGGAAGTTCTCAGGCTAGGGGTCAATTCGAAACTACAGCTGCCAGCCTACACCATAACCACAGCAACCCAGGATCCAAGCCACGTCTGTGGCCTACACCACAGCAACACTGGATCCTTAACCCACTGAGTGAGGCCAAGGATCCAACGTGCATCCTCATGGATACTAGTCACACTGGGAACTCCCCTTATAGCTTACTTTATACCTAATAGTTTATACTTTTTAATCGTCTACCCTATATAGACCCTCCCCCATTCTTCTCCCTACTGGTAACCCCTTGTTCTCTATACCTGTGAGTTTGTTTCTCCTTTTGTTGTGTTACTAGTTTGTTGTATTTTTTTAGATTCCACATGTAGGTGGTAACCTACAGAATTTGTCTTTCTCTGTCTGACTTATTTCACTCAGCATATTACCCTCAAGATCTATCCATGTAGTTGCAAATGGTAGAATTTCTTTCTTTGTCCTGGATGAAAAATACTCCATTATCCATTCATCTGTTGATGGGCATAAAGTTGTTTCTATGCCATGGTAATTGTAAACAGTGCTACTATGAGCACTGGGGTGCATGCATCTTTTTGAAGTAGTGTTTTTTTTCTTTAGCATGATTATTAAGCCCACATGGAAGTTGGACTCCTGTTCCATGGCCGGGATGGATGATGTTTACTCAGTCGTACTCTGTGTCAAGTATAAATATGACATGAAAGAAGTAGGCAAGTGGAGTTCCTACTCTGGTGTGGTGGGTTAAGGATCCAGCATTGCCACAGCATGTAGTGTAGGTTCCAGGTGTGGCTTGGATTCAATCCTGGGCCTGGGAACTGCCAAGCCCAAAGGCCAACCCAGAGGACAATGGAGAGGCTGGAAGGTCTGGGCAAGAAGGTACCTTCCATTTGAAGTGTCTAGTCCCCTAAGAACAAACTCCATCCTTGTCACTACTCCTAACCAAGAGAAACGTGTACAATCTGTCACCTGAACAATCCCTATAATCTGCTACCTGGTCCCCTGACCCAGCAATCTCCCCTCAACCTGTTCTCCATCAGACATACGTTTCCCAAGACCTGTCTTTGCACCCTGGTATCTACATTGGGCCACAGCTTTAAGGACTCTCCTCTTTAGAAACCACTCCCTATTCTCCAGGTGTCCCATCAGGGGTGAAGAACACCCTGTTGGGGCAGGAGGCTGAGTTCAATCCGGAGGGGCTGTGTTCTCTTGACCTCAATTCTACCTCGGCAGTTTCAGGGCAATGCAGCCTTCTTCACTTCCTGCCCTAATTGCTGTGCAGTGCTATCGTGGGCTGTTAAACAGTTGCCACCTTCCACCCTAGACCTGGATACCATCCAAAGATAGGTAAAAATATTCCTCCCTTCACATAAATCGTCCAAGGAGCCTTCTGGAAAAAACATGCTCTGAAAATGTGTGGAGTCACTGGGGCTCATCCAGTGGTTTTGGCCTGTCCCTAGCCTTTGCTTTGTTCTTTGGAACTGGTCACCCTGTTGGCTCTTCTTCCCCCCAACCACACCCTTCCGTGCATGCTTTTTAAAGTCTGTGGATGAGGCTAAGAGTTCCAGCTGAGAATCATGGAAGAGCATGAACATTTCAGCAGTAGGGACCTCGGAAGCCACCCTTTCTTCTAAGCAGTGGAACCTCCTCCTCCCCCACCCTAACCAAACCTGACTAACATTCCCACTATGTGAACCACATAAAGGCAAAGCGCCTCTGGTTGAAGAGTGGTTAGGGGGCCCTGCGTACTTGCCCTCCTCCCCACCTTCAGTGGTGCAGAGGCCAAGCTAACAAACCGGTAAGCCCCTAATTTTTTCAAACCTTTTACAAATGATGATCATTGAGGCCTAGAGGCTTATCCCAATTCCCTTGATGAGTCAAAAGAAGAGGCTGGATTAAGACTCTGGTTTCCTTCCATTCAGCTCACATGCTTTAAAGAGCTCAGGCAATAAGTGTTTAGGTGCCGAGAATTCCATGTCTCACCTGTAGAGCCCTGGGAAAGCTGTGGCAGTAGTGTGCTGGTCATTCCCATCACCTCCTAAAGCCAGTAACACACATTTCCTCCCATATCCACTTTCAATGAGTTCATGTCAAAAGCTTGAAATTGGCCATGGTGGGAAATAGGCAAATGCTGCAAATCAGGGCTTCCATCTCCCTCCCCACAAGAGCTGATTATTAAACAGCAGTGGCTTGGGCATATTCCATCTCCTTTACCAGGTTCTCAAATAGACCTTCTTTTGGAATGTCACCCTTGTTTCTTAGTCTTTAAAGACTTGCAGGGGATAGTCAAGAAATATGAGCACTCAAGGAGACCATTGGGATAGTCTTTATCTAGGGAAGATAGACTTAAATGCCCCAAGAACCAGATGGGAAAATATATGGGTTGAATGACTGGGGGAAGGAAATAGAAAATGGTGAGGAATGAGAGAAAACCATGAAGTGTTTAAATTTATAACAACAACAGTGTCTAGTTTTCTAGGGCTGCCATAACAGAGTTATAGACTGGGTGGCTTAAGCAAATTTATTGTCAAGGTGCTGGCATTTGCTCCCTGGCTGTGAGGGGAGGGTCTGCTCCAGGCCTCTCCCCTTGGCTTGTCGATAGCTATCTTCATGTTCACATGGCATTCTCCCTGTACCCATGACTGCTCAATAAGGACCCCAGTCATATTGAATTAGACCCCATAGTAATGACCTCTTGTTAACTCGATTCTCTCTGTAAAGATCACCATCTGCAAATAAGGTCACATTCTGAGATGTTAAGTTAGGATTGCAACCTATGCATTTGGGGGGAAACACAATTCAATCTATAATATATGGACAGGACAAAAACAATTCTGAGGGTCAGATCTGACCTGCTGACTGTCCTAGTTATAGTTCACTGGCTTAATTATGCAGGTACGGGAACTAAAGCTCTAAGAGGGAAGCAAATAGCTCTCCAAACATCACAGTAGAAGACAGGATCAGGCCTCCTGACTCCATCCAGGGGCCCTTCTCATCTGCTTATCATCTCCTCCGACTTGAAGCTATTTCACCCACCTATGTGTCATCTTGGAAACTGTGGAGCACCTGAAAGCAAGCTGAGAGCCAAGAGGTCTCTGGTACCCATCTCCAAACTCCCCACAGCTTACCATGTGAGTGGAACACTCAGCAGACATGCAGAAAACCCATGTTAAAATTTATTGACCTCAATTCTCTGTCCTTAGCAGAGGCTCTGGATGCTTTGGGGCTCAAGGTTAACTGTGGGCTTGTTCACCATTGGTTGGCCTTAGATGCTTTGAGGCCTTTGTATTTCATTAATGCTTTCCTACCATAGAACAGCAAAGTGAGGTCAGAGAGGACAGGCGATGGGACTTCAGGGTCCTCCCTGTCATTCTTGCCAATAGTAAGAGCAAGAGCAGTCAGACAACTTGGTTCAAACCCTACAAACATTGACTATGGTCGGACTACTTACTAACCCTCTCTGAGCTTCATTTTCCTTATCTGAAGATTGGGGACTAATAATACTTAGCTTACTCAATAACTCATTCTTTTGTTCCTTCAACCAACATCATAGGGAGGTATTCTCTGTGCCAAGAACTAGCCTATGCACTGGACTCATAGAAGAGACATGGCCACTGTCCTCATGAAGCTTATAATATAATAAGGAAAAGAAATTACAGTCTAATGTTATACTCTATGGCAATGCATGTTAGAGGAAGAACTTCAGACTGAAGGAATACAAACCAGGGAAACTGGGCAAACTTGGGCCAAGCTGGGTCTTGAAGGAGCAGAGTAACAAGGTGACCTGAGGAATGAGGAGGAGCTAATGTTGTTGAGGGAACAGAAGGGGCCCAAAAAAATGTGCTAGGCCCTGGAATTCCCTTGTCCAAAGACCTGGACAAGAGAGAGCAGAGTGGTGAGGATGAATGAGATAATGAGACAATGCACATAAAGTATGTATCACATAGTGGATGGCACATACTAGGTGCTCAGGAAATGCCACTGGTCCTTTCCTTTTAACAACATATCCATAGACTTTATTTTCTCAAACCCAAGACCAGAGATGTAAGTTTAAGATGAAAAATTTTACTTTAATTATATGGCTTTAAAATGAAAAAAGCCCATGTCCTGATTTACGATATTCTAATCAAGGCATAGTTTTTATTGGAAAAGCATGTGTTTCAGTTTTCAGATAAATGGAAGAACATTTTTGAACAAAAAATACATTTGTTTTTAAAAATTTTTTGGTATGATACAGCCACTCTTCCTTGTCCACACAAGGAATTTACAACTCTCTTACTTCAGATTTGAGTGAACACAAATGTTACTGTTTGTTCTGTAACTTCTGATGGTCTTCACACACCTTTCCCTCTTTGATCATTCCAGGGTTTTTCACATCAGGGTTCTCAGGATTGGAGCCTGGACTATAGAAGCTTCATGAAACATTAGACCATAGGGAACCCACTGAAGGCTCTGTTAATAAAAAAAAGGATGAGAGCACCAACCTCCAATGCATACGTGTTCTTATTTTTCTTAGAGTTTTTTCATAATGCATGTGCCAACAGAAAATAAGTCCCCTCTTTTTTTTGAAGTAATCTTGGCTTATATTGCACAAATTAATATTACCATCTTGATTGATTCATAGTCTGATAACAGAATACCAGTATGAATAGGCACAAGAAGTGGTAGAAAAATCAGGAAAGGATTTGTTGAGCATTTAGCATTTTTTATAAGATATTCACGTCAGGACTGAAGGTATCTCTCCCTTCCTCCCTTCCTCTTTCCTTTCTTCTTTCCTTCCATCCTTCTCTCTTTTAAAAATAAAACATCTCTCATCTATTAAATAGCAATAATTACTTCTGTTTTTCCAGGACTCTGCCAATGATAACACACATTCTCGCTTTCTTGTTCCCAGTGTACTTTTAAACATCTTTCCCATTTTGCAATACCTTGAACTTGTCCAAGACTGTGTAGATTGTGAGGGACAGGCTAAATCATCACTCCAAGTTCTGGCCTCTATTTGTCATCCCATGTTTCTTCTCCCACTATATCCACCCAGTCTCTAAGGACAAGTTTTGAAATTCAATAGAGTAAAATCTTCATGAGGGCAGAGACCTTGGTTGTTTGATTCAGCATTCTATCTCCATTGCTTAGCATTTCAGTGCCTAAAACATCCAAAATCTCAATAAACACTTTTTTTATTAAATTAAAATCCATGCTCCCTCTTTTATGGACTCAAGAGGTGATGCTGAAGTGATTACTTGTGGAGTGATAACAAGCAGCTGGTGTCCAAAAAGGTGAAAAACTAAAGCCTTATGGAGACTTAAGGGTAAGAACTGACATAAATCTGTGCCAGGGCAGCAAACACAACATCCACAAGCGCATAGAGATTTATTCCACATGCAAGCATCACCCCAGCTGGTGGGGGTGGGGTGGGGTAAGGAGGCTGGTGGGACATCCCCTGACTCCCATTCTTGCATCTTCCTTTCCCTAAAGACATCACTACAGGATGCTGGAGCTCTGAGGGTTTCCTATAATTTGCTCTAAAAAATTCACTGGGTTTTTCCAATCTGTTAGTACTTCCTCCTTAAAGCTTTTGCTTCTCAAATTGGTAAGCATTTAATTTCAGTTACAAAATTAGTTGCTTACTGGTATGACATATTAAACTGATAATTTACCCAAGAACAACCTGTTATAATTTACACAGCATTTTCACAAGACAACCATTTTATTAAGAAAGAAAGAAGATCAGGAAAGTTAAGTGTTTTGCCCTAGATCACATAGCTAATAATTTATAATACCAAATCCAGACCTTTTAACTAAAGATGCTCAGTCATTCCATTATGACATGGCCGATGTGATGTTGGTACTTATCTACCAAGCAATCCATGAAAATAATGGGCAGTAAGGGAATCAGGGAAACCAAGCTGACCCCACTTAGGACTCTTCCCTTATTTACCACGAATGCCATAGACACAGCCCACTCTTTCCCAGCCCCCCTTCCCAAATCCCTCCTTATTGTATCTATGGTGGCAGTGGTGGCTGTAGCAACATCTGTGACTCCTTAGGGTAAATTCAGAGGACCTCTCTTCTGAGCATCTTGCTTCCTTGTCAGCTTAACAAGAATATTCTCAAGACACACATCTTCAGCCTATAAAAGATGAAGCTCCTCATACTCTCTTTAAACTTTCTCCTTCTTCTGTAACCCTCTGCCCTGTCCCTGGCTCACCCACCTAGATGCCTAAGTTAGCAACTCAGAAGTCAAGCTGGGCTCTTCTCACTCACTCTTCTTCTCTTCACCATCTGGTCCCTAAGACTGCTTGATTCTTACTCTGAAGACTTTCTTCAGTCTGTGTCCACTTCCTGACCCTAATGATACCTTTAAGTCCCCATCGTGGGTTCTGAAAGTGTCTCCCAATTGGTCTCCCCACTGATAGCTCCCATCAGCATCTCTGTGAAATGAAAAGTGTAATGTTTGACCCTGCTCTATACACAGCGGAAAGCAGAGGCCAGGGCCAGTGTGAAGTGCTCTACAACCCTTTCCAAGAGCAGGCAGGAGGCAGTGCCCCTGTGTACGTGTCTGTCCTCTCTTGCTGACTTCTGCCCCACCTTGCTCTGCCCACAGTTTTCTTCAAAGAAACCACACTGCTGATCAACAGTTGGACCTTCTAAAGTAGGACCCTATGCCTGGTCAATAGAAAGTGATATCCTGACCTAGACCAGAAGGAAGATCAAGGGTGACAACATCTAAGAGGAAGTGGACATGACCTCAAAACATACATTACAACCCCATGCTGGGTAAGCTCTGGGACTCCCCCAGGGCAGTTCTCAGCAGAAGTACCCAAAACATTTGTCTGCTGCCCTCATAGGGAGCTCCCAATCAGCTCTGAATATTTGTTCTTACTCTGAGCACAGTTCCCTCCTCTCCAGGGAACTGGTCCATAGCAGGGACAAGTGAGGAGAAAAGAGAGCCAGATGTTGGGCCAGAAGGCCCCTGGTGACTATGGTTGTCATCACCTCCTGAAGCCTGTCTCCCCACTGCTTAGATGAGACTAGGGAGCCTTGCCAGCCTCACCTCCTGGGTCACAGTGAGAAACGAGACTCACACAATATATTGAGGTCAGTCTTAGAGAGGGTGGTAGATGTTGGTTTTGGAGTCAGAAGATCTGGGGTTTAGGTCCAAGCTGTGCCACTCACTGTCTAATCTAGGCCCAGCCACTCATCTTCTCTGAACCTCAGTGTCTTCATCTGCTAAATGAATTAACAGTACACCCCTCACTGAGGGCTCATGTTGGCAAGACAACACCTGTGAATTGTAAAGCACAATCCACATACAGTGAGATGATATGGTTCTCCATACATGAGGTGCTTTCTGGAGCCCTAGATCATGTCAGCGGTTCTCTTCACAGCTCAGCCCTGCATCTCACTGGGTGTCTGCTGTCTGGGACACAGAACATCTTGACCCCACCTGCTCGCGGAGAGCATGTCCCTGGGTTGTGTGTGATGAAGGCCTGGAAACTCCCATTGGAGGGATCCTGGCACGTCTGGAGATGGTCTCTTGCTGTGGGTGGTCTGGTCCAAACAAACATTAAGTATGAATCAGTCTCTAGCAAAGGTGCAAGGACCACAAGATGGGGCAGATCCCCTCAGGGTAGGAGCACTTACAGAATGCCTGAGAATGTCCCTGTTGGGATTGCCTATTTTTAGGTGACTGTGCCCCTGTGTGTTTCACGTGTGTGTGTGTGTGTATGTGTGAAAGAAAAGCAGACAGTAGTGGCTTGCTTGGGGCCCATTCAAGTTCTTTAGCCAAGTCAGCCATGCCTGTGGTAGAGGTAAGGAAGGGTAAAGAGAGCCCTGCACTCACACAGCATGGCCTGGCCTTCACCCTGGCTCTGCTTGGTCTCTCCCAGGCTGGGCCTCAGCCACATGCCTCCCTTTCTTGCCTTCCCCCCTCGGAGAAGTCTGCATGGGTCGTGATAGCAGGTGTTAGGGAGCAGAGAGCCTTCTGTGAAACTGGGAAGATCCTGCTTCAGGAGATGCTCTACAGCCAGGGAGACCTGCCCTTCCAGAAGCGAGGATTTATTTCTACCTGTAGCAGCACCTGCTATGGGGAAAAATTTGCTTCCATGACTTCTGGGAATTGAGCTTTGTCACATCACATAGGGGATCACGGAATACAAAAGGCTGACTAAAACTCTCGATTCTTGGAGTTCCTGTTGTGGCTCAGCAGAAACAAATCCGACTGGGAACTATGGGGTTGCAGGTTCGATCCCTGGCCTCACTCAGTGGGTTAAGGATCTGGTGTTGCCCTGAACTGTGGTGTAGGTTGAGGACGTGGCTTGGATCTGGTGTTGCTGTGGCTGTGGCATAGTCTGGCAGCTGTGGCTCCAATTCGAACCCTAGCCTGGGAATCTCCATATGCAACACAGGTGTGGCCCTAAAAAGCAAAATAATAATAATAATAATAATAATAATAATAAAATTGGAAAAAAATAAAAAATAAAACTCTCAATTCTTTATGGAGCAAAAGTAAATAAGTAGGGAACCTAAATGTATCAACAGAAGGATGAATACAGTAGATGTGGTACATATATGTAGTGGTATATAATTCAGCCATAAAAAAAGAATGAAATAATGCCATTTGCAGTAATATGGATGGACATAGAAATTATCACACTAAGTGAAGTCAGACAAAGACAAATATCACAGGAGATCACTAATATATGGAACTTAATAAAAATGATGCAAAAAACCTTATCCACAAAACAGAAACAGACTCGAAGATTTTGAAACCAAACTTATGGTTACCAAGGGAGAAACACTGGGGTGGGGGGAGGGATAAATTAGGAGTTTGAGATTAACATACACACACTATTACACATAAGATTGATAAGTAGCAAGGACCTACTATATAGCACAGGGACATCTACCCAATACTCTGTAATAATCTATATGAGAAAAGAATCTGAAAAAGGATGAAGATATGTATACATATAACTGATTCACTTCGCCATACACCTGAAATGCACACAACAATGTAAGTCGACTATACTCCGATGAATTTTTTTTTTAAGTAAGTAAGAAGGATGCTGTGACCTAAAGATCAGTTTAAGAAAACTGTGATTTAAAATTGCTGGGCTTGGGGAGTTCCTACTGTGGCCCAACAGTGATGAATCCAACTAGTACCCATGAGATATGGATTTGATCCCTGGCCTCTCTAGTGGCTTAAGGATCCAGCATTGCCATGAGCTGTGGCGTAGGTAGAAGAGGTGGCCTGGATCCAGCGTTGCTGTGGCTGTGCTGTAGGCCAGCAGCTATAGCTCTGATTTGACCCCTAGCCTAGGAACTTCCACATGCTGCAGGTTCGGCCCTAAAATAAATAAATAAATAAATAAATAAATAAATAAATAAATAAGTAAGTAAGTAAATAAGTAAATAAATAAATAAATAAATAAATAAAATAAAACCTGCTAGGGAGTCCAATTTTACCTAACAACAAGAGTAAACAAGGAGAAAGGGCGCTGGACCAGGGCTCAGGGAACCGGGCTCTTTCCCTCTCTCCCCCGTTTGGCCTGTCAGCTCCCTGAGGACTGTGTCTCATTTTGCTCATAACTGTCTCTCTTGCTGTGCCTGGCACACAACAGGAAGCTGATTAAAAGTAGGGACAGTACTCTCCCTTTAATGGTTTCACTTCCCACAGTTTCATTTATCCATAGTCAACCTTGGTCTGAAAATATTAAATGGAAAATTCCAGAAATAAACAATTTCCAAGTTTTAAATGTTGAGCCCTTCTGAGTATAGCATGTTGCAATCTTGTGCTGTCCTGCTCCATCCTGCCTGGGTCATGAATCATCCCTTTGTCCAGTAGCTGTATATGCCACCTGCCCACTAGGGTAGGAAAAAGCGTAGTATATTGGGGTTTGGCACTACCCGTGGTTTCAGGCATCCGCTAGGTGTCTTGGGATGTATATTCAGGTAAAGGGGGTCTATTGTATTTATTGGCATATTGGCATGCTGATATATTCAAAACATATCAGTGTACATTATAAAAGCACTGTGGACACTATGTATATATTTCTTTAGGGAAAAGCCTGGAAAGACATTAACACTGTTACAGTAACAGCATTATCTTTTCAAGTTACTTTACTTTTCCTGCTTTTTATCTGTATTCTATAACTTTCTACTATAACATATCTTCATTGTATAAGAAAAAGTTGAAAGTATACATGTAAATATATATATCTATGTCTCCAATACCTCTTTCAGTTATTCATTTCCTTTTGGACAATCACAGTAAACCACAAAACAGAGATCTGGGGGGCTGTGAAAAATACAATGTTAATTCGGATAAAGATAAAACTATTTGCAAAATGTGGCAACCGGAAGCAAAAATGGAAGTTGTTTTTGTTTCCAATGATGCGCAAAGCATCACTGCACATAGCTCAGTGTGAGCTACCAACACACAGCAAGAACTAAGAAAGGCTTAATCCAATCAACTTGAAAACAACTCAAACACTGGCTCACCAAACCTCAGGATACTACACTTTGGACCACTACTGTGCTTTAAAGTATTCTGTAGTTTTACAACATCAAGTATGTACATTATAGCATTTTATAGAAATACTTATATAAAAGAATGCTAAGTTGCCTGTATATACTTATGTATAATTCTGTGAAAACTCATGTTTATTAAGGAAGATGAAACTTTAAACAATGAAAAATAAAAGTGTTTTGTAGCCTTGCTTAGTTTTATAGTTTTTATAAAAACCAAATAGAACATAGTGAACGCCTACATACCAGTAATTAAAGTAATTTAATTACTGAAGTAATTTAAAGTAATTTAATTTCTGAAGTTCCTTGGAACTCCATAAAATTATAAGCAAAAGTATGTAGGGAAACTGATGCTCATGTACCATCCTGTTGTTGGGAATGTAGATCAAAGTTTTCTGAAGCATGACTTGGAAACATATATGTCCAAATTTTAAAGTTTCATTCTCTTCTTACAACCAATTCTGTCTTAAGAATCTTAACGAGGAATAATCTGAAATTCAGAGACATTTATCTGACTATTATTTGTGATGGGAGAAAAGAGGAGTTATCAAAATATCCTTCAGTAAGAAATGGGTTGGACAGATAAATCAACAGCATGAATACCTAAGCAGCCATTGAAAACTTTCTATGAAGGAATAATTCATATTATGAAAATAAAGTTTCATCAGAACATACAAATATGAGATTACTAAATAAGAACATGCCACATAATTACATTTTTTCAAAGACCGAAGAATGTAAAACAAAATATTGACAAAGGTGGTTTCTAGATGGTGGAATTTGGGTGGTTTTAATTCTCTCACGTTTTTTCTAACTTCCACATTTTCTATAACAAACATATTACTTCCCAGTTAATGATTGCTCAAAATAGGTAACAGGTAAAATTGTGAGGCAGACGCTTCATTTCTGGTTCGGTAGAAGATAAAATTTTTATCCACCATATGCATGTCCTTTTGACCCTACCTGCAAACAAATCCACTTTTCACCTCAACCCTTCCATGATATACAAAAAAAACTTAGTGCAATCTTGGCTCCTGGCATGAAGTTCAAGTATGCATGCGTGCATATGTACATGCATGTTCACATACACATACACACATTGGACAAATACCCTTGGCAGGAAGAGTGGTGCCCAGGAAGCCCCAGCCTACCTGACTCTCC
The DNA here is from genome assembly GCF_016906955.1 of Phacochoerus africanus. NCBI lineage: Eukaryota > Metazoa > Chordata > Mammalia > Artiodactyla > Suidae > Phacochoerus > Phacochoerus africanus. The sequence goes on along the minus strand of NC_062544.1, from coordinate 205,827,295 downwards.
ATGGACCCTTAGGCAAAGTATGCCCCTTCTCTGGGTTCCAGCTTCACCCAATAAATGAGTGAATTGAACTAGAATGTCTCTAAAGACTCTGCACTGGTGGTATTTTATTCCAGGGGAAATACTCCTGGAAGGAACAAAGATTTGTAAAGGAGAAAGAAATAAATCTCCTTAGAGGCGATGTCCCCGACCTCTGGGCCCCTCTTCTCTTTGGGATTTGAAGTGAAGAAGGAGCTCTTGTGAGGCTCCTGTCAGGAGGTTTAGGGGCATGGCAGGGGCTGATTCAGAAAGCAAGCTCTCAAAGGGTGTGGGAAGAATGAAAAGGGTTTATGAGCTTGGGCTAAAGTTCCAAGAAGGTTTGAAACACTGCACGCAGCCAGTGCAACAGGAATTTACTGCCAGCAGGGCCTCAGGTTGGCACACTCTCGATCCCTTGCTTTAACATCTCAAAAGGAGGCGTGGGTACTCTGGGGCTCTGCAGAGCAGTGGGACCCTGCAAGGAGAGGGGCTGCTATCCTGGAGCTGGAGCCCTGGGTCTCAGCTAACTCCCCTGCTTCCAGGCTGGGGCACATTTGCTCGGTCTCTTCTCAGGTTGGCTAGTATCAGTCTAGAATCTGAGAATCTATCTTCTCAGATCCTCAGTTTCCTCAGTTGTGAATGAAAGGTTAGATTAGATCAATTTGGAGGTCCTCTCCAAGTCTGACCCTGAATAAAAGCTCTGGATTTGAATATTACAAGCCCTTCTGGCTGTTTGGCTTATGTTGAACAGGTATGTAATGCTGATATTGGCTATCAGTGGTGCAATGAACATCACAAGGATTTGCTCCTCTTATGTGAATAATGAAACGTGTCGAGTAGCACAAAACTTATAGACCTTTACCTGCCTCCCTTCTGTGCCCTAGAAGAGCAGTACAGGCATTGTACTTCATTGTTGTAGTGACTGATTTTTGTTCCTTACCATTTTTTCCTACCTATTTTAATTTCTTTTCCATTTTCTTCTTTCTTCTTCTTCTTCTTTTTTTTTTTAATTTTTGGTATGTCACACATGAGATAGAGGTCACAATTTCCCCTATCTCCTCTGGATAGGGGAACGAGGAATACTCAATTTCATATTGAACAGCAGACTCTATGGCCCAAGATCCTCTGGTGTTAAGTCCAAAGTTGAATTTTCATTCTAGTTTGATGTCCAGAAATTGGCAAGTACATCAAAAATTAAATGTGAGTCCTAGTCCGTGTTTTCTACATACAAAGGACAGTTTTAAGGTTACATAGAAGAAGGGAAGTGTTAAATAGGAATTGTATGCCTGGCATCTGTGTGGGAATTCTGCCCTCCAGACAGGCTTAGCCCTTCACTCTAGGAGACTTACAGGGTAGAGCCTTCCACCGAGGGTAGGGTGTCTGTCTGGGCTGGAGAGAAAAGCAGGCTCATCTGGTGGTATGCTGCATTATCAGTGTTTACTGCTCCCAGAGAGCATGCTGATGGTTTTCAGGAGATGCATACTTCACGTGTAAGCAGGTCTCTTGTCTACCAACAAGACCTTGACTATGGACTGTTTATAATCTCACCTTGAAGTCTGGGAGGGATAGCATTCATGGTATAGCAGTATCCTAAGCCCCCAAACTCCCCTTGTTAGCCACCTTTCATCAACTTGGCAGAAAAGTCATTTTACCGCAAATGAAGTAGATGGATCGTTCATTCATTCTAGTGCACGAGTTGGGTTATTAATGAGACTTACTCCTTGAAGAGCTCTCACAGGGAGGGTCAGGGTGCTGGCTCTGCACTAGGCTGCATGATTTTGAATCCCGAGTCTTCTCCTTCCTAGTTGTAAAAGCACAGGCAAACCATTTAGCTTTTCTGGTCCCCCATTGCCTTGTCTATAAAATGGAAACAATAATAACGCTTACCTCATTCAGTTGTTGTAAGAATTAACCGTGCCCTCAGAATAGTACCTGGCACAAAGTCAGCATACAATACAAGTCAGCTCTCCCCATCTCTATGAGAGAGACGTATCAATTTCTGAAGTACATCATTGTGTTGTGTGCTTTAATAGATGTGCACAGCCTGGAAATGATTGACTTTGGAAGCTTCACAGAAGCCTCTTGATCAGAGAAGCAGAACCACTTCATGTGCTACAGAATTAGAGATTCATTGTCAGGGCTTGGTCCTCGCAATTGTAGGAACTGCCTAATCAGTTGATGTGAGGCTACTGCTTCAGTGTTTGGTGCTAGATTACAAGTCAGCAGGGCAGGCAGTGGGGAAAGAGAAATGGGCATCAAGTGGGGGAAGAAATGATGGATCGCAACCTGCAAGGACAAACTGGAGTTCATCATCACCTCTCACTATCTCTAGGTGATGATTCCAGTGACCTGCAAGAAAAGCTGGTCTTCCCTGTAGAGTTCTACATGCTGGTCCAGGATTCAGAGATGCAAGAGGTACTCTGATGAGAACTGGAGGAGCTGAGACTCAGCTGCTGCATCCCTCCACCCCCCAGGTAAACCAGTAGATCAGGGACAATATGAATAAGGCACCAAGATACGTGGTGCCCTGCATCAACCTTCTTAATATTATAACATAGTAGCTTCACTTCTATATTCCAAATATTTTGAAAAAAAAAATGTTTCTTATGGCCAATGCTGCTACGTAAGAGGAGTCTGGGAACATAGCTCTAGCCTATCTAAGTTGCCCCAGAACAAAACCACCACAGTTCCACAGATGGAATTGAATGTGAAAGACTGTTTGCCAACAATGAGAAATGAGGATATTCCAGACCTGGGGAATATAATTTTCAGAGAATGAAAATGTCTGGTGTGTTTAGAATGTTCCTAATGTGGCAGCATAAAGTGTTTTGTTACTAGGCCATGAGCCACTGCAATGTGAGGAAGTACAGATCTATCTATGAAATTGGTTGTAATTTTTCATTAGCCAAAGACTGACTGACTTTCCTTCTAGCTAATGTCTCTGCCACTACCAAGCAATTAGACAACAGCAATGAAAGGAGGGTTGAGCCTGGAGCCAGGAGTCCTGGGCTTTAGCTCCAGCCTTGCCTCACACTCTATGGGTGACTTTGACCCAACATCCCACCCTCTCAACCTTGGTAACCTCATCTCTAAAGGGAGGGATTTGAAGCCAAGTGATAGCCAACCCTCCAGAGTCATTTCAAACTTTGATTCTTTGATTTTTCTGGCAACTACTGGGAGATAAAATGGGCACAGATATTTAATTCTAGTGGAAACCAAAATAGAAAATGCAGGGCCCTTTGCCATATCACTTGGCTTTTATCTTTAGATCCTGGAAGCTGTTACAGACAATGCAGCCTCCCTCAGCTGTTCCTGGGGTCTAGGCTTGATGTGGGTTAGGTGTCCAAGGCCATGTCAAGGCTAAATTGTCTTTGCTTTGGTAGCACTAGCCTTACAGTATGCCAGAATCATCCAGGAATGTCAATACATGTCAGATGAAGGAACATATGTTCTGGTCCTGGTGGCCCCATAGATTTGGGAACTCATGTATTGGCCACTTTGAGGACACACTGTGTAGCTCTCCTCTTCAGGGAGACTCTGAATCTGAAACTTTCTTCAAGGCCACTGTAACCTCACCCTATAGCCCTGGGAAGACTACAGGATTGAATAACCAGGGAGGGAGGTCAGGACAGAAGCTGGGTGCATGGCTCATGTTTGAAGTAACATGAATTTTAAACAAAGAAACAGTCACCTCGCCTTTAATCCTATGGCTATATTAATAAATACTTTGATCAATATTTCTAGATATAAGTATCTCCTCTTTTTAAAATTCTTGGGGAGAAGTTCCCACTGTGGTATAACAGGTTAAGGATCAGACATTGCCTCTGCAGCAGCTCAGGTTTGATCCCTGGACCAGCACAGTGGGTTAAGGATCCAGCACCAGTCGCGGTCGCAGCCCCGCTCAGATTTGATCCCCTGCCCAAAAAATTTCATATGCCGTGTGTACAGCCAAAGAAATAGTAAAAAATAAAATTCTTGGGGAAAGTCAGACAACTGCCTGTCATTCTTCGCCTGTTTTCAAAGATGTTCCAATGTTGGAACCCAGGGAAACCATGGTGTTCTTTGTGGAGCCCAATAAAATGTTGATACATTTAATTTCTCTCTCTTATGGAAAATCAATTTTGCTAAAAGACGGTATGTCTGTGTTTCACGCATGCAAAAAAATTTTTTTTTTTTTTTTAGGGATGCACCTGTGGCATATGGAGGGTCCCAGGTTAGGGGTCTAATTGGAGCCACAGTTGCCTGCCTACGCCACAGCCATGCCAGATCTGAGCCTCATCTGTGACCTACACCACAGCCCACGGCAACGCCAGATCCTTAACCCACTGAGTGAGGCCAGGGATCGAACCGGCAACCTCATGGTTCCTGGTCAGATTTGTTTCCACTGTGCCACGACAGGAATTCCTGCATGCAAAATTTTGAATATAGAAAATGCAGATTTTGGCGTTCCCATCGTGGCTCAGTGGAAATGAATCTGACTGGGAACCATGAGGTTGTGGGTTCAATCTCTGGCCTTGTTCAGTGGGTTAAGGATCTGGCATTACCATGAGCTGTGGTGTAGGTCGCTGACTCAGCTCGGATCTGGCGTTGCTGTGGCTCTGGTGTTGGCCAGTGGCTACAGCTCTGATTGGACCCCTAGCCTGGGAACCTCCATATGCTGCAGGTACAGCCCTAAAAGGACAAAAGACCAAAAAAAAAAAAAAAAAAAAAAAAAGGAAAGAAAGAAAAAAAAGAAAGGAAAAGAAAAGAAAGAAAGAAAATGCAGATTTTGGAGAACTGGCTTCAGATCTGGGCTTTACTGCTCACCAGTTGCATGTGTACTAGGAAATGATTTCATCTCTGAGCCTTAGTGCTTTCTTCTGTAAAAGGGCATAATAACACTGATTGTTTAAAGATCCTAAATAATATGGCGTATATAAACTTTGGTAAACATTCAATAAGTATTACTTCTTTTCCTTGCTCTACTTCAAATGATAAAGATAATTGTGTTTCTGAGTTTTCCTATTCTTATTTGTCTTTTATTCATTTATTTGTTTTGTTCCGTGCTTGCCCTTGCAAGTAGGCAGGTGGGAATAGGCACAAAGAGCTTGAGAAAAAAAAAAAAAGTAATGGTAAAAAGAAAACTGAACGTATTATTTTTTTGCATACAATTGTTACTCTCTTTTGGGTGCAGAACACACTTACCCCTTGCAGGTCGAGAAAGCTTGAGTTATGTCATAGTAGCAATTAATTTCCGGCTTCATATGATCACATTTTAGCTCTGAGCCTTGTCTTCTAGATACACAGACCATCAGAGCCACAAGTTTCTTAGAGGTCACCCAGCAAAACCCTTCCATAAATGGGGAAACTGAGCCTCAGAAAGGGAAGTGAGCTGCTCTAAATGGCTCACGTGATGAGATAACGTAAAGACTAGAAATTATGTCTTCTAATTCCTCATCCAGTAACAGCATGTTGCCTCAGAGCCCTTGCTGATTCATCGTGTAATCTTGGAAAATTCCCTTGTTTTCTGTCTACCCATCTCTCCATGAAGCAAAAGATGGCAAGGACAATTCCTGATCCATACCTCATGGAGGTACCTGTGGATTAGTCAGACCCAGGCTGCAAGAAGAATTCAGCTCCTTGGAGTTGGGTACAACTATTAATTACTCATCAAAAACATCTGAGTATTACAAAGGGATCTGCTTTGCAAAGTTCAGATGGAAAGACCTTCCTTCCACATGGTTATGAAAACCAGTGGTGTAGTGCATTTAATGCACTGAGTAACTAACCCACTTGACTTCTCTCAGTTCCATTATACTCATCTATAAATGGAGGGAATGTGGTCCAGAGTATCGCTAAGTCCTTCTAGGCCAAATAATCTCAGGTTTTACCAGTTCCTTCAATTTAGGACCCAATTATGGGAGGACCAACTATACTTCCCAGTGATAGGGATGATGACCAGCCTAGAATCACTAGCTAGAAAATTACGAGTGCTAATGAGGATGGTTTTGAAGGTAGGAAAGGAATAATTTTATAGTTGTGGTTTTTTTTGTTTTGTTTTGCTTTGTTTTTATTTTTTGTTTTGCTTTTTGTCTTTTTAGTGCTGCACTTGCGGCATATGGAGATTCCCAGGCTAAGGGTCCAATCAGAGCTGAGGCTGCCAGCCTACACCACAGCCACAGCAACTTGGGATCTGAACCACATCTGTGACCTACACTGCAGCTCATGGCAACATTAGATCCTTACCCCACTGAGCAAAACCAGGGATCAAACCACATCCTCATGGATACTAGTTGGGTTCATTACCAGTGAGTCACAATGGGAACTTCTGTAGAGATTTTTAAAGTATTGCTTCTCTGTTCTAAAATTATAACCATGTAAAGAAACACTAAGTTCTCTTAACCTTGAAGAAGATTTCCAATTACCATTTTGGAAGTATTCCAGGTTTCTTATCTGTTCTCTTTCTCAGGGTAAACATCTTTCCGTGGACTCAATCTGTGGATCTGTACTGACAAGCAGTAATGAAAAGCTAGGATAAGTGGTTACAGGCCAGAGTTTAGAACTTTTTGTCTTTATTTAATTTCACTTTCTCCCAGGATGAAAAACCGCATGGGGGAGAGCTAAGAGCCCAGGCCCAGGCTGTTGGGGAGGCCTGTCACTGGCTGGTTGTGTTAACCTTGGCCTTGCTTGTTTCATTCTGAGCCTTGGTTTCCTCCTCTATAAGCGAAGGGGGTTGGGTTGGGTTCAAAGTTCATTTAAGGGCTAACATTCCACTGTTTTGCTTACCTGGGTTTTCAGAGCAGAGTCCTCAAAGCAAGCATCCTTGACCAAGCTTCATCTCACAACCCAGAAACCCCCATCTCTTTTCCTTCAAGGGCTCCAGTACAGGGATTATGTTTAATCCATTTGCAACTGTTATCTGTTTCCTTGAAATGAGCATTTGTGTTCCAATAAGTTCTTAAAAGCTTGCAATAGCTAGAGCTAAAGGCATTCCTCAAGGAGCTGCAATTAAAGATGTATTAGTGGTAAGGAGTGAAGATAGGAGGGGAGCTCAACTTTCCCTTGAAAACCACAGCCCTGGTACCCCAAAACTGCTGAGTTGACAATGCCTTAATGACATCACCTCTCTCTAGTCTCAGTTAAATATATTCCCTTAAGGAGTCCTTCATCTGTGGAGACAGGCACAGGTTGACACATTCATAGAGGCTTCTTTTAAACATAAGCCTAATGAGTTCACTCTCATTTTAAAGGCCTGATAATTCATCTGTGGATGAAAGAGTTAAAATTTCACCAGCTTGAGTGCTATAGCAGGCAAGCCCCAGCTGAACGTTTGAGCAGTGAACGGGCAAACAGAGATGGGCAAAGTTCTTCAGGTTCAAAGGCTTGTTTTGGAAAAGAACCCAAAAAGTTCAGATGCTTTTGCTGAAGTTTATCTGATTTATTCAAGTTGGGAATGAGGGAACGCAGAGGCGTTTGTGGAGCCAACCGAACCTACATGTCCTCCCTTCATTGTTACTGCCTTTGCTTTTAAGCCTTTGGGTTTTTCAGGGAAAAGCCAATCCATATGTTTCAAATCTTTGCACTTGAAGCCATGGAGGTTCAGGCTGGTGTCAGAGTGACCCAAATGGCCGGTATCTGCTAAATAGCAGCAAAGCCCTGTAAGTAGAAATGCATTAAAGAATGGAGAGGCGTCATTTCCTCAAATGCAGGCAGAGAAGGAGAAAGAAACAGAGAGGACTCAGGGAGGGCAAACAAAGTGACGGGACAGGTTGGAGGATAGTACAGAAAACTCTGAACCTGGAATTAGAAAACTGGGACTTGAATCTCTTTTGAATTACAGCCTTAGTTTCCTTACTTGGACCATGGGTCTTTTCATCAACAATCCCTGCTCCATGTGGTTGCGAAGATAAAATGAAATAATGACTCTAAAGGTTTGTGGTTCCCTGCTTGGCACATAATAGGCACTGAATACATATTTATTAGCTTTTAATGTTTAACATAATGGTTTAAGTTCAATGCAAATGCTGATTCCTTTATGTGTTCCCCAAACTGGTTTACCCTGTCGCCCTGAGAGCAGCAAGAAGTACACTCTCTCCTGGGAAAACTATAAATTGGCCAACAGACTTTTTCACACCAAACAGCACGATTTCAAAATGCTCAGAAAAACCAGAGCCAAAGCAAATTCCCTCTCCACACACCCCCATCCCTTGCACTCACGTGAACTTTTAAACCTTGGAAACCAGATGAGAGAGAAAGAGAGAAAGAAAGGCCAGCCATTGCTTCACATCATATACATATATCGAATTCACTTCGCAAACACAAGGTGCACTGTCAGAAGTGCCTTGGGCAAAGTTTGTACTTCGCTTGAATTCAAACTTTTGTTTACCAAGGCAATAAACCAGTCCTTTGCTGCTCCAGGTGTAAAGCTATTATGAAAAGGCATATTTGTATTTCACCCCACCTCAGATGTACGGTATGTGGGACGTCCCGCACTGTAAGAGCAGCCGGGATTTATTTACAGAGAGAATCACCCAAGCAGGAGAGGAGTGTCGTCAGGCTGGGAAAGGCTGAGTCCTGGCAGAGCCCGGGCCGCCTAACTTTCCTCTTCCTCCGGCCCCCAGACTCCAGGGCTTGCCTTCTTTGCCTTGGCAAATAACCCAGCTTGCAGGACACCCTCCGGGACATATTGCCATCTCTGTTTAGACAAGTTACATCCTCTTGGGCTTTTTGTCCTGAGCTCGCCAATCGACCCATTACTGACACACTCTGTACAGCCAGAATAGAGTGAAGAGATGTGGTGATTGCCGAAATTTTTGCTCCAACCCTGGCCTGAAAGTATCTCCAGTGTTTCTGCCCCCTCCCTGTGTGAGCTGTCACACCCTGATGGGTTATCTGAGCACTGCCATGGGTGGGAGGAAACTTTTGCCCAAATCTCTGACTGAGCTAAATGGCCTGGAACCCACTCTAAATCGTCTAGTGGAATCTTGGCACGGGAAGGAGGAAAGAATGTATGGAAAAGGGCAGACTTCGAACGCCAGGGCCATTAGCCTGGGCAAGTGGGAGAGCTGCTGAGGGGTTACAGAGACGTCGTTGCCTGCAGGCAGGTCTGGGAGACCACCCAGAAACTCGAACTGAAGCATGCAGCGGCGCAGTTAAACACATGAGCTGCACAACCCAGAAATTCTCTAGGTCCTGGGCTAGAACTGGGGCCTCCCTTTTATTTTGTGGGAGATTATTCCAGTTTCTTCAGGATGCGGGGTTCCTATTTCCTGAATCCCTATAAGTGCAGAAGGGGCTAGCGCATTGTAGGTACTCCGTACATATTTTTGAACAATGACTTAATGGTAATTTTAGATAAAAATTGTGAACAATAATGCAACACCAGCTTTATCGCTTGAGAAAGTGAGATCTCGACAAGACAGTTAACCTCTGTGAGCTCAGACTCACCATCTGTGAAATGGGAATCACAACGGCAATTTTCTTTCTGAGTTGTTACGAGGATCCAGTGAGTAGCCCTTGTAACAACTCAGAAGGGACCAGGTGATGCGGATACTTAGAAGCAGAGGTAAAGAATCTGTAAACTCTAAAGAGCTGCACAAACACTGGTAGTTACAGCAACGCAGAACTCCTCCTTTGACTCACACTTGCAGACCAGGCCTTGTCAATCTCCATCTCCTTCATGCTGCCTAGCAACACAGTGCTCCACATGCCCATCAAACGTTTACAAAGACTGAGGGTCAATGGGAGCCATGGAGAGTCCAGAGATCAGTATACAGGGAGTTTCCCTCACCAAACAGGTAGCTACCAAGAGTTTAACTTTCAATGATTTGCTAACGATTGAGAGCCTATTACGGACAAGGCTTTGGGAATTCTTGGCAGGGTGGCGGGGGGAGTGTTTTGGTTAGGATAGGCTAATGGAATGACTCAACACAAAACACATTTCTTTCTTGTTCACATAACAGTCCTGGATGGGTATGTAGGTGGCCGAGGCAACCCTTTTCACTTAGTCATTCCACAGCCCAGGTTCCTTTATCTTGTGCCTTCACCATCCCACAGGGCACGGTCATCATCTGGCAGAGAGGGGAAAACATGCAGGAGAGTTCCTGGGAGGTTTTCATGGGGCAGGCCTGGGAAACTGCTCCTGTCCTCTTAGCTAGAATTCTGTCACACCTAACCACAAAGGAATATGAAGTGAGCTTTTCTCTGTTTCCAGGAAAAAGAAACAAATTTTGGTGAACATTGAGCCAGCTCTGATACAAGGACATAGCAAACAGCAAAACAACTTCCCACCCTCAAGGAGCTTAGGATTTTGAGACAGTTATGATAAATAAGTACACATCTAACCAAGATAATTTCAGATAATAATAGCTGCTCTAAAGAATATAAAATAGGGGCATACCATGGTGACTTTGGGCGAGGGGACCTATTTTAGGTAGGGGAAGGGGTTCCCCAAGCTGAGACTCAAAAGATAAAAGGTGATCAGTTAGGGGAGAGACAAGAGGAGGAAAGTCCAGCAAGTCCTACAACAAAGTGCAAAGTTCCAAGATGAGACTTGCATGGTGTATGGAGGACAGAACAAAGGCCAGCATGGGGAGGATGCTGTAAAGGAGAGGACAACTGTATGCGATGAGGGCAGAGAATTTAAAAAAGTACCAGGTTATGTGGAGTCTTAGAAGCAGCAGTAAAGAACTTGGATTTTAAACAATTAATTATGTTTCCTCAAGATTCATGGTGATCAGTGCAGAAAGGAGATGTGGGTCAATCTGGAGCCTTTTCACCTGCAAATCCATTAGCCTATTTGGTGCTCTTCCTCAGCTCTGCTCTGCAGGATGGGGGGCTGCCTCCTGCGCATGCCAGGCTCCCACATCTGCTGGCTTCCAGCTGGTAAGAGCCAATGAGAAGTGGTGGAAGGAAACTGGAGAGTAAGAGAAAGGGAGAAACCAGGGTCTCTCTCTCCCTCTTCCTCTCTCTCTCTGTCTCAGGCAGCTTCTATTGCAGAGTTGTGTCCCTTCCATGGCTCCAGCTCCTGCTAGACTCGCCCACGATGGTCCAGCATCTACCAAGTGATCCTGGCCTCTGGACTCCAATATATGGCTTTTGTCCCTCTAGCCCAGCCCAGTAGCATCCTAGTAGCAACAACTGTTATAGCTAATGGTTGGAAGAGTTTGGGCCTTCTATCACCTGGGTAGCCAGTGACCTGCATTAGATTTCCTGTATTTAGACCTTAGAGTGGCTTTAGTTCCCCCAGTTGGACTCTGATGACTGTACAAGGTAGAAATAATGTGCCTGGAGAATGTTCCCTCAGCATCTCATATCAGGCCAGGTACATGCCAAGTCCATGGTGACAGTCTTGGTTTCCTATGGCTGCTATAACAGCACCAATATTACAGTTCTGAAGATCAGAAGTCTGAATATGTCTCATTGAGTTAAAATCAAGGGAGCTCTAGGGAACAGTCTGTTTTCTTGCTTTTTCCAGATTGTGGAGGCTGCCCACATTCCTTGGTCTGTGGCCCCTTCCTACATCTTCAAAGCCAGCCACAACAGGTCAAGTCTTTCTCATGATGCCACCCCATTGGTTCTAACTCTTCTGCCTCCCTCTCTTTACTTAATGACTTTTGTGATTACATTGTGGCCACATGATTATTCCTGAATAATATCCCTATTTTTTTTATGGCCACACCTATATCACATGGAAGTCCCCAGACCAGGGGATTGAATCCAAGCTGAAGCTGTGAACTGCTCTCTAGATCCTTTAACCCACTGTTAGGGGCCAGGGATTAAACCCGTGCCTCCCCAGTGAACTGAGCTGCTGCAGTAAGATTCTTAACCCACCGTACCACAGTGGGAATTCCAATATCCCTATTTTTATTTTAAAAAGTTTTGTTGAAATATAGTCAGTTTACAAGGCTGTGATAATTGCTGCTGTACAACAAAGTAACCCAGTCATACATATACATATATCCATTCTCTCTCAGATTCTTTCCCCACCTAGATCATCACAGAATACTGACTGGGTCCCTACTTTTTGAGCTAGGCTGATTTGCAAGCCTAATTCCATTTGCCATGTTAATTAGCCCTCATCATTGAATATAACATATTCACGGGTTCTGGGGATTAGGATGTGGACATCTTATTCTGTCTGCCACAGTGACTCACTGAGCAAATAAATCAGAATGAGGGGAGGGAGGTCATGGAGGCTTGCTGAAGGGACAGTGGCTTGGTGCCTTACCCTGAATGCAGGAAGAATGGATGCCTGTGAGCTGAGGGGAACACAGAGGCTCCGGTCCTCCAGAGGGAGCATTTGTGTCCTGTGGTTCAGAAGGTCTTTCCAGAGATGCTTGAAGTGTGGCTTGCTGTGGGGAACCCATCATACCAGGGATGCGATCCTGGGATGCAGCTCCTGTTTGTCTCTCACCCAGGATGGCACGTAGGTTTCTTGTTTTCCCAGAGAAAGGTTCATTTCAGAGAGGGGAGTGGATGAAGACAAACTGTTGGCTGTGGCACGTGAGGCCCATCAGTTCCAATTCAGGGACAACTGCAGTTGATGCGGGCGCTCCAGCCAAATGTAATCCAACGCCTCCTGCTGCCAGATGATGTGTGGTTCAGTGAGGGGCTGGCAGGAGGTGTTGTAAATCCAAGATGCCTCTGCAACTTTATCAGATGGATCCTGGGAGGCAAGGAGAGAGAGCAGAGAGAGAAATTCACTGCACTGGCACATAAACTTCCGAATTGCAGCCCATTCCTGAAAAACCCTTGAAACTTCCTGCCGGGGAGAAAATCCTCAGTAAGGTGCTGTCTGGTGCTCACTCAGAGGGGGCAGATTTGTGATCATGTAAGCTCATGGAACAGTGCATGGCACCAGATCTCCAGGGAAACCCTGGGCCACTCTTCCACTTCTTGACATGTAGTGTCAGGAGGTGAGTTTGAAGAAGACAGAGTCTGGGTAAGTGTAGAATGGCTTTCTCTCTTTGAAGCTATATTTTATGGAAATGACTTTTTAAAAACTTCTCCATTGGAGCTGGAATTACCCCACCCACTCTCCCCACACCTCCTAGCCCAGCAGACACCCGAGGGCAGAACAAGGTGAGGATATCCTTGCCAGCTCTGAGCTTTGGGGGAAGAAGGGGCCTGCCTCCAGGGTCGTGGGCCTGAGGTTAATGTCACAGTCACTGCAATCCAGACTCACACAGACTCTGACTTCAAGGTCTGAGCTTTGGGAACCATGGTGGCGTCCCTGGGAACCCCTCAGGGAAATCTCTGGGACAGAGATCTGTTAAAGGATGCTATCACTGTTGAGTACCTTCGGCTGCCTTTGTCAGTTCAGAATGTTCTTTAAGAAGAGTTGCAGGATATAGTTCTGGTTCTGTGACTGGCATCAAGGTGGTATAATTATATCTTTTATCAGTATAGTACATTATATTAGAGACATGATTTGACCTTACAGACAATTTTTCATTCCTGAGAACCTTGAAGGGTCAAAGGCTATTAACTCACTCAAAACATGGATAAGGGGGAGCCCTGGACCGCTCTGGAAGGAGATCTGGATGAGAGAACACTGAGTGGTGAGAGTCAGGGGAGAAATTGATTTTTCCTTGCCTGCCATTTTTTTTGTGCCTTTTTAAATTGTGTACTTTATGTATGTTATTTATTCTAAAAATGCATTAAAATATTTTGTAATACACAGAATCAGTGTGATCTCAGCCTCATAAAAACCAGACAGGTAGGACAAGGGAACTGCAATGAAATTTAATAGTCTCCAGCTTGCTGTGACGTGGTTGTTTCTCTCACCTATACCTTTGGTTTTCTATTATCTTCCTCAATGGACAATAATAATAAATAGAGGTTTTTATTTCCTCAATGGACAATAATAAATAGAGATTATTATTTAGTGGTTTTTTTATATGATTTTGAAAGCCACATTTTTTTTAAACTATCAAGGGAAACAACATTTCCACAGGCCATTTTGCTGCATTAATCTAAAGATCAGGCCCAAGATGCTAAGATAGTCCCCGCCCAACCTTTTCCATTTTCCAGTTTCTTCTCAGTTTGCCAATGAGTGGGCTCTGTTTCTAGGTCTGATTCTGGATCTCTTGTTGTTCACTCAGTCATAATGAAACGTCGTGAGTATATCACCCTTCGTGACGGCTGGGTTTCGGTTCAGTTAACCTCCCTGTTATCACCATCATCTTCACCGTCATCCAGCACCATCACCCACCGTCAGCAAGCTTTTCTCAGTTCAGAGCTGTGTGAGTTTTTAAGTGCTTGCAACCTTTGGCCATGTGCTATGGGGGAGGTAGGGATGAACCCACTCTGCCCACTAAGATACTCCATTGCAGAAGAGATAGAGCATTTAAGAGTTAGCTTTGATTGGAACCAGAAGATGACGAGGGCTTTAAAAGGTACCATGATGTTTTATGACTGGTAGATGGGAGAAGCAGGGAAGGCATGCTTCAGGGAGGAAATCTTCCTCGCTTTGATCCCCTTCACCTCTCTAGTCTTTATCACAGTCAGCAATGTCCCTTCCTTGCCTTCCATGGCCCAAGTGAGTGCCTGGATGTCATAGAGATGCCAGCAAGAAGCTATGGAGCTTGGAGGAAGGATTAACTCTGGAGGCAGAACATGTAGAGGAGCTAGCATGTGAACAGGCTCAAGGGGCGGATGGCATTTAGATAACAGTGATAGAGGAAAGAATGACTTAAGAGGAAGAGCAGGGCAAAGAGGCGTGGGGGAGCTCTGTGGGGATGCACTTGTATGAACTTTAGATTCCACTTCTGCAACGTGGAGATGATGACACCACTGACCTCAGAGGTTGCTGCGAGCATCAAGTAGCATCGAATAGTATAGTTGACACTTACAAAGCACCTGCTGGGTGCCCAGAGTCACAGGCTAACAAGGAGCCGAGCCAGGATACAATGCTCATGTCTCAGAAGTGTGTGCCACTCTTCCATACTACCCTCAAAGGATGAAGAAGTGGTCCATAAACCAAAGCATTTCCAAATGCGAGTTACACAATTCCTCCTAACTTGAACCTGACCCTTGAACCCCAGAGGTTTCTGATTTGAAATTTTAGATTGTTTCTGGGCTAATGGAGCTTCCTAGGTAGTCACCAGCCTACTGATCTGGTGCTTGCTGGATGCTACCCTGGATGTGAACTTTCCCACTGCTGGGGAGTGAAGTTCAAAGCCTGGACACAGGCTGATTTGGCTTTTGTCCTGAGGGGTTGGGAGGCCTGCCCACTTTAGACCTGACTATGACCAGAGCCTCTTGACTCCCACTCTGAGGAACCAGCCCATGTCCAGAAGCCTCTCTTAGCTCTGAAGTTCTCATTTGTTTGAAGACAGGAGTCCTTGAGTCATCTTCCAAGTTGACAGCCTTGTTGAAGAAACAGTCAGCACAGGGCCAAGTGATTTCCATGCACATGAACAGATAACCGCTCATCCTGGCCTGTGCCTAATAAATACCATGACACCTCCTACGAGGAGGCGACTTTTCATTTTTACTGGAAAAATTCTGGAGTTCTCATCATGGATCAGTGACGAATCCAACTAGGAACCATGAGGTTGCGGGTTCAATCTCTGGCCTTGTTCAATGGGTTAAGGATCTGGTGTTGCCGTGAGCTGTGGTGTAGGTTGCAGACTTGGCTCGGATCCTGTGTTGCTATGGCTCTGGCATAGGCTGGTGGCTACAGCTCTGATTAGACCCCTAGCCTGGGAACCTCCATATGCTGTGGGAGCGGCCCAAGAGATGGTAAAAAGACAAAAAAAAAAAAAGAAAAAGAAAAAAAATTCTAACTCATGGCCCCATGGAAATCCAGCTTTGGAGCCAGCACTGTGGTAGTATTCCCTGGGAAGGGTCTCTGTTATTTGTTCTCATTATTGCTGTGGTGGTACCTGAAGATATTACCATTACTGCTCTTGATGGAAAAATTATCCAGGAAAGACATTCCTTTTCTGTGCTCTCTTAGGAAAAAAAAGCTTTAGTGTGATAACACATATTTGACTTTTCAGCTCATGGTGCCTTTCACTTATGTAACTTTGGGTCTTCCTCATACTGTTTTGGTAGTATGGGAGGCGCTGGCAGAACGGGGGCCGGGGGGAGGTGTGTGTGGAGGAGAGGTACCACTTCCTTTGGATTCACAGGGACTTGGGCACAGGAAGGTTAGTAGTGTGGTGAAGGTCAAAAAGCCAGGGATGATGAGGGGATTCAAATGCCAATTTCCTGCCTCCAAACTCCAAGCACCTCTACCTTTCCTGACCTCTGTGAGATGCCCCACCTCTAGGTCCTTAGGAGTGAAGGGGGACCCTGAGCCTGATTTCCACACCCTCTGAAGTCCATCCTCAGCTACATTATTCTAAGGAATCTGTCATTTTCAGCTGCAAATGAAACTCCAGAGATATGGTTCTCAATTGGGGGCGATTTTGCCCTCAGGGAACAATAAGCAATGTCTGGGGACATTTGGGGTTGTCACTACTAGAGAAAGGGAGGTGGATGCTACTGGTGGGTAGAGATCAAAGATATTTCAAAACATCCTACAATGTAAAGAACAGCCCTCTATAACAAGGACTTATCTCACTCCAGATGGTAACAGTGCCAAGGTTGGGAAGCCCTAGGTTAGAGCAATAGGAAAACCTTCCAATTTTCAGATTCCTATGCACACAGAGAGTTTTCCATGAGTATCTTTTTTTAATTTTTGTTTTATTTATTTATTTATTAGGGCCACACCTGCAGCATATGGAAGTTCCCAGGCTAGGGGCTGAATCAGAGTTGCAGCTGCCAGCCTACACCACAGCCACAGCAACGCCAAATCCTTAACTCACGGAGTGGGGTCAGGGGTCGAACCTGCGTCCTCAGAGACACAATGTTGTGTTCTTAACCTGCTGAGCCACAATGGGAACTCCAAATGTCTCCTTTTTAAAAACATTCAGAGCTATTTTCACATATTTTTCCCCTCCTACCATACATAATGAGGACCTGCCAGTTATGTCATAACTGAAAGGGGAAACAGGACCGGAGAAGAGGGGCCTGCTCAGGGTCACCCAAGCTCATGTGCAGTGGAGAAGTCACAGGCCTGTCACAGGCCAAGTTGGACACATTTTCTTCTTCATCAGGCTAAATTCCCCTCACACCATCTCCGCGTTGAGCCGTTTTCTGACTCACTGATTCAACAAACGTCGTGATCTGAATCTGCTCACTGCCACAGACCCGCTCATAGCCTCTTCGGAGGCAGAACCAGGAGATGGGAGACAACCTAATCCAGCATGAAAAGAACCTCTTCAGTTCTGTCTCAGGTCCCTTTGGGTCTGAAGACCCAGGCCCCTGGCACAGCTGCTGGGCAGGGGCGCCCTTTTCCTCTCTCCTTAGGAGGCAGAAGGTCAAAGCTCTCTACTGGAAATGAAACTGATACCATATAAGCACTCAGGCTTCCTCACAGGAGGCACATTACTGAAAATACCTGGGTTTCTTGGAACTGAAAGATTTTTTTTCTTATTTGATTTTTCATAGCTTGTTCTGTTGGTTTAATGTTTGTTTTTTACTCAGCCAGTTAGTGAAACTGGGTTGGTCAGTGAAACTTTCTAGGGACTGGAGGTTTCACTTTCAGGGGCTGAAAGTTTGGGTTTGGGCTTTTGAAAGCCTTGACAAAGACAATCAAGGCGTTCGGCCTTCTAGGGGCTAACAGTGAGGTTAGATGTCCATGAACACAGAAAACGTTTAGATAGTATTGAGTAGATTGATTCATACAAAGTGGGTATTCAACATGTGCTCTGTAAGAGATCCTGCTGTGGACAATAGAGACATAGCCCTCAGCCAGACAGAGACATTGCCTTCCTTCTGTGCTTACAGTCTGGCTGGGGAAGTGATCAGTAAATAGCTCCCCTCTTCTCTCCAAAACACCTTCCACTGTCTCAGGGACTTTGCTCAAACTGTATTCTCTTACTAGAATACTCTTATCTTTTATCTTTGTCAAATTCCTCTTCAGTCTTCAAGGGCAAGATCAGAGCCAACTCAGCCAGGAAAACCTTCAGAAATCTCTCTGGCTGATCAGGAAATATTTGTTGAGCACATCCTCAACCTCTTCTCCAAGCGGCTACAAAACCATTGTACACTTACTGTGGTCCCTTGCAGGGAGAGCGTGTCACCTGGTTACGACTAACTAAACTGTGTTACATGCTTGCTGGGGCCTTAAACAGGTTTTTTTGGCCCCTCTTTCTGAGCTCAGTTTCCTGGCCTACTGTGAGCATAAACTGTCACAGAGTCTGTGCAGTACCTGGCATGTGGCAACTACTCGGGACAGAATCAGATTAAGTGCCAAGCACTGGGTGGGCTCTGTGCTATGAAGGATGCAAAAACCCAAGGAATATGGGCCCTCCCCCCTGACCCCCAGCAGTTCATCATATGGGAAGTAGACAGAAAGGTTCACAAAATCTCTGCAGAAGATAGACATTGATGTGTTAGAACATTTGCTAGAAGAAGTATCTGGGAGCAGGTGAAAATTCTCAATGGGTGGATCGGATTCTCTGAAAAAATTCTTAGAAAGAATAGAAGAGGTTTTGGGATTGAAGTAGGATCGAATATAGGCTGATTAGCAGACTTAACTAGAAAGATAGTTAGACACAAACTCTCAAGGGTTTTGAACACCCAATATGAAGGTCTGGACTTCTACCCTAGGGCAAAAAGGAGCCACCCAAGTTTTCTGACTTGCAAAGCTGGCTTAAGTTGATTAGATCTCTGTCATCAAGGAGCTTATAGTCTGGAGAGTGACAAGTGGAGAATGAACAGTAAAATGATGTGATGAGTGAGATGCCAGAGTCATGAAAAAAAGTGCTATGACGTGCATGGAAGAGGAAACAATTAAGGAGGAAGGTTTTGAGAGAGGAGAGGGAAAAATCTAACACTGAGCTGTGTCAGATCGTACATGATCACAGTTCCACATCGGATTTGGGAGCTTGGAGGGTGATGATGCTATCAACCTAAAGCAGAAGGAGCATATGGACATAGCACAAGTAGGAATTTAACAAATGTCTGTGGAAAGGATGGATGGATGGATGGATGGATGGATGGATGGATTGATTGATCTTCAATACTAATCAGGGAATTACGGACTCAATTATTATTGAGGCTGAAGGGGAGCTTACATGTCATCAACCCACTCATTCTATATATGAGTGAAATGAGGTAAGGATAGGGGGAACTGACTGCTTTTGATCACACAGCTACTAGGTGATAAATTTAGGGCATGAAATTAAATCTCTGGACGCCTAGGCTAGTGTTCTTTCCAGTATGTTATATGGTTATTTTCTTCAATTCTTAAAAAGAATTTCAGAGGAAATGGTATGCATGAATATCATATACCATTTGTATTTTGTTTTTTTTTTTAACATTGGAATTTCATTTCCGTTTCGCTGATTAAAATAGGAATTCTGAAAGTCATGCATATTGATTGAGGAGTCCTCGACTTTGGGGCCAAATTCCTCCAGTGGCTGTTACCTTCTACAATCCCATTTTCCCAGACATTCCTCTCTGGCCCACCCAGATCCACAGCTTGAGCTGAAAAATGAGGGGCCTGCCTGGGTGAGTGTGCAGGAGAAAGGCTAGGTCATTGTGAGGGTAGTTCCCAGGGTAGCATCATTACTTTGCAAAGATGAAATTGACTTTTAGATAATAGCCAATGGGTGATTTTGTCAATCACTATCTATGAGGCGTGACTCTAAAGCAAAGGGTCTGGTTTCCTTAAATCACGTCTAAGACCAGTGTTGTTACTTCCCCCGACTTGGTATGTACTGAGAGCCTCCTGTGTGGTCCTCATCTTATAGATGTTGTGGTAGAAAAGTTTAAGATATGACCCCTTATTTTATTTTATTTTATTTTACTTTATTTTAGAGGTTCCCAGCCTAGGGGTCTAATCAGAGCTGTAGCTGCCAGCCTACGCCACAGCCACAGCAACACAGGATCTGAGCCTGTCTGTGACCTACACCACAGCTCATGGCAATGCTGGATTGAGGCCAGGGATCGAACCCACAACCTCATCGTTCCTAGTTGGATTCATTTCTGCTGCACCATGATGAGAACTCCTTATTTTATTTTTTTGACTGCACCCACAGCATACAAAAATTCCTGGACCAGAGATTGAACCCGAGCCACCTCAAGGATAACACTAGGGAACCAGGCCACCAGGGAATTCCAGGATTCCTAATTTTTAAAGTTTGTATCCAAATTGAGGAGAGGAGACATATTTTAAAAATTATAAGATTTTATGATTCCATAACCGTCTCCTTGGTAATTTGCAGGCATTAAACACCTAATGGAATGAGAGAACCTCAAACACACAAGTTCATCCCTTCAAATTTCTCTGGGGTATTTGAGAGTGACCCCAGCATCCCAGCCCATAGGTCATAAATCTTTGATATCAGAGAACATACCTCCTCACTTGCTTTTTCTCCAGGGGCAGTATTATGAGGGACAAAGAATCAACTAATTAATTACAATGTTGTGAAGAGACAGGGACAGTATGAAGAGAAGAGGCTTTACAGCCAGCCTGGGAGGAACCACCTGAGCCTCCTTGCTTCTATCCAGCTCATCTTCCATGCTGAGCCAGCCAATAAAGCTTCTGATGGGTCCCTATCATAGCATTGTGCTTTTATCATACCAACAATCAACGCTTTCTGAGCCCTTACCTTGTACCAGGCACTCTTCTTAATATTCTACATGCGTCATCTCCCTGTATAGTGACAACAGATCTGGAATCTTGGTGCCTGTATCTAAATATGTGTTATTAGAAAGGCTAATTCTCTCCACACCATTTCCTCCTCTGGCAAATGAGGAGGCAGTTCCAGTGTTGGAAAGCCAGTGTGGAAGAAGCAGCCCCCTTCAACTGTCTGTAGGAGTGTCAACTAGCACAACACTTTTCAAAGGGAATGAGGTAGTTCCTAGTAAGATTTAAAATGTGCAGTCGGAGTTCCCTTCGTGGCTCAGCGGTTAACGAACCCTACTAGGATACAGGAGGATGCAGGTTTGATCCCTGGCCTTGCTCAGTGGGTTAAGGATCCAGCATTGCTGTGGGCTGCGGTGTAGGTCACAGGCGAGGCTCAGATCCCGAGTTGCTGTGGCTGTGGTGTAGGCTGGCAGCTGTAGCTCCGATTCCACCCCTAGCCTAGTAACTTTCATAGCCACGGGTGCAGCCCTAAAAAATTAAATAAATAAATAAATAAATAAATAAATAAATAAATAAATAAACAAATAAATAAATAAATAAAATGTGCAGAGTCTTTAACAGCCTAACCTCTAGGAATCCACCTTATTGAGATCATAGCAAGGGCACATCACATGCACGGATGTTTGCAGTAGCATTAGTCGTACAAGCAAACAGGATATCATCAAGGTCCATCAACAGGAAAATAGTTGAAAACTTGTGGCCTATCTAGTCTGTGGACTAGACTGCCTAGGAGATAGGGAGTTGGAAATTTTTTCCCAACATATTTTTAAATTAAAAAAACATCAATATGTAAGGCATAATTTCTTTTCTATAAATACGTGAGTGTACACGTATATATATATATATGTAGAGGGAGATATATTTGCTTTAACTTGGGAAGATATCTTGACTGATAAATGCTAACAGACTGAAGGAGGAAACTTTCAGTTCGTTATGTAATTTTTTAAAAGAACTGCATAAGGGTGATTTTTACTTTTTTGGGCTTCTAGAACTTTTCAAATACAAACTAACACCTGCCCTCTACGGAAGGAGGATCTGGGCAAACAGGAGGCTCTTTTGTTCTTTGGTGACTTACCTACTAAAGGAGCCTCAATAGAGAGAATTTTCTGGGCCTGGGGGCCAGGCTGGAGGGCTGGGGAGGACCTGAGATGCAGATGGAAGAGAAAAGCCATGAGAAGCCAGGAGGCTGGGGGCCACCACTCAAGGTAAAGCAGTCAGTGAAAACAGCCTGGCAGGTCTCTGAAGAGGAGTCACAAATTTAGTTTGAAATTGTTTGAGTTGCTGTCATGTCTCTTCCTCTATGTCCAGCGCAGGGTACCCTTTCAATGCTGTCTACTTCACACACATACACTCACGTTAAAATGAAAAATACAGGGACAAAGATGACTTACCTCTCTCAACTCCCTTCTGACTAAAATGTGGGGTGTCTCTTCATATTTATATTTGCCTGTCCTTATCTGGACCCACTTCCATCCCACCTTTATCTCCTGCCAGGTCTGCGTGCCATCCATCCATCCAGGTCATCCCCAGATGTCATCTGCCCGGCCACATCTTCCAAGCGTCTACCCATGCTTCTCTTGGTGTAGGATTCCTCTTTTCCCTGCCCAGCGGATCCTCCAGTGTGCCCTCCCTGGAAGCCTTGCATCAGTCACCTTCTGGGCTCTCAACACACTCTGGGCACATCTCCCTTCCATTATGTGGGGTAGCAAGTCGCCATTCTCTCCCGGAGTGCTGTGGGTGTGTTGGCTTATCTCTTCAGCCTCCAGAACAGTGCCCCACCCACTGTAGATGCTCCAAAATTGTTGGAAAAATAATGAATGTACCAATGAATGAATCCAGCTTTGTCTAGCTTTGATTTCAAAGTCCTTCCTGGCGCTGAAATCTTTCTCCCTGTAATGCGCACCCAGTGATCCAAGATCTACAGGAACATTCTGCTCCAGACATCTCCTGCTCCACCCACAGACATGCCCTAAGATCACTCCATCCATTGGTTGTTCCAGACTGTGCTGACCCCCCAGGGGTCCTCGAAGCCTGTTCAGATTCCCAGTGGTGTGTCTCCCCAGACCAAGGGATGCTGTCTTCCTAGGTCCAGGGCTGGGCCCGGCTGAGAGGTGATAGTTGGGCCAGTGGAGATGACGGCACAACATTTTCTCAGTGTAAAAGACTGATTCTGCCCTGCAGCTGATGGCCTCTTAATAGCTTAATGATCATGTGAGAGTCCTTGGCCTGGCCTGGCTGGGCGCTGAGAACTGGCAGTGCCAGGCCTGGCACAGGAGAGCCCCACCCAGGTTAATTGATCTGTTTCTGTCCTTCAAAAGGCCCTGGGCAGGAATCAGCACATTTTCCTCTCTGAACAGATCTTCCCCTTGCTAGGCTCACCAATGAAATTTTCCTGAGCTGAGCGCATTAAGTGGTCCGTGCAGTGTGTGTACCTATGTACACAGCATCCCTCTTCTCTCTACTCAAAAGTTCCTCTCATTCCCAAGCTAGTTCTGATTTTCTATCCAGATATGTGTGCCTTTCCTTATTTTAGCATTTTAACCTCCCTTCCTTCCTTTCTTCCTTCCCTCCCTCATTGCCTTCCTTCCTATGTTTATTTGTTCTCAGTCTTCTTTTTTTTTAGGGTTTTTAAAAATTCTTTATTTTATTAAAGTATTGTTGATTTTCACTGTGTCAATTTCTACTATACAGCAGAGTGAACCAGTTATATATGCATATTCTTTTTCTCACACTATCTTTCATCATGTTTTATCACGAGAGACTGTAGTTTCCTGTGCTGTACAGTAGGATGTCCTCAGCCTTTCTTATTGCTGTCTTTCATTCCTCCAACCTCAGTCCAGACTCTGCCTCCACCTCCCATCCATAAGGACTGCCTCTCACTCCCCCATCCCCACACCATCTCATCTTTCACCACCCTTTGAGGAGCCTCTTCTTTGCTCTCCTGCCCATACTATTGGACAGAAGTTAGATAGTTTTTTATATTATCTCCCCCTCCTACTCCTAATCCTCCAAGCTTCTGAACAGAAAGGTTGTACAGTCTCCCACTTGATCTCAAATGATTTCAGGTACCAGCCCTACTGCCTGTCTGTTGCCAGGATCCCCTCCCAATAGCCAGGTTGACCAATGCTGATGCACGGAGAACAGACCCATGTCCCTAGCAAAAGCTAGCCCTCATGCTGACTGGCAACCTAAAGTTTAGGAGTTGGCATCTTATTCCTTTTCCCATCTTCTAAGCCTGGGCTTGGTCCCTCTGTCTACTCTGGCCAAGTGTAAGTGCTCATGGATGAGTTTATGTCCAGGAAGAGGCAATAAGATAAGAGAGCCAGTGCAGCCAGAGATCTGTCTGTTCCCTGACCTTTCCTGATTCCCCAGAAAGGATGGAATGGAGGCCACTGGTAAGCTGGTCATTCGAGGGGGGCTTCAAGGGCACAATCTGGGTATAGATAAAGTGCTTCTTTTTTCCATTAATTTCTTCTACTGACAACTGAGCAGCAGTTCTGGCCTTGGAAACAGGAACGCAGAGATGATGCCCAGTTCTCAAAAAGCTTATGAACTTAAAAGAGGAGATGGATCTGTATGCAGGGAAATTAGAATAGCACAAGGAAACTATGGATGAGGTGTCGGAATAGAATGACCAGCGGATGGGAAAATACACAAGAAGGAGACAGTTCAGCTCTTAATTTCTGCAAAAAGAAAAAAAAAAAGGAAAAACATTTGTGTGCATGCAGGGTGGTCAGGGGAGTAGTATTAATTACAAGGGAGAAAAACACAAAATTATGGGGGTAAGAAAAAAATGAGTGAAGCCTTAACAAAAACTAATGGTCCAAGATTTAATCCACTCTTCACCTCCACAAAACTCTACTGATATTTTTATTTAAGTAGACCCATGTTCATTAACCCCTAAGCCTTGACACTAGGTTAGACAGCCCAAAGCCAGAAGAATAAAGACATGGTGGAAAGAGGATTTAGCGCCAACAGGTTGAATCACAGTTGTCCTTAACATGACACTTCTAGCAAATCCCTTCTACTTCAGCCCTAAATGATTCCAAGTTCCCATCAGCTTTAAACGTGATGTTTGTTTCTCAAGCTGGTGGCATTCTGATGGGTTCTGCTGTGCCGCTGCCAAATGGATCTTCTATGTCCCCCATGTCAGTCTTGTGCTCCTAAAGCCATAGTCTTTGGGATAGATTTTCACACATTTTATATATGATGACTAGAAAAATATTTGGAGTCCTACAACTTACCTCCAAGCTTGCCATTCACCACATCTTTCCAAGCAAGTGGATGGAAAAAGGTAAAAAAAATACCTGAAGTTTTAGGAGTTTCTATTGTGGCTCAGTGGGTTAAGCACCTGACTAGTAGCCATAAGGATGTGGGTTCTATCCCTGGACTCACTCAGTGGGTTAAGGATCTGGCATTGTCGCAAGCTGTGACATAGATCACCTGCAGTTGTGACCCGGATTTGGTGTTGCTATAGCTGTGGTGTAAGCTGGCAGCTACAGCCTGAGAATTTTCATATGCCCCAGGTGTGCCCCTAAAAAGAGAGAGAGAGAGGAAAAAAAAATAAGACTGGAATTTTAAAAAGATTAAAGGAGTTCCTGTCGTGGCGCAGTGGTTAACAAATCCGACTAGGAACCATGAGGTTGCGAGTTCGATCCCTGCCCTTGCTCAGTGGGTTAACGATCCGGCGTTGCCGTGAGCTGTGGTGTAGGTTGCAGACACGGCTCCGATCCCGAGTTGCTGTGGCTCTGGCGTAGGCCGGTGGCTACAGCTCTGATTCGACCCCTAGCCTGGGAACCTCCATATGCCGCGGGAGCGGCCCAAGAAATAGCAACAACAACAACAAAAAAGACAAAAAGACAAAAAAAAAAGATTAAAAAAAAAAAACCTACATGGGATTAAGCAAGAAGGTAACCAGTAGACCCCTTAATTTAATTGAAATTTTTTAATTTTTTTTATCATTTTAGGGCCCCAACTGTGGCATATGAAAGTTCCCTGGCTATGGGTCTAATCAGGGCTACAGTTGGTAGCCTACACCACAGCCACAGCCACGCCAGATCCAAGCCGCATCTGCAACCTACATCACAGCTCACAGAAACGCCAGATCCTTAACGCATTGGGCAACCCCAAATCCTCATGGATACTAATCAGGTTCATTACTGCTGAGCCATGACGGGAACTCCATGAGCCCTTAGTTTTAAGGATGGTGAGAATGAGACCCAGAAAAAGTGGTTGGACCAAGTTTACAGAGCAAGTCAGTAACACAAGGACCCGAGGCCAGTGTTTGTGTGCCACATGTTCCCGGTCTCCACATCAGGTCCTCAGGTGCCCCTTGGTTAGTTTGCCCCCGCAGTCTGACAGCAAATACCAATATTAAGACTCTCTCCTTAACTGAGACATTCCATGTCCTAAAGAGCATGTCAAGGGCCATGCAAAGTGTGCTCTGGTGAGTTCCTGGGAACAGCTGCCCTTCTTCAAGGGAACCATGGAGCTTTCTCCAACAGGCAGGTGTCCCATGGGCAAAGGTCAGCACTGCTTCCTGCAGGTGGGCTTCTAGGGGCAGATCTGCTGATCATCTTGAGACACAGTAAATCTTCTTCTCATCCATGCAGAAGATGGGGTGAGGACCAATGAAGAGGGGAGAGAGCCCTACCTATCTGTGTAGTGGACATAACACTTTTCAATTTCAACCAGGACAATATGCTCAGAATCAGCTTTCTTCTCCTAACCTTCACGAAAAAAAACCCTGATCCTTCAGCCATTGAAACAATGTGACTAAGATCAGGAAGGGCACATGGAAGTCATCACTGTGGACATTTATATAAATAATAATTTTCCAGTGGGAACTGTGAACTCTCCTTGTTTCTTCTATTTTTAAATGCTAATCGCTTCTGATTTTGTTGATGTAGGTGGAGCTAATAAGAACGTTTGCTTCCTAACCATGAACTTAATGTATCTGTTTTTGGACACTTGCGATTTATTTTTGCACACATGCTCCAAATTGGTGCTAATTACTTTAAAGGATCAGGGTTTCTATTCCAAGAGGGATGACGACAGAATGTCAATTTGCAGTCTCTGAGCATAATGTCCCAATTATCAATGCATTCCAGACCAGAATGGACTTGGCACCTTCTCGAAGGGATTTGGCTGCACTTTTATCAGCCAGTCCATGGACGCAGCTTCATTAAAACTTGCTTTCTAGTAACTTGTGGGTGTGCCTGTACTTTCCTCTGTCTCAAAGGCCCTTTAGTGATATATCAGTTTCCCAAATACCTATGTTTCCAAATACCCAAATATTCCTCTCTCAGAGCCTTCTGTGATCTCTCTGGCTAAAGACAAATTTTACTTCTGATGAAAGTCCCAGGGTATTTTGCCAATCCCTTTCCGAAAGGACTTGGCACTTTCTACACTGTATGGAAATTATCTGTCCCTCTTCTTTTTTTTTTCTGTCTTTTTGTTGTTGTTGTTATTGTTGTTGTTGTTGTTGTTGCTATTTCTTGGGCCGCTCCCGCGGCATATGGAGATTCCCAGGCTAGGGGTTGAATCGGAGCTGTAGCCACCGGCCTACGCCAGAGCCACAGCAACTCGGGATCCGAGCCGTGTCTGCAACCTACACCACAGCTCACGGCAACGCCGGATCGTTAACCCACTGAGCAAGGGCAGGGACCGAACCCGCAACCTCATGGTTCCTAGTCGGATTCATTAACCACTGCGCCATGACGGGAATTCCCTGTCCCTCTTCTTATCTCCTTTCTTCATTACTCTTCAGTGACAATGCCTTATCTGAGTTATATTTATCCCCACTGACTACACATTGAATCCTCACCTAGTACCCTATGCTTAGTAAGCGCTTTGTGCATTGATTTAATTGAGGGTTTTTTTTCTAATAGTCTCCCTGCTCAAGAAAGGCTTTAAGGTAGGTTTAAATAAATGTTTATGGAATAAAGGAATGACTATATCTATACACACAAAATACAAAGACTGAGGTCTATAATGAATTATATGAAGTACATCTGGAGAATCCAACATTCAACAATCATGCCTAGAAAAAACAAACAAACTAACCACTGTGTGGTGGGGGGTGGTTGAGGAGTAGTGACAAAGGATTTATAACTTGACCAACGCCACCAAAGGAGCCAAAACTCCTGATACGTTATTTGCTCAGCACAAATGTTTAGGTGAGCATAAAAGATGAAAACCATCTCATGGGGGTTCACTGACCACGTAAAATGAACATAGAGCATATCATGATCACAGAGGAAAAAGAGGGAACAGGTATATCCTAATTTGTTCATTTTCCACTCTCTTGTTCATCCAACTGTCATGGAGGAATCTCTATGTCAAGTATTTGTTTGCACTGTGGATACAAAGGTGAAGAAAAACATACTAGTTCAGCTACTTAGACCAGGGGTCAGCAAACTATGCCCAATGGGCCAAGGCTGGCTCACCATCTATTTTTGTGAATGAAGTCATATTAGAAGACAGCCACACCATTCATTTACGCATTGCCTATGGTTGATTTCCCTCTCCAGCTGCAGAGTTGTGTAGCTCTGACAGAGACTGTACATCCTACAAAGACAAAAATGTTTATTATCTGTAAGCTATTCCTTTACAGAAAAAGTCTATTGACCTGGTTTGTCCCCTGGTTTAAAAGTCTTTAAAATATGCTAGAGATAGTGCCATGTAGAGTGAGAACAGAGTTCAGGGTTCTGTGGGAAACCTACCACAGACTTGGAAAGTCAAGGAACACCACGTAACCAGGACCAGGGGGGCAGAGATCACATACATCTTGCTCAGTGTTGTATTACAAATGCCTGCAGGTTGCCTGGCATATATCAGATTGCTTAGCAGATATTTATGGAGTGAATGGATGAATGAATGGGGTTATTTCTAAGGTGAGAGTGAGAGGATGATTGGAGTAATTTAGGAGGAGTATGGAGGGATGGGTAGAGAAGGAGCACATCACATGCCCCTGAGGCAAGAGAGAGCCAGGTACTGTGGAAAGAGGATGTGGTTCAACTGAGATGGGAGCGTGGTGTTTAGGAGTGGGGTTTGGAAGTCGAAAGGAGATAAGGCTGGAAGGTACACAGGAGTCAGACCAGGAGTGCCGCTTAAACCTCATTATGGAGTTAGGCCTTTATTCTGAAGGCTACAGAGAGCCACTGGTAAGTTGTCAGCAGGGCAAGAACAAGTTGAGATTGTTCTTTCTAAAAGACCACTTTGGCCGCTCTGTGGAAAATCAATTAGAAGCATGGTAAGCCCAGGACATGGCTTATGAAGAGCCATGACAGAATTCCAGGGGCCTGCACTAAAGATGTGACATTGATGCTAGGGATCAGTGGACTGATCTGAGAGATATTTAGGAAGGAGAGTTAATAGGACTTACTGGCTGAGCATTGGGGATGAGGAGTCAGAGAGAGGAGTTAAAGATGAAAAGATTTCTGTCTTGAGAAGCTGGACGAAAGGTAAGATCCTTCACTGAAGTGAGGAACACATGAGGAATGAAAGGCCAAGAGGAAGAAAAATATTGGCTCCGTTTGGGGCACACTGCATTCGAGGTACCTAGGAGATATTCATAAGGAAGTTAAATGTGTGAGTGTAACTGGATAAGCAGATCATCCATCCTAAAAACCAAAAGAGGAGTCATTACAATCTAATAAGCAATTAAAGCCATTAGGGTAGGTCAAATTTCCTAGGGAGAGTATGTGGAGTGAGAAAAGAAAAGAGTCAAAGAAAAAATTTCAAAACCCCAAAGAATGCCAAAATTTACTGGAGGAACAGAGCTCAAGCAGTCTTTAAAAGAGCCAGAGAGAGAATCCAGGAAGAAAACCAGTTTTGTGTCACAGAACCAAGGGACAGGATCTAGCAGGATTAAGAGTGTCAAATAATTAAGGAACATCTACTGCAATAGAGATTGAAGCAGAAATGGAGCAAGGACAACCTACTGTGGTCCTTCAGGCCACAGGTCTGGGAGGACGATCAGAGCTGAACAAGACTCCAGTGACCTGAACCATGACTGGGAGGTGAGGATATGGAGACAGCATGGACCATGGATGAAGGAATTGGGGCGGGTGGGACAGCTGCCCAGAGAGGTTTCTTTTCTTTTCTTTCTTTGTCTTTTTTTTTTTTTTTTTTAGTTAGGAGAAATTTCATCATGCTTAAACATTAACTGTGAGGAAACAATGGCCTCATTTTAATAAATCACTAGGGAAAAACCTGGCTTCTTCAGATGACTTCATATCCCATTAGAAAAAGAAAATGCAGTAACCCAACATGTTCTCTTTTTGTACTTGGTTCCAGGAAGCTGAGATTCAAATTCAGTTCCCCCTAGATGTCTGGTAGTATTTACTGCCACTTCCTTCACCTGCTTTCTGTTCTGTTTTGTATTTCAGTATCTTGTTTGTAAAGAGTAATTATCATGAGCAGTTTGCAAGGCACTTTCATACATGATGTGTCACAGTGTTCATCCTCCGTTAGACACGAGTGTAATGAGTGCCCACGATGGCCATACACTTTGCTCCATGTAGTAGACACAATGGTGAGTAAAACAACACGGCTGCTTTGCTTACAGGCTGGTTGGGGAGACATATGAACTGAATTAGTACAGCAATAATTACGCTGTGGTAAGTGGAACAAAGGAAAGCACAGGAAGCCCTGGAGTCTGAGGGGTGAGGCGGAGTGTCTGAGCATGAACAGACTTGGACATAGCTAGGGAAACCTCCAGTCAGAATGAAATCTCCCCCATGGAAACCCATTCAGTGATCATACAGCTTCTGCCTGGACACTGGAAGTGATGGAAACCAGTGCTGCATTTTTGGACCATACAAATAGTCCAAAATGAGCAGAATTTGGCTCATGTAACCTCTGCCCAGAGACCCTACCTTGAGCTCACACAAATAAGCTTAGCTTCTCTCTTGTGAGGTCTTTTACAGCTGGAAGATGGCAGTAGAAAACTCCCATAAACACACACTTGTAGATAGAACTGCTCTCTCAGTTCTAAATCAACTTAGAATAAAGTTTTCCAATTTCCTAATTTACTTTTCCAGATGATGTCATGTTTAGAGACACTTCTAATTGTTTGCAAACATTGATCCTTAGCTGCTTCTGTAGAAACACAGTTCCTTGCTCCCATGTACAGAATTGCTAGCTAAATAACTGCTGTCTGACTAACAAGTCCATACATGGGGGAGCAGGGAGTGGTAAAACAGACCAGCTTCTCTTGCAGCTATGTGCAGCAGATTACAAGCAAATTTTTAGCAATCAGCTTTCATGGAAGAAAAAAAAAGCCTTGATTTGTAGCCTTTGCCAATTTCTGTGGTGTTAATTCTCTCATGTCTGATTTCAAGCGGCCAACATGACCCAGTGAACATTGAGTTGGGAGGAAATGCACACAATGGGCTTTCACATGCCCTGGGACTGGACTCCAGCACAACACTGACTAGGTGGACCAGAAGATGAAGTTCTCTATGGGATGTGAGTGGAAGCAATGTGCACAACTGCCCAGATATGCCTTAAATGGGCATGGGATACATCTACTTCCCCCTTTTCTCCTTCCAATGGTCTGGAATCCAGACATGGCAAATAATCCATCTTACACCATATAGTTAAGGGCAACTTCAGAGAGATGGCAGAGCAACAAGATAGGAGGAGTCTGGCTTCCAAATATTTTAGATCTACCTCACTAGCCCTAGTTTCCCCATGGGTATTTTTATGTTAAAAAGAAAGAAATTTCTAACTTCTTTCAGCCGGTACTACTTTGGGTCTCTCAGAACAAGTGAAATTCTATCCCAAGTGACAGAGTCATACATTACAGTATGGCAACCAGACCACTGCTCTAACATCATGCAAAATCCTGCTACTTACAAGGCACAGTATGAGCAGGTGAATTAGACACACTCCCTCCTCCAGGAAGCCAGTCCAGGATGAAAGATGTCAGGTACTCAAATTGCTGTGAGGCAAGCGAGAGGTTTTGAGTGCTCTGAGGTAGTGAGGGTGGTCAACCATGCAGATTTAAAGGCGGGGGTGCTGATGATGATGACGGCAGTGATGGTGATGAATGAGGCAATATTTGGACTCAATCTTCAAAGACAGTTATAATTTTGACAAATAGAAAAGAGCAAGGCATGTCAGGCAGAGGGATTGTACTTTTCATTCAGGTTTTAGATTCCAGTCATTCTGAAAATGTGAGCCCTCAGAAAATCTCCAGACTGTTATTTTTTTTCTTTCATAATAGAACAGGTTAATATTGTAAAACTATGACAAAAATGTTCCAAATATTTAAGAGAATCGATTGTTTCCCAAGTCTCTGACCCCCTCATTTACAAAGAGTCCTTGATTTGTTCATTTCAAAGCAGTTTGGCGGATTAATTAAAGCATTCCTCTAAGAGCTTTCCTAAGCAGATCTTTCTGAGCTTATTTCAAATTACAAAAGGTGCATAGAGACACTAAAACTTTATTCCTTAAAAAAAATCTATAATGCAAACTTTTCACTAATGCAAAAAGGTGTCTCTTCCAATTAGTTTTCCTTAAGAGAAGAAAGGATGCCTTATGTCTCTTTTTATTGCTCTGTGATACCCAGTACAGCAGTGAGCACAAGAAAAGCTCTCGGTAAATATGTATTAATCTGAATATGAGTCACAGAATTTGAGATTATGAAGGAGGATGTTGGGATTGTGGGGTGAGGAAGGGACTGCATAAATGGCCTGGGGATATGTGAAAAAGTCTGGCATATGCCTGGTAAAGTCTTAGGAGGGAGCTTTGAGATTCCCCCCACAGATGCTGGCAGTAATGTCCCAATCTCCTCTTCCCTTCATTTCACAGGTCAGATGGTAGAGGCCCTGAAGGAAAATGACCTTGAGGAAGGTGACAAAGCCCCTGAGTCCTAGAGCTGGGTCTAGCTTTCTAGTGCCTTTTGGAGCTGGTCCAATCCTTGTTTTCAAGTTTTTTTCCTCCCATCTTTTTTTTTCTTCTAAATTTGTGTTACCATAAACATAATAAAAAGAATCCTATGCATTTTCTGACATTCAAATTCACACTGTGTTCCTTCCTCAGAAAATTAATGCATGAGTACATATAAAGTAGTGGGAACAAAGCCATATATTGAAATTCCAAGGCTTGAAAATGTGACTCCTTTTTGTGAAGGAACAAAAAACATTAAAATTTGGGGGTTCTCCCAACCCATCTGAACATCCAGGTGTTATCTGCTTAGCTTCGCCCTCATTGTGGAGTGAGAGGGTACAAGCCAGCCAGGCAGATTCCCCAAGGAAAACAGAGCAGAAGAAGTCGAATCCCCATGGGGCTACATGAGAATAGAGTGTGAGACAGGGAGAGAGGAATTTAAGGAACCAAGATGGTGTGGCTAGGATAACGCGGATGGGAGCCAGTTACTGTTAGGCGCTAGAGAAATGCAGAAGACAGGGATTCTTAAGGGTGCACCCATTCATGATAGAATTCAAACCTGCTAACATATTAGCAACAAAGTATCTTTCTGAGGAAACCTTTTTTTTAGGGAGGAGGAAACATGCTGGAGTGAGAATCAAGTTCTAGTCCAAACTTAGTAACTTTTGTGTCACTTGGACAGCTTCTCTCCCTCCAGAGTCAGTTTTTTCTTGGACAAAGTGGAATCTCTTGCCTCTTTCACATGGTAAGATAATATTTATGTTTCTGAGAGAATTTCAGCTTTTCTGATTGCCACAGATTCCACTTTGCTGTTAATGTCCATAGAGCCCTGAGAATTATTTTCTTTTCCTTCTTTTATCACTTAACAAGTGGCTAAATTATTCAACTCACGACCCATTTCATGACCCAAGTCCTAGAAGAACCATGAGAAGTGATATGGAATATTACTTTATTTTCCAAAATTGGAAGGGGAAATTGCCTATATACTTATCAAAGATAATATTTATTTGTATTACCCTAGAGAAGTGGAAACAGCCACATAGCTTTAAATCGAGTTTAAATTTTCCTGAACTCTCTCCCACAGTTCAAACCTTTAAAGATAAATTATCCCTAAATTTGGCCCAGGGATTTCTCTTTATTTAAAACCAACAGTAGATACTATTGTGGTCCAAGCCACAATCATTTCAGGCTTAAACTCTTGGAATAGTCTATTTATCCATCTCCCTTCTCCTCATAATACCCACCTTTCAAGTCTCTTTTCCACACAGCAGCCAGGGTGATCCATTTGAAACTCAAGTCAGATTTTGTGACACCTCTGCTCAAAATGCTCCAGCAGCTTCCTGACTCACTTAAGAGTAAGAGCCATAATCCCATTCAGGGCCTACCTGACCCAACAGACTCCCCTGCTGCCTGTCAGACCTCAACTCCTACCCTTTTCCCCATCACGAACTTTGCTTCAATTACACTGGCCTCTTCACAGTTCCCAGGACACCTCCCAGCATAAGACTTTCAAATGTTTTCTCCATCAGGACACTCTTCCTCCCACAGGGTGTCCTTCTTTCTTCAGACCTTGGCTCCAATCTCACCTCCCCTAAGCAGTACATCCATGCTGCTTATCTCCCACCCCCTAATGTATTCTGCATAGCAGGTAGCATCTCCCTAGCCATGTCTTTCTTGTCTATTCCTTCCCACCAGAATATAAACTTTGTGAGCTCAAGGATTTTTGTCTGTTGTGTTGATCCACTCGTCTCTCTAGGGCTTAGAACTGTGTGTAGCCTGAAGTAGGCATTCAATAAATATTTATTAAATTACTAGCCACGGTGAGTCATTTTTTAAGGTATTTTAAAATACATTTTGTACATTGACTTTTTTATTGGACAATGTGTATAGAATAATTCAAATTAGGAGGACTTTTTCTTTTCTCAGACATAAAAACAATGACCACAAAAAAATGTCAAAAATCCCTCTGAGATCATTGCCAAGCATGGCAAATTTCAGGGCACTGTAGATGGGCAGAACTAGTGGTCAACTAGATTGAGTTCCAAAGACTTGAAAATGCAGAAGTTTGACCCTGTCACCCATCATAGGGATGGTTCTACCAAGCTCTAGGGTATATACAAGTTTTCCTTTCCTCCTGGGAACCTTAATTTTACAGACAGAGGTGATATGGAACTATGTCACCTGACAGCGCCTGTACTGATGCAGAGAGCTTCCTTTAGCTTGTTAAGGCCATCATATTATCTTGATTCTATGAGTGTAAACATTCTCTGATGGCTTGGGCTCAGGCGGGTGGTATTCCCGTTGAGCTGGCTGAGACTTCTGGAGGTGTCAGAGATACATGCAGGAGGAAAAGTGCTGGGAATGGGGTCCAGAGCCTCAGTGGGTGATTGCAGATCTGGGCTCAGCCACTCTGCACTGGGTGATCTCAAGTCAGCCGTTTACTTCCCCAGACACAGTCTGCAAAATGTGAGTTCCAAATAATTCCTGCTTTACCATCTCATGGCATGAAATAACCAGTGTGAGAATTTCTCTAAGTAAATAGGACTCCAGAAATTACTAAATGCCATTACCTGGATTCCTTGGGATGATTTCTGAAAAGGTGAATGGGCATGTCTGGGTAAATAGTCTCACCTGAGTCTTGCCTTTCACTAAGAGAAAGAAACCAGGGTAGAGTTTTATAGCATCTGATTTTAGAAGTTATACTTGGGGAGCTATTTATTTATCCAACCACACATCTTTGAGTACCTACTATGTGCAAGGTGTTAAACTTCAGATTCTGTTGGAGAATAGACTTGAATATAATATAGGCCTTGTCCTTAAGCAGTTCATGCAGAACAGTGGGGAAGAACCTCTGACATAGACCCCTCAAATCTCTAATATGACATAGAAAGGGATTTATGAAAAGAGAGACATCTGGAATGAGATCAATTCACATGGCCTTTGCAGTTGCTTAAATTTTTTTTTGGGGGGGGGGGCCTTTAGTTTCCTCTTCTGTAAAAGTGCAATAATGAGCACGGGGTGATTATGAGGGTCAAGATGGAATATTATTTTGCTGAGGTGCTTTTAAGCTCCTTATCCCCTCTCTCCCCCCTCCTTTATCCTCCTCCTCTTCCTTTTCCTTCCTTTCACCCTGTCCTCTTGCCTCCCTCTCACTCCTTCTCCTTTTCCCTATCCTCTCTTTGCTTAGGAGCCCTGCTGTCCATCACTGAGACATTCTTACAATGAGCTGGATCTAGTTTGATAGTTAAAGTGACAGCCCAGCTGGAACTCCTTTGACCCAACAGGGTTTTTTGCTGTATCACATGATGGGTAGGCATTGTAGTGGACTTAGCAACTTTTTTGCCCAGTTTGTTGCTGCAATAGGATGTAGAATGGAAACAAAGTGAGTAATGATCTTTATTTCCTGAGGGCTTGAATACAATTGAGAAGAGGAAAAAGGTATTCAGACACAAAATGTAAAGAGCTAGATATTTCAAATCCATTACCATTTAGGAACCAAACAGACAAACCTGCTATTTCTGGGTTCGACCCTTTCTTGTGCTCTTTCTCTAGCCAAACCTTGACTCCCTGGAATTTATGATAGGCTATCAAGGCTGAAAGGAAAACACTGGATTATCCAATGTCCCTTTTTTTCAGATGGTAAACTGAGTTCCCAAGAAGAGAAGGATCTGCCCAAGGTCATACACTGAAGTAGCAAAGAAAAATCTATAACTCTGATCTCCTGATTCTCATTCCATCCTTGTCTTCTACTCCTTGGGATAACTTCTGGATCCAATGGGCTGGACAGCTACAGGCTTTTTCTTTTTATAAGCCCTCCTGCTTTCTCTCTAACTCAGTTTGGAGATCCCCTCTCCCTTTACCCTCACAGCAAATACACCTCCTTTCTGAGTCACACCTTCTGATAGCCAAGGGTCTTGAACGTCAAGCCTTCAAGGCCATTCAAGCCAAAGTCAGACTGCTGTACGACCTGTATCATGTGTCCTGTGTACCACATTTCTGTCTCCACAGTAAGCACTGACTCACCTAATCTTCACAAAAATCGGTGAAGTACCATTATTCCAATCTTACATATTAGCCAACCAAAGCTCAGAGAACTATCTTTCTTGCTCCAGTTCACACAGCTAGAAAGTAGGAGAACCAGGAGACACTTCAGATCTAGAGCCAGAGCTGATAATTGTCCTACTGTCCCTCAGCACAAGCCTGACTAGGAGTTTAAGTTCAAAGTCATTTTACTCCTCCTCAGATAGGTTAAGTAATAGTGCTTCTCTGACAAGACTTGTGAAAATTAAGGGTTAGAATAGATAATGTTTGCAAAAATACCAAGAAGTCTGTAAAGTGCTATACAACTTTATTTTTGTCTTCTTGTCTTTTTAGGGCCACACCCATGGCATTTGGAGGTTCTCAGGCTAGGGGTCCAATTGGAGTTGTAGCTATGCCACAGCCACAGCAATGTGGGATCCAAACCGTGTCTGCAACCTACACCATGCAATGCCGGATCCTTAACCCACTGAGCAAGGCCAAGGATAGAACTGTAGCCTCATGTATGCTAGTCGGGTTTGTTAACCACTGAGCCATGACGGGAACTCCTATATAACTGTTTGGTTTCAATAAATGACTCATGCTTTTCTTAATCCAAAAGTTAATGATGATATTGTTTACACCATTTGACTATAAGCCTTCTCAAACATGTTGATTAAATGAGTAGTCCATAGCTAATAAGGGCATGAATAATTAAAACATTTTACTGGATTTTTTAAATCTGATATCTTACCAAGGAAGAAGTTGGCTTACCACTTATAAATGTGTATATATCATTGTGCTAATCCTTTTATCTGGACAAAAAAAAAATCACTGTTTTCATCTTAACAAACATTTATTGAACACATGCTACATCCCATAGGCTGGGCTAACTACTCCATTCTCCATCATCTCATTTCATCTAGAGATAGGTGCTATCATTATCTCCAAAGGACCTAAGTAACTTGACTAAGATCACACAACTATTAAGTATAAAAGACAATTTCTGGACATATATATGGTGTATTTGATATTACTTTATACTACTTCTGTCAAAATAAAATTTTTGTCTTGAGTGGCTGGCAGTCAAGATCTCTAGAACAATATAGCAGAGGCAGAATATTAAAACATAACCAGAGAACTTGTGTGTGTGCATGTGTGTATGTGTGTGAGAATGGATGAGAAACTGGCTGAAAAGCATAAGAAAATTCTAGCTAAAGAAAATCACTGTAGGAGTTCTCCTGTGGCTCATCAGGTTAGGAATCCGGCATTGTCACTGCATGGCTTGGGTCGCTGCTGTGGCACAGGTTCAATCCCTGGCCCGGGAACTTCTGCATACTGTGAGCACAGCCAAAAGAAAGAAAGAAAAAAAGAAAAATAGGCAGAAAAAAAATAAAATCACTGTAATTAACCACAAGTTGTAGTCCTGCCCTTCTTCATGTGGAGAGACACTTCCACATTGCTGATTCATTAACCAACAGACAACTGAGCACTTACTATATGCAGGGACAAGTGTTCAAGTCAAGGAAATGCAGAACACTTAGTCATAGAACCTCCTCCTTGGACCTCACAAACTCTTGGATAAATTATCAGATGAATGTGCTGAAATTATTGTGTGTATATATGTGTACTACCTAAGAAAACTGCCTCTGAGATATGCTCTTAAGTTGGTTCTTATCCAAACTGTCCTTTTCTACAACTGCCTAAGGAAAGAATGTAAAGAAGAAGGTCCAACTTTATGAAATATGAGGATAGGATTTGGAGAAGAAGAAGAGTTACTTAAAATTGGTCAGTATGTTGGAACACAGGATACTTTTATCTTCAGTGGAACTTCGAGCTCTTTCAAAAAAAAACGAAAACAAAAACCAATGTCCTGAAAGCTAAATAAAGCTAACGGGGCCTCTGATTCCCCAAGGTTCAGATTAAGAGCCCAACTCATCTGTAGACGGCTGGAGGAATAAGAGACTGGATTTCCATTATAAATAACCCCAGAGTTTAGTCACTATCAATTTCTTTTGAAGCCCTTTAAGAAACCTGGGGGGAGGCCAGAGGATATGTACCCACTAGTCCAAGCCAGTCAAGCGGGGAAATGTCTAGAGCTGATTCCATTTTGCACAGCATTTACTGCTGCAAATCACAGCAAAAGAAAGCAGCCATGGCGGCAGAAGTCATCTCCAGCTGGAGGGCCCTGTCATTAAAATTTCTCTTCTCTGCCATTCAGGCAACATGGCCGTGGCTTTCATCTTGCAGTATATTTGCATTTTCCCACCTCAGAAAACAGAAAGTCTTGGAATCAGAAGCTATGACATTCACATCCCAGTCCATCCAAGTACCAATCCTTGCCGCAGATGGGTTATCTTCCCTATCTGTGTGAGCTTCCTCATCTCCCTGTGTGGTTTACTTCACAGCATTCCTGAGTCACTCCAGTGACATGAGGGAGGTTAAAGAACATTCAGAGGTGATTGAACATCTCAAACATGAAGGAATCAATAACTTAAAATCTGAAAGGCTTTGGACACAGGTGACCTTTCCCATCGACAGGAAACAAAAATGAAACTAGTGAATGATGCACAGAAAACCACAGATACACACCCAGTCTACAGAGAATGGAACCCAAACTCACTCACTGGTTTTCAAGATCCTCCCTGGGATAGTTCCTTTGTTCTACAATCACCTCTTTTTCTATCTCCCTTAACGTCTTCTATAGTCCGGGCAAAGCAATCGCCCAGTGACTCAGGGGCCCAGAGTATTGGCTTGTTCTTTAATATCTCCTTTTATTTCTTGGGTTAATTCCATCTCCTGGAATGTCTTTCCCCCCACATGTCTGCATATCCAAAACTGCTTAATTGCAGCCTTCTCCGAGAAGAATGCTGTCTCTGAGTTTCCCTGTTTGTACATCATCTTGACTTAATCTGAATATCCCTAGCAGTTTTATTTGTACCTCATATTCTAAAAGTGTTTATTTGCATAGATTTATCTGTTCCCTCAGAAGGATTAGGTCTAATTCCTCTTTGTTTCACTTACCAGGGAAATTATAATAGCGAATGCTAAGATTTATTGAGCACTTAACAGGTGTGATCTCATTTAATCCTCACAGCTAACAGAGGATGTTGATACTGGTATTTTCCTCATTTTGCAAATAAGGAAACAGAGGCTCAGAATGGTGAAGAAAGTCACTTAAGAACACAGCTACTTAGTGGAGAAGTCAAGCTAGAAATTAGGCCTTTCCAATCTAAATCCATGGTTCTTAACATCCATGCCTCCGCATCCTGCATGTTCTTAGCATAAGATGTACTCAGTAAATGCTTATCAACTGAGTGAATGAATGAAAAAATATGTCTTCAAGCATACATACTCCCATTCTATGCACAGAACTTCAAGTTCTCTTTCAGCTAATGGCCATTCAAGGAATATTTGCAGAGTTAATGATGGAAACAGTCAGTACAAGAGCAGATGTCAGGGAACTGCTAAGTCTAGAAGGTTCTCAAAAGGAACCCCCTTCACTCATTCTTTCAACATTTACTCACCACAATTTATTCTTTTAGGCTTTATCAAAAGGCTGAGTTATACTGGGAAGGTAATATAGAAAAGAATAAATCAGACATAAGTCCTGGTCTGTGGGTGCTTACATTTTAGGAAGATGAGAATTGACTGGTGTTTTTCAAGTCTGAGAAAGACCAAACATTGGCCAAGCAAAAATAATTCAAGCTCAGGAGGTGACCAACAAAACATTCAGAAGTGACCAGTAAGGTAAGCCTCATGCTGAACAGTGGGATCCTCCCCTTAAAGAGGAAACGTAGCTGAAAATCATGAAGAGTGAGTGATGACTCACCCATCAAAACAGGAAGCTCTGTCTGGAAGACAGTGGCATCCAGGCGGCTGAAACCACGAAGCTCCTGCGCAAATACTTACCACAATCCACTTCACCCTTGCTGCTTGGGCTACAGAGTGAGGAATGGAGACCCCATCACTGGCCAGGGCTGGAGGCTGGCCAGGCAGCACTGTGGTGGGAGATCCCAGGCTCTCAAGGTCACTGCCTCACTCTCATGAAATCTTCCTCCTGGAGCCACTCTGCAAATTTGGGCATATAGGAAAGTGCAGATAATCACAACTCCTTCACTGAGTTGCTGTAAAGACCAAAGAGTTAATACCTGAAAGAGGCATACATTTAACCATGTCTGGCTTATAGAAGCACTCACTCAAGGTTAGCAATTTTTATTATACTTCTACCATTGATTCTAATGGTACGTTTGAACTGAAGAATCCCTAGTGAATTTTAGAAGGAAGAGAGGATGCTTACATTTCACGTGGGTATGAAGTAGGAGAGAAACCATACATCTTACATCTTATAATTACGTCATTGCTAAGATGATAGTGCTCTTATTGGCCTAGGGGCTAGCTTCTCTAAAATGCCTTACAATTGTCCTTGTCCTTTGTAGTAAAGCTCCACATGGATCATGACGTTCCATGTTTGTGGACTTTAATGGGGCCGTCAAATAATTCCACCAAAGCCACGCAGTTATATTTTCCCTCACTTCACCAGACCATTGCATCTATCAGAATCCATGATCTACTGTTGGTATTTAAATGTTACTCTAACCTAGAAAATAGGTGTATCTTTTTTTAAGGCAAATGCTGATTTAACCCCTGTATTTCTTTCCTATTTAAAACCACAAATGTATATTTAAAAACACATACATGAAAGAAAAAACTTATTTGTGCAAAGAATTTATAACCAGATCCTGGACCTAACTCTACTTCAAGGGAAAAAAAAAAGTTCTGATTTTACATTTTGCAGATAGTCTTTTACTGTAAACATGTTTTAGTAAAAACAACAGTTTAAAAAATTATGACTAATGAATAAATATTTTCAAAGTGCTATTATTTCTATTTCTTTATGTTTACCTATCAAATATTGCAACTTCACACCAGATGCTAGGGTCTTTCTCTACCCTGTTTTCTTTAAGATGCTTTAAACAAAAGAACACACCAGTAAAAGAGGGAGCTACTTCTCAAGTTGTCTGAAGAGATAACTCAATTGAATAGTCTAGGAATTTCCCCCAAACCCTCAAGTTTATTTCACACCAGAATTAGCCACAGAAAATGTTTGGGGCTTGTTGGTGGGCAGCAGAGCCCAGGAATGGGCTTGGGATATTCTAGGGAAAGTGGTGGCTATGGTGAAAATAGTACAGGCTTTGGAGCCAGGAAGACTGGGACCCAAATCTTGATTCTGCCACACTGGCCATGTGGCTTTTGAGACTTTGTTTATTCATATGAAAAACAATCATAATAACACCAACCTCACAGAACTAATAAGGTATATAAAGGATTAGAGCTAATAAGTTATATAAAGTGCCTAGAACATAGTAGATGCTCCATAATGAGCAGTTCTGATGAGAAGGATAATTTTGATATATTTGCATGCAGATATAATTGGATGGTGTTTGCAGTGTATTTGGTAGTGGTTGTTGTATACTGATATCTTAAAAGGTATATTAGCAGGATTGACTGCCAGGTTGTCACATGGGGAACCAGGAGAGGCTGGCTCCTTCCTCTAGTCCATAGAACTTTCTATAGTGCCTGTCCCAAAGCTCCCTAGAGAGATTATCACTTTTTGTACATACTCATCATATCACCATTGACAAGGAAGAGCAGAGCACTTTACTAGGAGTAGGAAGACTAGCGATTTACTTCTGACTTCATCTCAA
Organism: Phacochoerus africanus; assembly: GCF_016906955.1. Lineage (NCBI taxonomy): Eukaryota > Metazoa > Chordata > Mammalia > Artiodactyla > Suidae > Phacochoerus > Phacochoerus africanus. Next base: position 205,784,968 of record NC_062544.1, on the reverse strand, counting down.
AAGTTCTCTGTGACCTTGCATCAGTTACCGCCTCTCTCTGGGCCTTGGTTTCCTGGTTTTAAAATGAAGAAATCAGATTGAGATGTCTTCTGGGAAACTTCCAGTTCTAAAATTGTATTAGGTACTCCAATCTATGATTTACAAACCTAAGTATAGGTTCGAGAGGAAGGAACCCTGTAGAAAAGACTAAGCCAGCTGCTGGAGAGATTAACTATCCATCTTGTGTCTGGAAAAGTGTGATACTGACCTGAATTTCATGTTCCCTTAAAAGCGAAAATCAAAGGAGATCAGATCAAGTTTCTTTCTCTGTGACCAAGGAAGGATTTTCACACAAACTTTGTCATCAATACCGTCATTTATAAACATTTCTCTAGTCCTGGCACTGTGTGCTCAGGGTACAATATTTTCCTGTTCACTCTATTGACCAAGGATGAACAAATGGCTTGGGGTTTGGGGTGTAGTCTCTGATCACGTATTCTGATTGCATCCATTGACGTCGCCTATCACACACAGCCCCTAATATCTTTGCTGAGTGCTATCTTGCTGTGGTAAATCCCTTCCTATATGGAACCAATAAATTAAGACCAAGTTTAAACCACTCAGTTTCTAAATCTGATCAATCACGGAATGGGCCACCTTGGGAAGCAGAAAGTTCCCAGCCTGAAGATAATCTAAGAAGGAATAGGATGGACACTGCGTTGGATGTGTTATGTTGGAGATTCAGATACGGAGTGATCCCTAATTTCCTTCTGAACCTGGCAGTTTTAGGTTTCTTGGTTCTACTTAATCTTATCAGGGTAATTCTGGAATGTGGGTAATGGGTTTTATCTTCATGCTTTAAAACAGAAACAAGTTGTTCATCCCTGCTGAGGAAGAGAGAGTGGCCAACAGTGTACAAGAGTCTATTAATGTGATGAAGCCAGTACTCCAGGTTTCTGAGCCATGGGCTTATAAATTTTGATTAAATATGAATGGCAGCATTGTGGGGAAAAAAAGTTCAGTAGAAGGAACTGACATGCCCAAACCTGGACTTGGCACACAGGAGGGGGTACGATCACCTCGCTGGTATTTGCTATGGTACCTGACAATTACCTCCCTGCCTACTTCTCCCTGCATCCTCCAAGAATCCACAGACCCAACTTGGTCTGTGACCAGCACTGTGCGTATGGCTCAAATAATTCGTCTCTAGTTAAGCCAGTCCTCCTTCCGGTGGCATGCTGCCCACTTCGGCTCAGAAGTTAAAAGGTTGCACTTCCTTAAAATGTAGTATTTCCCAACTGAACCTGCATCAATCAACTGATTAGTATAATTACTCAGGCGTTGCTTAAGGCACAACACTGGCTAATGATCACTGGCTTTGTCTTTACCAGGCTGGTCTTTCCTTGATTCAGCGGAGAAGTGACCACTTGAAAAAAGGTGCATGGGAAGATCTGACATGCAACCAGGAAGACACTGGGTCGAATTGTCATAGCCACTGGAGGCAGCATTTGCAGCATCTGTCCAGATTAGGTAAGGCAGCTGAGTACTGGTTGGCACCTGGGGTGTGGAGGGTGACTCAGGAGTTAAAGAGCGGTAGGGTAAAGGAGACACTACAGAGGGTTCCTGCCCTAACTCTCAGGCTCTTGACCCAACCCTGTGCCCCCCCACCTCATTTTTCAGATCACCATGACTCACCTTGGGTTTGCATTGATTTGCTGGTGGGATGAAGAAGTGGCTAAGTCCAGTGCTGGTAGGCATGGAAGCTTGGTCTGTGTAGATCAAGAAGGGTTTAGAGGAGTTCCCGTCGTGGCGCAGTGGTTAACGAATCCGACTAGGAACCATGAGGTTGCGGGTTCGGTCCCTGCCCTTGCTCAGTGGGTTAAGGATCCGGCGTTGCCGTGAGCTGTGGTGTAGGTTGCAGACGCGGCTCGGATCCCTCGTTGCTGTGGCTCTGGCGTAGGCCGGTGGCTACAGCTCCGATTCAACCCCTAGCCTGGGAATCTCCATATGCCTCGGGAGCGGCCCAAGAAATAGCAACAACAACAACAACAACAACAACAGACAAAAGACAAAAGACAAAAAAAAAAAAAAGAAGAAGAAGGGTTTAGAGTCTTCCCAGGACTCACCCTGGCTTCAAGGCGGAAACCAAGACCGTTGAGAGAGGCCCATCCCTAGAACGACTGTACCTGAAAGGCCAGGTCCATGCTTGTCAATGCAACACAGGGTGTTAAGGCCTGGCTCACCTCCCTGTTCTCTCTCAGGAACCACGAATGGGTGGTAACACCACCAGCTGGAGAGCAGAGCTCAGGTTTCTGCTCCTGCTCACTCCTGTCAGGAGTTGCTGTGACCTTCTCTCTTTGAAGAAAATGATTTGGCTCCAAACTAAAATGTAAGTCTCATTAACCATCCTCCTTTCAAAGCATTCAACAATATCTCTCTCTTTCTCCTCTCTCTCCTCTTCCTTCCCCTCTGTCTTCTTTTTGGTTGTTTAGGCTATAATATATATTCGAGGGAGATTTAAACATTTAACATGATCACCGGAGAAGCCCAAACATAAGGGTTTTGAATCTGGGGGTGGGGGGGAACGAGAAGTGATACTGGCCATGGGGTGAGTGGTGACATCAAAGAGAAGCTGTGTTATGTTCCCTACAGTAGAGCTGGAATTTTTTTTACTCCAAGAAAAGGATTAAACAACAGAGCTTTCCAGGAAAAGAATGACTTTTTTCTTTTTTTTTTTTTTTTTGCTCCTTCTATCTTCTTTTCCCAATCCATTCAGAAATGTGCATATACATTTGATACCCATTTCATTTTGTGCAGTGGCCTAATGCTGTTGAAAACTAGTACTAAAACTATAATTAATGAAACAATAGTATCCAAATATTTTTAAACTCCCTGCACTGATCCTCTGAACAGCACAGCAAGGTTCGAAGGGACAAGTATGAGTATTACTCCAGTTTTTCTGAGAAAGCAGGGCCTGAAAGCAAAATGCCTTGCCCAGGGTCGTAGACCTGACAGACAGGATCATATCATCACTTTTCCGACTTTAGACTCAGTGTGATTTTTTACTACATCGCACAATAATTTTCCCACACAATAATCTTTTAAGATTTAGTCTTTAGACTCTGGAGCTGAGTCCATGGAGTTACTAAAAGGACTCAGATAAAAGGAGCTTTGAAAAGGTTATATTTCATCATTCTTTTTCTGCACAGTGTCTGGGAAGCAAGGGAAAGGATTATTTTTTTAAGACTGCTTTGAAAATTTGCTGGCCCACAATTACTTGACTAATGTCAGGAATAAAATCCTGTATATCAAAACCACACTCTTTTTGGTTTCTCTTGGCTCCTTCTTTGCCTTCGCGGCATGGCCGGCTATGTGCAAGTTTCCTGGTAGGAAGGTTTTCTGGGAGCAATGACCAGTTTTGAGGTTTCTGTTGAGATCCAGGAGCAAATTCAAGCAGGTCTACATCTGCTATCAGAGAAAGGGACCTGATAGAGGGCATGCATCTAGCCAGCTGGCATTGCCCAAGAGCTTTGTTTAGTAGAGTCACTAGGATCACCTCTGGAATGTGAGGGAGAGAAGATAATTATCGATCAGAAGCTGAGAGTCTGCTACTGGGAGCAGTCCAGGAACTTGGAGAAAACTCACCAAATTAGGGTACCTATCCATGGAGAAAGTTTCCAGTTCCTACTACATAAGGCTAAGATTAAGGACCCTTCCTCCCCTCTCCTCCTCTCCTGGTCATTATCAGCATCATGAAGTCAGTCCTTGGAGAAATCAAGGTGCAGTGGTGAGCAGACTCAGCAAGTAGTGTGAGGGCCCTGTTTCTCTCCAGGCTCTGGGTAGTGTCAGACAAGTCACCTGCCTTGGTGAGTTTCAGTGTCCCCATCTATCAAATGAGGACTCAGATGTCATAGCCTTTGACATTTCCAGGTCTGACATTCTTTGATTCTGTCGAGAACATCAGATTCTGTTCTGCAGACACTTAACCGAGAATGTCAGAAGATCCTCAAGTTTCTTGCCTTTGATTTGCCTACCTCTTCTCAGGGTTTCCAGGGTGATAGTGGGCAGGAGAAACAGCACCTCTTTCCGCACAGTAGTCAGAGGTCTCACTGCGATCACCCAGCCCCCGCCCCCGGCCCCTCGCCCCCCAACCTCCCCAGTCCTTCCCTCTGCCAATGATCTTAGGCTTCAGCAAATGAAATGCACAGACATGAAAGGAAATCCCTCATGTGGAGGGCTCTCACTTTAGAGAGGAGGAAAGGGAGTCACCGGAGAGTGAGACCCAGTCAGTTCCTGAGATGGGCCAGGCCTCCAGCCCTGACACCCCGACACCCCAGTTGAACGCCTGTTCCATGGCACCACCATGCTGGATATTTCTTGTTTAAGCTCTCACTTGGATATGATGGTACCTTCTGTTCGTAACTCTCAGAATCTAGAGGATTACTTCCTGACTTAAATCCAGTGACCATCTACTCTGCATCCCAATCCTATATCCATTTTAACCCCTTCCACCTTATCTATTCCCCATAATTATCTTCATAATCATAAATGTTTACAAGATATTGTCTTGTGGAGGAGGGTTAAGAGAAAAAAAAAAGATGTTAGATAAAGAAAGGAAAAAATGAATGAATCTTAACACTAAATAATTTCTGATTTGAATACCTGTTGGTGTACAAAATTAGAAAGCAAGTAAATGAAAGTAAAAATAAAATCTCTCATTACCCCATCACTCAGAAATATCACAGTGAGCACGGTGGTGAGTTTCCTTTCAGTGTTTTTTCTCCATGTACACAGATATATTTGCTATTCATACCTTTTCATTGGTATTTCAGAGAAGTTTTTAGGACTTATCATCACAATATACCCTTGGTCTTCTATCAGTGGTATAAGATCTAATTCCTATAATTCCATATAGCTTGTGATATTTCCCTTTCTTAGCTGAACCCCAATTGATACAGAACATGTTGCTGAAACTCCTAAAACATGTCAGGTCTAGATTTACGTATTGGCTTCCTCACCTGGACATGTTCCAGAAAAGAACTTCGAAGCATTGGACAGTATGTTTCAAAACAGCTCCAGGGTTTTTAAAAAGTCAGCCATTTATCAATTACATTTTATGCTTATTGAACAGCTACTATACATGTCAGACTTTGTGCTAGGTGATTTACATGTATTCTATTACTTAATCCAAGTTCCCTGGGGGTAAGTATGTCATTGTTTCCATTTCGTAGATGAGGAAACTGGGGCTTACGGAAGTTCCATGACCCAAAGTCACAAAGCTAATAAGTGGCAGGGTCATGAATCAAACCCAGGCAATTTGGTTGCAGAGTCCACATTCTGCACTCTAACTTTAGTCATTTACTAACACACCAAGCTGGAGGGGCATCACCCATGGGTAGGAGGGCAGGGTTCAGGACATTTACTTGTACTATGGGGATGCATAACCTTGTAAGACAGAGCTGCTCAGGAAGGCAGCGGGTGTGCAGGGGTGAGCACTGGACTCCAAGGCAAATAGGCATGGCCTCCATCCTGCTCTTCCAGCTTACCAGCCATGTGACCCTGGACCCATCACCTTCCTGTCTGAACATCACTGTTCTCACCTGTAAAAGGGGAATAATAAGATCTGTCTTAGAGGATTAAGGATGACAACATGTGAAAATACCTGGCGTGTCTCCAGGCACATAGTAAATGCTCATACAGTTTAGCTGAATCTGAATCTAAGCAGCAAGTTTCAAGTTGAGACCTGGTTTTAGGTCTTGGATCTAACACCCTGGGTCTGTGATTTTGAACAGGGTACTGTGGTCTTCCTAGGACCAAACTCCTCATCTTTCTAGGAGGTGGTTAGACTAGATGATTCCTATGTTCCTGGGCCTCCAGTTGGTCTTAAGAGGAAGGAATAAGGCAGATGGTGTCTTGCCTTCTCAATTCAATCTGAAACAAGGCCAGAGTCTCAGAGAATAGCATCTTTTTTCTTAGCTCCTCTGCCCTGCAGATGTTCTTGAGTAGCACCAAGCCCTTGGAGCTTCCTGAAATGTCTGAGAACTGATGGAAATCGCAAAGATTTCTTAGAAGGAAGGGGTGAGGCCTTTGATTGCTAGGACACTGTTGCTTTTATTAGCTCTTCTAGGAAAGGAGAGGTCACAGCTTTATAGGTTTCCCAATGATGAGAGAAAATAACTCTCTAACTTGCTCTAAAGAATACAACTAGGAAATCATAGAGCCAGATAATTTCTTGGGTCCCTTATCCTCGTTATTTTGTGATTCAGCTATAAGACAAGAAGCTGTTTTACCTGAAGGGCTCCTAAGTGCCCAGCACTGTGGGGGGTGAAATGACAGGATTCTTGCTCTAAAGATGCCTGGAGTCCACCTCCACCCAGGAAACATAAACCAAGAGTCAAAGAGGATAGACAATTTTTTTGGTCTTTTTGGGGCGGGGGGTAGGGGGCGGCACTGTGTCATGTGGAGGTTCTCGGGCTAGGGGTCAAATGGGAGCTGCAGCTGCCATCCTACACCACAGCCATAACCACAGCAATGTGGGATCCAAGCCGCATCTGTGACCTACACCACAGCTCATGGCAACACTGGATCCTTAACCCACTGAGCGAGGCCAGGGATTGTACCTGCATCCTCATGGATACTAGTCAGATTTGTTTCCACTGAGCCATGATGGAAACTCCTAAACAAGTTTTGTTAGGATTTCACAGAAATGATATCAAGGCTTTCCCCTAGCTCTCTGGCAACTCCTCACTCCTCCTGCCTGGTGAACTTCTCCCAAACCTCTGACCGGGAAGTGTCCCAAGACTCAGCCATCAGACCTCTTCTTGTTTGCATCCACTTCCCTGGGGATCTTAGTCAGTTTCACAATTTCAACAAAATCTGCACAGTGACAACCCCTAAATTTCAATCTCCAGCTTCGATTTCTCTCTGGAACTGCAGACTCTGAAATCTAGCTGCCTGTTCAGTCTTTGTGCTTTTCCTGTGTTTTTGGCTTCTCTGACTGAACACCTCCCAGTCAGAGTTCCTGGTGTGCCCCTAACTCCTGCAGATCTGCTCCACCTGCAGCCTTTCCTTTTCTGGAAATAACAATTCCACTTGTTACAGTGGCTCAGGCCAAAGAACTTGGAGCTGCTCTCGACTCCTGTTTTTCCACGACCCACATCCAAACTACCAGTAACAGTTTTAGCTCTGCCTTAAAAGTGTGCACAGAATTCAAACACTGCTGCTCACCATTGCCTAGTCCTAGCCACCATTGTCTGTCTCCAAGATTATTATAATGCCTCCTAAACAGTGTCTATACTCCCACCTTGCCCATCTCAACAGAGCAGCCAGGGGCATTCTGTGAAAATCAACTTTAGATTCTGTCTGAACCCTTAGGGGCTTTCCATCTCATCCAAAGTCATAGAAAGTCCTCCCAACGCTCAATGGGGTGTGTACAATGTAACCCCCCTTTCCTCTCTGTCCTCCTCTCCCACTGTCCTGGCCTCCTTCACTTTGCCCTAGCGACACCAGCCTCCGTGCTGTTCCTCGAACACACCAGGCGGGCTCTGGCTCACAGCCGTGGTGCTCACACCCTCTGCCTGGCACTCTCAACACAGAGATCCAAACAGTTCACTCCCTCACCTCCTCTCAGCTTCTAGTGTAACCTGCTGAGGGACCTCTACACTACTCGCAGCCTGTCTCACTTTCCATCCTCCCCTCTCACACATGCCCTGTCCCTCTTCCCCACTTCTTTTGTTTCCCCCTGTTAAGCAGTTATTCCTGTAAAAACTACTGTACATATTTACTAGGGAGCTTATTGTCTGTTTCTCCCCAACTAGGAGAAAATTCTCATAGACAGTGGAACACTGTGTCTGGTGTTTCAGAAAATTTTAGGTGAAAAAAAAATGGGTGGAGCAGTTGGGACCAAAGGCTTCATGGGGAGCCTGGGTTTAAGTAGTGGTCTGAACCATGGAGGACCTGAGTGACCCGAGGCTGAGAAAGGAGCACCAGGGAGAGAAGGACACTGGGCCACGGCCGGGGGGCGGAGGAGGGGGGGACGTGAGTGTAGGGAGACTAACAGATTTGTTATCCATCAGCCTTTACCTTCCCGGCTTTATTTCTTTTAGAATACCTTATTGGCTGTCTTTTAGCATGTAGCAAAAATCTCATGGCTACTTGGTATAATAGGAAGCCCATGGGTGGGATTGAGAGTCCTAGACCTGACTCTAGAAGTGTGACCCTGGACCAGCCACTTACCCTCTCTAATCCTTTGCTTGCTCATCTGTCAAAGAAGGATAATGTCACCGGTTTGTGTTCTCCTGAGGTGGTCGTGAGGATCCAGGGAGGTGACAGATGGGAAAGTACTTTACATCTGAAAGCAGGACGATTGTAGTGGGGATTAGCGAAATGCTTGGGTATCTTTGAAATCATCACTCAGACTCATGTATAGATTATCTACTTCAGTTGCAAGAAAAGGGGGGATGGGAGTTCTAAATGGTGACTAATTCCTAAATCCTTCATCAGGCCTTTTGAATAGAGGAGGGACACAGAAGGTGGGATTGGAAGATGTACCTTCCTGAGGAAGTGGCTAATATCCAGATGAAGTGCTATTTATCCCCTGTGCTAACAATTCAATTCAGATGTAAATAACAATTCCATTTGGTACCTTTGCTCAGGCCAAAAAACTTGGAGTTGTGCTTGACCCATGCTATTCCCTGTCTATCAGGTCCTGGGAATTACTTCTCTTTTCACCCTTACCTACATGTGTGAGTTGGGTATTTTTCCTCCCTTCTTTAGAAATCAGAAAACCAAAGTTCAGAGAAGTTAAGTAATTTGCTCAGGGTCACACAGGTATTGACATCAGAGCCAGAAGAAACCAGCTTGTTGAAAGAGTCAGTGCTCTTTCCACAGGCTGCCTTTTCTAGAGACCTTGATGCAACTGATTCAGCAGCCAACAGTGTTAAATTAACATCGGTCACCTGAATTTGAGCAAGTGAATAATATTCCAGTCTAACGTAAGGGGTCCAGGCAGGTAACAGACTCTGAGCTGTTAAAGGTTTTTCCAAAAGTGAAAAGGAAGGTCCATGTGCCACCTGTGAATCTAAACCCTTGTCTAGGCCACTGCCTTGTATTATGAATGTTTTCTCATAGCAGTGAGTGGTAACATTTTAGAAGAAATGGGGATTTTTGAGCTAAATTTTCAGCAAAGCATGAGAATAATGTAGCTCACAGCAATGCCTTCTGGTCTTTCAGAGCATCAGACATTTTTTTTAAATCAGTCGTGTAAGAAATGGCATGACTTTTTGGATGATTAGCAATCTAGTCTAGATTTTAGCTGGTGACACTTTCTGCAGCAACTTGCCTGTTACCTGCCACATAATAGGCTTAATCACTGTCCACTGAATATAAGCAGGTATCTTCATGTACATGAATACCATGTATAATAAGGGGTGTGATTTTGGTAATTATGTATGTAAATCTATTTGGATAGATAATGAATATGCAGATGGATGGATACTGGGGCCGTGGGTCAGAGAAATGCCAAAAAGAAAAGAAAAAAGGAGGAGTTCCCATCATTGTTCAGTGGTTAACGAACCGGACTAGTATCCACGAGGATGTGGGTTCAATCCCTGGCCTTGTGCAGTGGGTTAAGGATCCATCATTGCCATAAGCTGCAGTGTAGGTCACAGATGCGGCTTGGAACCCGCATTACTGTGGCTGTGGCATATGCTGGTGGCCGCAGCTCCCATTCGACTCCTAGCCTGCATGCCTCAGGTGCAGCTCTTAAAAAAAAAAAAAAGAAAGAAAGAAAAGAAAAATGTACTAGAAAGTGTATTTAGCACCTACTAGGTCCTGGTGGAAGGAAATGGAAGGTGAGTCTCTTTGCACGGGCCTCAGATAACCATAAATAACATAGGTAGATGATTTTAAAGAAGCGATTTTTGTAGGTAAGGACTACTTGGATTTGGAGGCAAAGGAGGACCGTTTTCTGTTTGGTGTGAAACACCGAGATTGTTAGGGATGAAAGAGGCCTGGGGCAGCCTGTGGACTTAGACATCTTAGATTGTAAAACTGAGCTGTGTAAAGAAGGGTTCCATAGGGATTCACAGACTTTAAAAAACATAAAAACAACCCCCTTCCCCAGCCACCCCTCTTTTCTGAAGGTGCTATGTAAACCTTGAAAAATGGGTCTTTGCAAGGAAGCAGAAAACCTGGTGAGATGGTGTAAGGTCAAGGGTACGGGCTCTGGACTCAGCCAGGTTTTAAATCTCCCTCATCTGCTTTTTAGCTCTTGGATCTGAGGGAGGCTACTTCCATTTGGAAACTCTGAGCCTCGACTTCTGAAATGCAGACTCTGCCTATGTCTCTCTTCATTATGAGTTTAGATTATGTCACAAGGGGTTCAGCAAAGCTCTGTCTCTCATTCCTCCCCACACCCACAAAGCCCTCCTCAGTCTCTGTCTTTCTCTGCACCCTTGGTTGGAAGCACTTGCTGCTTTCTCCCTTCTCATCTACCACATTCAGGTGTTGGATCAGATGATTTTCAAATTTCTGTTACATGAGTCTAACTGTCTGGTCCTACTTTTTACCAGATGGCTGGGCTAGCTGGATAGGATATCAAACAGTCTATTTTCTATACATTTATGTTAATGAGCCATTTACTGAGCTTTACCACATTTAATCCTCAAAAGAATACCTGTGAGGTAGCAGTTGCTTTCCCCTTTTATAAATCAGCAAACCAAGTCAAAAGGCATGGAGAGAAATCATCCTAGACTCTGGTTTGGGGGCAGGCTTGCAGAGGAGACTCTTTTGAAAGGCTTAACAATAGCACAAGAAAATGAGGCCCTTCATTATACCCATGGCCTTGAAAATCAAGTGGAAACTTCCCAGTTTTCACTCCATCCATCACCCCTCCTCTTGCACTAAATGCTTTAGTCATCTTCTCTTTCTTTTTTGTTGTCTTTTTCCTGTGTTGCCATTCCAGGCTGAGGTCATGACTCTCCTAAGAGCCTTAATCAAATCCGGAAGGCAACAGGGCTGAACACAGGATCTTTCCTACCTGATTCCTGGACTGAACAAGCACAAAGAAAGCTGATGTTGGGAATCCAGCTCTTGCTGCCTGAGGCTGTGGGGCTGGCTATGAATTTTTACCAGCTCTTGCCTGATCATCTTTCTTTGGCCTTTGACATACTTGTCATTGGATCCATGGTACAGACAGTCTTTCTCTCTAGCCACTAATTTGTATTTCCCCCAGAGGGCCTAGAACTATGCCCTACCCAGCGAGTACTCACTGTACTGGAGGTGGTGTCGCCAACCAACACAGCCCCAGATTACATTAAGTATTTCAGCAATTGCAATGAATTTCTGGCCAGCCTTGAGGGTTTGGTCAGCCTCAGTCCCAGCCTTGCCCCTCAGAGATTCACAAAGCCCAGTTTCAACTAATTCTTAATAATGCAATTAAATTTTTGGAAACTGAGCCGGGTTTCATATTTAAATGGTGACTTTCACCACAAGGAGAGGTTGGCCAAATGCAGGAGGAACTGGAAGATTTTTGCAAAGAGATGAATTGGGATTTTCCATTTTTAGAAAAGCTGCGTATGCTCATGTGCAGGTAACACTCCAGCCTCAGGGGTTCCCAAGGGCCAAAAGAGTGGGTAAAGCCTGAACCCCCAAACCAGCATGCCTCATAGGGAATCATCAGTATCCTCAAAAAGAAAACTAATATTAGTAGTAGAATCTAATGGTAGATATGAATTTTGTTTAAATATTCTTTATATCTTTACATTTTCACAATAAAATATTGGGAAAAAAAGAAAAGATTTGGAAAGATTTCATGGATGGAACTAGAGACTCTCATACTAAGTGAAGTAAATCAGAAAGAGAAAGACAAATACCATATGATATCACTTTTATCTGGAATCTAATATATGGCACAAATGAACCTTTCCACAGAAAAGAAAATCATGGACTTGGAGAATAGACTCCTGGTTGCCAAGGGGGAGGGGGAGGGAGTGGGATGGATTAGGAGTTTAGGATTAATAGATGCAGACTATTGCCTTTGGAATGGACAAGCAGTGAGACCCTGCTGTGTAGCACTGGGAACTATATCTAGTCATTTACGATGGAGCATGATAATGTGAGAAAAAAGAATCTATACATGTATGTGTAACTGGGTCACTCATGCTGTACAGTAGAAAACTGACAAAGCACTGTAAACCAGCTATAATAAAAAAATCATTATGTAAAAAAGAAAGAAGAAAAAAGAAAAGTAGGGGCAGAATTAAAACGTTTCTGCTTTTGAAATGCAACAACACCTACCTCTCAGGGCCATTGCAAGGATGGCATTAGGACATATGTGGAAGGGCTTGCTCAGGGTCTTGCTCAGAACAGGGAGCAATGAATGTATTTATTAACACTACAGCATGGGAAAAGGCACCACTCTGAAGTTAAACGACTGCATCTTGAACTTCATGCAGCAGCTCACTAGCTCAGCTGGTGCCTTTCCATCTCGGGTCCCAGTCTCCTCATCTTTCTAATTGGAATAATAATCACAGCATATTCCTCAGGGTCACAAGGAGAAGCATGTTAGAGAATTGTTGAGAAAGTTCTTTGCAAACTAGAAAGCTCTCTAGGCAAAATAAAACATTATGAGATGTATACCTAACTTCTGTGCCCTTGTTTCAGCTCTTCTCTCTGCCTGAAACGCCCTCCTTCCCCACACCCTCTCTTCCTAACCTGGCTATTGAAGGCCTGACTTTCATTTATAAGGCAGGAGAACATAATGGCTGAGAGCAAAGCCTTACATGGCTGGGTTCAAATCCCCACTTCTGTTTGTTAGCTCTTTGACCTTAGGTCAGTTACGTTCTATGCTTCAGTGTTCCATCTATAAAATGAGGATAACAGCACCATGAATTCCATAAGATAGTGGTGAGGATTAAATAAGCGCACACATGCAAAGTACCTAGAACAGTATGTACTAAGCCCTCTATATGTGTCAGCTCATTATTTCAGAGCTTACTTTATTATTTTCATATTTATTTCAAGGGCACAGTCACTATATTACAAAATTTCTTATCATGACATTCAAACTCTACCTCCCCCAGAAACGTTTTTAGATGTCTTAGTTTGAAGCAATTGTTTCCATATTTAAATGCTCTATTTGTTGTAGCTCAGTGATTGCCCTTTTCATTGCTGGTGTCCCGTATCTTGCTTTCCTGCGCTGGCCTTACAGCCCTGAGTGACCCTGAGGCTTCTCCTTTTCCCTCTGTACATGTGGTTGGTGCACATTACATATCTTTTGAATTGGATGGAAGATATGCAAATATATACAGATGAGTTAGCCTAAATACACTGGACAGTAGCTAATAGCAACATTTATATAATACCAGTATTTTAAAGACCAAACACAACTGCAACATTTAGCACCATACCTGACCCAGAGTATGTGCTCTGTAATTGTATTTACTTGGAAGGATGGAAAGATAACTAAAAGTGCATTAAGTCCAATGAAAAGTTTATTGGGTCTCTCTTATTCAAAACATCTATTATATGAGTAAGTTACTTCTCATAGGTGCCAGGGAGAGATTAAGATACATACCAAGGAAAGTAAAAGTAGCTCTTGACCTTTAGGCATTCACACTGGAGAGGAAACACCGTCCAGTTACTAAATAATTACAAGGGCCCCAGCCGCTAAGCTATGTAGGACATTGCTGCAGAGAAGTTGCCTTCAGCAGTTCAATTCCCTCTCTAAGGTGTGTGGGCCCCCTCGATAGCAAACTGCCCAGTTGTGTTCACTGGGCTGACTGCAGCTTCTTTGCAATATGTAGGAAACCAGCAGAGAAGGTTTCTAGTTGCTGAATGGAAGAGGGAGCAAGTCAGTTATAAGGATGTGGGGGTTTACTGACTGCATACATAAAATATAAAACGAGGAGTTCCAGTCATGGTACAGGAGAAATGAACCTGACTAGGAACCAGGAGGTTGCAGGTTCGATCCCTGGCTTTGCTCAGTGGGTTAAAGATCCTATGTTGCCTTGAGCTGTGGTGTAGGTCACAGACACAGCTCAGATCCTGTTGTTGCTGTGGCTGTGGCAGAGGCCGGTGGCTACAGCTCTGATTGGACCCCTAGCCTGGGAACCTTTATATGCCACAAGTGCAGGCCTAAAAATAAAAAAAAAAGTGTATAGTGTATATATATATATGTGTGTGTGTATATATATATATAAAGAGAGACATGACACCATGAGTCACACTTACAGAATCATATCTCACGCAGATTTCTCAGTCTCAACCATTTTGATGTCAAATGTTGACAAAACATTGTAAAACCAAAAAAAAAAAAAAAAAGTGCTGGCCCAAAAGATATCTAGTTTCCTTTCAACTCCACTTCCACCAATGGCTTTACTTTGGCTGCCGATTTTGCTATCAATTGAGAAACGAGTTTGGCGTGGAGGATTTCTTAGGTTCATTCCACCTTTAGGGTTTTTTATTTTATTTTTCAACACCTGGTCTGATATGAAAACCAATCTTTTCCTCTTGCTTCAAATACTACCTCTATTTTGATAAATCCCAAATTGATATCGCCAAACCAGACATCTCTTCTGAGATCAGGTCCTGAATATCCAACTGCCTACTTTGACACCTGCCTCAGAGACATCTCAAACACACCACGATCAAAAGTGAGCTCTTGATTGCTGGCAAGCTCCTCCTCTGCAATATTTCTAACTAAGTAAATAGAAACACATCTCCCTAATTGCCTAAACCGGAAACTTGGGATTCATTCTTGATACCCGTCTCTCCTTCACCACCCACTCCTGCTCATCCAGTCTTTCTTTTGATCTTGTCAGTTTGCCTTCCAAGCGTGTCTTAAACCTTTCCAAACACCTCCCCACTGACACTGCTACCTCCTCAGTCCCAGTCACCTTCATCTCTCAGCAGGACTCCTTCCACAGCTTCTTCAACAATCTCTTCATGGAATGGAGCTCCCTGGTGGCTCTGTGGGTTAAGGGTCTGGCATTGTCGCTGCTGTGGTTTGGGTTATGGCTGTGGCTTGATTTCAATCCCTGACCCAGGAGCGTCTGCATGCTGTGGGTGTGGCCAAAAAAAAAAAAAATCTCTTCAAGCTTCTAATTCATCTTCCACACAATAGCTGGGGGTGCTTTTCTTGAAATATAAAAATCTGATTATGCATCGCCTTGCCTAAAAACCTTAAAGAACTTAATACACTTAGAATATTCTTTACATTTCTGACCTTGGTCTACAAAGACCTACATGGTCTAGCTTCTGATTCTCCCTCTAAGCCCTCCTCCTACCACTCTGTGCCATGCTGGCCTCTTTCAGATCTCTGAATATGCCATGGTTCTACTCTCTTTAGGGTTGTTAAACTCTGTTTTCTCTGCCCAGCATACTTTCCCTCTCACTCTTGGCCTGGTTAACCCATCCTTTTTCTGATCTCAGCTTAAAGTTTACTTTAATAGAGAGGCCTGTACTCTAGGTAAATGATGTTCTTTCCCCATCTTACAGCACCTTACTTATTTCTTATCTTAGTTATCCTAACTTATAATACATAGTCATCTGTGGATTTACTTGTATAATGCTTGTCTCCTCAACTAGACTACAAGCTCCTTTAGGGACAGGTCTGTGATTGTTCTTTGTATGTGCAAAGATACTTATCCTGATACTTAACACATAGTAGTTGCTCAATTCAAAACTTTTTTTAATTCAAAACATATTGATAAGACGTGAAAGCATTAATATAGGTTTATTCCATGCTGAAAATGTGCAATCAAATGGGTGATAAAGAAAAGAAATTTTCAGAATTCCTATTGTGGCACAGCGGAAATGGATCCAGCTAGGAACCATGAGGTTGCGGGTTTGATCCCTGGCCTCCCTCAGTGGGTTAAGGATCCGGTGTTGCCGTGAGCTGTGTGGTAGGTCACAGATGAAGCTCAGATCCTGCATTGCTGTAGGCCGGCAGCTACAGCTCCTATTAGACCCCTAGCCTAGGAACCTCCATATGCCATGGGTACTGCCCTGAAAAAAAAAAAAAAAAAGAAAAGAAATTAGGTTGAATAGTTTCTTTTTACTTCCAAACCCCTAGAATCTTATAGCACTCTTCTATTTTCTTACTGAAATTCCCAGCTTTCGGAGTTGAGAAGGATGATCTCTTTGTACTATGTTTCTTTCTTTGCTCTCCCCCAAACACATTTAATTTTGTGCAGGAACGTGGCTTCCACAGGTATGGTGGGGTGAGAGGTGTTGTGAACAGGAAGGATAGGGGAAAAAAAAGGAACCATATAGGGGAGGTGGCTGCCCTTGGACAGCTTGGACATCCTCCCAGCTCTCCCACGTTGAAGGTGTATTTTTTTTTTTTTAATGCCCTATGCATTCAGTATTCTCATCTTCCCACCTCTAGGAATCCAAAAATAAATGAGCTGTTGATCATCATAGGCTTGGTGCTGGCAAAACTGGAAAGCATGGGCAGATGCGCTCCCAGTTCTAAGAACTTTTTCTTTCTTTCTTTCTGGTTGTGGGACAGGAGGAGGCTGTGCCTGTGGCATGCAGAAATTGCCAGGCCAAGGATCATACCTGAGCCGTGGCAGTGACAATGCCGGATCCTTAACCTGCTGAGCCACTCCTAGGGAACTCTTAGGAACTTTATCTTGCCACATGCTCTGGTGGCTTGGAGATTGTTTGCCCTTATTTCTCAAGTCCACTGAGTATTTTGTTCCTTTTAGGCACCTATTGTCATAGATGATAAGAAGTGGAATATGGACTTTGGAGTAGTTTTTTTTTTAAAAAATTCAAACAAAAGTCTATTGCTTCATCTTAATCATTGCTTTGTTCTGTTTCTAGAGTGAAGCCCTTACCTTCTCTCCAGCACCCATGCTCAGGTTTTCTTTCCTCTTTAGCAAGACCAGCTTGCTCCTAATCCACTGCCTTGACATTCATGGGATTTGCTCTGTGTTTGTTGTAGAGTCAAGAGCCGTAGAGAGATGCACGGATTCTCTTAGCAGGATAGACCTGGCTCAGGGTCCTCCCTGTCATTTAGGTTAGGCCTTTGGTGGAAAGTTATCCTACCTCCCTGTTTTAGTAACTCTCCCATCAATTCAACAGCTTAAAAAATTTATAGAAATCCATCTTCTTGACTTAGAAAACAGCCCTGATAAAACTGTGCTTTGTTTATACCTTCTTCTAAAACTAAAGTTAGTTCAAAACACATGATTTTTTTTTTTTCAATCTGAGTGCAGGGGAGGGGCAGGGAGGGGCTAAGGTAGAAAGAGGAGGAAGAGGAAGAAGGTACCAAAAAGGAGGATCTAATACTGGATTTCAGTTCCCACTACTGGGAAATGGTTCATTTCCAATTCTGCATTTCAAGAACATAAAGACTTTCTGATGATCTTTTTAATTCTCTTTGGATGAGCATGAATCCTGAGCAGTAATTTAAGTCTTCCTACACTGAAAGTGTTAAGATTTGGGGGGAAGTGAAATAACCATATTTAAGGATGGTTACAAAGTTAAGACAGGGCACTTCAAATACATTGTTCCCCAGATAGAATCCAAGTCACAGCATCTGTTATGGAATAACTTCGTGGCTTTGCTTCCCTGTGATGGTTCACTCATTACTTTGTCCATTCACTCGACATTCAACAACCATTTTGAACTGCACATTATAATTTCCAAAGTACTTTCCCCTCACTGGACTTGATTCTCATGGATATCCTGTGATGTAGTCCCTGAACAGAAATTACCCTTTTAGAGAACAAGAAACTGAGACTCATAGAAGTTAGTCAGTTGTGGAACTTAAACTGGAACCCGGATCATCAGATTTCATATCGAACTCTCTTTCAGTTCTACCTACTTTAATTCAATCAACATTTCCTAAGTAAGCACCATGTGTTGGACACAAGGCCAATACACTAAAAATGAAGTACTCTTGTCTTTAAGGAGCTTCTAGCCTATCGAAGAAAGGCAGAGATCCAGGTCCCAGGTGTGGAGTGGAGGTAAGTGTCTGGGTCCTTGGAGAATGCTGTCTCTGGGGTAGAAAACTGTTATAGGAGATGAGACTGGAAGGAAGTCTGAGGGCCTAAAGTGCCTGATTTATTGATTCAGCATCACCACCATCAAGTCTTCTCAATATACCTTCTGAAATTGTGGCCTTTACTAATGACACTATTCATCTTTTTCTGTCCCATTTTCTTTTAAGCATTTCGCTGGCATTTCGGTGCCAGTGTCTCCAAAGGGTAAATTTTTCTTAGCAACCTTGATATTTAGACACTGAAAGCTGCTGGACTTCCAAATAATTGTAAGCTTGCTGAAATCTTATTTAATGGTTTTACACATGTGCCGTTTTTATATCCAACTCATCCTTGTGTGGCCTTAGAAAGCAAATGGTTACAGCTCCTGGCATATAGGCCCAACCCCTTGGTGGCTAGGGTACTGTGGAAACTGGTCTGGGTGCAGGGCTGGCGCCTGGCTGTATCACCTGTTAGTTTATTACACAAAGATCTTGGATTCCCAGAGGATGGAAGTAAACCTGGGCTTAGGTGAGTATTCATCAGAATCTATTAGGTATCCAGATCCTGTTAGAGATGGTGCTGGGTTCTAAAGTCAGGGTTGTGGATGTTACTTGAGTCTGTGTGCTTTGGAAAAAAGCTGGGAGATGTCTATTCATAGTAGAACCTGTCAGGCATATGAAGATATAAAAATTAGGGTCCCGCCAAAGCTCTAGCCTGCAAGCCGAGCCCACTGGGTAGAGACAGCTGAGACCTTTTGAGCTCCAGGCTCTCACAGATTTTTCTGCATTTGGGCCTTGGGTATTACTGGATGGTTCACTGAGGCAGCTGGGATATATCCTGTTCTAAGCAATACTGGATAAAAAACTCAGATGCTAAATCTGCTCAAGGAGGGAGTCAATGCCTCACACTGCTGTTGGAGTGGGAGGCAGGACACAGCATCTGAGAAAAAGTCAGAGAGTTTTATTCCGCTCAGAATCAGGACACGTTTGGGGTCCTATGTTTTACATGACCTCAAGCAAGCTTTTGCACCTTTCTGGGCCTTTGTTTCTCCATTAGACGGTGTGCTCCCTGGGGTCAGAGTCCCCTGTTCTCTTCATATTCATTTCCCCGGCATCCATCCAGAATAGTGTCTATCCCACAAAATGCTGCCAATGAACTGTGTGTGATGTAAATGGGTGAATGAGTGAGCTGAGTGTGAGGAATTGGATCAGTGATTTAAGGGAAGAGGGGCTAACAGCACGCGGTCCTTACCTCACCTCCTAGAGCCTGATATTCACCCCCATGCCCTTTTCTGAGAACCAGCCACTCACTGTAACCACCCCCCTCCCCCAAGTGCCTAATAACCTTGTGATTCTCTGAAGATGAAAACACTGATATTGTTTATTTTAAAACTGTCTTCCTTAGACTTCACTGGTCAAACGTGTTATAAGAAAAACAAATCTCCTTTAACCCCAGAAGGATCTCAAAGAAGGTCTTTTTACCAGGAGAGCTCCAAGGTGGCCTCATAGAGACAGCAAAGTAACCAGGAAACCCTTTGACATTTGCAAATGCTGTGAAACACCAATAAACAAGATAAGCACACTAAGACCCAGGGGGCGGACACAGATCAAAGATGTACAGGATCTATTTAATCTCGTTATGGCCAATGTGCTCAGAAAGGGTGATGTTTTCTTGGTATGGAGACAAGTGTCTCCCAGAGTGAAAGGTCTTCTCCAAGAGTGGGTGGGCAGTGCTTGCTTTTGCTGTAGACCCTAGACATATGGGAGGCTTCAGCTTTAGGTCAAGCATTCAAATTGTGAATCAGAGGGCTAATTGCTTGCATTTAGAAAACTTTACCTAAGGCTTTTTAGGGTCTCAAGTGTGTGTGCTTGTGAGACAGGCATCAAACTAATATATAAACATCACACAATTTGGAAGATAAAAGAATAAAGGAGAAAAAAACATCCATAATCCTACTGTCCTAAAACAGCCAATCTAAACAGTCTTTTATTAGTTGTGTGTTTTTGTTTTGACCCAGTCTATTTTTTTCTTTTCCTTTCCTTTTTTTTTTTTTTTTTTGGTTTTTAGGGCCACACCTGAGGCATATGGAAGTTCCCAGGCTAGGGGTCAAATTGGAGCTGCAGCTGCAGGCCTCCGCCACAGCCACAGCAATGCTTGACCCAGGCCATATCTGGGACCTACACCACAGCTCATGGCAACTCTGGATCCTCAACCCACTGCTCGAGGCCAGGGATCAAACCCATGTCTTCATGGATACTAGCTGGGTTCCCAACCTGATATATTTTTTATGTAAGAGTATTTTTTAAACATAGTTATAAATATGGTATATTCATATACAATACATATATATTACACTATACATATATATACTACTTCTTTTCACTTTACCTGTTATCATAAGTACTTTCCAATTCTACTTTTTAAAAATTAGTTGTATTATAATTCGTTTAGCTACTCTCTATCCAACACCTTTTCCTCCAACCAATCATAAGAGAACATAAAAGTTATTCAACTTTTTTGTTGTTAAATACAATGCTTGGATACATATACTCATTCATTCATTTTTTTTTTCCCCCTGTGTGTTGAATTGTGCCTTGGAGATAGATTCCTAGAAGTAGAATTACTGGGTCAAAAGGCATAGCTGCATTTTTGATTCTTGAGACATGTGACCAAACAGATTGCTGAGAGTCATACTAATCAAATTAGAGGAATCATGCCATCAAGCATTCAGTCTTGGTGCATTTCACCAAGAATCATTTAAACATTAGCCTCCATAGTGAACATAAGTGTTGGACTAAAGATCTTATAACCACTTGGCAGAGAGGCTGATCTCTGCGGGAAAAGGTGAAGGGGGAGTTGCTGGCATAGCTCAGTGGAAATGAATCTGACTAGCATCCATGAGGACACAGGTTCAATCCCTGGCCTCGCTCAGTGGGTTAAGGATCCAGCATTGCCGTGAGTTGTGGTGTAGGTTGCAGACTCTGCTGGATCCCGCTTGCTCTGCCTGTGGTGTAGGCTGGAGGCTACAGCTCTGATTAGACCCCTAGCCTGGGAACCTCCATATGTTGTGGTTGTGGCTCTAAAAAGAAAAAGAAAAAAAAAATGTGAAGGGGAAGAAGGAAGAAACCTTTAAAACTTGGTCCAGCATGGGCACCACTGGTAACTGACAATTGGTTAGAAATGAATAAGGCATTTCTGAAATAATGTATATTGATGTAACAGCAGTCCTCAGTTTACTAAAATGAATACTGCAGCCAAATAAATGATTCAGGGAACACTGGTGAATGGGAATCAACTCTACCACTAATTTGTGCGGTGGTCTTGGCAAACTGTTTCCCTCTCTGGATTCTTCTGGTTTAGATGATGGGGTCATATTCAGATAATAAAGACAAACTTGTAACGTTACAGGGTCCACTCAGCATTCTTCTCCAGACCCAGAGTTAAACTCTGATGAGATCCACAGTTCCTCCAGAGTTGTACCATGAGAGGCCAAACATTCTAGGAAGCTCTTGGGGCTCTTCCAAACTCAGTGGTGGATCTCTGAGTATTATACCTCCCATAGGGACTGAAGGCTAGATCTTTCAGGGCCTTGTTTCCGTTGAGGGTTTTCAGAAAGAAATGTGGAATAAGCAGATTGATGAGGTGGCTTGAGTCATCTACCACCAAGACAACATTTGGCCTTTGGTGCCTCCTTAGTGTTCTCCTGACAGTTCTTTATCCAGATGGTGACATACAGAAATTAGCTAAATTGCTTTCAATTTAGTAAACGAAAAGAATAAATGCAGTTCCCTCATTTCCATGACTCTATTTTGGGGGCATGGTTGAGTGGGAAGCCAATCTGTCCGACTTCAAAAGAGACCTAGCTCACTTTTTGGAGATTGCTGGTATTGAATATAACAATAAATATATGCCCCCCCCCAATATTTTTTAAACACTAAAATTGAGAAGATAGTACTGAGAACAACCCTGTACCCAGTTTCCTGTATTATTAACATTTTATATTACTATGCTACATTTATAACTAATGAAACAATACTGACACAATATTACTAACTGAAGTCCATCATTTATTCATAGTTGTCTGGCTTGACCTTAGGTCTTTTTCTGTTCCATGATCCCATCCATGATACTACATTATATTGTCATATCTCTTAGGCTACTCTTGGCTGTGGCAGTTTGTCGGACTTTCCTTGATGGTTTTGAGAAGCACTAGTGAAGTATAATGTAAAAGGCTCCTCTGTTGGAATTTGATACATTTCTCATAAGTACACTGGGGTTTGGGGAGAAGACCACAGAGGTAAAGAGCCGTTCTCATCACTTCATATCCAAGGTACATACAATCACCCTGGTTTATAATTGCTGATATAGACCTTGATAACCTGGCTGGTGCAGTGTCTGTCAGGTTTCTACATGTAAAATTATTCCCTCCCTCATTTCCTCCCTTCCCATATTCTAGCCTTTGGAAGGAAGTCACTATGCCTAGTTCACATTGGAGGAGTGAGGAGTTAAACACGCCCCCCACCACCTCCACCTCCATCTTTGAGAGCAGTGTTTCTGCATAAATTATTTGGAATTCTGCAAGGGAGAATTGTCTCTTTTCTCCCATTTATTAATTTATTTAAAATTTATTCATATCACTGAGGATTCGTGTACATTTACTTTATACTTTGGATTGTAATGCAATATTACTCAATTTTTTCCCCCCTTAAAAATTCTCTGGCTTTGACTATTGGAAGCTCTTCAGGTGGCTCCAGTGTCTCTTTGAAATCTTCCCCATCAATGTGGGCTTTGTTTGTTTGCTTTTTAGTGCTTCCTTATTTAGGGTGCTATGTTCCATACTCCCTGTCCCATTTGGAGATATAGAACCAGCAATTTTCCCTCCTGGGAGAAGCTCCTGCCTTGCTTTTCTTACTGGAGAAAAGTATCAGAAAGTAAGATCTGGCACCAGGCAGGCTCTTTGATACTGCAGCATCATTGCTTCTAGGCCAAAAAATATATTACATTTTACATTTTTAACACTAACGTACATACAATTACAGCACAGTTGTACTCTTCATGAGACAATTATAGGTTTATTAACAGTATTAAATCACAGTACCACAGGAGCCTGTGGGGCCTCCTACGCTGGGTCCTCTACTGGGACACACACAGAATGTATGGATGACGGTCTGCTCCTTTCCATCCTGTCAGTGTACGGCTAAGACCGACTAGAACTTCAGTGGAGCTGATGTCAAAAGACCAAAGTTGGGGCCTTCTCTGAAGGGAAGGTCACGGCAAATGGCTCTTTTGCAGGGCTGCTTACCCCACATCCTCTTTTCACAATAAGCCATGGAAAAACACAATGGATTTAAAACCAGGACATCAGAGCTCTGGATCTGGCTCAGTTTGACGCAGTGCATGTGGCAAATGCATTCTGTGTGGGCCTCAATTTTCAATTACGCACTATTGGTCGTGTTGGATTGGAAAATTGCTGAGGACCCTCCCAGGGTTGCACATGACAACTCTCAATAGTTTTCCCTAGAGAATGTAATTGGCTCCATCTCTTCTTGTATGTGGGCATCCATATTCCAGAAGGTCTGAGTGGAAGGGCGCAGTTGGTGGGGAGGTTGACATTTAATAAATAGGAGTTACTTTATTATTTCCTGCAGATGCCAAAGTCTGTTAAAGGACTTTCTTTGTCTAGACAAGCAGGCCTGGAAAACTTTAGACCTTTCTTTTTAAAGAGTGGAGATCTAAAAAGGATACAAAGTATTGATGGAAAATATCTCTTTCATTGCCTTCAAGTTTGTTCTGGTAGAGCAAGGCTTATTTATTTATTTATTTATTTTAATAAGGGCAAACTTCTCATCTGTTATTTCCTCTGACTTCAAATAATTACCTTTAATGCAATGATGGCTGAAGTACTTCTAAGTTTCTCACCAGGAATCTCTCTCTAGGTTTTTTTTTTTTCTCCCTCCTTTTTCTTCGTGTGTGTGTGTGTGTGTGTGTGTGTATGACTATTATGACATATTTTTTACATCCATGTGGAGCCTAGAGGCTTAAAGAGTGCCCAGCTTACAAGTCCTATCACTGACTGGGACAATTTCCAAAAACAAACAGAAAAAGAAGGAAAAAAAAAAACATAGTGCAGAAAAGATGCTTGGGAACTGTCACATCTGATTATAAATGCTGGAGATCAAAGGTATAACGTCTTAGAATTGGCTTCCTCCAGCTCTTAACATTGAAAATCTTCAGTTGGCTTTTGGACTTACTCAGCAGAATCCCAGACTTTGGTCCACAATTGGTTAAAAATTGATAGAGGTGAGGATTCTGGGAGTGCCTTCTTTACTTAGAAGTTTACATTTTAACTCCTTCTCTCACCTCAGGGACACATATACACTTGCCTCTTTTCCAGCCCCCCTCACCTTAAAGTTATCTAAATGTGTATTTAGCTATAAAAGTATAAAAGTTAGAACAGAGAGACAGCCTGCCAAACATCTGGGTTATTCCTTCAAACTGTTGAGGAAACTGAGTCCTGACACGTGGTTTCACCCCATGTCCCATAAGGAGTTCCAGGCAGAACCGTAATTAGAAACCAAGGTTCTTTGGCAAGAAATCCATGTTTTGTTTTGTTTTTCTTTTACCTCACACTGTGCCCCCATGGAGTTACACGTTTGTGCCTATTTCTCTGTATGTACATATGTTACATAGACGTGGACACGTAGGAAACATGCACCAAGCATCTGTGGTCTGACCTCAGGGAACAGTTTAATGACTCGGATTTCAGGCAGCTGAAAGGGTTCTGCGGGTGGAGGTTGAAATAAACAAGAAAAGCCACTGTGGAGATGTGAATGGAAAAGTACCGAGCACTCCCTCCCTCTGCACATTCTTCTGCTCTCCAGCTCTGCCTGCAGTCAAGCCGGCTTCAGATAGGCTTTGGCATGGTCAGGTGTACAGAGGGCGGTGTGGAGAAGGAAAAAAAAAAAAAATGCAGGCACAACACGCAAATCAAGTTTTTCCACTTCTAGCCTTAGGTAGTAAAGACAGCTAAGTACGGCAGCCTGGCGGGAGGGTGGGCCAGACACCCCGAGTTGACAAACACTCAAGTGCTTTCCTCCCTGCATCTCCCTCCTGGTCCAGCTGCTGCTTTCCCTCATGCTAAGGTTTCATAGGAAGTGAAAACCCTGTTATTCAAAACAGTGATTGAAGGCAATAAACAAATGATTATGCACCCCCATCGCTTCTCTATTTTAAGCTCCTGATATTTATTTCCATTTTAAATAAGTGAGAAAAGTGTAGGAAAAAAAAAATCAGTGTTTTGGGGGAAAACTCTGAGCTAGGCTGAAAAGGTTTCTAAAGAAAAAAAAAAAAGGCTCAGAATAATACAGGCTGAAAGCAGGCAGCATATGGATCAAAATTAAACGTTGACACTTCTTTTTCTGAAGGTAGTGGCTGGAAATCATCTTCTTTATTTTTTTAATGTCTCAAAAGTTTCTGCTCAATTTCTCTAAATTATACCAAGAAAATTTCTTTCTTTCTCTAAAGATAATATAGGGAGCTCGCTTACAATAGCTCTAAGTAAAAGATTTGAAATAAAACCAATGGATAAATAAGATCTCCCTTATCCTTCACAAATAGTGTTGAGTGCTGTAGCAGGGGTGACAAGCATAACCAAGCCCCAAATGACCCTCCAACCCCAATATTCATCGTGACTTGAAGTTTGTTCTGAGAACTGGCTTACGATTTACACAGAGCCCAAAGCAGCCTTCCTTTCCTCAGTTCTGCCAGAAAACAAGATACCCACCTCCAAATCCAGGTAGTCAGATCACCCTGATTCTCTAAAATGACACAAAACCATTACACCACAAAGATCTGTTTTCAGTTGTGTCCTGGGGTCCCACATGCCTCAGTGAGGGCTGTCCTGTCCTCTTGAAAGAAGGAAGCCTCCAGGAGTTGAGTCATAGATCTGCAGGGATCCTTCCCATTCTACAATCTATAATTCTGCGATGTGAAAGTTTAAAGATCTACCAAGGTGCCAAAAGCTCCTGACAGGTGAAACTCATTTCCGGTTTGGAGCCCCTTAGAAATAGGCCATGACAGTGTTTATTCCAAGTATAGTTTCCTTTTCAGAGATGACTGAACTGTCGGCAAGGTTTCATGAGGGGAACTGGAGGCAAAAATCTGTTCCTCTTCTTAACTAGAAGTAATATTAGGACCAAGCTATTTTATTCTGTAACAAAGCTTATCTTTACTCAGAACTGGTGATTGAGAACCTCTTACTATGCCCAGACCACCCAGGCCACCAGGCAAAGGGGCTGGTCTGGTCCTGTACTCTGAGTATTAAAAGTCAGTAACCATTAAATCACAGGACTGGTTGATACATAGCTCCTCCAAGTCCACAGGAATCACACCTAAGACCCCAGAAATGGAATCTCTCTTTAGAGCTCCTTAAGGATGATTTAAAAGAATTTAAATATATTCAAGTCAATCCTTTCTTTAATCCTGCTGGAGTGAGCACGGACCACATAGAGAAGCCAACTGGCTAAATGGGGAGAGATCAAGAATGAGAAAAGACAGGACATTTTAGAAGATATTCAATCGATATAGAGTTTGATAAAGTTACTTACTTGCCTAGGAATTGAAACAAGATTGAAAAGTGGGTGCACAATTTTCCTCACCATTCACTCAGTAGAGAGAAGAGATATATCTATAGTAAATCTGTAGCGTTAACATCTTTTCCATAATTTTTCTTTTAACTTATCTCCTGTTCTGATAAATTTCTTTCAAGGTAAACACTTTAATTTGGCAAAAGAAACAAATGCCCTCGCCCCCAACAGTAGTAAAAATGTGAGACTCTGGCACCTGCCCCAAAAATAATGTGCTGAGAAAGTCTGAGGTCCCTGGTGGTGGGATTAATTATCTATAAACCTGGCCTGGTGGGGTCTCCCTCCAAGGGCTCCCCGCAGAGAATTAAAGAGAACTGAGCTTCAAGAAGGGTGAATTCATTCCCAGCCCCCACGCTGGTTGGTTCTACTGCCAGAGGGACATTTCCCTTTGCTCTGCAGCGCCCCCATGGGGCTAAGACTGGAGTGGCAAAGAGAACGCGGGAGGGACATGCTTTGTGCGTGGGGCGAGCGGGCGGGCGGGGGGAGGGGAGGGGAGAGTGGCGGTGGAGCCAATGAGGCTGGAAGGCAACTTTGACAAGAAGAGTGACCCCAAAGTAATCTCACTGTAGAATCAATAATAGGGCAGGGCCATACAATTCACATTTTAAACCATACAGATAACACTTGAGAAACCCTAAATTTCTTACTCCTCAAAAACGATAGAAAAATTATCACCCGCGTAAATACACAAAGAAGATCGGCAAAATCGGGGTGTCATTTTGAATCCAGTGGGATTCCTTTAAAACTCTTTGATAATGAGGGGGAAGGAGACCAAAAAAAAAAAAAAAGTCTGCCTTCTGGCGAAATAAATCTGCACTTGAGGATATCATGAGTCTTTGGGGGTAAAATGTTCATTTCGACAACAGTGACAGGATTAGGCCCATGTATATTTTTCAAAAATCCTTCACAAGACAGGCTTTTCTGCAGAGGCTGCAGTAATCCATCTGTCAATAAGTATTAAAATATTCAGATTTCACAGGGACAGACACTTATGCATATTTCCTAAGCTCCAGCCCTTGTGGAAAATAATCAGCCCCTCTGGATCTCTCTCGGTTCTAAAAACCCCAACACAGCCTTTTCAAAAGGGGGCTGCACTAACAGCAACATTTTGAACGACAGATCTGAACTTCTTACGGACTTTCGGGAAAGAACCCAAATATCCCAGGAAACAGCCAGCAATCTTTCATAGCTCTGCTCACTTCTCCACTGTAAACCCAAATTTGGGGTTGGGAAAGGTAGATTCTTTTGCGAGATATCTTATTAGAAATTAACATGTGCAGAAATTTTGTGGAACCTTTAAGAACTCATCTGTAATTTAATGAGTCGCCTGAAGGACTCTTATAGCCAAGGCTCAGAACAGCCTGACCTTTGAAAGCTGCTTCTGGTCCAAACATTTTGGGTTAATACTTGAGGAATCTGAAATATTATTTTCCCCTCACACCCTTCTTTTAAGAGAGAGACATAAAAGAAACAAGAGTCTCCCTCATTCAGGGATGAGTAGGAGGGGAAAAAACCCCAACCAACATTTAAATAGGGAAACTGGCAGTTCTGAATAAACAAACCAAGGCCCACAGTGAAATGATTCTGCACTTGCATTTGCCTTTAAAAAGAAAGGAAGGAAAAAAGAAAGATTTCCCCCCTTTCCTCGTCCTCCTAACTCAGCTCTAAAGCTGAGGACTGTGCTGCGTGCAGCGTGGTGTAGTTGTAGCACAGTCTGTTCTAAATACACGCAGTATCTGTGATACTGGCACGGCAGGCCTTTAGAATTCCCTCCGGCTGATCGCTTTAAACACAGACAGGAGAGATTTTTTACAACGACCTTGAAAGGAGCTGGGAGGGAGGGGGAAATCAAGACCTTAAGAAAAAGCAAAACACAAACATTTATTTGGCTCACAGAATTCTGTAGAACACAGGCATACACATACCCCTCTCCCCGAATACACACCATTTCTCGCAGCAATAAATTTCCTAAGAGTCAACAATAACAGAAAGAGTAAAACCCACCACTTGCTGTCCTGGAAAGAAACAAATCAAAACAAAACAAATCCTTTCAACACGTCTCTCAAGTGCAGGAGAGCCTCCTTTCAGTAAAAGTCCAAGGGGAGAGAGACAATTACAACCCCCCCCAAGTGGGGGTTGGGATTGTTACGTACGACCAAAAATGTAAGCTTCTTTCAATAGCATCAGTATTAAAATAACACATCGTCTTTAAAGCACCTGAAAGATTAGACAGGGGAAAAAGCACTCAGAACAAAATCCAACCGATGCGGGATCCTACGATTTACGTAACATCACAAAGTTGCAAAAGGCAAAAATCAGAAGCAAAAATTCGAAAACTATCAAAATACAACCACCCCAAGCCCAAGCCACCACACCAACAAGAAAAAGAAAAAAAAAAACTGTCCCAAATAAAAATAAAGCAAAGGAACCCACCGAGAACTGCTTGTCAAATATTTTTCTTGTGGTGCCTAATATTCTAGCTGGAAAGAGCTGTGGTGTTTATTGTTTTTTCTCTTACTCGCCTCGAAACGTACTGTATATAACAGACTTTCCCCTAAAGATTCGAACCTCTCGCTCCCTTTTGTGTTTTGAGCTCGAGGAGCTGAGTTTATGAGGAAGAGAGGAGGAATTAACCCCAGACCCCGGGAAAGCAAAGCGCACTCCCCCTCTTATGTCACCAAATAGCAAATTAGTTCTCAGAATTCCAGAGGCCGAGCTTTGCTACAGCGAAGACGCCGACGTCACAGAGGGGGCGCCCACGTGACGGTGGCGGAGCAGGCTGTACCATCGCTCCGGGCCTGGGGAGGGAGAGCAACCGTCTGGCTCCTCGAGCCTCGCAACGAAACCTCCAAACCCAAGACAGTAAGCCTGCGAGGACCCCAAAATATGACGGACGGTGGGAAAATATTGTGGCTTTGAGGGCTTTTTCTGGGCGAAGGGAGGCAAAAGTCGTGGAGAGCTGACACCAAGTCCTCCCCTGCCACGCAGCAATGGTAAAGTCCGCAGCTCAAATTCCGAGAATTGAGCTCTGTTGATTCTTAGAACTGGGGTTCTTAGAAGTGGTGATGCAAGAAGTTTCTAGGAAAGGCCGGACACCAGGTGATTATTGCTGTTGCTGCCGCCGCTGCTGCTGCTGCCGCCGCCGCCGCTGTTGCCGCTGGTGCCGCTGCCGCCGCCGCTGCTCATGATCATTATTTTACCTTTTAATTCTTTTTTTTCCGCTCTTGCCAAATGCTTTGGCTCCAAGTTTCCTGTGTGCATCTATTGATGTATATGTATATATTTATTTATTGTAGCTGTCAGGTGTTAAAATAAATGCCGAAGATTAGTCCCACGTCTCTCCCACTCTAGGATATAGATTTTTATATATTTATTATTTTTTTTGTTGTCTTTGAGTGAATCGGACGGTTTGGGGAGGCTTTTGCCACCCTCCCTTGTGTTGTTTTGGTTTTTGAAGAGGAGGTGGAGGAGAGGAAGGAGGGGAATTAGGGGGCGGCCGGAGCAGAGAGGACGAGACAGTACTTAGGGGGTGATTCGGGCAAGTCTGGGGGCTGTCTGGCCCCAGACCGCGGAGAGGACGCGCTCTCGCGCTGTCGCTCTTTCTGCTGCTGCTTGCGTACGGCTTTTGATCTTGCTGGATTCGTGCGGCTGTGTTTTTTTCCCTCTTTTCTCGCTTGCGAACTGCCTTTCTTGCTCCCTCGCTCTAGCCTCCCCTTCCCTCCCTCCCTCCCTCCTCCTTTCCCTCACCTCTCCTTCCTTCCCCTCTCCCGTCCTTCTTGGTAACTCTGGGAGGCGAGGAGGGAGGCTTGCCCGCTCGCTCGCCCCGCTGGCTCCCTTCCATCGGCCTCGGTCCTCTAGATTCCCTATCTCCGAGCCGAGATTTGGGAGGAAAAATGCAAGCGAACTCCTTGGGCTTCCCCCCCGCCTCCCCCTTAAACCCAGACGAAGTATTGGTTCTACTATTTCCTTTCAGAGCCGTGGTCTTCCTAACGAGATCTGAATGTTTTGGTGTCCCCTTCCCTGTGTTTTTGGGGAGGTTTAGCTTGCCTGGGGGCGGGGATGTTGAATACTTTGAAAATTATTCTTTCTTGGTTGTAGTCTAGGGAGTCGGGAACCCCCGCGCGCTCTCTCTCCCCATCCTGGGGAGCGAGACTTGTGGCGGGATGGGGATTTTGGGGGTGGGTGGAAAAGGATGCGCTTTTGCACCTGCGGTGCTGTTCTGCGTGCGGGGACTCCGGGAATCTTCACAGGCCCGCCCAGCCCAGCGGGAAGGTGGCGGGATTTCTGGCGGTCGCGGTGTTTGTATTTTGGGCTCTGCGTGACTCGGTGTTAGCTCCCAATGGCTGTTCCCTCGCTTTCCTAAATTTTATTTTTCCCATGGTGCAAGCTTTGTACAAACAAACAAACAAAAAGCTGCGGCCCAGAAAGTAGCCGGCGTCAGGCTTCAGATTGTCGAGGTCCTTGCACTGGGCAAGGGGAAAAACAAACTGCCCCAGCCCGTGTTCCTACGTGCAGGACCCGGGAGGAGAGAAGGGCACTTTGTGGCCCTGGCTGGGGGAATCCGGCGCGGAAGGAGGGGGCGCGGGCGCGAATGGGAGATCTTTGTGAGTGATTTTGCAAAAAAACGGATTGTGAGGTTGGTTGGATTTGCAACCTGTGGCTCTCCTCGAGGGAGTAAGAATGGGGGAAGGCGGCGGCGGCGGCGGCGGCGGCCCGGGGCGGGAGCGGGTAGGGAGTTGGAGCCTCGGAAGGCTGCGCTAGGGAGCAGCGGGAGCGCTGGGCCACCCCGCTGCCGGATGTAGTGACCGTGGTAAATGTCTTGAGAATGTGGATTGCGTTGCCTTTATGATGCCGTGTTATTGGAACTCTAGCCAAAAATGGAACTAGTGTTGCAATAATGAGTTTTAAAAGCTACCCTATGGAAAACTAGTACACAACCCTACAGACTGGAAAAAGACCCTTTTTGTGTCGTGCCCTTTCTCGATGTTTGTCTTGGTGCTAGGGGTCCTGACAGCTGAGCGGAAGGAATGACCCTAAACTGGGTGCGCAAAGTCCAGAGCTGTTACTCGGTCCCTGACCTCTTCAGTGAGCTAGCCATCCCCCCACCTCAAGGAAACTGATTGAATCTTTTACGGATCGTTTTTTTTTTCAATCAGTTTATAGCTTCCAGGAGGAAAATCTTGTGCTTTACTTTTTTTTTTTTTAAAGTAAAGTGAGTGTCAGTAGATGCATTTTTTTACTGCCCGGAAAAAAAAAAAATGGGGCAGGAGAGAAGGAACCAGGGAAAGGGCTGTTTAGAAATACAGTTTGTGGGTCTGAGCGATGCCACCAGCTTCCTCTACAGAGACTGCCAGTTTCCCTTTTCTTTGCAAGGTGTGTGTGGTTTTAATAAATAACTTAAAAAGGGGGGGGGCGGCAAGATCCATCAGGAGACAGGTATCTGTTTTGCTCACTATTTACTACCAAGAGCCTTTGGCACTGGAACAGAACCTCGTAAATCTGCAGCCCAAGTTGAAGTTCATCTGGCCCTAGTCCACACGCTATTCCTGGAGGTAGCAAACATGAGCTCAAAGGAACAAGGTGAAATCACATTCTTGCTTTAAAATATATGCTTTTTTTTTGTTTTGTTTTAAAGGAGAAAAGATATTTGTTCCTGGGGGAGGAGGAAATGGAAAGGGAGTACCAGGAGAGGGACATTCCTTTCATAAAATGACTGTAATTGAGTCTTCAGGCCAAAATAGAAACCTGTAAATGGGAAATATTCCCCTCCCCCCACTTAAAAATAGAAATTTCCAATATCCTATTTGGAAGGCTTTCCAGTACTGCAGGCCCAAGCATTGACTGATTTTTAGGGTCTGTTGATAGTGACAAGGCTAGAAGCTCTTTGTAAAGACTGGGCAACTTGAAGGAGAAGGCAGCTAGAAGAAGTGGAAATCCTCCAAATCCCCCCCCCCCCCCCCCCCCCCCCCCCCCCCCGCTCAGTTTTGAAAGGTTTATACCCCTTGCTTTCTTGAAGGGACTGTCCAATTTTTATTCTGGGTTTGGTTAACAGGAGTGGGACTCTAAACTCTTAAGCTGTCATTTGCTGAGCCTGAAAGAGTTCCAGTTATTGGTTGAGTAAATGGTAGCCATGACTGGATGTCAAAATTCTTCCTTCCCTCTCTCCTTTGCCTGGTAGCCACACTCACAACCCACTTTGTTGTAAAAATTTTTTTTAGAGATTCAGAGGAGGTGGTGCGGCAGCGCCACCCCTCGATGGTTGAAACTATTTGCAAAAGTCAAATGTTTGAAAAAATATTGTGAAATGATTTTTTTTCTTTAGGAAGGGGAGATAAAACTAACTTTAAAAAAAGACTTTGCAATTGAGCTCTCATAATGAGGGGGAAAAGCTGCTTTCAACTAGGAGGGTATCGTGATAGGCGAAGTAGTTCCAGTGTGTGTGTGTGTGTGTGTGTGTGTGTGTGTGTGTGTGTGTGTGCGCGCGCGCGCGCGCACACACACACACACACGAGGAAGGTTGCCTTGTATGCTTTAAGTAGGCGAGTTTTCCAGGCGGAGGTTAGCCCCCTTTCCCTCAAGGACTTTCCTTCTCCTCCGGTCATCTGCATTCAGCTGCCTGTCTGATGCTGAGATAAGGAAGAATGTTTTGATGTAAGAAACCGTACTGACTGGACATCTTGTAGTTTTGCTGGCTGTGATGGTGGTGTCTGTGAGGGGAGGGTTGAGGAGAGAAGTTTTTGGATAGACTAGGGCAATGGTAGCTGGTCTGTAGCTGGGTTTGGAGCCCTCTGGGAATAAAAGTAGTGTGGCGCGTGCCAGTTTCCTGCACTGCGCAACAAGTGGGAAAGCCGCCACAGGGATCCGAGGGAGGGTGCTGTGTTGTGGGAAAGCTGGTCGGTTTCTCTTCGCCCCACTGGAAGCCAGGAACAGCTCCTCCCAACCCTCCCGGCTTCCCAGTTTGAGAGCAACAGTCCCATCCAAAGACCAACTCGTCTCCACTTCCTCATCCCAAGCTTAGCCGAGCGCTGGAAGCCTGGGTTGGACTCTTCTGCCTTTCGCCTCCAGGGTCCCCTTTCAACATGGGAATCAGAAGTTTACTCCCGACTTTTTTTTGCTAGTCGACTAGTGTTTGGCAGGAAACTCTGATAATACTGTTGAGTGCCATTCTGCTTTTTGAAGACAAGTGCACCCTTTCTCTTCCCAATACATTCAGCCTTTCAGGCTGGAAAAATCAACGTATGAAACATGAACACAGCTGCAGATACTGAGTTGTGGCTCCTAGAGGCGTGGACATCGGGAAGAAAAAATATATATATCCAGTAAATTAAGTGTTTTCCAGTATTGACCTATGGAGGCACCCCCCTCCCCCTGATTCAAAAAAAAAAAAAATGATGGGGGGCAGTCGGGTGTGGAAGACGATTTCGGACGGACTGAGTCCGCCACCTAGTGGTAGGTCCTGGCTGAGTTCCCCCTGCCTTGGGCAGGGGACCGACAGAATCACCTTCCTGTCCCTAAGTATCCTAAAGAGGTGCTAGGACTGAGAGAGGGCAACCTCCAATGAGAATGACATCTGACCTCCAGAGTTTTGGTGAAATGGATGACAATTAGCCTCCGTCCACAGTCGCCCAGCGTGGGCATCCCTCTGCTAAGAGAACCAAAAAGTACCACGTTTTGAGAACACTGCTTCCCCGCTTCTGTGGCCTCTCCCCAAGGAAAGTCAATAGTGGAGGGATGTCACGGAGGCTGTAGGACATACAGTTCTTTACAGGTGAGGAGTCAAGCCTAATGAGAGGGTTAATGGCCAGTTAGTGACCTAACCGGAACTGGATTTTAAGCTTCTGAATTCCAGGTCAGTGACTTAAAGTCAAAGGCGAGTTTAATCTCCGTCCCTTTGAGGTATCTAAGAGAAAGGAGCAGGTGGAAACGGTTCCCTCTCTGTCTCCGAGGAATTTGTTTAGAAAGTATGGCCCAAGATTTTCAGTAACAGATGTGAAAAGCCTACTGTAGTGCTGAGGGGTGTGTGTGTGTTGGGGGAGGGGTCTCAGAACTTGAGAGGGAGTGTGCGTGTGTTAGGGTGTGATTAAGGCCCAGTCCCTAGACTTGCAGAGATGCACCTTGCTGCGCCGGAGGCTCACATTTGAATCCTAAAATAGCTCTTTTCCTTTTCTAAACTTTGCTTAGTGGCTTGGTGTGAAATCACGCGTGTGTGTGTGTGTGTGTGTGTGTCCTATGGACAGGCAGAGTGTAATCCACAACAGCTTCTCAGCAAAGTTTTCTTTCTTGGAGCTCAAAACTTAAGATGGCAAACGCGCGCCGAGTGCTGGCGTCCCCTAGCGACCGCCGGCGCGCACACCCGTGGGTGAAGCGGTTGTTTCCATCGCTCTGGTCGGCCAGAATCGAGTTCTGCCTCTCCCACTGCGGGAGCTGTTGGAGGCCGCGTGGGAGAAACGCGCCTCTGTTCAGGTTGGAAGCGAATCTGGGGACGTGTTTGAAGAGCGGTCAAGTTTGACTCATCGCTTTCCAAGGACAGTTAGTGCCTTCCATCTTCATTAACGTGAATAAAGACCTTGGCTGACTTCTGTCCAGATCGGATTTTTAAAGGCATTGTTTGCTTGGGGAGATCATTGCCTCTCCCCTCCCCCGCCAGCCTTTTTGCAAAGGCCGGGCCCCGTCCAACCAGAATAGCCAAAATATCTCTACTCTGGTCTGCTGGCATTGACTGCCGGCCCTTTCTGGAAGGCTGTCGCGAGCTGGGCGCCTGGGGAGCGTCCCTTCGGCAGCTCCTCTTCAGATCTTGATGATAAAACACATCCCTCTATTTTAATGCATTTCCTAGAAGCTTACAGGCTTGCAAGAGCACTGTTGGCAAGAAATGTGATAGAAATGAAAGGACATAAAGTCCCTGAACACCTCCTCGGTCACTCAAAGCGACTGCCGAGGCCACCGTGTTATCAAATTCGCTTTTATCTACTGTCGTCTCCCCCACCCTTCTGCACCCCCCCCCCCAGGCAAGAGCGCGAAGAGTGTTTCTCCCCTAGGACAATAATGGCTCGGCAGTTTGACCCTGCCCCCCCTACCGCCAGACCCGAGCAGCTGATTAACCTAAAAGACGCTGCAGAGAAAGGGAGCGCTCCTGCTGGAGCCCTGACGCGGGTTTCACTGCGGCAGCTTATTAAAATTCCTCGTCCCTGCCCCTAAACAGTGCTTTGCACTTCCATATTCTCCTTTGGATTTCTCAACGAGTTATTGGAGTTATTAGATTACCAAGTATCCAAAGGCCAACGGGATAGAGAAGGGGGAAGGGTGGAAGGCATTCTCCAAATCGGGAGACTGTGTCTAAACTAGGTCAATGGAAGGAGGGGCGGGGCGACAAGGAGTTGTCCGTTTCAAGCCTTGGTGGAGGGCTCCCTCTAGTGTTAGGCAGCGGTAGAACATCATTAGGTTTGAGCTCCAGGAACCACGGGACTCCTAATTTCCAATAAGTGCATTTACTTAATTTTAGCTTCCCTTCCTAGACTCACATCCCATCGCATATTACATTTCAGCCTTCGCTTTCACTTTTATCTCACCGGGCAAGGAGATGAGAAAGTAAGATTTTATGAGGCCAAAGAGGCCTAGTCTTTACTGACCCCGCCTCCGCTGCTGCTGTGGTGCGCCGCGTAGTGCGAGGCTACCCGCCAGTTTTAGGACTGGACTGCGGCCTTAGAGGCTACCTCTTTTCGTGCCCCCCATTCCCTACCCCTGGCCCCTGAAAGTGTTTCTCAGAGCCCGCTGCTGCGACCGATTAAGATATTGCCCCCAGGGGTTATAATTTCGAGGAAGGCAACCTTGGTGCGCGCCCATGAACGCGCTGGGGTTTGCGTTCAGGCCCCTGCCGAATCCCGACCTTTTCTCTTTTTTTCCAAAGAAATTGGATTCGGAAATCCCGAGATCTGCCCAGCTTTGCCGTAGTAGCTCCTGTTCTAAAGACCTTGGGCGGAAACCTAATAGAGTTGGGTTCCCTTTCTTGCCAACGTAGGCGGAAGGGGCTTTCGGTTTAGTTTTCTCCACCTCGGGTGCGGCGCCCTGGATGGCGACCCTCAGCCCCAGGGACTCCATCTTTTTGACCTCGAGGCCTTGCCTAACCGCTCCCTTTAAAACAGGGGGTGGAGGGGCCAGGACAGAGAAAAAAAGACGCACCAGGCAAACACACACTGGGATTGGGTAACTTGTTTGAAATAAGCCTAGAATTGGACCCGAAACCAATCTAGACCGGCTGTGCAACTAAATTGTCTGACTTTCCCCATTTATAAAATTGTAGGGGTTGGGTTGGACTAGGTGAACTCTAAGCGTCCTGAACCCGGCGCGGGCGAGAGATTTAGGGGAAAGTGTGCCATATTCCCCGCGAGCCTACCCGGGCCACCCCCCCCCCCCCGCCCCCGGTGAATCCCCGGCGGCCCGTGCGGCGCAGGCAGAGATCCTGGCGGCTGCCTGGGCAGGCAGCTTCCTGGAAAGTTACTTCTCGTTGGAGCCGGCGATAGGCAGAGAGTGTTCTGTGAAATCCGCTGAGTTGAGATCGACTACGTTCCGGGAATGAGAGGGCTGTGCCATTCCCCTCACTGCCCCCTGTCTTGACAGCGTAACAGGGAAAAAAAAAAAAAAAAAAAAAAAAGCATACACAATGTTAGCTACCGAGGTGCATGAAAAGTTTTATTTGAATGTAACCAAATTAAAGGGCTGCCACCAGCGTATCTACCGGCCTCCGCCGCGCCTGCGGGGGCTTCGACGTGGACCGGCCGAGGCTCCGGGATCACGCCCGCGGGTGGGCGGTCCCTGGCAGACAGGTACAGTGTGGTGAGGGTGGGCAAATCCGCAGATCTGCACCGGCTGGCTGGCCCGGGCCGCAGGGCTCGGGGTGTGTGCCCTTGTAAGCGAGCAAGAGATGGGGGCTGCCTCTGGAGGCGGGAGGAAAAGGTGGGGTCTTTCTTATTGGCTGGCTTCTCTCTTCCCCCAGCCCCTAGCTCTTCTCTCTTCTCTTGTCTCTCTCCCTTTCGTCCAGCCCTTTTCTTCCTCTTCCCGCCCCCCCCCCACCTTTTTGGGGGAGTTCCCTCTTTTTTCTTGTTCAAACCCTTAAAGGATCTGCTTTCTCAAGGTGCCTCATTGAAAATAATATACAGGCAAATGGCCAAAGGAGGGAAAGTGTGTGGGGGGTGGAAAAAACCGTGTTTTACTCTCACTTGGCTGTTACTGGGGCTGGAGCTGGGCTGGGGGTCAGGGGAGTCCAGGTCTGGGCCTTTGCAGATGTCAATTTCTCCTTGACAGCTCTGCTCTCTTGGTTGTTTCTGTGGATGGGGTCTTGTGTGTGGCGCTGGTGGGATGGCTAAAGCAAGTAGGATGTGTCTCTGGCTTTGCTTGGAATTAGTTCTGAGATCTCTGGTAAGCCTTATCCCCTGAAGCCTCAGTGTCCTCCCGGTAAACTGGGGCTTTTATGAGGATTAGGTACAATAATGGATGGGAAAGAGCTGAGTGGTCCCTGAAAAACAAGCCAAATGCTAGTCAGGCTTCCACACCTCCAACACCTAGAGGGAGGCAGTGTTGTCCACACCCACCATGACCCACATACTAGTTGTGGCGTCTCCTAAGATAAAGCTCGCTTAGAAAGGAGTGGAGTTAGTAAGGACAAGGGCTTGGTGTATGGTGTTTGTTTTTGTTTTGTATTTCAAGCCAGGCAGAGAGGTTTAGGGTGAAAAGTGCCCATTCCTAGGGCCTGGCTGACAGTGGACACAGGGGAATTATTTTGTTTGTTTGTTTCAATCCACATCTGGAGTGAGTCACTGCCACTGGTCAAGGTGAAATGGCAAATCTGGGCTTCCTGTGGTTCCAGAAGTCTGTGACTGGAAATCCACAAGTGAGATGGTGGTTGAAGCTGGTTCAAGGATTGCCTTAGGTATTCCAGAAGTGTTGAGAGGGTCTCTTCCATGGGAGAAGAGGAGAAACCTCACATGTGTCTTTAGCATTCTTTTTCCAAGGAGACAATCCTTGAACTTGGGTTAGGACCAATTTAGTGTATCTTTCTTTGCCCATCTTGAGTTAGGATGGGGAGAGGAGGAAATAGGTTCTTTGTCTTTTTCTATCCTCTCCCTTCCCCCATTTCCTTCCCCCACCCCCCTCTCTCACATGCACACATTAACCTTGAAGCCGATGAGATTGAGTGACTGGCACTTGGGACCACAGAGAAATGTCAGAGTGTTTGGTTACAGACTCAAGGAAACCTCTCATTTTAGAGTGCTCATTTGGTAAGAC
Organism: Phacochoerus africanus; assembly: GCF_016906955.1. Classification (NCBI taxonomy): domain Eukaryota; kingdom Metazoa; phylum Chordata; class Mammalia; order Artiodactyla; family Suidae; genus Phacochoerus; species Phacochoerus africanus. Next base: position 205,746,069 of record NC_062544.1, on the reverse strand, counting down.
TCAGCAGCCTGGAATGGGGGCAAAGTGTTTGTGTGGGGGAAGGAACTTAAAAATGAGATTCACCCACATCAGGGTGCTGTCTTGCATGTTCAACAGCACGTAGGCTGATTTGGAAAGGGGACAGGAATTTGAGCCAGGAGACCTAGGGCCGGGCCGCTCACCATCTATGTGGCCCAACATGACCTCCCTGGCCTCGGGCCCCTTTACCCAGAAAAGAGCTCTAAAGGGTTATGCTTTAAAAAAATCGATGGAGGGGTGCTGGGATGGGGATAGGGTTCAAATGTCGTTTTGTTTCACAGCCCACATGGGATCGTAAATGAGAGTCTTTCACCTATGCTTTGAATTATTTTGTTTTAGAGAAACCAATTTGGAGAGGGTCCATATTTCATGAGTGCCGCCTGGCCAGTTCTCAGCTAAACCACGCAGTCAAATCTTTCACCAGCAGGGGGAAGCACAAACTTGGAAGTTTGTAGCACTAGATTTGATCTTAGCCCCAGGAGGCTTGGGAGAGGAAACTTTGCGGGGGGGGTGGGGGGGTAGGGGGGGGGGTGGGGGGGCAAATATTCTGGAGAAAAGAGTAGATATGTCATCTCAGGCTGTATTCAGATTCTTTATTCAGTCTTAAGTGTTTCCTGACAGTCAGGAAATGCTTCCTGGCTGTTTGTCCTGAGCAAGCCATTTGAACCCAAGTCTCAGTTTTGTCATCAGTGAAATAGGGATAAAGAGATTGACCCTGTTGGCCTTGTGGAATCATTCGAAGACTTGAAGGATAATATTTTAGCAGATTTTGAAAAGTGGCCTGAGTTTTTAGGCCTCTGAAGGATCATCCTCATTAACATTGAAAGAATCGTTTTTCTTTACCATAAACCCAACGGCATACATTTCTTACTTTGAGAAAAGAAATACGTGTGTGTGTGTGTGTGTGCATATATATATATATATATATATATATATATATATATATATATATGGATGTATGAAATCGTATTCCCAATACTCGGGGTAAAAAACATTATTATTGCATAGCTTCGAGTGCCTGTTGTTTCCGTAAGAGCCGAGCTGGAAAAAATGTGTGCTAGCTTGTGGTGAAACCGCACCAGCTGGCAGGCTGCAGCTATCAAAGTAAAACTAAATATGTGTGTCCTAAAATAAGACTATAGTGGACAATCTTACATTCATTAAATCAATTTCTGTTTGCTTTTTTCTCTTCCCTGCAGGTTTTAAGCAAAATTTTGGACTGTGAATCAAGGCATTGGGTAAGTAAATTGAATTATATGCTTTAAAATTTTGTGGACAAACTGTTTCTTTCAAATTTGCCAATGCGTGTGTTTCTGTGAACAGTGCCACTTTTCCTTAGATGAGATAAAGGAGAGCGTGTTGCCTCTCCATCACAGCCAGCCCTGCCCCCAACCCCTTTACCCTGGCATTGGACTATCTTAACACTGTTGTGTGATCATTCATTTCCTTACTCGGTTCTTGGTTCACGCTAATTTCACCACCTACTGTGTACCAGCAATGTGCTTGGTGCTCAAGATACATTCAAATAATTCTGAAGCCTGGTAGAGGAGAGACAGATGGTAGCTAGGATAATGAAATGAGATACTGATGAGAATAGCTTGATTTATGAGAAATCCCACTAATTTTTACAACCCCATGGGTATTACTACTCCCATTTGGGGGAAACTCAAGCCCAGAAACCATAAAACAAGCTGCTCCAAGTCACACAGCTTGCAAAAGGTATGGCCAACATGCTAACCTTCAAAGCATGCCTTCTCTCCTCTGTCATACTCATTGCCTCTCAATGCTGGTATCTGGGGAAAAAAAAAAAAAAACCAAACAAACCGAAAACATTCATCCAATATTCATTCCCTCCTCTTTCCCTTATAGGGGTTTCTATTAACAAATTGGATAAAGATTATTATCTCATTTTTATAGACGTGGAGAGTAGTGTCCAGAGATGGGTCATGAACTGTTCAAAAGCAAACACAAGGGAACAGGCTGGCCCACCTGCTCTGACACTCCTGGGAAGAAGGAACTAGGTCCTGGAGGAGTAACAGGATTTTAACCTTTTCTTTCAGGTGAAGGAAAAATGGCCTCGCCGGCTGACAGCTGTATCCAGTTCACCCGCCATGCCAGCGACGTTCTTCTCAACCTTAATCGCCTCCGGAGCCGCGACATCTTGACTGATGTTGTCATAGTGGTGAGCCGAGAGCAGTTTAGAGCCCATAAGACGGTCCTCATGGCCTGCAGGTGAGGGATCTGGAAGCAGAAGGCAGATGATGGCTGTAAGGGGTATGCTAGTGCCGGCTGCCAGTGCGGAGTGTGGGGGCCCCATTCCGGGTGTGGGATCACGTCTCCTGTGTCTCCAGATCTTCAGCACTGGCCTGGCAGGGTGGGTTCCCAGGAAGCAAATGAATGACCACACTTTTAGAAAAGAAAGCATTTCTGTTTGGTGGGAATAGAGGAGAAGAAATCATATACCGTCTCCAGAGATGTGTTTGGGGCAAATCTGGTGAATGACTTCAGTGAACCAGTGAAATAATGAAAAGTGAAAGCGAGTTATAAAATATTTTAAGCAAGTTAATTTGAAATCTTTTGCTCTTTTATTTTCCTGTAACTTTTATTTTATGCCGTGACTACACTTCCACAGGTCTTTCAGAGCATATGTAAGTTGGTGAAAGTGATTGACAAGTATTCCAAGGGTTCAGAGCAGTTTTATGTTACATCATCTCCCTGGATCTTCCTAGTGGCCTGTGTTGTAGATGGCATGACTAGCTCTGTTTTGTAGATGATAAAATGAAGACATTCATAGGTGAACTGATGTAGAGCCAAGGATCCCAATTGCTAGTAGAGGCTTATTCAACATCTGCAACGAGCACTTTTTTTTTTTTTTTTTTATAAACAGAGGTTTATAGAGAGATAAAAAGAATAGATAATGCTCACCAAGTGCTTACCATGTGCCAGGCATCATTCTGTCCCTTTTACATTTTCATTCATGCCACAACCCTGTAAGATAGACTGCATGTTTCGTGCTGGGCAGATAAGGAAAGCAAGGTGCAGAGCAGTGACGTAACTTACCCAAGGTTGCATAGCTACTTATGGGGTGAAATCCAGTTCATTTCTGGCTGCTCGCTCAGAAGGAGCAGAATTCAGATGACAGTCGAGAATTCTGGCCTCTGAGTGCTCTTTCCTCTTCCAGACATCATGGTTCCTGGAGGCATGGCTTGACTTTGACTTGGCTCTCCTTGGAATATGGATCTTGTAATAGTCTATGGACTTTTAGAGAGTCAGTAAACCATAGATGGCAGGCGTCATTTTATTTATTTGTTATCAACACCCAACTGGCTTCTAAAACAAAAACTAAGATTTTAAAATTAAGGGTAATGTATTGGAACAAGAAGGAAAATGCTTATCCCAAAGATAGAGACTAAAATAGTTACTACAAATGAGTGCTAAATTTAGCTCTGGTAATCCATGAAGTTAAGACTAAAAGGAATCCAGGTTCTGTGACTTTGGGAAAATCACTTGACTCCTCTGATCTCAGTTTCCCCATTTGTAAAGGGAGACAAGGAGAGAATCTACTATCCTTGGCAAGGTTGTAAGGAACACAAGACAGTGTGTGGAAAGTGCTTAATGACTCTCTGGCATTGATTAAGCCCTCTATAAATGGCAGCTATGATTAATTGCCAAGGAAATTCTGGAGCTAGGTCCAGGATGCTGACTATAACTGATGATAGTTTCTACATGTCTGTTATAGTGAGACATTTCTTTGTTTTACAGTGGCCTCTTCTACAGCATCTTCACGGACCAGTTGAAATGCAATCTCAGTGTGATCAATCTGGATCCCGAGATCAATCCGGAGGGGTTCTGCATCCTCCTGGACTTCATGTACACGTCTCGGCTCAATCTGCGGGAGGGCAACATCATGGCAGTGATGGCCACAGCTATGTACCTGCAGATGGAGCATGTTGTGGACACTTGCCGGAAGTTCATCAAAGCCAGGTGAGCTGCCACCCAGATGGAAGCCTTGGAAATGGATGGGATCAGAAAGGATCATAAACTTTTGATAAAGTGTGCATGCAGTAAAAAGAATCCTCTGTGGCATGCCACAACCTACCTTTCCACTGTGCTTGCATACTCCTGCTATCCAGATATGCCATGGGCATCCCTGCTTCTTGCTTCCTGCCATTCACTTGATAGGCTCTTTCCTCTCACCCATCCTGCAAAACCATGCCTGGATGCCAGCTGCTTCATAGATGTTTGTGCAATTATCACTTAGCTCTTTCCTCAGCGTTTCCACTATGTCCCAAAGCCTTTTGCCAGTCCCATTGACCTTGCTTCTATTTTAACCATTTGCATATGTGTTTCAGTTCTCCTTTAGGCTTCTGTTGTAACTATTTACATATGCCCCTTAGTTCCTCCACCAGAGCATGTCTTTTATGTCACCCTGCTCCTACTAGAGAGGACATTTATTGAATTAAAGTGGGTTCACTGGGTCTAAGCCCCTGTTGAGGGCTAGTAAGACACGACCACCATTGACAGGAGAGGAACCTTCAAGGCACAGAAGTGAAGAGCTTTGCTAAGTGGAACAGAGACTCGGGGCTTGACTTCTTTAGAACCATTTGATTGCCTCCCTTCTCAAACAGAGAGGTTTCCAGCCTCCGTTTGATCATCTCCAGGAGCTAGGAACTCAGTGTTCCCAGAGCCATGCAGTCTACCTTGGACAGTTTGAAAGCTCCTCTATATGGCAAGTTGAAGTCTGGCTCCCTTCACCTTTACTCCTTGGTTCTGGTTCTGTGAACTGGGATCAGACTGAGCTGGCCTATATTTTGCCCACATAATATCTTTTCCAGTATAGGCAGCCCGAACTCTTTGTCTCCTGTGGGTGATGATGGTGGCAAGATCCTCATTGCTATCATTTACAGGTGCTTTCTCTGGGTCAGGCCTTGTGCTCCAGGTCACAGAGCTGCTAAGTGGCACAGCTGGGACTGGAAACCAGGTCTGACTGCTGCAGAACCAGTCCTCCCTCTAATGGCATGAGTGGCCTGTTCTCCAAAGTCAACTTCCCCAAAACTCCAGGCAGTGTGTAGGGCGAGTCCTTTCTTCACAGGGCACTAGTTTGACAATGACCCTCTGAACCAGCCTGTGCACCAGCATTGGATACATTCTTCCATCCCTGAAACTCAGTTTTTATGTGTGTAAAATGGAGATAGTCGTGCCTACTGTACCTTCCTGCAGGATTCTGCAGGGATGAAAGCAGACAAGGGCTCTGAAAACTTAATGTCCTATGGCATCTAAATAATTGTAGATTCACACATATACAAACATATGGGACTTAAACATACAGAATCACATATAAACAGGCACAGGCTGTCTAACTCTCTTTCTTTCTTTAGGCTTCATTTCCCTAGCTGTGGGCTAGATTACTAGGCATTTGCAGAACTGCCTTGTAAGTGCAAGGGTTTCCCTCCTGCAGGACCACATGGCCCATGTCTAGCTGACCCAAGGGCAAGTGTGGTTTCCTAGAGCCTAGACTCGTGTCACTTGGAAAGTTCTGACTTGGAGGCCTTGGTCTTCTCTCTTTTCCCTCCTGCAGTGAAGCAGAGATGGTTCCTGCCATCAAGCCTCCCCGGGAAGAGTTCCTGAACAGCCGGATGCTGATGCCTCAGGACATCATGGCCTATCGGGGCCGGGAGGTGGTGGAGAACAGCCTGCCACTGAGGAACGCCCCTGGCTGCGAGAGCAGAGCCTTCGCCCCCAGCCTGTACAATGGCCTGTCCACACCGCCAGCCTCCTACCCTGTGTATGGCCACCTCCCGGTCAGCAGCTTCCTCTTCTCCGATGAGGAGCTGCGGGATGCCCGGATGCCTGTGGCCAACCCCTTTCCCAAGGAGCGGGCCCTCCCCTGCGACAGTGCCAGGCCCGTCCACGCTGACTACAGCCGGCCGGCCATGGAGATATCCCCCAGCGTGTGCCACAGCAGCATCTACTCACCCAAGGAGGCAGCCCCAGAGGAGGCACGGAGTGACATGCACTACAGTGTGGCCGAAGGCCCCAAGCCTGCTGCTCCCTCAGCTCGGGGCGCCCCGTACTTCCCCTGTGACAAGGCCGGGAAGGAGGAAGAGAGACCCTCCTCGGAGGACGAGATTGCCCTGCACTTCGAGCCCCCCAATGCACCTCTGAACCGGAAGGGTCTGGTCAGTCCACAGAGCCCCCAAAAATCCGACTGCCAGCCCAATTCGCCCACCGAGTCCTGTAGCAGCAAGAATGCCTGCATCCTCCAGACCTCTGGCTCCCCACCAGCCAAGAGCCCCACTGACCCCAAAGCCTGCAACTGGAAGAAGTACAAGTTCATTGTGCTCAACAGCCTCAACCAGAATGCCAAACCTGAGGGACCCGAGCCGGCTGAGCTGGGCCGCCTTTCCCCTCGAGCATACACTGCCCCGCCAGCCTGTCAGCCACCCATGGAGCCTGAGACCCTTGACCTCCAGTCCCCAACTAAGCTCAGCACCAATGGGGAGGACTCCACCATCCCACAGGCCAGCCGGCTCAATAACATCGTCAACAGGTGATTTCAGAGGCAGCCCGAGCCTGGAGTCAGGGCTTACCTGGGGCGGGGGTCCAGGGTCCCTTCTGGTGGATGCAGGGGTTGTGTTCTCCTCTTGCCTGAAACACTGATCCTTTTGGTGGTGGGGGATAAGGCTTGTTCATTGAATTAACTTAAGGAAGGCAGGACATTAAGCTTCAGTATATTTTCATAGCAAGAGATAGCTCCCCTGCACGTTAGAAGAGCGTCCCAGGAATCCCAAGCTCCTGTGGTCTGGGGGGGTTGGGGGTGGGGGGGTGGGGGTGGGGCTCCCACTTGCCATGGACCGAGGGAGGCTGTGAACTGCAGCCCTGAGGGGAAGAAATTGGGCCCAGGATAGCATTTGGGCTCATTGCACTCCCCACCCGTGATCTCTATGTGTCTGCTGTTTGGAAGTGGCTTGGGGATACAAATAACTGGAGTGGAGTGTCTTGAGGCTTCCCTGAGCACAGGCAGGAGGGGAAGCGTGGAGGCCCTGCTCCAGCTGCTGAGGCTCTTTCCTCCTGCCCACAGGTCCCTGACAGGCTCCCCCCGCAGCAGCAGCGAGAGCCACTCTCCACTCTACCTGCACCCCCCCAAGTGCACATCCTGTGGCTCGCAGTCCCCGCAGCACACGGAGATGTGCCTCCACGCTGCCGGCCCCACGTTCCCCGAGGAGCTGGGGGAGACCCAGTCTGAGTACTCGGATTCCAGCTGTGGTGAGTCCCTTCCCTGCCCTCCCTCCACCCCTACCTCTGCTGCACACGGGGCTTGTGTTCCCATCTTATTAATGCTGTTGTCACTGATTGGGAGAAGCCACTGATGGGAAGTCCATCGGCATCTAAACCATGCTTCCATATTCCTACTCCTGATCTCGTAGGGAACAAAGCAAGAGACCAAGGATTTGTTAATCTGGGGGGGGATAGACAATGATCATGCAGCCCGCTTCGCTTCCTTCCAGCAAAGGCAGCTGTGGGGCTGGCTCTAACTAGCTCCGAGCCTTCTCTGTCCCTCTGGACCCAAATTTCTGGTACTGATTGGTGTGCATGTTCACCCTGCTGGGCTGGATATTCTAGAAGGAGAAGAAGGGGTCCTTTTCATGCCAGCATCTCCCCTAGGCGACTAGACTCTGTAGCGAGTCTAGCACAGAGTAGGCCCTCAGTTCATGGTAGCTGAATTTGATTAGTTGAACCGATTATCAAATTGAAGTCTCTGGATCATCTGTGCTCAGCATCCCCAGTTTTCACCTCTTCCTCCAGCTCTGGCTATAGTGGGATAGCCCAGGAATACCTCCTCAGGGCTAAGCCACTACGATGTGTCATTTTTTAATTGTTAAAACAAAATTAGTTCCTTACACCGAGAGATTTGGCACAGGGTCGTGGGTGGGCAGTTGGAGAGCAAGCACTGTACTCCCCCACCCCCGGCCTGCTGGCCATTTGCCTTTGCTCAACACTCTAATTCCTTCTCTCTGGGCCTCTGTTTCTGCTTCCACCATCGTCTTTGGTCTCCCTATCTCACGAGTGTTTGGGAGACGTGGAGCCCAGATAGGTGCAAGGGTGACCATGTCATCATTCATTCCTCCTTCAATGACCTCAAAGTATCTTTGACTTTGATTCTTATCATAATTCCTATGATGCTTTATGTCATTCAATATGCTCCTGTGAGGTAGGCAAGACAGGGGTTTATTATCCTGATTTTGGAGATAGAGACACAGACAGAGGCTGTCTTACCCGAGGGCTTCTGTGAGCAAATGTAAATAGAACTATGAACTGATAAGGAAAGTTCTCAGAGCTCTGAGAGAAGGATGTGCCCTGCTGAGCTTTCCTCACACCGGCGCAGGCCCTGTGGGTACCGGGGGTTTGAGTTTCCCTTCTGTACCTTAATATCCAAATCTGTCTCCTTCCTCCTCCATATCTGAGACTTGACCCGCTATGAAAAAGAGGTCCTCACAGGCACTTTGCTCTGGGCTCCGCTGAGGGTTGGGCGGGCGAGGCGCTGAGGTTCAGTTTGGCACTGGGGGGTAGCTACAGACGAGAGAGGCTTGGAGCCCTGTGCTCATGCTGGTGTCCCCTCCCCACCTGTGACAGAGAATGGGGCCTTCTTCTGCAATGAGTGTGACTGCCGCTTCTCTGAGGAGGCCTCACTCAAGAGGCACACGCTGCAGACCCACAGTGACAAACCCTACAAGTGTGACCGCTGCCAGGCCTCCTTCCGCTACAAGGGCAACCTTGCCAGCCACAAGACCGTCCACACAGGTATGGCCCTGTACCATCTGCCCTGAGCTTGCCAGGTTTCCCGGGGGTGGGGGTGGGGGAGCAGGATGGGGAGAGGATTCTAGAGAAAGCAGTGTGAGGCCTTGGTGCCTGGTGGGGTGAGGCAGGGAGCAGGTGCTGGCCTGGCCTGAGTGCGGGCTTAGCCCTGCCACATCTCTGCTTAGTGACCCGGCCACTCCCTCTATGCTTTTTCTCTCCTCTGAGATGCTCTGTCTTGCTTCTGCACCTTTGCTGGGGTCGGAGATGTTAATCCCATTGAACAGGGGAAGAAACCCAGGCTGAGAAAGGCAAAGTCGATCTGGTTTTTATAAAGCCAGAAATACACTATAGGCATCCTGATTCCCTCTAAGGGCTTATTCCTTATCAACCCACATTCCTTTACCAGCTAGCTTCTCATAACCTGACTGTTGTCCAGAGTTGACTCCCTGCTGGTATTTTAAAGGGGTTCATTATCCCAGAAACTTTCCATGAAGGGAGGCTTGGCCCTTCTATTGGTTTCCACTGTCTGAGCGTCTCCTCCAGCTGGGCCCCACCTCTCTTGCAAATGGAATCCAGCTGTAGTTGCCACAAGCGGAAAAGCATGTTTGTTCTCAGGGAGAGAAACCAGAGCAGCAGATTGTATCTCTCTGGCAAGTGGGTTGATGACTGAATCAGTCTTAGCCAAGCGAAGAGCTAGAAGAGCCTTCCAAGGTCATCTAAAGTCACCCCTCAGGTTCCAGGGATGGAAACTGAGGCTCAGAGACAGAGGGAGACTTGTCCACATCCCACAGTTAGAGCATCCTAATGGCAAAGCTGGTCCCTGGAACCTTGCTTCTTCCCTGTCCTATGCCTGGTGTTGTTTCCCTTCCTCCATGTCACCACCTGGTTCTTCTTTTGTGTGTGTGTGTGTGTGTGTGTGTGTGTGTGTCTTTTTCGGGCCGCACCCACAGCATATGGAGGTTCCCAGGGTAGGGGTCGAGTCGGAGTTGTAGCCACCAGCCTGCACCACAGCCATAGCAATGTGGGATCTGAGCCACGTCTGCAACCTACACCACAGCTCATGGCAACACCAGATCATTAACCCACTGAGCTAGGCCAGGGATCGAACCTGTGTCCTCATGAATGCTAGGCAGATTCGTTTCCGCTGAGCCATGATAGGAATTCCCACTACCTGCTTCTTGACCCTGGCCTCGGGTGAGGCATGCTGGTGTGTGTGAGAGAGAGGGGTGGCAGGCTCCTGATGCCTCCCTCTGCCATCTTCCAAGGGAAAGAAAGCCAAAGCGGCCCCAGGGAGGGCAGCTTGCTTTGAAATCCAGGATCTAGGGATGACCTCGGTTGTAGAGACCTCTGCTAAGCATGACTTTCCTTTTCCCCTTCTCCTGATAACAGGTGAGAAACCCTATCGTTGTAACATCTGTGGGGCCCAGTTTAACCGGCCGGCAAACCTGAAAACCCACACCCGAATTCACTCTGGAGAGAAGCCCTACAAATGCGAAACATGCGGAGCCAGATTTGTACAGGTAAGCAGCGAGGGTGGGGAGAGGACCTGGACTGACCTTGTGTGCGGAGGTGGGACCTTGGCGCATCTGTGGGCCTCCCTGGCAGAGCCTCTCATTTTGTTCTTCACTCTTCTGTTCAGGTGGCCCATCTGCGTGCCCACGTGCTCATCCACACTGGTGAGAAGCCCTATCCCTGTGAAATCTGCGGCACCCGTTTCCGGCACCTTCAGACTCTGAAGAGCCACCTGCGAATCCACACGGGAGAGAAACCTTACCATGTACGTGAGCCTCCTGTGGCTGCTGGTGGGCCTGGGAGGGGCAGGAGGTGGAGAGCTGGGGCAGCAGAACCTTTTGCTCCGATGCTCGCACTCAGGGGGATGACCACCAAACTCTAATGGGCCTGAGACCTGGATGTAGTCCTGATTTTCAAAGACACTTGACCTTGACCTTGGCCTGAGTCTCAGTTTGTGCATCTTTAAAGTGGGGGGATTGGCTAGGTGATCCTGATCCTAGGGAAGAGGTCTGGACTGTGGATACATAAGATATTGGATTCATTCATTCATTCATTCCACAAACACTGAGTGTTTCCAACGTGCTGAGAAACTGGGCTGGGTGTCTGCTTCACAGGAGCAAAGGTGTTTGAGAAGGAACAGTCATAGACTAGGAGAGCCAGAGAATGTGGTGATATAAGGAGAAAAAGAGAGAGAGAAAAGACAGTTGCAGGTGGCCAGCAGCAAGAGGCCACAACTGGGTCACGGGAATCACAGTGCTCTAGGGCATCGTCTCAGCCAACTATGGCTTGTGGGCTCATTTTTGAAATTCTGTGAGCTAAGAATGATTTTTATATATATATATATTTTGTCTTTTTAGGGCCGTACCGCCGGCACATGGAGGTTCCTAGGCTAGGGATCCTATCAGAGCTGCAGCTGCTGGCCTACACCACAGCCACAGCAATGCAGGATCCGAGCCGCATCTGCAACCTACACACAGCTCACAGCAATGCTGGATCCTTAACCCACTGAGTGAGGCCAGGGATCGAACCTGAGTCCTCATGGATGCTAGTCAGGTTCGTTAACTGCTGAGTCACGATGGGAACTCCTGATTTTTATATTTTTAAATGGCTAAAAAAAATTGAAAGAATAATATATTGTGACATGCAAATTATATAAAGTTTAAAGTTCAACGAGCATCAATAAGGTTTTGTTGGGACACAGCTAGGCTCACTTGTTTATGCATGGTCTCTGCTCACTTTCATGCCACTACACAGAGCTGAGTGGTTGTGTCAGAGAATGTCTGGGCCACAAAGTGTGAAATATTTACTGCCTGGCTCTTTACACAAGCAATGTGCCAATCTCTGCTATCAAGGGGAAATATACTGGCCGGGCCACTGGGCTCTCTGGGTTCTTACTCGGATTTGACCCTCCTTAAGACCATGGGCAAACCCTGGCCCTCTCATGGGGCCACATTTCTCTACCTCTATGAAATGGTGAGGATGCTGTAGATGAACAGATTTCAAACTGTGTTCTTTGAATTGCTGAGGTTCTGCAACCCCAGAGAAGAGGACTGGAATGCGGCTAGAGTGGCCTCTTTTCCTCTCTGGTTTCCATTTAATTTGAAAAAAAGAATCCCATGGCTTACATGTGTGGAAAGTACTGTTATAGATGATGCTGACTTTGATGTATTTATGACATCACTCTAGGTAGTGATGGGCACAGGGACAAAGGAATGAATGAATGGTGCATCCATATGTTTGAATGTTAATCTGAAAAGGTGGTTATTTTCATTTACTTGTTTATCAACCCTGGAGTGAATATCTTCTTACTTGCTGCTCATTCTTGGGTGAATTAGTTGTCTTCTCAGTAACTTAATTTCCTCATCTGTAAAACGAGCCTGATAACAGCACCAACCACATGGAATTATATTAATGAATTCCCCGAAGTGTTCAGAACAGTGTTTGGCCCATTGTAAGAGTCCAGTATATATTTACTGTTATACTTGCTAAACGTTTAGATGCACAGGATGTCAGAGTTAAGAGTGACCTTCTCAGTATATTGACTCAGTCCCTTACAGGGACTCAGGATGCACAGCAGTGGATGGAACAGATATGAGGGGGTGCCCACATTCTCCCAAGACCAGGGCTCTTTCTACTTGCTGTCCTGCCCATTTTATTAAATATTTTTATATTTCTAAACTTATTTCCATTTTTATTTGAAAACATATTCTCTATATAAACATTTTTTATTACAGAATAGTTTCAGATTTATAGAAAAGTTGCAAAGGTAGTACAGAGAGTGCCTATATGCACTGTTTCCTATTGTTAGCATCTTCTGAATAGGGTATGTTCATCACAACTCATGAACTTGTATTGGTCCATTCTCATGAACTAAATTTCATGCTTTATTTGGATTTTCTAGCTTTTACTGTTTCATGATTGCATCAGGTTACCTCATTACATATCGTGATCTATTTTACTTTTAAAGAACTTTCCTACTGAATCATCCTTATATTGAGTCAAAATAAGAAATAGCTCTACTGGCTAATGCTTTATTAGCTGATCTTGCTAAGTTAAAGGAATATAACCACATTTTTAAAGTGTGCCCTAGACTCCAGAATTTTCATGGAATCAGATTGTTCTAATCCATTTGTCCAAATATGTTCAGATTTATTGCATAATCGCCTAAGAGGTATATTCACTAGGTACTGGGAAGATTACAGAGTTTAATAAGAAGTGGTCACTGCCATCAGAGCATTCCCCACCTGAGAAGGATGCTAATGTATGGGATGGTGAGGCTATCTGCATTTCAGAGCAAGGCTAGCTATCTCACAGAGTTCAAAGGAAAGAGGGATTATTTTCATCCTAGAGATTCAGGAAAGCCGTAATAATTAGAAGGGTATGCATCTGAACTGCATTTTGGGGTAAGACTTGAACTTGTGGAGTTCAAGCAGGGAGATGTGTCTCAAGCAGGGAAAAAGCATGAGCAAGGCTTTGGAAAGCAGACAAGGGGCATTTGCACAAAGCTCCCGTGTCAATTCGCAGCAGCCAGCATTCATGTGGGTTCTCAACCTGGCCTCCCAGAGGAAAGAGCTGCCCTATCCCTCAAAGGGAGACTCTTCTTCTGAAGGGCCTTGAGTAATGACACGTTTCCTGGGGTGCTGACAGTTTGCCTCTGGTTTCTCCTTTAGTGCGAGAAGTGTAACCTGCATTTCCGTCACAAAAGCCAGCTGCGTCTTCACTTGCGCCAGAAGCATGGCGCCATCACCAACACCAAGGTGCAATACCGCGTGTCCGCCACTGACCTGCCCCCAGAGCTTCCCAAAGCCTGCTGAAGCATGGAGTGTTGATGCTTTCCATTGGAGCCCCTTCTCAGAATCTACCCAAAGGATACTGTAACACTTTACGATGTTCGTCCCATGATGTAGTGCCTCTTTCATCCACTAGTGCAAATCATAGCGGGGGGTGGGGGGTGGGGGGAGGGGCAGGGGGACGGGGAGCCGAGGCAGCTCCCCGTCCCCCAATGCCGTAAAACATTAAGAAAATAATATTGCTTCTTCTCCTATGTGTAAGGCGAACCATGTCAGCAAAGAGCAAAATCATTTTATATATCAAAGCGGGGGGCGTTTGCAAAAGTTCTGACTTGACTTAGTCTGCAAAATGAGGAATGTATATGTTTTGTGGGATCAGATGTTTCTTTTGTATGTAAATGTGCATTCTTTTAAAAGAAGAGACTTCGGTATGTTATCAAAGAGAGGGCTTTAATTTTTTTAACCAAAGGTGAAGGAATATATGGCAGAGTTGTAAATATATAAATATATATATATATATAAAATAAATATATATAAACCTAAAAAAGATATATTAAAAATATAAAACTGCGTTAAAGGCTCGATTTTGTATCTGCAGGCAGACACGGATCTGAGAATCTTTATTGAGAAAGAGCACTTAAGAGAATATTTTAAGTATTGCATCTGTATAAGTAAGAAAATATTTTGTCTAAAATGCCTCAGTGTATTTGTATTTTTTTGCAAGTGAAGGTTTACAATTTACAAAGTGTGTATTAAAAAAAAAAGAACAAAAAAAGCTGCGGAAGGAAAAATGTGTAGTTTTGTTCTAGTTTTCGGTTTGTATATAATTGTACAACGTGTCCTACGGTGCCTTTTTTCATGGAAGTTTTCAACGGGGGACGACCGCGCCATCCCTTTTGGAAGTGTAGGCAGACACAGGGACTTGGAGTTGTCACTAACTAAGCTCTCTTTGGGAATGTTTGTCTCATCACATTCTGCGTCATGCTTGTGTTATAACTACTCCGGAGACAGGGTTTGGCTGTGTCTAAACTGCATTACCGCGTTGTAAAATATAGCTGTACAAATACAAGAATAAAATGTTGAAAAGTCAAGTTGACTTGTCCCGGGGGTCTTTCCTGGGGACCCAAATCAAGACTTGAATGGGTCTGTTTCCCCAGCTCTTTACCTGGTGGGAAAGCACAGGCTGGGGCTGGGGTTTGCTCCTGGTAGCTTCCACGTTCTAGCACCAGGTGGACCACAGACTACAGGTTCTGGCCAGAAGGAGTTCAGGTGAGAGGGTTTTGGATGGAATTCTTCCCTCTATTTCTGACCGATCCCCTACCTTTTTTTTTTTTTCCCCTCAGAGCTCTAGGCTAAGTTGTTTTTGTTTTTGTTTGTTTGTCTTTTTAGGGCCGCACTTGCAGCATATGGAAGTTCCCAGGCTCGGGATCAAATTGGAGCTACAGCTGCTGGCCTCGCCACAGCCATAGCAAAATGGAGTCCAAGTTGCATCTGTGACCTATACCATAGCTCACAGCAACACTGGATCCTTAACCCACTGAGCAGAGCCAGGGATTGAACCCGTGTCCTCATGAGTACTAGTTGGGTTCATTACCGCTGAGCCACAATGGAAACTCTGAGGCTTAGTTTTAAATGGCCTCAGTTCTAGCCCTTCTGACATAAATGTGAGTCCCTTCCTCCTCTGGGCTTTGGAGGATCTGCCCATTCCTTCTCTGAAGCTAGAAGGCTCAACTTGGCTCCTGGCTTGATAGTTTCTCTCTGTAGGGGTCTAAGGACAGTATGGAGGCATCAGCCTCAATTCATGCATTCCTCTGCCTTGGTGCCTTGGGAGGCTCTTGGCTGTCTACTGGGTGATGGATGGACACCTATAGACTTAGAAACTATGGATTGCTGTGAGCCAAGCCAACCTCTATCCCTACAGAAGTGTACTTTGTCCCAAGACCTCCTTGGTGGAAGTCAGCCACCTCCTCCTGTGTGACTTAGGACATCCATTCCCCCTCTGAGTCCTCTTCCCACCCACCCCTGTGGGATTGGATTAACTGGATTGTTTACGGTTCCATGATTCAGATGTAAGTTCACCCTAGCTTGCTTTGGCACCCAGTTTTATTTTATCTCAAAACCCCTCCAGAACCAACTTTGATTGACAAGAACTAAGAGCGGTGAGGACAAGTGTGGTCCTGGCCCCTGGCCCAGAGGAGAAAGTCCGCACTCCCTGCTTCCAATTTCTGGGTGGCCGGGAGCAGGGACGTGGAACAGAGCCTGTCCTGGGCCCTCGGGCCACTGGCTGGACAGTGGTGTCCCTTGGCAGTGCCTCTGCAGCAGGCTCCGAGCACGTGCTGGGAAGCCTGTGGGAGCTGACCAGCCAAAGCCCCAGAGAGAGCCTCAGAAAGTCACACCACCCTCTGCCAGCCACATGGCCTTGAAGCTCAGGTTTCCTTTGAAAACGACTTTAAAGGATTTGCCAGCTCGAGGCCTCAGCTCACCCTGCTCTTTGAAAAGGGAGAAAATGATCCCTCTGCTCCCTTAGAAACTTGGCAAAAGAACTTACAAAACAGACAGCTTCAGGAATGATAATTCACAGGCCCTGGGGAGGCCGGCCTCAGGGCCCCTTTGCTCCCCAAGGGCCTCCCAGTTTGTTTATGCATCAATACTGTTTAATAGAGAGACTAGGGGCTGGGGCAGACAGTGTGGGTGGCATTCAAGTTCAAACAAAAGGGAAGATCGAAGAGTAACTGCAGCCAATGGACAATCAATACTAAGTAAAAGGCAAACATCCCTGAACAGATAAGCTAGGACAAAGTGAAGCCAGAATTTTTATTACAAAAGTGTGACATGAATGCAATCTTTCACAGACATGTAGCTTATAGAACAGGATGCATGCTCTTCTCTCTCTCATGGGGTTTTTAGAGCAAAGGTTTCTAAGGACCAGAGTGGTGGCTGGAAGGAATGAGGGATGGTAAGGGTCACCTAGTTCAAATCTGTCCTGGACCCAGAAAGACACGGAGATGGCTGACACGCAGAAACTATGCTACTGTCACCCAGCACACTGGGGCAGAGCATGGAGGGCTGGCTCCTTCTGGGGTGGGGGACCCCACTGAGTGAAGGAAGAACAGGTACAAACATTCCCGTTTTAGAAATGAGAAAACGGACTCAGAGACTTGCCCAAGGTCATATACCTAAGAAGTTGCTGGCTAGTCTGAGTTCACAATACTGGTTCTTGGTAGAACTTTAATCATTTCTTTTTCTTGGGAAAAAGAATTGTTTCCTTTGCAATCTGGTTTCTCATTCCTCCTTGTGTCACTCATAGTGGTAAGTGTATTAAACAGTGGTAATAACATCTTGCACTGGTGAGGTGCTTAGGTTTTCCACAGCACTTTGGTATCAATGATCACACTCAATTGTACAACCACCCCTCAGAGTAGAGGTTACGGGGGGATGGACAGATACTACACACCCATCTCAGAAACTCCACCAAATCAGGGCAGTGCCAATTGAACCAGGGGCTCATAATAACACATCAGACTGTATCTGCACACAGAGTTTTCCAAAAGAAAAGTTTCCCTCAGCCCTGTGGAAGAGTTAGGCCTTGGGGAGCCATATTTCACACCATGCGGTGGGCCTCCCTGACCACTGACTGGTCTCAGGATGGACAGTGGATCCAAGGGCAACCAACCACAGGCAGGCCCGCTGCTGGGCAGAGCAGGTGAAGTGCTGCTTGGGGAGATGGGTGCTGATGAGTCAAGCCACTAAGGTCCTGTGTCTTGCGGGTTTGTAGTGAAAGATGAAGACGACTGGCCAGTCTAGGGTTTCTGGAATGTCAGTCATTCATGATCCACCTTCATGATTTTTCGAGAACATCATACCTTGAACATTTATGTACCATTCCTCCCCTCCTTTCTTCCTTCCTTCCTTTCTTCCTTCCTTCCGTCCTTCCTTCCTTCCTTCCTTCCTTCCTTCCTTCCTTCCTTCCCTCCATCTTTCTGTCTTTCTTTCTTTCAGGGCCTAACCTGTGGCATATGGAAATTCCTGGGCCAGGGGTCAATTCAGAGCCGCAGCTGCCAGCCTACACCAGAGCCACAGCAACACCGGATCTGAGCTGCATCTGCGACCTACAATGCAGCTTGCAGCAACACCACATCTTTAACCTGCTGAATGAGGCCAGGGATAGAACCTGCATCCTCACAGAGACAATGTCGCATCCTTAACCCACTGAGCCACAATAGGAATTCACTATTCTTCTTTAAATCAACTCACTTTTAAGATATAGTTCCCCAGATATAAATTAGTCAGCATTTGAAATAAAAATGTTGATCCATGTGCCTTCTAGAAATTGTCTTGTGTTCTACCAGAAGCATGCTTCTTAAAACACTAAGAGAACTGGGAAAAGGAAGAGAAGCAGAGAGCTGCAGAGAGATGTTGTACCCCCTGGAGAGTAGCTGGGTCTCCTTAAAGGCACCACAGTGAAGTCCCTGGAGAAGATTTTCAACTAGAAGGCCCTTCTGTTACCAGGTTCTAAGAAGCTGACCATTGATTGCATCTTAGATGTCTAGATGATTCTAACCCTTTTATAACCACTTCACAATAAAGTCTCTGCCTCTACCCCTACACCACCCACCATACTTGGTCTGGTGTGTGTAAGCCCCTATTTCCTGGTACCTAAAGACCACAGTTTACCCAGATATCCAAGTTCGAGGTGTCTGCCATCAGGGAAACCCATAAATGCACTTCGATTGGGCTCATCATTCTCAATCATGGAGGCTGAGGCATGCTGTGATGCTACAAAGTAAGATACCAAGCATGGGACCACCCAACATAACATAACCACATTGAAAGACAGTGTTCCTCCAAGCTCCCAAAGCAGAGGCTGGAAGCATAAAACTCCTAGAAGAGAACACAGGCAAAACATTCTCTGATATCAACCGTACAAATGTTTTCTTAGGTCAGTCTCCCAAGGCAACAGAAAAACAAAAATAAACAAATGGGACCTAGTCAAACTGACAAGTTTTTCACAGCAAAGAAAACCATAACACACACACACACACACACACACCACAACCTACAGAATGGGAGAAAATAGTTTTGAATGGTGCAACCAACAAGGGCTTAATCTCTAAAATATACAAACACCTTATAAAACTCAACAGCAAAAAAAAAAAAAATGGACAAAAGACCTGAATAGACATTTCTCCAAAGAAGATACATAGATGGTCAACAGGCAAATGAAAAAATGCTCAATGGAGTTCCCGTAGTGGTGTAGTGGTTAACGAATCCGACTAGGAACCATGAGGTTGCGGCTTCAATCCCTGGCCTTGCTCAGTGGGTTAAGGACCTGGCGTTGCCATGAGCTGTGGTGTAGGTCACAGACGCAGCTCGGATCCCGCATTGCTGTGGCTCTGGCGTAGGCCGGTGGCTACAGCTCTGATTCAACCCCTAGCCTGGGAACCTCCATATGCCACAGGAAGCGGCTCTAGAAAAGGCAAAAAGACAAAAAAAAAATGCTCAACATCACTAATTATTAGAGAAATGCAAATCAAAACTACTATGAGGTACCACCTCACACCAGTCAGAATGGCCATCATTAGTAACTCCACAAATAGCAAATGCTGGAGAGGGTGTGGAGAAAAGGGAACCCTCCTACACTGTTGGTGGGAATGTAAATTGGCACAACAACTATGGAAAACTGTATGGAGGTACCTCAGAAAAATCCAATATGTAGAACTACCATATGACCCAATAATCCCACTCCTGGGCATATATCCAGACAACACTTACATTGAAAAAGATACATGCACCCCTTTGTTCATAGCAGCGTTATTCACAATAGCAAGACGTGGAAACAACCTAAATGTCCATTGACAGATGAATGGATTAAGAAGATGAGGTATATATACACAATGGAATACTACTTAGCCATAAAAAAGAACAAAAGAATGCCATTTGCAGCAACATGGATGGAACTGGAGACGCTCATACTAAGTGAAGTAAGTCAGAAAGAGAAAGACAAATACCACATAATATCACTTATTCTGGAATCTAATACATGGCATAAAGGAACATATCAACAGAAAAGAAACAAACTCATGGACTTGGAGAATAGGCTTGTGGTTGCCAAGGGGGAGGGGGAGGAAGAGGGATGGACTGGGAGTTTGGGTTAGTAGATGCAAACTATTTCATTTGGAATGGATAGGCAATGAGATCCTGCTGTATAGCTCAGGGAACTATATCTCGTCACTTGTGATGGAACATGATGGAGGATAATGTGAGAAAAATTGTGTGTGTGTGTGTGTGTGTGTATATATATATATATATATATATATATATATGAATGACTGGGTCACTTTGCTGTACAGCAGAAATTGACGTAATAATGTAAATCAACTATAATGAAAAACTAAAACTAAAATAAAATAGGATCAAAGTAAATAAATAAGTAAATAAATAAATAAATGCCATGTAGCCACCCAGCCCTGCGTCCCTGCGTGGGGACACAGCATGGTTTCTGAGCCACACCCCTTCCCTGAAGGAGGAGAAAGCTTCAGGTCACTAAGTAAGTGGCCTCTAGAAAGGCAAGCCCTGAAGCAGGAGGGCCTTTTGAGTAGAGAAAGGGTACCCCACAGGGTCTTGGAGCCCCTGAAGAACTCTTACCCCTGAGCCCCTGGGGTTTTGCCCTCTCATTAAATGAGTTTGACTCATTTAACCCCAAGGGACTGGCTTCTCAGCACATCTAAGAGAGGTGTTTCCTGGGCCCCCCCCCCACTCCCATTTTGTTCTTAGAACCGATAGGTTGGTTAAACAGCAAGCGTGCTTGGAGTCAGAATCACAGATTAGTGTGACTGGAGGGGCCTTGGTGATGACGACGCTAGTCTACAGGTACAGAAACCAGTCCCGGGGGGAGAGACGACATGCCTTAGGTCACACCCAGAATTTTTATCCAAGAGGTCTCCTGACTTGCATGCAGGTGATTTGTGACATGGTCCCAAGCCTCCAGGGAGTATGCAGGCATGTCAGGAAGACAAAACATGGACATATATGGAGGTAAAACTGCAAAGAATCACAGAGACATACCACTGTGGTTAACAGATGACGTTCCTGAGGATTCGGGGGCTTTGGGCAGGAAGATGCTCAGCATAGCAAACTGCTCTTTCAGGGCAGCACAGGGTACCAGCCTGATGAGCTGGGGGCTGGGGAAAGCACCCCTCAGGCTGCCAGGCACCTCCCTCCTTTCTGTGGGACTGCAGTGCCTCCCTTTGTCTGGAAGAGCCCTCCTCCTTGATGTCGTCCATAGGAGCCATCTCTGCAGGTGACTCAGTTTGCTAGAGCTGCCTTAACGAAACACCGAAAACTGAGTGCCTCAGATGACAGAAATGTAAATCCCGCCATTCTGGAGCCTAGGGGTCTGAGGCCAAGGCATCCCCAGGTTGATTCCTTCCGAGGGCTGTGAGGCAGGCTCTGATTCCAGTCCTCTTTCCTACCTTTTGGCAGTTGCTGGCAATCCCTGGGACTCCTCTGCTTGTAGGGGCATCGCCTTGAGCTCCATCTTCTTCCACACCTGGTATTCTCCCTGCAAGTGTGACCGTGTCCACATTTCTTCTCTTTCTGTGAATACCAATCAAATGAGAGTGGGGACCACCCTAATGACTTCCTCTAAAACCCCTTATTTCCAAATCAGGTCACATTCCAAAGTACTTGGGGTCAGGATTGAACCTAAGAACTTAGGGGGACACAATTCAGCCCATGACAGGGATTACTGGGTGTGGTGGCGAGATGCTCTGGGAAACAGCACCATCCCCTCCTCGTCTTTGCATGTTCTCCCTGCTCTCTAAGCTGAAGGGAACTGAGATTCCTTTGGCTCCTTGACTCCAGGCACTGGGCTTTGAACTGCAGTCTCAGTCAGGTCACAACAACCCACTGAGCGTGGACGGGGCTTACTTAACCTTTTCTAGACTAAAAGGAGAGTTCCCTTGGCTAGGTCAAGCAGAACCTCTTCTCTCTTCCCTCTAACCAGCTGAGTCTTTCTTATCAATGTGATGTTGGGTCTCATCTCAGAAGAGCCCTAGAGGCCAAAAGGGACGATGCCCACTGAGTAACCACATTTTCATCAAGGGAGAAAAATATGGATCCAAGTAGGTATCAATGCAATAAGAATCATCAGGAACATGCATACAGACCATTCCAGGTTTGATCAAAGCCCTTTCAGGAGAACAGGAGACTATTCTCATTAATGGTGTTTTGAAAAGTCATGGAGTGTTTGCAGTGACCCTGGTGAGGACCTAACCTGGCAGCCCTCTGCCATAGGAAGCATTAAATATATTGCTACCTGCTGTCTGGTCACACTTGTGCAGACAGAGGTGAGACCCTCTAATCCAGCCTCTTCTTCATACATAAAAGGAATCTGAGTGACATGAAGCAATGATTCTAGAGGAACTAGGACACAGCTCTCCAAGTATCCAAGCCAGCATTCTTTCCACTAAAATCACTACCATGATTTTCTATTTCCACAGACTTGAGTGCAGCCCCTAAATGACTGCCTTCTTCATGTGTCTTCTTATGTCTGATCATTTCTTTGGTGCGAACCTAGGGAAGTAAAACCTGGGCCAAGAAATATAAAAAGGTATAACCCAGCTGGATAGAGTGAAGGATTTCTAAGTAGTTGTTTAGGGATGGAATGGGTTTGGGTGGGCTCCAGGGCTTATCCCTGAGAAGATTAAGCAGAAGATTTATGGTGAGTTGGTAGTGATGTTGATTTGGGAAGAGAATTGGACTAAATGACTCTAAGGTCCTTTTCAAGATTGAGATTTTCTAAGATCCTATCCTGTTAGAAATTGGCTTTGAGGAATTCCTGTCATGGCACAGTGGTTTAAGAATCTGACTAGGAACGCTGAGGTTGTGGGTTTGATCCCTGGTCTCGTTCAGTGGGTTAAGGATCCGGCGTTGCTGTGAGCTGTGGTGTAGGTTGCAGACGCAGCTCGGATCTGGTGTTGCTGTGGCTGTGGTATAGGCTGGAGGCTACAGCTCTGATTAGGCCCCTAGCCTGGGAACCTCCATGTGCTGCGGGTGTGGCCCTGGAAAAGGCAAAAAAAAAGGAAAGAAATTGGCTTTGATCATAAGAAGAGTCAGGAGTATGGGTCTACTATGAATCTCAGGAGAGAAGAGCATGATCGGACATCAGGGGGCATTTTGTTTTGGGTGGACAGCTCCTAAACCCCTGACCTGAGCCACACTCCAAGCGGGGCTTGTGTCCATCTCTCTGTCTCTTTAGGCCCGCACCTGTGGCATATGGAGGTTCTCAGGCTAGTGGTCAAATTGGACCTATAGCTCCTGGCCTATGCCACAGCCACAACAATGAGAGATCCAACACCAGATCCTTAACCCAGTGAGAAAGACCAGGAATCGAACCGCCATCCTCATGGATACTGGTCAAGCTCGTGACTGCTGAGCTACATTGGGAACTATTGTCCATCTCTTTTTTTTCCCAGCACACCATGGCTTGGGGTTTCACATACATCATGTACTGAAAGCGGGATTACACCTCATCTCCCTCTATTCCTACCTGGTGCTCCCTGAATTTCAGTCCCATGGAGAAATGCATGATTTGCCAAACATACTGGGTTTCAATGTCTTTGTACACACCACATCCTCTCTGCTTAGCATGTCTTTTTTCTCCTTCTACTCTCCCTTCCCCGGGGAACTCTTCAAAGATCATCCACCCATGAAATTCCTCAGCCTGTAAATCCATGAGCATCTTCTCAGGCTTGTTGGATGGTGGACTGAGAAAGTGAGTGTGTGATCAAGGGTCCCAGTTGATTTTATAGCTCTTCTTTCTGGCACTTATATTTGAGGAAATTCTGCTAGTGCAGTCTAGCAAACAGCCACAAGGTGGCAGTGCAGACCAAGCCGTGAAGGCAGCAGGTACCACTGGTTCCAGAAAAGTAGGGAGAAATAAATGGGCTTCCTATACCTTTGGGCCTGTTGCTTTTGTGCCTAATCTTTTTCTCCACCTCAGTGAAGCTACCCAACGGGATAGGCTGGTGGCCCATGGGATATGATTTGAGGTCCTCTGGTCCCCCAAACTCCCCTTTCCACTCTGAAATTCATTCCTTTGGGTTTCAAGTTTGCAGTTCTCCTTGGAAAGGAGGTCATAGACCTATTCTCTGGCAAAAGAAGTTGATACTTATTAGAACCCTGGCAGGTGGAAGGGGCTTATGAGATGACACTAATAAGAAGAGCTAACTTTATAGATCATCAGGGGCTTTCATTTCCAGGAGCTCACTTAATCCTCACCACGATCTTACCAGCTAAGGAAAAAAGAACCCCATTTAGCAGATGAAGAATCTGAGGTTCAGAAAGAACACATGAGGAGGAAGCTGTGGGCTGGGAACTGAAATATTGCCTTTTGACTTGCATGGGGGGAGGGGTGGTCTCAGCTCACACAGGCAATACCTTTGTGTGCCGGCGGATGAAGTAAAAATTAATTTTGTGTCATTTGCACATCTTCATACGCCCCAATGCATGGCTTTTTCGACGGCACAACGCAGGCTAGGGAGAGAGTAAGGGATCTCAGAACTACAATTCTCTTTGGGTTGGAATTGTAAATTCTGAACGTAGACAGAGAGGAAGCTGCTAGGCGTGGCGTGGAGCTCGCACCCTAGGTCAGAGTGTTGCCCAGAACTCTGGGCACCTGGTACTAGGTGTGGACTGGCTGCCTTGGCGCTCCCCTTCAATGCTGCCTGGGATCGTCCCATCTCCTGCTGATCCAAGCTCGGTGCAGTGAGATCCAGGGCAAACAGCTCTAGCCTTGACCCAAGGTCACTGGCCTTGCTTGGTCAGGAAGCCTTTTCTTCCTAGTCTTCAGTTTCTGGCCATAAATGAAGACCGCCCAGGATGGTCTCCCAGGTCCCTTCTAGAAACAGGACTCTGGCTTTTCCAGCGTATATAACTGGGAGATGGAGATGGGTGATTGCTCTCACTGTGGGTGTCCTGAGAATAGAAATCAGGCATCCAGACCACAGAGTTCTAACTGTTGGAGGCAGCTCTTTCTCATCGGTTATTGCCAGGCTTTCCTGCATCCAGTAAATCAATATTCATGTGCCCAGGCTTTGGGGCTTCCCCATCACGCCTCTTGATATTTTCACAATTCAAGAGGGACTTAGGAAAACTCTAACTTAACAGTTCACCAGGTGTTCAAAGTCTCTATATATTTAACAATTTGTGACCTTGCTGAGGCACAATCTTTCTTTTGAAAAATAGGATTTATTGCTATGTATTTAATTTTGAAATTAATACATGTTAAATGCAAAAAATCTTGAAAGACAGTGATGACAAAAGTAATGCTAAATAACACATAGAATACTTACAATGTTCTAGTATCTTTAAAAAATTTTACTTTTAAATAATTATAGACTCACGGGAAATTACAAAAAATAATACATAGAAGTCCTGCGTACCCTTCTTCCTGCATCTCCCAATGATAACATCTTATGTAACTATAGCACAACATCAGAGGCAGGAAGGTGACACAGTTGGTACAACCACAGATTATATTCAGATTTTACCAATTTTACATGCACTTGTGTGTGTGTTTGTGCATGTGTGTGTGTAGCTCTATGCAATTATCATAACAGTCCCATCTCCACAAAGTTCCTTTGTGCTACCCTTTCATAGTTATCCTCTTCCTCCCTTCATCCCTAAGGCAACCACTAATCTGTTGCCCATCTGTATAATTTTGTAATTTTGAGAATGTTCTTTAAAGGAAATATAATAATAGCAATATAATGTAGTGGAGTAATAATAATAAATAGCATTTATTGAGCTTTCTCTGCGTGCCAGGACTTGTTTTTGGCTCTGTACAAGTATGAGCTCATTGATCCTCCCACTAACCCACCACAATGGTCTGTCCCTATTTTATTACCGCTCTTACTTTACAGACCTGGAGACAGATAATCATCCAATTTTGTGCAGCCAGTAAATGGCTGAAATGGGATTAAAACCCAGATCTGGCACTAGAGTCTGCAGCTTTAATTCTAATATTATATTATCCCTCTAAATACATTTAATACAAATTTTAAAAGCTAAATACTGAAAAGTCTAATAAAGAAAGGACAACAGTAGCCTCAGAAAATGTCAAAGGTTGGGTACCACGCAGACCCCATTTTCTCAAAACAATGCAATTAAGTTAAAAATCAATAATAAAAAAGGGAACTGGGAAAATTCCATGTGTCTGTAAATTAAAAAAACAAAAACAAAAAACTCTTAAAACAATTCATGGGTCAAAAAAGAAGAGAGCAGGAGTTTATTCCAGTAAGAGAGCCAAAGGTTTACGGATAGAATGTCTTGCAGTGAAGGTGCCATTGTTTCAAAGCCACAAAGGCACCACTATGCTGCCCCAGATTGAAGCCAGGCAGGCAGGAACTGTGTTGTGGTCATCCCAGAAGCCTCAGAGCCTTGCTCTGCACTAACAGGGAGTCAGTGACTGTTTACTCACTGACCAAAAAATATCTAGATGTCCTTGAATCCATAAGTACAAAGATAGAAGAAGCTATGGGCTTCTGGAAGTAAACGCACACCCAAACTGGGACAGAGGTGAATAGACATGGTTGAGTTAGGGAATGAATATCTATATTAGGGTTGGCGAGAAAATTTTGCTTTTCACGATGCCTCTAGAAACCTAAATCTCAACCGTGAACAGGACTGGGGAGGTAATCAGTTTTGATATGTGGAAATAGAAATCAGGAACGAAAGTGTTTGATCCAGGGTTATTACAAGTTTGAGGTAAGAACCCAGGTGTCCTGGCTCTCTGTAGAGAGAGCTTTATGCCAAGAGGAGACCCTTCACATGGCTGGAGACTATTTGTCTGAACTGCCAGGAATCACCAAATTAAAAACTCAGAAATGTTTTACAAAGGCTTTCTGGCTTTTACTGGTATCATAGTTAGGGAGCATCATGGGTTGCCAAAGCATGGTCTTGCATCACAAATTGACCACTTTTTCAGCTTTGAATAAAGTTTCCTCCTTATTTTGATAGTCATTTTTCACACAGAGGCAGTATTGCAATGACGTCACAAGGCACTGCCTGTGCAGCGTCACGTGCAGAACCCAAGATGCTGCAGCTGAGATACTGATGCTGACGACGGATGGGGCGTTCCGTGAGCCGAACACAGGCTCACAGCAAGGTAAAACATATTACTTCTCTACAACGTTAAAACACATTACTGTCCATTTTTAATCAAATCCTTCTGTAATCGTTGAACAAAAAAATATGAAGGATAGGAAGAGATGGGGTGAAGTGAATGCAAAGCTTTCATTTATTTGTTAATGTTTTCTGTATTGCTTGACATTACAATGAGTTTGTTACTTTCAAAACTGGGCCTGGGAAAAAGCTTAGTGGATAAAATGCACGTAGTTTGTGAACCAGACTCTTTTGGTCCAAATCTTGGAACTGTCACTTAGTACCTAGGTGACTACCAGTAAATCACTTAGCTTTTTGGTGCCTCAGTTTCCTCATAGGTAAAATAGGGATAATAATTAGAGTATCAGGAGTTCCTGTTGTGGTGCAGCAGAAACGAATCCGACTAGGAACCATGAAGTTGCAGGTTCGATCCCTGGCCTCGATCAGTGGGTTAAGGATCTGGTGTTGCTGTGAGCTGTGGCGTAGGTTGCAGATGCAGCTTGGATCCAGTGTTGCTGTGGCTGTGGTGTAGGCTGGCAGCTGCAGCTCCGATTCGACCCCTTGCTTGGGAACCTCTGTATACCGAGGGTTCAGCACTAAAAAGAAAAAAAAAAGAAGAAGAAGAAGAAGAAAAATAATTAGAGAATCAACTTCATAGAGTTCTTGTGTGCTTACATAAATTAACAGTGAAAAGTACATAGGAAAACTCATGCAGAGTTAGCAATCTGTTGCTATTAACTTTTATTATAATTGAGGTTTATTAGGATTTTCCTCCCAATTATATTTAAAAATCTTTTTATTTTGCTATTTTTTAAAGATTTTTATTTTTTATATTATAGTTGATTTACAATGTTCTGTTAATTTTTGCTGTACGGCCAAGTGGCCCAGTCATACATATTCAACTAGATTTTAAAATGAGGAAATAATCTTTAGTCTCTTTGCCCAAAAACCAGGTTGTAGCTTCTGCTATTTCTTGCATCATATGAAGTCTCTTGGAAGAATGACCTGGAGTCTCATGTGAAAACTGCATCTACCCGTGAGTTGGGTGTTGTGCTCTGACCAGTTTCCATCAATAGGTCCCCTTGGAGATTGAAACCATTCTGGACTGAACCTTAGAGTCTCCTCATCCTCTTGGATTTTGCTTAATTGCCTTTTGGGGAGCAACACAGATGAAGCAACTGTTATGCATTTTGTACCTGCAGTGTCTACTTTATCATCACAGAATTTACTCTCTAGTATAATAGTATTTCGAACGCCCTCTTTCCCGTGCCACAGTACACACTGAGATTCTACTGTCCTCCTATATATCATCTTTTAAAAACATGGTGGGAAATGTTGGGTAATTTGATGGCTATAACCGGTGGGTATCTGTTCATTTGACAAATGCTGATGTACTGAGGCAAACGTGTCAGTGCATCCATTTCTTATTCACATGGATCTCCATTGTGGAAGACAGTCCATAGAAATGTATTGACAATATAAGGGCATTAAAAACACTAATATTCAAATTCTGAGTATTAATTGCTTTCCAGTATAAACATTGTAAACTATTTCTTTCTCCATTTTCTCATGACACTGAGTCCAGTAGGTCTCAACTGGCAGGGCACAACAGAACCCTCTAGAGTTGCTTTGGATGACAGAGTGAAGATTCTTCCCATTCCCTCTGGCAGAGGAGTCTGGACATGCAAGAAGCTGGGCAGATCCGAGCTCAGGGTTAGATGTCATGGGAGTGGCGCTGGAGAGCAACAGCCAATCTCTCCCTGCTAAAGGGAGAGCGAGCCATGCCCTTCACTGGTCCAGGATCAATGGTCACATCTGATCACGTAGTTCAGGCTTAAAACAATTCTGTGATTCTACATCCCCTCTATGATGAAATCTTAATTCTTTGCATGCCATTGAAAAATCCTTCATAATCCAGGTCCCACATATTTCTCAGGCCTCAATCCTTGCTGCCCTTCTCTGTGGTCCAGATGTGCTAAATGATGTGGAGCCTCAAGAATGATTCTAGATTATTTCAGCCTCAAAGACTTTGCCAGTAGTTTCCCCTCTTATAATGCATTTACCCCCCTTCTTTGTTTAGCTGTCAGTAGCTCATTTTTCAAGGGTTTATTCATGCATCACCCCTCCTGCAAGTCTCTTTTAAATATGTGTGGTGTACGTGTTTATCCACGATATTGTGTGCTCTGAGGAAAAATTTGGAGTGTTGCAAAGAAGGAAAGATAGATGTAAAATCTGAATATTAAGACAAGATGAGAAAGGGTTTAGTAAATTGAGGCTGAGTTGCATACATCTAAAAAGGGGTGTTTTCAGAACACTTATCTTGCATTCTTTTTAGCCAATAACATTGAGGTCAATGGCAGTTTGCCCCCAATTTGAAACCAAGAGTTTTGAGTGCTACATCTGAAAGCGCTGAAATTATTATTCTCAACATTATTCTCAATAATAATACTAGAAATTCTATTTCCATTATATGCATAGTGGCTGATGTGTCTGATATGTCTGAGTGAAGTAATAATTCTATTTAAAAATTAGGTATCTTCTGTAAGGGTAGGTTTGGGTAGATTCAGGGCTTTTTGCATTTCTAATAACTGCCACTGAGTTAAGCTTATAGTGTCAGGAAGAATGATCTTCTAGAACAGTGCACTCTAAACCTAGTTCCAAGAGCCTGGAGGTATTAAGGCTCCCCTTCAATCCCACCATTTAAAGCCTGCTTCCTGCCTGTGTGGGCAGATCATGTTTTTAACACAAATACATTTAAGTTAATTAAGTCACAGTAATTATATATAGGTATATCACATTCTGAAGCTAATCCATACATTTCCCTCCTCATGTTCCAAGCAATTATCCTTGCCATCTTCTGGGAGTGGCTGGGACTGGGTCTTTCTCATTCATCATTATACTCACTGAGGTGTGGCCTTTCATGGTCTCAGCTCTCTGGGAAGAGGGTCTCTTGTTATGCTCCCTACCTTAGATGGACCCTAGGCTCTGTCTTCCGTTGTCCTGGGTCCTCTGAAAGAATAAATACAAAGCTCTCTTTCATCAGATTTGACAACTGCCTTCAGAGAAAATGCAGCTTTAATGCTCTGCTCATCTTCCTGGAGTCCTGCCTTCAAGCACTCTTTTTATTTACGTTCTTCCCATAGATAATGTGGCAGTTCTTCACCAAATCCCTGCCGAAGACAATAAGGCCCTGAAAAAAAGTGGCAGTCGATATGGCCACCCTTAATACAGACTTTGGGCTGCCTCAGAAGCATGGCCCATAGCATTTGGAACCTTGAATACCAGTCGGAATAGAATTTTGCCTTTCTGCTGTTCTGGCTGGTGCCAACTGAGAAAAGAGAGGCATGGGATCTCCCCCAATAGGTGTTGCACCACACACAGTGTCTGAGAGCTGTGGACTGTTTCTAACCATGTGGATGCCCCAGACACTTAGAGGTTGCCACTTGCCCAAAGAGTGGAGCTTGGGCCGTGCCACCTAAAGCACTGCATCCCGAGGATGGAGAGGCCTTCCTAACAACCACTGAAAAGATTCCCCAGGGAACTTGGATTTCCCCTGGGATCTTGGTTCCTTGAATTGTGAGGAGAGAAGGGAAAAGAGGATACAGCTTGCATTTCCCTTGGATTTGTTTCTTAGTAAAAAAATATCCTGAACCACTAACTCAGTTTTACTCAACTTTCTTCTTTTCCTTCTCCTCCTCCTCCTTCTTCTTTTGATGCCCGTGGGACAACACATTCCCATGAGTAACAATGGATGTCAGTGTCAGGGGGCTTCCCAGCACCAGAGTAGGTAGAGGGGGTATACCCTCCCTCAAGACCATGTATTGAAATCCCTGGGATAAGGGTTCACAGAGTTTTCAACCCCTCCCCCCACCCCCACTCCAGGAATATCTGTTCCCCTCCCCTACTCTTCATTACTTTTATTTTTAGGTTCCCCATTGACATTCTTCTGTATTATTCTAATAAGAAACATTTAAATAATGAGTATTTTACGAAAGTGTTTAATAGCCCACTTTCCAAATTAAAGAGGGTGAACAGTTCTTTCATCCCCCTCCCCCTTGCCAGTTTGGTTTGCAGAATACAGGTGCATAATATTGCGTTTTAAAGGAGTACAGATTCCTTAATTTTTAAAAGTACTATTTAGATTCAAAAATATGGCAGCTATATATAGTGAAACTGCCAGTGTGTGATGTGGCCATAGCTACACACGTGTATACACTAGTGAGCTCTTACAATGTGGCTCCAGGAGCAACCCAGTGCTCTTTACAGAGAGGTGAGGTTGTAATTGTGCCCCATGATTATAACCCAAGAGCTTATTTCTTGAGAGAAAATGGGATTGTCGTACAGAAAGATGATTTATGTTGGTCTCTGCTTAAAGGACTCTCACTCAAGCTTGACTCTAGGCCTAAGGGGATTGCATCATTTAAGTAAAAGCAAGAAGAAAAACCCTGACAATTGTCCCCACTATTTTTTTTTTCTTTCTTGTCATTTGTTCTGGGAACCGTGACATGGTATTTCCCAGAGACTGGTTCTGGGCATGTGGCTCTGGGTCGGGTCACCTGTTCCTCAATCCATTCAGTTCCTGGGAACCCCTGAGTACCCCCATCTTGCCTGGCTGGTAGCTGGTTGCTGAGAGGACCTCCAGCCAGGAGCCCTGTTTCGAGGCCAGTCATTTCCTTGGCCGAGTGATTTCCCATTTCGGTGTTGTTTTCATTCGCCATCAAGAGATTTCAGTTAAGAGATGGAGTGTTCGGGATTTCCCATTTTGGAGCAGCAAAAACAAATCCAACTGGTATCCATGAGGACACAGGTTTGATCCCTGGCCTCAACTCAGTGGGTTAAGGATCCAGCGTTGCGGTGAGCTATGGTGTAGGTCTCAGATGCAGCTCAGATCTGGCATTGCTTTGGCTGTCATGTAGGCTGACAGCTGTAGCTCTGATTTGACCCCTTAACCTGGGAATTTCTATATGTTGTGGGTGCAGCTCTGAAAAAGCAAAAAAAAAAAAAAAAAAAAAAAGAGAGAGAGAGATGGAGCATTCAATGAAGAAATCAGAATTTAAAAAATTAAAGGCTGTTCTACCATTCTAGAACCCTCAGTAAAGGGCTCTAAGAGTTTTGTCCTTCCTGAGCTCTTTGGCACACAACCAGCAGAGACCACTTCTCCACTGCAAGAAAGCTTCCAGTGGTGTTGACCCCAAGCCACTCCTTGGACACCACTTGGAGGCTAGTGCCAAGTCTGGAGCGCAACACAAAGCTTTCCTTCTGGTTCCCAGAACCCTCTTTAATTCTGCATGCTCTTCACTCTATGACCTGATCATCTGACTTCCATGTTGAAGAGCCTTAACATGATCTCAGCCAGAAGAACCCTTAGATGTTGCCTAGCACAGCCTCCCCTGTGTGGGTGGGGAGACCGAGTTCCACTGTGGGAAATGGTTGGATTCTAAGACCACTCAGAGCTTGGGGCAGAGCTGGAGTCAGCTGCCAGATCACCTGGTCTTTTCCCTGCAGGCAAGCCTGCCTCTCTCCCCAGTGACTGTGCCTCTGTTTAGATTATGCAAATTTGAAGCCAAGTTTCCCTCTAGTCTCTGAAGTATTTAAATTGGGCATCAGGGAGCTGTGGGTACCCTCTTGCCTGGCCTCCTTCAGCAGCAGCAGAGGCAATAGGAGCCTGCAACTCAGGACCAATTTGTTCCCCCAGAAGCTGCTGGGAACCAGGAACCAAATATGAGCTTTAACACTTCTATGACTCTGTGGATCTAAAATGTTATTACTGTGTTTCTCAAAGCATGTGAAATTACATTCTATCTCCCCAAGCAAAGGAACCACATGCTACTTCTCTCTCAGCCCTTATGTGTCAGGAGTGCAATAGTGCTGCAGTAAATTGCACACATGAGCTAGGGTGGAAGACCTGGATCTAAATCTTGGATGAACCTCTTAGAGGTGTGCAAACCTCAGTTTCCTGATCTGGATGAAGGAAGAAATAATCCCTGCCTTGGCCAGCACACAGGTCAAGCAGCTAGAGCCTGGCATGGGGCAAATTAGGGTCCCAGTACATCAGGGGGTGTGGGAACTGTAGGCTCTGCATTTCCCCTGTTTCTCCTTGGTTCCCTAGGGTGTCACGGTTACCATAGCACAGAGGCGGAGGATGCCTGAAAGAGCAGTAAGAGTGAATCAGGACCACTGGATCATCCTGGCTTTTGGAGACCCCTTGAGGCCTGGTGGGTGGGGTCGGGGTCTGTCACTGCCCAGCCCTACTTCCCTAGCCTAGCTCAGGGCCCTTGGGACTCCCTTTTGGGACTTTCCTCCTCCCCAGCCCCTGCCATGGTAACAGGTTCCAGGGTGACAAAGGAGGTTGCTGAGTCCTATTTCCTTCTGGTCCTGTCAAGGAGGCTTTTCAGACCTCTGAGACTGCACTGCACTGAACTGGCCATTTTCTGTGTTCTCACTCAAGTTGAGCTCAAATTTCTAGCCCTGCCAGCAGGACCATGTGCACCAGCCTGACCACGTGCGAGTGGAAGAAAGTCTTCTATGAGAAGATGGAGGTGGCAAAGCCCAACGACAGCTGGGAACTCATCATAGACCCCAACCTCAAGCCCAATGAGCTAGCCCCTGGCTGGAAGCAGTACCTGGAGCAGCATGCCTCGGGCAGGTGAGGGGGGGTGGGGGTGGCTGTGGCACAGCCCTGGGGGCATCTTCCAAGAGGAGGCAGAGATACCTGGAGCCTCATCCTGGGGTCAGCTCAGAGAAGGAATTGCCAGGTGAGTTGAATCAGCTTTGGTTCTAACCCCAGCCGGACCACTGACTCCCTGGATGCTCCTGGCAAGTTGTATTCTGTCTTTGGTTCTGGAGTCCCATGGTACATAAAGAACTATAATTCTTCAATGTCCCTGCAATTTTAAATGTTTTCGTATTTTCATAATTTCTTAAATATCGGTAGGAACTGAGAAGAGGAGGCCATGAGGTCCACTGGGGAAAGCCTTAGCTCTGGTCCCAAGTCTCTTCGGTCAACCCAGTGCAATCAGATTGGAATACAAAACATTTATTGTCCACTGGGTCTGTTCTAGAAACTGGCTCCATAGCAAACTAACTCTGAACTTGGGCAAGTCCTTTTCCCTCCGTGGTCTTAGTGTCAGTTTGCAAAATAAGGAAGTTGGCTTTAGGTGAGCAAGTCCCTTTCAGCTTTTCTACCTTTGGGCCTGGGACAAAAAGACTTAGCTTTGGGCAGGA
The DNA here is from genome assembly GCF_016906955.1 of Phacochoerus africanus. Lineage (NCBI taxonomy): Eukaryota > Metazoa > Chordata > Mammalia > Artiodactyla > Suidae > Phacochoerus > Phacochoerus africanus. The sequence goes on along the minus strand of NC_062544.1, from coordinate 205,712,062 downwards.
GTTCTTTTGGCTCTCAAGGGCCCAGAACCGCATACATTATAGGAGCTGCACATCTCCCATGGAGCAAGGAGTTCTCAAGGCCAAGAGAACCCAATTGTATGAAGCCCATATGCCTCTCCCTCTTCTAAACTGTGGTTTGGGGCCACAGAATGCCCTGCCCAAGCTGCCTCAAGCTCATCTCCAGGGTCCGTGAGGGTCTCTTCCCCTGGATTCATGTATTCAAGGACCAACAGTGGCCTCAGTCTTCTATGCAGGCCAACAGGTGGCTGTGTCCTGGACTGTGGATATACAGAACTTGGACACACAGACTGGGTTGTTCACACATGCTTTCATGTAAAGCTCCTCATAGTGCTGGGGGTAGGAAGAGGAGGCAGGCTGTTATGGGTGGGGAGCTTACATTTGTACTTTTGTCCCAAGAACTGCAAATATTAGAGGAACCTGCCTTTGGAACAAAAGGCAGAGAGACAAAGCTCCTGCTGTGGCTCAGTAGGTTAAGGACCCAAAATAGTCTCTGGGAGGATGCGGGTTGGATCCCTGACCTCGCTCAGTGGGTTAAGGATCCAGCATTGCTATAAATTGGTCACTGAGGCAGCTCAGATCTAGTATTCCCATGGCTGTGGCATGGGCCTCAGCTGTGGCTCAGATTTGATCCTGGAAACTTCCATATACCATGAGTATGGCAATAAACAAAAAACAAAACAGAAAAGCACAGGTTGGTTGGTTCATTTTAATTTGAATTTATTCAGGATATATCTATTGGGCACCTGTTATGGGCTGGGCCCTTTATCTCTGACCAGCTGTGTGTGTGCAGAGGGCTCTCTTTCTCCCAGGTAAATCAAAGGCTGACTAGATAACCCTAAGGTCCCTTCCCATTAGATCTGATGTTTTGGGATTTAAGGTCTGAGGTCTGGCTTGAGGGAGGGGAAACAACCCTGAATTGGCTTGATTTTGAAAGGTGCAGAAGGAGGAGACTGAAGACATGAAGCTCCAAGCTGGCTTGTGGGAGGGCTGCAAAGGTCTGGAAACTTGGGGCCAGGGGCCCAGTGTTTGGGGGCTGAACTCCACAGGCTTGTGGTTCCTCTTGCCTCAGGGTTCATCGGGTTCCTTTTCCTAGCTGTTATCTGGGGCTCCCAGTAGGCATCAGGCAGGGCTGAAGAAGTGCCTCCCTGTGCATATTCTGTGCAGCAGCTCCCCCTACCTGTAAGCCTTGGGCTGCATTAACCCTGGTGCCCCACAGCCCTGGCCCAGTCCAGAGAGGCAAGGGGATACCTCATTCTGGCTCAGGACTAATGGGGCTGCTCTGATCTGACAACCTGCCTTGTGCCATGCTGGGTACTTATCTTGCTTATGTTGTCTGTGGGCCTCAAGGCCAGGCTTGGCTTAATCTCCACCTCACAGCCTAGCACACATGGGTGAGTTCTGTGGACTGAATTGACTTCTTCATCAGAGATTCCTTCAGGGTCATTGACACTAACCCAGAGAGGGTGAGCAGGAGGGCAGACTCACCCTCAGTGGACCCTAGACTGCCAGTAAAGCTTTGGTAACAGGGGCCCAGAAGAGGTTTATCTCAGGATGGAAGGAACTGCCCTAGAGGTAATGAGTGCTCTGTCATTGAAAGTGGGCAAGCACTGGGTGGGAGCTGAGATGAAGCTTAAGCCATGTGAGTCCCAGGCCACTTCCTTCCATGTTTCCTGCGGCTGGAACTCTAAAGGGCAGGACAAAGTGGCCTGTGCTATGTAAATGTGCATGCGGTTGCAGACCAGGGTCCACCTTTCCAGTCTCTAGTGCGAGCCTGGGGTGGGATCTCCAGATGCTTTGTGAAGGGACAGAGTGTTCTTTATGAAGGTGCAGGGACCAAACTCTGGAGTCCTCCCCCTGGTGGCTCATCACCCATCCACCTGGTGGATTCTCAGTGGTTATTCTCCAGTTCCTCTTAGTGGTCTGCGCTTGGCACTGTCAGAGGCATCTCTTCTTCTCCCCAGAACAGACAGGATGCATGAGTGAGTCCAGTGGTTCCCCCGCCCCGCCCCCCGCCATCAGAGTTATGGAAGGTCCGGGCAGAAGGATTTTTCTTTATTAGGCACAATTACCCTGAATTTCATGATTGAGAAATAAAGCCCAGCTTGGGGTTGTGACCCCCGTACAACATCCAGACGCATGTCCTGAGTGCATTAGGCTTGAAGCGTGGGGAGCCGCGGCCAGCCTGCAGGAGGCAGGCTGCAGAGAACGGCTGGAAGCCAGATCACTATTCGTTCAGCTCCTAAGGATGCTGCTCCAAGCCCAGCGGAGCTCACCGGGAGGAGGCAGAGACATGCCCCCTGGCACTAATGAACCCAGAGGACGATAAACATTCTGCCTCCACTTCCAGGTACAGGCACACAATGCCCTTCCCCTTCCTTTCCAGGCTCCTCCAGGCAGGCTGCCGCTGGGAGGGAGGTCCACTTTCTCCATTCCTGCCTCCCTTCCCCGCAGGTTCCACTGCACCTGGTGCTGGCACACCTGGCAGTCGGCCAACGTGGTCATCCTCTTCCACATGCACCTGGACCGCCCCCAGCGCATGGGGTCGGTGCGCATGCGCGTCTTCAAGCAGCTGTGCTACGAGTGCGGCACGTCACGGCTGGACGAGTCGAGCATGCTGGAGGAGAACATTGAGAGCCTGGTGGACAATCTCATCACCAGCCTGCGCGAGCAATGCTACGACGAGGATGGCGGCCAGTACCGCATCCACGTGGCCACCCGCCCTGACAGTGGGTCTCACCGCAGCGAGTTCTGTGAGGCCTGCCAGGAGGGCATCGTGCACTGGAAGCCCAGTGAGAAGCTGCTGGAGGAGGAGGCAACCTTCTCCGGTGCCTCCAAGCCAAGAGCCCAGGAGAGCTCGGGCTACAATTTCTTCTCCCTTCGCTGGTGCCTCTTCTGGGCCTCCCTCTGCCTGCTAATAGTCTACCTGCAGTTCTCCTTCCGAAGCTCTGCCTTCCTTTAGTGGAGCAGGTTGGGGGTGGGAGGAGGGCGTGTGAGGGTGAGGAAGACGCGGTTCTGGTCCTTATTCCGCTACAGATTCAATATATGATGCTGAGCAACTCATTTACTTCTCTGGACCGCAGTTTATTACTATGCAGAATGGAAGTTGCTCTAGGAGATATTGAATGGTCCTTCTATTAAAATTTACAGTGATGGGGGCAAGAAGAGAAGGGTCTAAGGAGGGTTTAGAACTCTCCAGGTTTGCTGTTAGTACTTATATCACAAAGAGGTATCTCCTCACCTCCTCCACAGCCTCCACCTCCATCTCTACCCTTCCTTTTGTTTCATTTCTGTATCCCATATCGCTTTAGGATCTCATTAGGTCCCGTCTTGTCCTGCTTCATTCTCAAGCTCATCTTCAGCTACTTCTGAGCATCCTGCCATTGTTCCCCTTGGAGTGGGCAGTGGTCCCACCCAAAGCATCTACAATTAATAGTCAAGACTTTTTTCTTTCTTTTCTTTTTTTTTTTTTGCTGCACCATAGTATGTAGAAGTTTCCAGGCCAAGGATACACCCAATGCCACAGCAGACGCCCCAGTTGTTGCAGTGACAATGCAGGATCTTTAACCCACTGAGCCACAAGGGAACTCAAAAAAAGAAGTAGCTATATTTATATATTTATTTATTTTCAATGTATCTTTGCCCTGTCTCTATCCTGGAGAGCCTGCTCCCACCATTCTGAAAGGCTGCATTTTTTACTCTTGTGCTAGAGTCTGCTTGGCTGGAGTTATTTAGAGCTGCATTATCCAACATGTTAGCCATTAGCCATATGTGACTATTTAAATTTCAATTAATTAAAATAATGGAATTCCTGCTGTGGTACAGTGGGTTAAAAATATGACTGCAGCAGCTTGGGTTGCTGCGGAGCTGAAGGTTTACTCTCCAGCCTGGTGGGTTGGGTTAAAGTATTTGGTGTTGCCATAGCTGTGGCCTGGGTTGCTGCTGCAGCTTGGGTTCATTCCCTGCCCCAGGAATTTCCATATGCCACAGATGTGGCCAAATAAATAAATAAATTTCAATTAATTAAAATAAAATGAAATGAATAATTCAGTTCCTCAACTGTACCAGTCACATGTACTTAGTGGCTACTGCTTACCGTATTGTACTGTGCAGATAGAGAACATGTTCACAGAAATTTCTATTGAATTGTACTGATCTAGAATTTGAAACTCTCACTTTAATGTATGTGGTCTCATAAACTAAGATGTGGGTACAGTTTAAAGGTGCAGCCTAAAGCCTTCTGGCGGTGAAGCAGGTGGGGTGGGGTACAGATACACAAATAAATATGTAACCTCTGTGATGTGATTGACAGTTGATTGGAATCTATAGGTCCCAGTGTTGCCTACTTTTATTTCCTGGGAAGGAGGACCTATAGAAATTCACCACAAGATGATGACTCTCTGTGTGTGTGTGTGTGTGTGTGTGTGTGTGTGTCTTGGTTTAGGGCTTGAAGAATATATTCCTGTGCTCTGCAGAAATGTGTGAGCTGTGGCTCCTTACTTACACATGATGCAGCATCATGGGTATATGATCTTACTGAAACTTTGGTGTGTGGGGCTAGGGGTAGACCGAGATTGCGTCAGGCCTCAGGTGGGTCAGCAAAGGTAGGGGCTCTGAGGGGGGCCTGGGGCTTGAGGGGTGAAGAGCCACTGAAGATGGGATGAGGGTGAAGGGAGTAGAATAAGTGAAATGAGATGAGATCTGGGGAAAAAATTCTAGAAGATGAACACGTTTTCCTTCTTGGTATATAAATATACCCATGTCTTCTTTATGCTTCACTCAAATGACCTTTCTCTGACTCCACATCCTTTCCAAATGTTGCCAGGTATATTTTTAAAATTCCTTCTAAGCCAAATTTCTTAAAGAATAGATTATTTTTAGCTCTGCTTCTTATTTACTCCTTAATTCATGAAGTCTCATTTCCACATCCCTAACACTGTCGCTCCACATTCCATTGCAAAACCATTTCTATCTCACTGGGTCTCACTGCTGCCTTCTCTCCCTGCCCCCACCCCAACTTGGGCGCTTGCTTCTGTGTCTCCCATTTCAGTTTTCTCCCCCCTGCAATATTCTTTCTCTCACCGTCCCTTACATGCTGCCATTCCCTGGGGTTCTGTCACTCTGCTAGTTTTCCCTTAGTTACATACACCTGTCATGACTTAGGTTTCCACTGCATGTGAACTCCTGGTCCTTATAGCTCCTCTAAGCATTTCTGCTGAACTCCAGACTGCCAGATTGACCTGTCCACTGGGAACTCCCTCAGCATGACTGAAGCTGATCTTATCATTTTGCCGTCCAAACTTGTTCCTTCTACTTTAGAAATCTGGGCGTTATCTCTTGACCTCTCACCCCTCCCCACATGAAAGGTCACCATGTCCTGTTGACGACCCTTCCCCGGTGCCTCTGGGGTTGGTTGGTCTCCCTTCTTTTCTTCCCACTTACTGCTGCACGAACTCATCATTTGTGTCCCTTGCCTCTGTAGCCTCCTGTATTATCATCATGCCTGTAGCCTCCCCCCTCACTCCCCATCTATCCTGGGGTGATTTTCTAATAATCATAGATGATCCACTCACTCCCTGCTTACACGAGCCCCTGCTAATGGATAAAACATCGTCTCATTATCCAGGCACACCTCATTTCCAGATAATAATGATACATACCATTTACTGAGAAAGACTCAATGTACACTTGCTATTATAATCATTTACCGTGCGCGAGGTGCTGGGCTAACTGCTTTGTGTGCATTGTCTCACTGAATTCAGAGAACAGCCCTGTGAGGCAAGTATTATTAATATCTCTATTTTATGGTTGAGGCTTAGAGAGGTGAAGAAATTTGTTCGTGGTGACCCAGGCATTATGTCATGGTCCTGAGGTTGAAATCCAGGGTGTCTCCAGTTTCAGTCACTCTGCTGTCCTGCCGCTCTGATTAAGTCATATGCCCCCCCTCCCCAGTTCCAATGTGCATTCGCCCTAGAACTCCAACCCCTCCAGCTTCCAAGAATTTTTCCTTCAGTGTCAGCTTGAGCATTAGGTCCATGGGAAGTCCTTTTTTACAGCCCCAGGAGGTGTCAGGATCTCACCGTTTGAGGCTGCTTCTGCTACTGCACTTGTGTATTTTATTGTCAGTGCTTCTTTGTATGTATGTCTGCCCATCACTGTCACTTGTTTTTAATCTGTCTACACCCACCCCCCATACTTGACCCAAAGTCACTGCTTAATCAGATGACTGACTGACCCCATGCTTGTCTCCTTGGAGGCAACATTCTTTGCCATACCCTCCCTCCTACCAAGAACCATCCCGTGTGTTTCATGCATTGTGATACCCAGGCTGGGAGTGAAGGGGAAGCTGATTTTGCGCTAGCCATTATGTCTAATCTCCCCTTAATAAAATCCTGTGAGATAGACACTATAGTCATCCACACTTACAGGGGGAGATCTGGGGCTTAGCGAGATGTCCAGTTTTGTAAGGTTTGTGAGCCAGTCAGTTTAAATCTGGTATGAGGGACTAGACTGCCAAGAAACAATGGCTGAAATAAGCCTCTTTGGGCTCAATACATTATACAGATTGAGACTCAGCTCAGATCCTGGACAAGGACCACAGCTCTTTGCCAGAAGGCAGAGGTACCTGCTAACATCTGGATGACAACTGGACTTCAGGCCAGTACCTGAAGACAGGGAAGAGAGTTGGACTTCTAGAAGTATGGAACATAAATTCTGAAAAATGTGCAAAAACATTGTCTGCCAGCATGGCTAACAAGAGGGTTTGGAGGGGACGTTTGCAGATACTCATGTGAAATTAACCCGGTGGCATATACTTTATTACTGGAATGTGTAATGAGCAAGTATGCCCCACCTCTCATGAGGCCCATGAGACCTGTCAAGAGAGGCCCCTTATTGTTGTTCTTATTCTTTTATTTCTGTGCAGATCCTGTAACTGCCCCTGTGTTATAGGCATTACAAGAAGCCGGTGCCCATGACCCCCATGACCCCCACAAGCATCTTTGTGCTGATTTTACACAGTTGAGTAAGCGTATATGGCTGGTGCTGATTGCTGGTGGGCAGTTGCTGGCAGAGTACCTGAAGAGAGCAGTGAGGCCTGAAAAGGAGCTCATGCTGCTCAAGGAAGCAGTCAGTGTAAACCCATTCCCAACCCAGGAAAAGGAACATGTATGCATTTTATGCATATACAGCTGTTATCCTAAAATTTTTATCCACAAGTCGACAAATAACTCCTGTGGTTAATTTTACTCCTAGTCTGTCCTAAGTTCTAGGATCACAAAAATAATTAAACACAGTCCCTGATTTGGAGAGCTCACAATGTGTGCTAGTCAATGCTAGGAAAGGGAATAACTTAGTCATGCCTGGGGATGAAGAGTCAGGAATGGCTTCTCAGAAGACCATTCATGCAGGGGTATGTTTTATAGAAGTGGTCAGAGGATCAAGGATGGGCCTGGCAGGGAGCTAAGTGCATCCAGGCCAAGTGAAGATGAAGAAAACCCAGAGACAGAGCTTATTTCATGCTCAGGAAGAGTAAGCAACCAAGTACCAGAAGAGGGCAGGACAATGGAGCACTGGCTAGAAACAGGGCAGAAAAGCAAGGTGGGCTGGAGTTGAGTGCAGGCAGCTCTTTTGGCTCAAGTAAGGAGTGAGGGGGGAGCATGACAGACACCTTATTGTCATTTTTAGCACTAATCTTCAAAAGAAAAAAAGCAGTGCTGAACAGCAATTCTACCCTTGTGTCTATATATGTACTAGGCACTGTGTATGCGTTAAAGAAAGCATTCAGCACCTGCCTCTGCCCCCCCACTCCCGCCCCGTTCTGATCTTTCTCCATCCATCTTTCTCACTGAAGGAGCTAGAATAGTCTCAGTTCTCATTTTTAGGTATAGAAATGAATGATCTCTTCAAGTGCATTGTGGGTGATGAGAATTTGGGCTGCAAGTTGCAAAACTAGCAACTTTGGTCCAACAACATAGAGAACATTGTTTATTCAATGCTGAAAATAAGCTCAATTAACTAATTTAATAGTAATCGAAAGTAGGCAATTTGTTTCTGGTCCTAATTGTTCACATATGCTGGATTCAGTTGAGAACAATTATAGTATAGCTGGTTTTCCTTTTTGCTTTTTTAGTCCTTTTTGTTTGTTTCTACAACAAAAGTGAATTACTTCCTTAAAGATTTAAATATACGTGTGTTCACATTCATAAATATGTATATAGTAGACTCATTAAACAAGCATAAATGTTTCTAGTAGAATAAGATATGTAAAATTTTGATTGGGCATGTGTGTGTGTGTTCATGTAACAAAGTGTTTATACAAAGGATGAAAAAAATAACAGCAGCCCTAATGTCTGGGAGCTGGCCTGGCATTCACAGCTAGGCCATGGTGCTCTCCAGCTGACCATAAATAACTCAGCAGAACACCAATCTCAGATCAGATCACTCTGGGATGATGATAGATCCAGGCAAGCATAAGACCACTCCATAGTCCTGTCTGAATATAGATAGGAGCACAAACATGGTCCAAACCCAAAAAATGACTCACAGTCCCCTCTGCTGGCCAATATGAGTGGCTGCTACATTACCAGTCAAAGCTTTAGGCTTGTTCTCATGGGTTTTCTCACCTTTTAAATAAGAATCATTAATATATCCAATCATAAAATTATCTCTACTTTCTGACAGCATCCAGTCCAGAGCAAAATCCACTTACATGAGCCTTCTCCCACCTGACACATGCCCCAGAGCTAGAATGTATCCTTTCTAAACCTTCTTCCTGAGATACTTCGTGGTTCCCAAGTGCATCCTCACTCTTTGAAGTGAGTCAAAAAAAACCTACATTGTTCAGTGACATGTGTGTTCTTGGTAGTATTTAGCTGAAGGACACTGACAAAGAGATGATATATTTCTTCTTCCGGTGTCCATGGGATATTCAGATGTCTCAATGAAATTTAAAAAAAAAAGTAAAACAAAAATATGCAGAAAAAGATTTCTTTTCTGTGAAATATTTAACTGAGAAAACCAAATGGTTACCCAATATAAAATAAAATTCAAGAATTCAGAAATTTAAAATGAGTGCTCCATAGAGTCCCCATCGTGGCTCAGCAGAAACAAATCTGACTAGCATCCATGAGGATGCAGGATTGATCCTTGGCCTTGTTCAGTCGGTTAAGGATCTGGTGTTGCCATGAGCTATGGTATAGGTCACAGACAAGCCTCGGATCTGGCATTGTGTGGCTGTGGCTATGGCTATAATTCGACTCCTAGCCTGGGAACCTCCATATACTGTGGGTGTGGCCCTAAAAATAAAAAAATTAAAAAAGTAAAAAAATAAAATTAAATGGGTCTCCTAAATATAAGTATAAAAACAAAATATATTTGCTAAAACTATTCCTAATAGTTTATTTAGAAATTAGAGGAAGGCATTACATATAAAATTATTTCTGTTTTAATGCTTCTTAATTTTTTAGTAACTTTTAAATAGTATCATTAAACTTTTAGAAATCATTTTCCCATAGAAAGTTATACAACAAATTTCTATTCTACTACTGGTTATCTTTGGATTTTAGAAAATATATTTTCACCACATTCTTACATCTATTTCAAGAAAGTTTCATAAGCTATTAATTTTTTTTTGGTAGGTGAGGAAGAATTTCACATATTCTCTTTCTGGCCAACTTGGATTCCCAGTTTTGCTAGAATAACCTAGTATTTTATAACTAAATAAAATACTTTATAGCTCATACATTCTCTTTCAACAATTATATTAAATGAATGCATCATGTTTCATAATATGAATTGAGGAATCAAATCTTAAGTTTTATAGGCCTACTTCTCACCATTTTTATACCACCACACTTTACTTTTGAGTCTTTATTTTGATTTTCTTTCAAATGAAAGGAAGAGTAATACTTTTGTGAGTAATATTTTCAGAGTGTGATTTGTTTGCTTATCTGAGAAAGGCTTCTATTGCTCTTATCCACCCCAAATAGATTTGCTGAGTATTCCTTTTTATAATCACAATCTTTTTTCCCTCTCAAAACTGGCAGGCATTATTTCAATGCCTTCTGCAACTTATTGAGGTAGGAAAAAATATACATTATCAACCTAACATTTCTTTCCCTTCACATTGCCTAATGTAATAGAAAAAACATTGATGCAACAGCCTCACAAATCTTGCAGAGAATAAAAGCTAGAGAGTTTCTAAGGTTTTAGTTGTTTGTCTGTTTTATTGTTTCTTGCCATAACTTTATCCAGAAAGGAGAGAGAGGCGTTTGCTCTGATTCTTTAGACTGTTTTTGTGTGTTTGAATTACAATTTTTCAAATGCGTAATGACTCTTCTCTGCTGATGTTTGCAGTGGGGGAGCTGAGGTGCATTTTATTAGAGATTGTGTCATGTCTCTTCAAATTATTTGGCCTTAGACAAAGAGAGAAGGAAAAGGTCTCAGTTCAGCAAAGTTTTCTTTTTTCTTCCAGAAAAAAGGTCTTGGTGCCAAGGGAGTGGTAGGGAGGGAGCTTCTCTGATGCAGCCATCTGGCATGGCAAAATACATCTCTTCTATGTTTTGTTTATGTCAATTCTTAGGAGTGATTCTTCTCTCACTGACTGGCACGAGTTCTTTGTTAGGAGTAGACTTTATTAGGCAGCCACCCCTTGCTTTATATTTCATGCAAATTTAATCTGGAAATCAGTGCAGTGAGCAGATGCTCCCTGTATGGGGACCTAGGACAGTTCCAGAGGAAGGGCTGAGATGTACCCCCATCAACTGTCCTTCTACTTGTCCTCTTCTCCAGACCCTTCCACCCCAGGTTTGTGAGTGTTAGTGCTCTTCTGCTAATTTAGGGAAGTGATCCTTTCCTCTTACTCCTGAGGTAGCTTTCCATTTGCATGTGGAGATCCACAAACTTATCTACATTCAGTCCTACTGTGACTGCCACTATCATACATACTTTTCTCAGTGTTTGGGGAATGTAGAATTTGTGTTTCTAGTAAACACAGATCTCTCCATACCTTGCATTTGATTATTCTAGCAAGGAATTTGGAAAGTGTGGAAGGTTTGCAAAACAGGTGCATAGGGTGAGTTCACCATCTTGAAACTGAAGTCACTACATCAAATTTGCATTTAAAACATCTACTCTTGCAAACTTAACTTGAATATTCACTAGAACAAGATAATTATAAATAAATAACTGATGTACATTTAGATGCATGTTAGGCGATCTTTAAATAATTACCTTTAAAAAAAATTAGGGCATTGTATTCATGCATTACTAATCCTTTAAAGAGTTTCTTTCTCAGCTGTGGTGGTCTACTACTTATTTCCTAAAATCTGTTTCCCTTTTCTACAGAAATAGGACGTTAGCTGGGCTAAACATGTGAGACCTCCTTGGAGGGACCCTGCAAAGGAGTGAGATTTCACAGATATGTGGGTTCAAAACGGTGATTGGGTCAGTGACTCTGAGATCAGCTATAAAGGTAGCACATGAGCACAGGTTCATGAGGTCAGAGAGCATTCAGGTTAAAAGTAAAAGGATTTTTACATTATATTAGAAATGGAGGTTTTGAACTTTGCTTCCCCATTCAAGCTCTTTGTTTCTATGAAACTTTGTGGCAGAATCCTGTTCAATGAAACAGATTCCCTGCTACACATGCCCTCCCCCAGCAGTCCCTGTGGCCTGTGTGATGGGAGCCCTAGACCTCATTTGGAAGCCTGTAATGATAAGCATGGGCTGGGAAGTGTCTGAAGTCCTTCTAGTGCTGATTGTTTGGTTCTATGGCTCAGCCAATGATCTGTATAACTTACTACATTGCGATTTTTCAATGCCAAGGATCGAGTTCTGGTCATCTCTGCATCCGCAACACAGTGTCTGGCACAAATTGTTCAATAATCAAATGCTTGAAGGAAGAGGTTCTTGTCTGAGTATTTCTCTACAACCCCAGCACCAAGCACAATGCTCTTCCGCATTGTGAGTGCTTTAAATAGTTGGTGAAGGAAGTAAATGACAGAGTGAATAAAATCCTGCCCTGAAATTTTAAATGAGTGTCTTCTACAATATAACCAGCAGAGGGCAGGAGAGCTCGGTTTAACGACAGCTTCCTCAGAGTGAGCAGCAGTAGCCGCGCAGTCATGCCCTGAGAAGCAGATCCCATTGCTTCATGAGATTAGGAAATGCACAACTAGAAAAGGATAGAGACACACGGCATGAAGGTCCAACACATTAATCCCCAAAGCTTTCTTTCTAGGGTATTTCTCTTGTTAGGGAATGAGGTTTTGTTTCAGCTTGGTGGAGAGATACATATAAAACTGACAAGCTTAGAACATAATTTCAACTACTTGGGTGGAAGGGATTCAAGAAACCTCACTGTGCATTTGATTAACAGAAAAAAACATAAAACTGAGAGAATCAAAGGCTCTGACCTTGATACTAGTGATGTGGTTTAAAAGAAAACCTTCCATTCTCTTGGCTTCTGCTTTCCCATGTGTAAATTCAGGGGAGGTGCTAGATGCTTTTGAACGTCCCTATCTGTGGATGAGTTGACTTCTGCCTCTGCCTTCAACTCTTGGGGTTGTATCAGGAAAGCCAGTGGAGCAGGTGCTTTGGCCTCGATGAGGCCAAGCCAAGCCCTTTGTGTTCCGGTGGTGTCCCCACGTCAAATGTGGGAAAGAAGAGGGAGAAGGAACTGAGCAGAGTGAGATGAGAAAGGAGCAATAATGGGCAGTGGTTTGTGATTACATCATTTTCTACAGGGGTGGAACCCATTCTAGTTGCAGACTACAATAAGTTCTTAAAAGATTAGTTCTGTGAGTCAGAACCTTTACAGTTGGGACCCAGGCATCTGTGCTTTTAAAAATGTTTCCCAGGCAATCCTGGTGTGAGGCCAGGGTTAAGATCTACTATGTCTAGATTAATACTCAGAGTTTGAATGTGGGGCATAATGTCTGAAGGATGCAGATTCGATCCCTGGCCTCACTCAGTGGGTTAAGTATCCGGTATTGCCATGAGCTGTGCTGTAGGTCACAGAGGCAGCTCAGATCTGGCATTGCTATGGCTGTGGCATACGCCTCAGCTGTAGCTCTAATTCCACCCCTAACCCCGGAACTTCCATATGCCACAGGTGTGGTCCTAAAAAGAAAAAAACAAAGCAAACAAATAAGAGAGAAATAAGCTTTTTGATGTTAATAGCAGAGATGGGTCCAAGGTATTCCAGTGGAGGGAGAAGTATGCATGTCAAAATGGCTGTGGGAGACTGCAGGTGTTTACAAGAAAGAGCAGGTGGTTAAGAGGAATAGAAACGGTTGGGAGATGAGGAGGGACACAGGGGACTGACCAGGAGAGTTAAGGTCTGAGGAGACATGACTGCCAGGCTGATGTGTTTGCATTTGAACTAGTTGGCATGGGGGAGTCAATGAGAGCTTCTGATCTGGAAAGGGATGTGATAGGGACCAGATAGGAGACTACTGCAGGAGGTCAGGCTTGAGGTAACCACTCACCCATCTATGGAAAATGTGAGTGCATGGGCTTCATTTGGTCACCCTTTCACTCTTCATTATCTAATGTAATCACTTTAGACCAGGTGCTGTGGAAATTGGTAAAAGCCAGTTTGGCAGCAAAGTCCGACTCCTCAACCACCAGCAACTCCAGGAGCATGAGCTGGGACTCTTCTATCCAGAATTCAGCTCAGCGGAAGCCCTTAGAAAATTGCAAGTTCTCATTCTCGTGCTCCCTGGTGGTAGGGTTGCTGTAGAAGGAAAGGGCCTTGTGGTATCCTCACCCAAGTACCCCTGCCCTTGGGCAAGAGGAGTCTACATGCTCACTGTAGTCTACCTGTATCCCCAACAACACAGCCCAAGTAAGTCTGCACTCTACTAGATGGATCACTTACTCCAAACTGATCTCCCAACTTTTGTCAAAAACCTTCATTTAGGCAGCTATAAGCCAGACAATTCAACATACAAATTCTTACTAAAGGGTTAATTACCATCAAGTTTTAATGTGCCATGTCTCCAAGGAAAAGTACATAAGAGAATAGACTATTTTCTAATAGCCTAATAGACATAGACTAATTTTATTGGATGAATCTCAGCACTGGTATGTTGCATTTCTGTGAAAGAGACCTTCCTGGACCTTCAGACCATACCGTACAGTGTTTGCAGAGGAAGGCCTGCCTACCTAGTTGGGTCAGAGCAATGGTGGGGACACTCCAACTTCTAGAGGCTGGCTCATTGAGTATCACCCCTTATTGTAGGCTAACAGCCTCGCTCTGGGCAGCAAAAACAACAACGAGGCCTTATCTTTTTTTTTTTTTTAATCATGTTTCATGGATAACCAAGCACTTTCCCTTACACTGTCCGACTTGGTTCTTAAATCATATTTTAGCAAACACTAAGGATTATCAGGGCCCTTTTAAGCAAGAGAAAATTGAGCACAGGGCCTCAGACATCCAGGCTAGGGCTTTTTCCATGTTGCTTCTCCCCACTGCCTGTAATTCTCATTTTCTTCTGCCTGGGAAATAAAAACAATTTTCACTTATAAAATGTCTAGGAGTTGTTTTTGTCAGAAATCCACTTGCTGTACTCGCAGGAATTTGTGGAACTTGAAAGCATTTTAGGGAATGTCTAGATCACTTGTTACCAATGGTTCTTATTTCCTTAACTCAAGATCCAAAAGCATTATCTTGTTTACTCTACTTCGAAATAAACTTCAAACCTAATTGGTCCTCACCATGGCTGTCGCTCTTGCCCAAACACCATCTTCTCTTGCCTGAACTAGTCTAGGGAGTAAGGTCCTCCCAAAGTGAACACAAACCACCTTCCTTTCCATGGAAACAGGCTCTGGGGCTCAACTACAGAAGGACTCTGGTTGAAGGTGTGAAATGCCTTTATGCTGAGACAACCAGCTTGGGTATTTAAGGGAGAGTATGTCCCTTTCATCCTGGCTTTTCTTTTCTCTTAAATGGTTCTAAGTTATCTTCCTGACTCTACTCCTGCTCTCCTACAGTTAACACTTAGCAGAAGGTATTACTTTAAAAAAAACAAAAACTAAAACAACAAAAAAAACCAAAAACAGATCAATCTCTTGCTCAAAATCCTTCAGTGGTTTTCTGACCATCATCTCCAAGGCTCTATGTGATCTGGCCCCGCCTGCTTTGCTGGTCTCATCCCCTAGCCCTCTTGGATTTACCTACTCTGTTCTAGGTCCCTTGATGCTGATACAATTTCCTGAGGAGTACAGGAAGTGCATGCTTCCACCTCAGGGCCTTTGAACGGACTGTCCCTCCCTGACAAGGAAATATCTTTATTCAGGTATTTGCTTGGCCAGCTCCCTCACTGCATTCAGGTCTCTGCTCAAATAGTTCCTCCTCAGAAGTGTTTTCCCCTACACATCATGCTTTATACCTCGTCTTAATTCTTGTTAATTTGAACATATGTATTTTTTTGAATCTTAAAATTTTATGAAGTATAGTTCATTTACAATGTTGTAAATTTGAACATACACTGATTAATTATTTGATGTATTCATTGTTTGTCTTTCTCACTAGGACCTTGCCTGTCTAGTATATTACTATGTTATCAACCTCTCAAGTAGCGCAGATTCTCAGTGCCTATTTGTAGAAAGAATTTGAGTGAGTCAGATTTATAGTTGGAGAAACTGAGGTCCAGAGGGAGGGCAGGTTAGTAGCAGAAACAAGACTCAAGAGCAAGTTTTCTTTCTAATAGACCTATGCAATGCCCACTGCATCTGGCTTCCTCCATCATATTACATAAAAGCCAGGCTCTTTTCCAACATATAGTTCTCATTTGGAGAAAGAAACAGCATTTTAACCTCACTGTATGCACTACTTTGCCTCTTTATTTTCTCAAATATAAGCTTGTTGATTGTCAGAGTTAGAAAGAACCACAAGAGTTATCTTATTTATCAAGCCTTGTATTTTG
The DNA here is from genome assembly GCF_016906955.1 of Phacochoerus africanus. Lineage (NCBI taxonomy): Eukaryota > Metazoa > Chordata > Mammalia > Artiodactyla > Suidae > Phacochoerus > Phacochoerus africanus. The sequence continues at coordinate 205,696,112 of NC_062544.1, read as the reverse complement.
CAGATGAGGAAATTAAGGCCTGGAGAGGAAGCCTCAGCTGGACTGTGGCAGAACCAGAATGAGAACCAGGTCTCTGGACTCCAGTACAGTTACCTTCTGCTTCCCAGCCTTGCTTAATATTAAATATCTGTTTTCTCACAGATTTTATTGTCTCATATTAAAATGAGCTTCTGCTTCTCATATTGGCAGGTAGTCACCCCCTAATGTACACTTCACAGGGAGGTGGGAAATCCCACACTGGCACATATGAAAGCACAGCACATGAAAGATGTCTGGATGCTTCCTAGAGGCACTTGTGTCCTGGCTGCAGCCTGCTCAGCCAGATATCTCTGGCACCTCTGGGTCAAGGAGGAGGAAACCTTCTAAAGTCAATCAACAGCCTCCCTCGACCTTGCCACTTCCTGCCTGTATGCCCTTGTGCCAGGCACCTGTGTTCTCAGAGACTCAATTTCCTCCTCTGTGAGATGGGGCCAGCATGCCCCATGTACAGGATGAGAAAGTGTTTTGTGAACGAAGAGGGCTGTGTAAGGATGGGGAGAGTCATTCCTGCTGACCAAGCTCTCTGAAATAGGGTCCCCAGTTCAACCACAAATAGCCTCCTCTTCCTAGGCTTTAGGACTTGGGAGCGAGGCCTTACAGTTTGGCTGCAGGGGGCTCAGGTTGGAATGGTTCAAGTGTCTTTGTGCTAAATCAACCCTCATGCAAATCTTGTCTGTAGTGGGAAGGGGGACAGTTCAGGAAAAATCATTCATAGAGTCCTAACAATTCAAGGATTATAAAACAAAGCAAAACAAAACAAAAGCCCAGAAATCATCTCACCGATAGCCTCAGCACTTCAGCAGAAATATAAGGGAAGTCACCCTGACTTTACCATTCCTAAGTAGGTACTTAAAGAGCTAAAGATTGTTTTTTTTTTGTTTTGTTTTGTTTTTTTTGAGAAGCAGCTGAGAAGGAAGAAGTGAAGGAGGAGGGGCTTAAACAGGAAGAGATGAGAAGCAGAGATTGGCATAGATACTGGACTAGGCAGAATGGGAGGGAGGAAGAAGAGGGGAAAAACTAGAATGAATCAGACTGAGGAAAGGATTAGGGGAAGGAAGAATAAAAGAGAGGAATGAGTACAGGGAGAGGAGAGGGAAGGCAAAAGAGGGATTGAATAAGGAGATTCATAGGGGGCTAGGGAAAAGAGAAAGAGAAGGGAGGGGATAAGGATGTGGGAAGGAAGAGTGCGAGTGGGGTGGGTAGATCCAGAGCTTAGAGCCAGATGGAGGGGCTACTTCTTGTTCTCTGTCTTGCTCCTATTTTAGAGAAATTCTCTTTCCCTTACTCAGTGGGGCCACCAAGAGCAAGTCCTGAGTGGAGGAGATGTGAGATAATTTTGGAGTGCCTTGAGACAGTTGGGTTGATAGAACTAGACTCTGAATCCCCAGCTACAGGCCAAGGAGGGTTCCAGGAAATAGAGAGAAAATATGCTATTTCCTAAGGTTGTGTTCTACAGTCCCAGAGTCATTGCTCTCCCAGACTATTGCAACATATGTGAACAATTTTTTAAAGCCCTACCGGTGCTTAGCCTTGCTTGGACTCATCAAGCCCTGGAAGTTTTAGCACTGCTTGCTTTGCATTCTCTCATTTTTCTGGGTTAAGGACACAAAAGAAAAAGGTGACAATTATTCGAGCTATTCAGGATACTTCCCAATCCCTCCTGCCTCTTAACACTGTAGTCTCTTGTTTAAGTATTTTTGAGAATACATGATGCCTGGCTGGTGACAGGATTGGGCAAGTTCTCTGCTTCACTTGGTGTCTAAAGATACAGTAATTTTTTTTTTCAGCTCTTACAAGCTTGAAGCTTATAAAATATCAGCCCTTGAAGCATCTGCAGTGATCATCTGGTCCATGAAAGGACATATAGCTGGCCCTTCCTGGATAAGAAATTATTTTTTTGGGGGGGGGGGGAACAAAAAAAGAAACAGAACTCTGACCAGGACAGAAAACATACAACCAGATCACAACCAAAATTCCAGAACAGCATTTCTCAAACTTCTTTTTTATGTGTGTGGGGAGTAGGGGAGTAGTGGATCTGAGAGTCTGTTGATGCTTTTCCCACACAGAGACATACAATAATGGTCACTTATGTTCAGGGGGTTGCAGAATTTGTTACGTCCAAAGTGGGAGTCCCTGACCTAAAACTGCTGCTATTGGCCAGGAATCTGTTAGAAAACTTAGAGTTGAGTGAAAAGAACCCTAGCCTTGGAATGTGGAGATCTAGTGCTTGCTCCAGCTGTGAAATGCATGAACTAGAGAACTTCGCTGTCTCTTTCTAGGTTCAGTGACTCAAACTCTGAGGTTTAGTAGATGGTTTCTGAGATTTCTTTCCAGTTCCAAGTTTCTAGAGCTAAAATGAAGTCAATCTTACTTTTTTTTTCCCTTTTGCTATTTTTTTTTTTTTGTCAGAGTAGGAAGGCAGTAGAGTAGAAGTGTCTCAGCTGCTGAGAAAGAGTGAGGAAGGAGTGCCTAAGTGAAGTTCTTTTAGAGTCCCAAGACGTCTTTAATCTACAAGACTTTTCAAGAGTCGATGGATGGGGTTGTGATGATCATTGTACAACTATAAATGTAATAAAATTCATTGAGTAATTTAAAAAAAAAGAGTCAATGAGAAGGAAATGATTCGGTCCTTCTCGAATCCACATTCCATTCTCAATTGTGTTCTTAGAGGAATGCTTATCACACTCATATGTTTCTGCATTTGGTATTCTTAAAATGTCTGAGTATAATGATGTATAGATTCGTGTGGGTACATTTATGTGTACACAGCTAGTGTGGTGGTATATATGACTCTCCAGGGGCTGAGTGTTTGAGTGTGTGTGTAACTGGTGTGCACATATGTGAGTGAAATTATGGAATGTGTATGTGCATAGCACTGAGTGAATATAAAAAGATTGTGTAGATGCTGTGGCACGTGGGGGAATTGTGTGGGCCTGTGTGCAGGATTTATTTATTTCTTAATAAGCTACTTTTGATTGTGTAGCCTCCTCTCACTTCGGTGATTGATTTCACGAGGGTAATGGTGCGTAAAAGCGCTGGTGAGATATGGGGGCGCCTCCTAGTCTGACGTCAGAGAGAGAGTTTAAAAAGGGGGAGACGGTGGCGAGAGCACAAGCCGCTTCAGGAGTCGCGAGGTTCAGAGCCGTCGCTGCTGCCTGCAATCGGCTCCTAGAGTTTGACCAACCGCGCTCTAGCTCGGCTTCTCCGGCCGCTGCCGAGATGCTGTCCTGCCGCCTCCAGTGCGCGCTGGCCGCGCTCTCCATCGTCCTGGCTCTGGGCGGTGTCACCGGCGCGCCCTCGGATCCCCGACTCCGTCAGTTTCTGCAGAAGTCCCTGGCTGCTGCCGCTGGGAAGCAGGTAAGGAGACTCTCTCGACGCCTTCTTTCCCCTCTCGCGAATCCCCTAACCTTACCTTAGCCTTGCCCCTCCTCCCTTGGGTGGACTTAGGAGGTGGTCCCAAAGAGTATCGGTGCTTTTCTGGGTCCCTTAGGCACCAAATCTCTCAGGAAAACTTTCAAAGTCCAGAATTCCTTTTTACCTCTTTGTTTTTTCCCTCTTTGATCAGCGCAGTAGGTCACAGTTCAGGTGAGTTCTTTGGCTTTCAAGAAAATTCTAAGATCTGGGGAACTGAGCTCGAGGGGATGATGGCATCTATCCGCGGTGCTGACCACGGGAGGTGCTGACCCAGGTGCTGAAAGCGCGGCCTCTGAAGCTTCCTAAGCAGTACCTCCCTCCCATGCAGCAGGGCTGGGGGCTGAAGGGCACAACAGCTAGAACACAATATGTTTACGACTGTGAAAAGTCTTGTTTCCCACAGTTGATTTAGTAAAAATGGTAAGAACAATTCTATTTTGTAGCTCATGATATGGAAATTGAGTTAAATAAAATGTTGGCATATATTTTACCTTTGCTAACTAATGATGTTCTATTTCTTTCTATGTGTGAGTTCTAAACCTGTAGACACTAAAACCTTGCAGAAACATTTGAGTTTTTAAAGCTTCCTTGTGTAACTTGGTAAATTATAGCAACAGCCCTGTTTTTATATCCTTAACCTATTTTAAGCATTACACAAAGTGCACATAGAAAATTGGGGGTTGGATGTGATTAAATCTGTTTTTTAAACCAAGCTTTTCCATTTCTTTTTCACTATCCTCATTCTCATCCCCCTCCCCCTTCCATTCCACACAGGAACTGGCCAAGTACTTCTTGGCGGAGCTGCTCTCTGAACCCAACCAGACAGAGAACGATGCCCTGGAGCCTGAAGATTTGTCCCAGGCTGCTGAGCAGGATGAAATGAGGCTGGAGCTGCAGAGATCAGCTAACTCAAACCCGGCCATGGCACCCCGAGAACGCAAAGCTGGCTGCAAGAATTTCTTCTGGAAGACTTTCACATCCTGTTAGCTTTATTAATTATTGTTGTTCATATAAGACCTCCAATTCCTCTCCTGCAAACCCCATCTCTCCTTCCCCCCCAATCCTCAGTAAGACCCTTGCATTAGGAATTGAAGACTGTAAATACAAAATAAAATTATGGTGAAATTATGAAAAACAAGATTTTTGGTTTCTTATTGAGTAAATCTTTCTGTTCAATAATACCAGATTAACTTCAGCTGTGATTTCAGTCAAGTTATTTGAGATAGGCATTCCAAATTTCACACACACTGTTTAAAATTCCCTGTGCTAATAAAGATTGTGCTTTAAATAGTAACCCTGACAGTTTGGGTTATTTTAAACATAAATAATTCCAAATAACTATGAGTTCTAATTTTAATCCAGTGATAATGATTGGAAAGGGCTGCCAGAAACATCAATTACACATTAATACACTTAAAATTATATGTTGCCTAAATGGGAAGAGAATATGAAAAAGAATGGATATGTATAACTAACTCTCTTTGCTGTACACCTGAAAATAACACAACACTGTAAGTCAACTATGCTCAAATATAAAATAAAAATTAAATCAAAAATTATATGCTAAAATAAGTATTTAGTATTAATGAGCAGGCAGGCTGGCATGTCCAACTAACCACCAGGCTAATTTGTAAAATAAACAATATATAAACAATGGAAGGGAAAAAAAGATTAGAAGTTGGAGAAAAGAAGCTGGCTTAAATACATAAATAAAATTCTGAGCCTTTAAAATGTACTAGTTTAAAATGTATGGTTTGTGAACGTTTATCTAGAGAAAAGAACATTGCTTTAATAACTTCTTTAGCAATCCTCTCTGTAACTGAATGAGGTTAAACGACTGCTTCCATTTTAAAAGTAAGCTCCTGGAGTTCCCGTTGTGGCGCAGTGGTTAACGAATCCGACTAGGAACGATGAGGGTGCGGGTTCGGTCCCTGCCCTTGCTCAGTGGGTTAACGATCCGGCGTTGCCGTGAGCTGTGGTGTAGGTTGCAGACGCGGCTCTGATCCCATGTTGCTGTGGCTCTGGCGTAGGCCAGCGGCTACAGCTCCGATTAGACCCCTAACTTGGGAACCTCCATATGCCGCGGAAGCGGCCCAAAGAAATAGCAAAAAGACCAAAAAAAAAAAGTAAGCTCCTAATTTTTTTCCTCAGGGGAAAATATCAGCTTAATTATAAGATTCCAGCATGAGAGCAATGGTCTGCAAAAAGTATGTGTGTTGGTTCACCTCAGGGAATGCTACACTATTGAAAGTGTTGGAGTACAATACCATAATCTCAGAATAACTGAAGGAGAGATCTCAAGCCTTCTTTTGATTTGTATCAAAGAAAGTGTCAAATAAAAATGCAAAAAATAATATAATACTCAGTATATGCTAGCTATTATTTTCAGTGTTATAATAACATACTAAATGGTCCTGTTCAAGACACAGATAAAAACACTGCTAATTTAACTCACAGAGATCTTAAGAAGTATCTCTTTGGGGATGTGTATTTTAACTATCGACTATTTCTGAATAGCTGCTAGAATAAGAAACTAAATATGGACACATAAACTGAATATAAATCCCCATAATATGAACTTACTGAAGGGAGCATATAAACATCTAAGAAGAATTTCATATATTATGGAAAATTTTTATGTTAGGTAATACACATTTTTAAAATGAAGGTGACTTAGTCAAAGTTAATTCATGAACAGCTGATCAAACAAAAGAAAATTTGAGCCACTTTACTAATCTCTGTGAAAACAGAACATCTTTGAGGTACTGGTGCATTTTTATTTGCAAGACATTTAGAAGGGAGTTAATGTGTGTGTGTCCACTTAGGGGAACTGCCTGTGTTAAATGCCTTGTGTATATCTGGTTACCAACCAACTCAGTGGAGTAATAGAATGACATTATTATGATTAAAGCACAGAAGAGAACACAGCTTAATTGTTTTCTGAGCAATGCATAGATTGTATGAGTGCCAGGGGAATTTAAGTTTTTAAGATCCTATTTAGTTGTCTGTTTCCAAGAGTATTGTGGAGATAATTGGCAAGAATTATGTAGTTATGTGTTCAAATATACATTTATTCTTTATTTAAAGATTAAGTTGAATGGAATGTTTAATCATGGTTAGTTATCTTTCAGCCTCAATTTTCCAACCTTCAAAAGTAGAAGGTTATACTGACAAGACCACTCATATTCCTTCCAGACGGGATGGTCATTGTGTGCTTTGACATTGACAAAAATGCTAAAGGAGTAACAATTTTTGATCATTTTCATTAAGATGCCACATAGTTTTTTAAAAAATATGCAGAAGGTTTTACTTTTTACTTCACATTTAGTTATTTGGGTTCCTCCCAGGTTTGATTCATGGGAAGGGTCTAGTAGTCTAGCCTGTTTACCACCCAGCCACAATGAAGTTTTCCGATATATTTTCCTTCCTCTCTAAGACTAGTCTTCAGTAGTGCTGAACATCCTGCTGTTTATTTTAATGGAAGAGCTTGGGCAAGGTACTTTTCTTTCTGGGCCTTAGGTTCCCCATCTGAAAATAAGCATACTAATAAAACCAATCCCCGGGAGATACGAGGATTCACCAAGACCATGTGTTTAGAGTCCTTAGTACATGGTAAACATTAGTGTTTGATGTTATAACAGTGTTAATTTTGTTCTCACATGTGCTGTGCTTTCTAGCCTCCCTCCCTCTTTTCTTCTTTCCTTCCTTCCTTCCTTTCTTCCTTTCTTCTTTCTTCCTTTCTTTCTTTCTTTCCTCTCTTCCTTCCTTCCTCCCTTCCTTCCCTCCCTCCCTTCTTCCTTCCTTTCTTTCTCTTTCTTCCTTCCTTTCTTTCTTTCTCTTTCTTTCTTTCTTTCCTCTCTTCCTTCCTTCCCTCCTTCCTTCCTCTTCCTTCCTTCTCTCCTTCTTTCTTTCTTTCTTTCTTTCTTTCTTTCTTTCTTTCTTTCTTTCTTTCTTTCTTTCTTCTTTTCCTCTCTCTTCCTTCCTTCCCTCTTCTTTGTCTTTCTTTCTTTCTTTCTTTCTTCTTTCTTTCTTTCTTCCTCCTTCCTTCTTCTTCTCTTCCTCCTTCCTTCTTCTTCCTTCTCTTCCTTCCTTCCTGTTCTTTCTTTCTTTCTTTTTCTTTCTTTCTTTTCTTTCTTTTCTTCTTTCTTTCTTTCTCTTTCTTTCTTTCTTTCTTTCTTGCCTTCTTTCTTTCTTTCTTAACAAGAGGCTACCCCTGCGGCATATGGAAGTTCCTGAGGCAGGGGTCAAGCCACAGCCACTGTGGAAGCAAGCTAAGTAGTTATGTTGTGAACCTCAAGGGAAGTCCAAGCCTCCTTTTCTTTGTTTTGCTATTTCTTGTTATTGCCACAGGTTCAAATCTAACTCAGGCTTCAAGACTTGTTCTATATGCTTCTTGCTCCATAAAAGTCTTGCTTTGAGCTTTCAGTTGGAATATCTCCCTTTTCTGACTCTTAGTTTGTCTCTCTTTCAAGATGCTTACTTATCACTTCCTGTCATTTATTATACTCATATGAGCATATAAGAGAGTATTTGCATATGAACTTTCAATGAATAAATATATCTCTGACTCACATGACTCACATGTATAGTACTATCAGTAGTTCAGATATGGCACATATTAAGTTCTCAGTGTTCACTGAAGAATGAATTAATGATCCATGAACTTGCAGTCTCAAGTGAAAGAAATCTCTATTTGCTAGGCAACGACAGTTTTTCTTAAGAATAGCACAAGAGAATGACATTAGTAGCTCTTCTATGTAATGCTGGTGTGATACCAGAAAGACACAGCACATGGTTATACTTTTAATAACCATTGAAGCATGTGGTTAGCCGACTTACTCATTTTGGAAGCTGTAATCAGTCCAATTTTCTTTATAACCATTTTACAAAGTTCTTCAACAGGGCCTGCTTAACTGTCCATCAAATATGGAGCTCATAGGTATAGAGAATCTGATTCACTAATGCTTTTCTCACCTTTGTTTCTTTTAAGATCATGTAGATCCACTCTTCACACTAATGCAGAGCCGTTTTTTTTCAAACTATTCTCAACATAGAGACAATTCTGTTTTGTAGTGGCACAAAATGTATTTTTCATTCTGAATATTAGACATGAAAAGGGGCTCAGAGATCATCTTGTCCTCATCACTCATTTTACTAGAGGCTGACATTTGGAGGGGTTACCTGCCCAAGATAACCAATACTTTGATGCAGAGTCTGAACAAAACCTAAGCTCCCCCTCTTCTACCTTAGGGTTATTTTGACAATTTTGCTACACTGTTCCTCAAGGAATTTGCTCTTCTAGACAATTGGTGTGTTTCACTAATCTGATATGAATGCTAATGTTGTCCCCAGAACTTCTTTACCTTCCACCAAACAGCTGCATCTGAGGGAGACCAAGACAGTTGATACAAAATAGCTTCCTGTGGCTATAGAAAAGACATTAGGAATAAGCAGTAAAGATACTGGTGAAGAGAAAAAGAGACTCAAGGGAGAAGCCTGTCACTAAATTAGACCCAAGAAGCAAAGAATTAGCCTGCCTCAGAGTGAAGACAGAGGGGCTTCTCCAGGAAGTGGATGGACCTTCATACCACAGAAATGGGGTTGTGCCTGGGGATGTGGTCTTCAGAGAAGTCATGGTCCACATCCACAGGGGGAAACCTCTCACTGACGTGAGTAAAAATGAGTGCCTTAATTTCAAATGTTCACTTTCATTACCTAGAATGTATCTCAGTGTTGAGGACTTGCTGGACACTGGAAACAAAGATTGTGTGGTAGGGTCTTTGCTTTCAGGGAATTGAGTCTGAGAGGTAGGGTGTATTCCTTAAAAAAAGAGCAGATGTAATAATGGGATGTCTGTCTAGGGTGTTGGGGATAAAGAGAGGTACCTGTAGTTCTCTCTCTTTTTCATCTAAATTATTCCTTTATTAGTTTTTAAATTATGCTTTGAAAGTCTAAGTGATGTTATCCTTGATGAAAAGAAACAATTACAGGTATATAATTATATACATTTTTTGACATAGCTTAGGTTAACTTGAAAAGTGTTAATATTCCTCTTTTTATATATGAAGAGGCTGAGAATGAGAGTGAGTAATTTGCCCAAGATTTCACAAGCTGGTGAGTGACAGCTGGAACCAGGTTGTCTGAATTCCAATCCAGTGCTCTTCCCATTGTATTTTAGGAGAAAGAGGTGAATTAAAGGGAAACTAATCTGCTGGGCAAATTAAGAGAAAATCAGCTTTAGATCATCTTAACTTAGCTCTTCTAGACGTAATACAAATGGGTGTTACTACTCTGCTATTGTCAGAGGACAAGTGGATTTAGACTCTGGGATTGCGTTTTAGTTTTCTTCCTTCATTAGGGACAATACTTCCAAGGAACTGTTTGTAATCTGTCTTTCTATGTTTCATATCATAGTTATAATTTTGCTAAATAAATGAATAAATGAATGAATGAATAAAATTAATAACTCAGGCTTTAAGCACATCTTTTACCTCTCAATGTTACACACAGGTTTCAGGACAACCCAGGCTATGGGCATTTTTACCTTGAAGTAGTCACTGATCTACTGGTCCCAGTCTTTAGTCTGTATGTCACGACCTTTGCCTTACTCACAAATGGATGGTGCTCATAGAGTCCTCCTTCTGGCCTTATGGTTATATTCTATGAAAAGTTGGCCTGAGGCTGGGCTTTGCAGACCTGAGAATTTTCACTGAACAGCATAAATGAGATCAACTTTCACTAAGTAGGCTTTTATACCACTGTAGTTGATATCTCTCAAGGTCTCAGATAAATATTCTAGGTCACATAAGTGGCCACCTCATTGCTATTAGCTTCACGTGTCTCTGGAATATGGTCCATTAAGATGGTGAAATTGTTATCTAGAGATTAAATAGTTTTTATTAAAATAAATATTTCAAAGAAATTCAGGCTTTTAGAGTTCAAATAGTTAAGGAAGATAATGCATTCCCAATTAATCACCATTTAATTCTATCTTTCCTGTAAAAAAAAAAAAGACACATAAGAAGTACATTTTCAGTTCCAATGCTGCATTAAAGTCAGATGGCACACTTTTATGAAAGAAACATTAAGCTACCCTGGCATTGCTGTCCCTGGGTAACAATTTATTTGACTATAGAATGCACATTATAAGAGTCAAGATTGGAGTTTCCATTGCTGGCTCAGTAGTAACAAATCCAAATAGTATGCATGAGGTTGCGGGTTCAATCCCTGGCCTCACTCAGTGAATTAAGGATCGGGCATTTCCGTGAGCTGTGCTGTAGGTCACAGACATGGCTCAGATGTGGTGTTGCTGTGGCTGTGGCATGGGCTAGCAGCTGCAGTTCTGATTTGACCCCTAGCCTGGGAACTTCCGTGTGCCACAGGTGTGGCCCTAAAAAAAAAGTCAGGATTTACTAATTTAACTAGGACATAACTATTTCTTCCTCATTCTCCCACCCACTCCCCAGACATAAGGATGAAAGGCAATGATTTTATTAGACTTTTTACCAGCATCTTCTTCATCCTCCTTTTTATTTGTTATTATATATGAGTTAGCATGAGGTACTTGAGAGTAAGAACACCCAAATTCTGGCTCTCACACTCTTCTTCTCATATGACTTATAAAACACTTATTCATGGATCAGCTATTGTGATCATAGCAGTGGACAGAGTTCTAATGTTATTGCTGCTGCCCTTCTTCTTCCTTCCTCTTCCTCCTCCTCCCAGTTCTTCTCTAATACTCATTCTTCTCATTGAGAGCAGCATCCTGAACGACTTCTTGTAAACCACCCCTCTGTGCAGGCTTAGCCATGTGGTTGGAGTGAAACTGACTCCAGTTCCAGTCGGGAAGGGACACTAGAATGGATTCAGTCATTCAGAATATATCAACCCCTGGTCATAGCGATTGGTTCATGGCTTGGGCACACGACAAATCACAGTGAACTTTAAGACTTCTCTGGGCACTGCCGGAACACCTCTTTCTTGCTGATGGTGGATAAGGAAGTGTGAAAGTTTTTGTCAACCATATTGAGACTGCCAGTGCCGTCTGAAGGCTTGTACTACAGAAGGAACAGTGATGATGTAAGAAAACTGGATCTTCGGTGGCCTCATTTAAAGACAGTGTTAAACTTATCCCAAACAACAATAGCAATGATATAATTTTTACTTTCATATTATCTAATTTTCTGTATTTTTAAGAGTAATTGGGTTTACCTTTACTTTAACCAAATCTTTCTTATACCCACACTTCACGCTACCTTGTATTGTTAGTAATGTGTGTGTGTGTGTGCATATCCACACATGTATGATTCCATGGGTATGTTTCTGTTTATATATCTCTAGCTGTTTATATATTTATGTTTGTCAATATGCATAAATTAACTTCCCAATTAAGGTAAAAGTTTTGAGAGGAAAAAGACTAGACTGTACTAGACTTCATATCTTTTTGAAACTCCATTATGTGACAGGCCTATACTATTTTCTTGACAAACACTATTGATAATAAAGAACAGAATCACTTACATTTAATATTTTCCAATTTATTAGCATGTTCTACAACTGTTATCTCATTGAATTGTCACACATTCGATAATTTATTTATTTATTTATTTATTTTTTTGTCTTTTGTTGTTGTTATTGTTGTTGTTGTTGTTGTTGCTATTTCTTGGGCCGCTCCCGCGGCATATGGAGATTCCCAGGCTAGGGGTTGAATCGGAGGTGTAGCCACCGGCCTATGCCAGAGCCACAGCAACGCGGGATCCGAGCCGCATCTGCAACCTACACCACAGCTCACGGCAACGCCGGATCGTTAACCCACTGAGCAAGGGCAGGGTCCGAACCCGCACCCTCATGGTTCCTAGACGGATTCGTTAACCACTGCGCCACGACGGGAACTCCGATAATTTATAAATTAGGCATTGTGATAAGAATTTACAACTCCATTTTTTACAACTATAGGAACTGATTTTTTTCTTTTTTTTTTTCTTTTTAAGGCTGCCCCCATGGCATATTGAGGTTCCCAGGCTAGAGGTCAAATTGAAGCTACACCTTCTGGCCTATATCACAGTCGCAGCAAAGCAGGATCCAAGCCGCATCTGTGACCTGTACCACAGCTCACAACAGTGCCAGATCCTTAACCCACTGAGCGAGGCCAGGGATTGAACCTGCATTCTCATAGATGCTAGTCAGCTTCATTTCTGCTGAGCCACTATAAGAACTCCAGAACTGATGTTTTAAGGCATGTAAATAACTTGCCCAAAGTCACAGATAGCTTAGTTTGGCAGGGCTTAGAAATAAGACCAGCTCTTTTGAAGAATCAAGTAGATCTGCCAGTCCATTTCAGTTTTAGGGATACCATGATCAATCAGACAATGCCAAAGATCCCTGTAGATCAAGCCCTTTGATTTCTGCTTTCTCTCTGCCACTTGTTTAAGCACAGCCACCTCATTTCTGGTGATGCAGCTCCACTGTTTGGCCTCTGACATCCCAGGATCCCATGGTACTAATAGGGATAGAGTAGGCACATGTGGTTGTAGAAGTCCCAATAGGGGATCATAGACAAAGAGGGAAACCTGGGGGATGTTTGGAGACCACTGTAAATTCAAGAAAGCTATCAGAACAAGGCAGGCTTGCTTGACTAATGGAGGTGTGAGAATTGCCTCAGGATAAGGAGGGGGGATGGGAAGAGGCCTGCGTTCAGATTCAGACGAAGGGTAAGTGAGTGAGGACGGCCCTTCAGCTGATTTGAATATACAATTTACCAGATACTAAGGAGGAGTTACTACTCCCAGAATGGAAGAGGAGGACCTTTCCAACTCCCAGTCCCCTTGGATGATAAAACTGTGGCCCACCGGATCCTCAGGGCAGAGCTTCCGTGCCTGCCCACTTGCATCTCTCACAAGTGTCCTATCCTAGTAAGTTTGTTTCTTGCCTATCACTTTGTCTCTCGCTGAATTCCTTCTGCATGGAGACATAAAGAACCTGAACCATCTAGACACAGGGCGAGTGATTCAAATTTAAAACCGTGGGTTTAAGTCCCAATCTGGGTTTTGGCTGAGTTCAAGCCCCAATCTGGGTTTTGGCTGGGTTCAAGTCCTGTCCTGTGGGTTCAAGTTCAATCTGTATTCAGGCCATTAGTGTTGTCAATTTCAGTACCACCCACTGAATTCAGGGAGTCTGTTTTTATGGCAACAATCTTCACTGTCATTCCTGGCCTACAAAGAAGAGGCTATATGACCTTCACAGAGATCTCTGTGAATCTTCCTAACCACAACCCTGGTGAAGAGTGTCTCTGGAACTTTTCATGGATCGTAGATAAGAGGTGAATAAGTGGGTAGTATGTGATGTTGTAAAGGTGTAAAATGTAAAAAAAAAAAAAGAAAGAAAAGAAAAGAAAGAAAGAAGACAAAGGGTCCTTGTTTTTGTCCAGTGTCTTGATTTGGGACTTCCCTATATACTCCTCAAGCCCTTAATTTGAGAGTTATACCCTGCTAGAGATGAGACACTATTGATCATACCTCGAGGCCCTCCCTAGGGAAGATCTACCTTCCTGGGTAACATGTTATTTGCTTTTCTAAAATTGTCAAGTTATTTTTAATGCATCGTTTATTTGGCTGTCACACTGCTGACTGTGTGTGCATGCACACAGATTTATTTTTTAAGTAATGAGCTCTTTCAATTCACAAATGTTTATTGATAGTCTGTCTTCTAGGTAGAAGCTACAAAGATTAATATATTAAAGTCTCTGACTTTAGGCAGTCCAAAGTCTGAATGAATGTTCACCAGTAGGTAACTACATCATAAGGCACCAGTTCTCAAAGTGTAGCCCTGGACCAACAACACTAGAATCATTTGGTAACTTGTTGGAAAAGCACCTTCTGGGGCCCAACTGCAGATTTACTGATTCAGAAGTTTTGGGAGTGGGTCCAGAAATCTATGTTTTACTAAGTCCTCCAAGAGATTCTGGTGGCACACTATACTTTGAGAATCACAGTTTTAAGACAATAAGGAAAAATATGAGGCTTTGGTGTAACAGGAAAGTCATCATGATGAATATGATGCTTAATTTTTTAATTTATATATTTTATTCCAAAATTTTTATCAAACAAATTCTCAAATAAAGGAGGCATCTCTTTTTATCTCATCACCAGGTATGCTTTTATTCCTTTCTCTTTTTAAAATTTTTTTATTTTTCGTCTTTTTGCCTTTTCTAAGGCTGCTCCCATGGCATATGGAGGTTCCCAGGCTAGAGGTAAAATCGGAGCTGTAGCTGCTGGCCTATGCCAGAGCCACAGCAATGAGGGATCCAAGCCAAGTCTGCAACCTACACCACAGCTCACGGCAACGCTGGATGGTTAAATCCACTGAGCAAGGCCAGGGATCGAACCCACAAACTCATGGTTCCTAGTCAGATTCGTTAACCACTGCACCACCATGGGAACTCCCTTTTCTCTTTTTTTAGAGGTAAGCACACTTATGAATTCAGTGTGTATTCCTCCTGCCTAAGGTTTTATACTTTTACTGTATATGTATATGATCATAAAGAATATGCTGTATTGCTTTGTGTTTGAATAATCTTTTCAAATAGTAGCTTAGTTATAATTTTTGGAATCTCTCCATTTATATTTTTTAGTCATTTTTGTTTCTGCATAGTATTTCATTGTACAAATATACCAGGTTATTTATGCCTTTTTATGTTGATAAACATTTGGTTCTTTTCAATTTTGCCCAGAATAGTGAAGCTGTTGATGTCTTTAGAACTTTCTTGGTACTATGAGACTGGATGATCTCCGTTTACCAAAGAAAAAAGGAAGCTAAAATTAAAATAATTCTGCTGTCCCTTTCATTCAACCAAAAGAATTCCTTCCATGCATCCAGGCAACTTTTGCATTCTAATTTGCTACATTTGAAAAATCCATGTATATAGTTAAGTCCATCTACTTATTGCCTCTCTGTTCATATTCATCCCATTAAGATTTGGCCTCACTGAAATTACTTCTTTGAAAATGTGTCTGTAAAGAGAAAACTCTTGACTCTCAGCAGGTTCTTGTTATTTCTAAACTCCATTTATTCCAGTGAGCATAAGTTCCCATCATACAGTTCTTGGGGATATAGAGAACTGAGCAAACAAGAAATTAGTTTTAAGAAACTGAAATGTGCTCTCTCAATCTCCATTGAGAAGAAGCTGAATCAAGACTAATCTGGAGGTTAAGTAACAAAGGTTTTATCTGCCTGGGTAGATGAAGTCACAAAGAAAAGCAATTGTTCTCTGGGACCAAGCCATGGGCTGTTTTGGTCTAAACCTCTTTAACATGTTATAGCCCTCTTTAAGAATCTAGTAAATTTGTATCAGGTGAATTTTATTATTGTAAAACAGGCTTGATCATCTCCTGGGGGTGCACCAATGCCCTTCTGATCCTGGCATGAGCAACATGTGGTTGGACTTAGAGAGAATCATAGCATTTTCTGGCCAAGTGCTAAACTATTCAGAACATGAACCTGTCCTTGAGGCTGTGTGTCCTTGAACTTGGTCTATCATATCCCTATCCAGGTGTTATCCAGACCCTGATTAAATTCCTCTAGTGATGGAGGACTCATACTCTCCGCAGGGACTTTGGTGCTAGATAAAGTTTAATCACCGCTTTATAGAAAGTCCCCCAAACATTTGCAGAGAGCTCCCAGGCTTTGGCCCTTGACTGCACCCTCATGTTCTCTTCTTCCTACTTACCACCCCCAGTTCTTTCTATTATTTTTCCAGGTGCTTGTATTCCAATTATTTCTTCTATCTCTGCACACATTAGAATGTATGGTCTATCTTTTTATTTTCTGAGAGTTAAAAAAAAAATTCTAAAGGTCTAAGAAAGAAGACCTTTAATTATGGTTAAAATCTATCAATTTTTCTTTTGTGATGGACTCTGCCTCATGGTACTTTGTCCTTATTGATTATGTATTAATTGAAATGAAAGCTAATCTGTATTTTTGGTTTCATTACTGTCACCAAACAATAGGGAGACATTTTCTTTTTTCTCTTTTCTTTCTTTTCTTTCCTTCTTTCTTTCTTTTTTTTTTCCTTTGCTTTTTAGGGCCACACCTGCAGCACATGGAATTTTCCAGGCTAGTGGTTGAATTGGAGCTACAGCTGCTGGCCTATGTCACAGCCACAGCAACTCTGTATTTGAGCCACGTCTGTGACTTATACCATAGCTCAGGGCAATGCCAGATCCTTAACCCACTGAGTGAGTCCAGGGATCAAACCTACATTCTCATGGATACTAGTTGGTCTCATTACTATTCAGGCTGACCCATGATGAGAACCTCCTGAAAACATTTTCTTAAATACTGAAAACACATTTTTTTCTGTATAACAAAAGTGAGGTCTAGGGAGTAAAAGTATCATACTCAATGCTACATTCAGGCTAAAACTTAGTTCTCTTGATTTTCTTACCAGTGCTGCCTAAACCATCTTCCCAAAGCCACTTGTAGGTATCAATCAGATATGTCAATTATAGGATTTAAGATAGTTTGGTGCTTGGAGAGCTTGGGTTGGGAAGATTGTGCTAAGAACTTCTGCTAAACTGAAATTCAACAGTAGAGCTGGGTAAGTATCTCTAGTTGGGTTTAGTTTTGTTTAGGTTTTTTGTTGTTGTTGTTGTTGCTTTTCAGGGCCATACCCATCACATGTGGAGGTTCCCAGGCTAGGGGTCGAATTGGAGCTGTAGCCGCTGGCCTACACCACAGCTACAGCAATGCTGGATCCAAGCCACGTCTTTGACCTACACCACAGCTCACGGCAACACCAGATCCTTAACCCACTGAGCAATGCCAGGGATCGAACCCACAACCTCATGGTTCCTAGTTGGGTTTCTTGACTTCTGAGCCATGACGGGAACTCCTAGTTGGGTTTAGTTTTAAACCCAGTGCAGTGTCACACAGTCCTTAAGAAAGACTGATGGATAACATTTTCTTTGTATGTATTTAATTATTTCTTTGTATCTATTTCATTACAAGAAATACTTACATTCATAGTGCTGAAGCACCAACCAGGTGCTATAGATATTTGGAGACCTAGACCTTGATCTTGAGAAGCCCAGTGTTCAGGGGAAGGTTGGCATGCTCATGGCTGAGTGGAATTCTACAGGTGAAGCAGTTGCTACAGGAGTACAGCTAAGAGAAAAGATGCTCTCATTCAGGGAAATTGGAGGAGCTGAGTTTTTACAGATGGTGGAGAGCCAACTCACATAATTGTTACTCCCTGTTAAGAGGATAGAAGCAAAAACACAGAGGTGGGAAAAGCAGGAAGTATTTCAAGAATATGATGAATCAGTTTTATGGTGTGTACTCTGATCTAGACTTTTTCTTGGACCTCAAAGAACAATTTGAGTTTTTGCTTGCTCATGGTTGATGCAGGGAGACAAATCTTTTCATGAGATGAAGCACTAATGGATTTTCTCTCTCTCTTTTTTTTTTTCCTTTTTTGCTTTTCAGGGCTGCATACACGGCATATGGAGGTTCCCAGGCTGAGGGTCGAATTGGAGCTACAGCTGCCAGCCTCTGCCACAGCCACAGCAACACCAGACCTGAGCCACATCTTCAACCTACAGCATAGCTCACAGCAATGCTGGATCCTTAACTCACTGAGCAAGGCCAGGAAGTGAACCCTCATCCTCAAGTATATTAGTTGGATTTGTTTCCTCTGTGCCACAACAGGAACTCCTGAATTCTCTTTTGAGATTGTATGTGAGCATTTTTCAACGTCTTTCAGAAACTAAAAAGCATTTTAGAGGTCAAGGCAAAGAGGTTTAGCTATTCCCTGCAGTCCCAGGGGAAAAAAAAAAAAAAAAGTTAATGGAAATTGTCAAAATGTTTTTTGACAACTCAACCTTGAGATGACTTGAAATAAAAAACAGAAAGCCACCATTTGGAAGGCTGGTCCATTAGCATATAGCCTCTTAATTCTCTAAATTGCTAGCTATTTCAGTATATGTATTTTCTTCCTGTGTTTATCTTAATTTTTATGGAAAGTTGATAAGATAATGACCACAATGCATTTAAAATTCAGGACGAAGTATTAATCTGAATTTTAGGGCAAAGAGGATCATATAGCGAATAGAGGATAACATTTTTGTTTACACATGAAGACTATATAACTTTCTTTAAGAACGTCCATCTAATAGTATGTAGACCTGAATAGTTTACAGAGCACTTTTACAAGTATCAAATCACTGACTCAAGATCATGTACTGTGTCTCCTATGTGTGAAGCTCTCCTCTAGTGCTGGAGCTATTAATATGAATATGGCATTATACCTGCCCTCAAGGAGCTCATGGTCTT
This sequence comes from Phacochoerus africanus, assembly GCF_016906955.1. Classification (NCBI taxonomy): domain Eukaryota; kingdom Metazoa; phylum Chordata; class Mammalia; order Artiodactyla; family Suidae; genus Phacochoerus; species Phacochoerus africanus. The sequence goes on along the minus strand of NC_062544.1, from coordinate 205,677,332 downwards.
ATGGGAAAATGTGTCTTTTAAACAAAGTTATGATTAAGTATTATAGCAAATATAGTCATAGCTCATAGACAGGGATAAATGAATGTGCCTGTGGGAGTGGGAGCCTTGAAAACCAGAGAGGAGGCAATGCTTGAGTTAGGTCCTGAGTATCACTAGAAATTCATAAGATGAAAAATGTTGGAAGATGACTTAGAGGAAAAGCAGATGCTAAACATGTTGATAAGAGACCCAGACCCATTTGGAGGCAAGTAAAAAGAAATTCATTTCATCTTTGCTTAAACAAGGATAGGAATACATGATTGTGAACCATGGGCATCCCATAGATACCAAGGGTAGGGTATTGCCAGGCCACATGATAGGGCTGCTGAACAAGAACAGAAAAGGAATCCTCTGAACCTCTAATTTATAGCTTGTAGTCTAAATACATTAATTCTTAGTCCTTGGCCCAGCTCGGGTCCAGAATTGATCCCAGCCTTATTGACATGACCACAGTAGGAAGATCATGTGGTACAAACGTGGTTTCCAAAGCTCTCCACTAGGGGTGAAAATTTCAAAGAAGGAGCTTGATGCCTGCAAAGATAATCCAGAAGTTGTGTGTTCTGAGCTGATTGAGAAGAGAACTTTAATAAGAATTAAGAATTGTGGTAGTGCCAAAGAGTGGTACGGTGGTGGTAGTGGTGGTCGTGGTGGTATGTGTGAGAGAGAGAGAGCCAGAGTGAGCGAGAGAGCGAGCTAATGGAAATCAGGAGATAGATGAGATTGGAAATTTTGCTCTTGTTTTTTAGATGATGAGGGTCTGAGAGTAAAATGTTGAGAACTGTGTTCTGGGTAGTTAACAAAGATAGTGATGTGCAAAATGAATTGGAGAGGGCCAAACTGAAGGAAGAGGGCTAGAGGTAGCTGAAATAGTCTAGGTAAGAGAAAAAGAAAGCCTTAACTAGCTAATGAAGATGGGTAAAATGGGATGTAATAGAAAAAAAAATTTAGGAGACAGATGTAACAGAATATTGTGGCTTATTCAATAAGGCTGGGAATTTAGGAGGAAACTAGCATGGTTTCCACCTTTTTTTTTTTAAGTTGAAGTGTAGTTGTTTTATAATGTTTCAGGTATATAGCAAAATGACTCAGTTATCTGTATCTATTCTTTTTCAGATTCTTTACCATTGCAGGTTATAATCAAGATATTGAATACAGTTCCCTGTGCTATACAGTAGATCCTTGTTGTTTAGTTTCTAATTTTTACATGTAAGTAACAGAGTAGCAGGGGATGCCATTCACCAAGACAAAAGAGGGAGAGAAGGCCTGGGGGACACATAACAGGCATGTGACAAGCATGTAGAGTTAATGTGCTGAGGACCACCCAAATATGATGAGAGACACTCCCCTCAGGAGTGAGGTCTGGGCTGGAGATGAGAATTGGGTATCATAATTCATGGCTGGTAGTTGAAGCCAACGGGTAAACTTTTCAGGAAAAGTGTGCAGAGCTAGTGTAGAAATGGGGAAAGATGGATCCTCGAGGGGAGCCCATAGTAGGAGGCAGTGGAAAAGAATGACCTCAGGGAGGAGGTTGAAAGGAATGGACCATAAAGGAAGGGCGTCCTGGAAGTCAAGGATACAGAATTTCAAAAGATAGAAAAGGTGTTAATCACTATCCTATGCCATGAGTCAGGTAGATATTATTTCCTTTTCATGTGGAAAAAACTGGACATTTGTGGAGACTTAACTGACTCATTCAATTACATGGAGCCGATTAGTATCAAAGGCAAGGCTAGAATTGGGCTGTTTTTACTTCCTGCCTTGTGCTTTTCCAAGCCAGGACATGACCAAAGTGCCTGGCAGAGGAACGCTGGGGCACCACCCAGCTCTCCTGGTGGGGAGGGACAGGAGCGGGAAGCAATCCCAGCTGAAGATCAACTCCCTAATTGCTTGCTGGGCTACATTTTTAGTGGCTGGAAAGCCAGTGGGTGGCCTGGGGAAGAACCAGCCTGGAGGCCAGCTCAGCCTTTAACTGCACGGTGACTTTAGCCAGGCTGGGCCTCAGTTTCCTCCCCCATAAAATTGGGAACATGTTAAAATGTACAATCTCCCACCACTAGTTTTATGATCCTTTTTTATGATACAGCTTATTGGATTTTTCCTCATTACAGAGAGAACATATTCTCATAAACTTTCAATTCTGTTTCCAAGCATGAGGGTAAGAGGGTGATGGGAGGTGCTGAGGAAGAACCACAGACTTTTATCTTTATAGACACAGATAATTCAGAATTTTACCAGCTTCTATAAAGCCCTGGGCAAATATGGTAGGGGAACATAAGAGCTAGGTAAGGAGGCAGGGACTGGTGGACTGTGAAGATTGAAAACAAATCAATTAGAGTGATAAAAGTAAAAAAAAAAAAAAAAAAACAGAAGAAAAGAAAGAAAAAACAAAAGACAAATAAATGAAGCCACACTAATTAAAAATAGCTGAAGGCTCAGAGATGCATCTAAAGGCAATCACACTGTGTTGCTGAAATTAAGAACAATAAGAAATGGCTATGCCGATTCATTATGTATTCGGAGTGCCTTTAAAATAATAATAATAATAAACTGATATTAGAAAAAACTTTTCCTTTTGTAAATTCTCCCTTTGTTGTAGAAAGAGAAAAACAGAACACATTCACATCATTTTCTTCTAGTCTTTGGATACCGAATGAAAGGAGAGTGAAATTAAATTCACTTTAAATGTTTTCCTTCCAGACTGTAAAGCTGCTGGCATCATTTATCCCAGCCCTGGCACTTATATAATCTGGGTGCCACAGGAGCCCTTGGAAGTCATTAAATAAAAAGAAGACATCAAATAATAGAAAAAGGCAATTAAAATGCTGGACCCAATAAGATAATCAGAAGGCTTGATTGAAATGCAAGTCGAAGACCCAGAATATTAGACATTCAGGAGTGAGGGTATTCAACTGGGAAGGATGAAGGGAATTAAAGGAATGCCTTTAGGAGTGGAAAGGGGACCATGGCTCCTTGGTGGATGTCTTCCTTTGTACAGAGGAGGAGCGGACATAGTCAACCCATGGACTCTGGTAGTTCTAAGGCTCCCTGAACCTTGGAAGGGAATTGGGTTTGGGGCAGAGTGAATGCAGAGGGTATAGATCTCAAATGCATAGATCTAGAAAGATGGAATGGTTAGGCAAGGAGTAGCATCTTAGTCTGGGAGCTAAGACTTACAAGTTTTCTTTCTTTTGTTTCTGTTCTGTCTGATCCTGCGAGTGGGCCCTGGCGTCTTGTGACTAAGGATCTTTACTAGAGGGTGCACTAGCTCAGACAAATGTGGGCTGCAGGTTCCATGATCTTGGGTTCAGATCTTTTCAGTCCAGAAAGGGTCTGAGGTTACCCTGGGAAGCTCAGGACCCCCAAACATGTTTTCCAGAAGTGGCCCCAGCCCTGAGAGAGTGCCTACCTGTTTTAGGATCTCATGGAATCTCTGGAATCCCCTTGTCACTCTGGTATCTGCCCTTGGTTGTGCCTGGGACAGTGGCTTAAAACTGGGCACAGGGGTGGAAGGTCCGGCATGTGATAGCACCAAGCTTGTTCTTTCCCACTTTCTCCAGGGCAGGTGCAGAAGCAGGAAAGACCAAAAAGTGTCAATAGGACAGGGCTTAAAAGCCAAGGCTGGGTCTTCCATAAAGAATATAAACCCTTATAAAATGGGCGTGAGAGGTCCCCCTGTATAGAATTTCAGGGTACCACCACCTGCTTGAGGTCATGGCCCAAGGAATATGTCTGTCTGCCAGTGGGCCAGGGTAGGTCTCCATTCGAATCTCATACCTGCTGGAAAAACCTTTGGAGAGGCTATGAGAGAGAGGGTCTGATGACTTCCTGACCCTGAATCACATTGCTGAGCCCTCAGGTTAATTTTACTTTGGAAGCCGTCACATTCATGACTATTTTTTACTTCCCGGGATCCTTCACTCACTTCCACATCTGACAAAGTCAAGGGCACTTGTAATAAGGTGAATTATGACTTGCAGAGACCCACGTCCTAATCTTTGGAATCTGTGATTGACCTTGTATGGCAAAAGAGACTTTGCAGATGTGATTATGTTAAGGATCCTGAGATGTGAATGTTATCCTGAATGGCCTGGGTGGGCCTTAAATATAACCACAAGTGTCCTTATAAGAGGGAGACAGAGGGAGGTTTGAGATAGAAGAAGGTAAGGTGCTAAGCAGGACTAAGCCACTGGCTTTGAAGAGGGAAAAAGGAGACAGCAGGGAGGAAAGCAGCTTTAGAAGCTGGAAAAGACCAGGAAACAGATTCTCCCTTAGAGCTTCTGGAGGGAGCACCACCTTTCTGAGACTTTGACCTTGACCCAGTGAAACTGATTTTGGACCTCTCACCTCCAAAACTGTAAGAGAATAAATGCGCACTCTCTTAAAACTGCAAGTTTGTGGTAATTTGGTACAGCAGGCTCAGGAAACTAATACAGAGCACTCCTGCCATACTTGACTTTTTTTTTAGGCCAACAGATTAACAGAAAAAAAATCTTTTCAGCCCTGAGATTTAGGCATGTGGACTTAATTCTCTTGGTTTTTGTTTCTTTCTCAACATATACCAAGCACACAGTTTCCCTTTGCTCAAATACAGGTCACATATCCTTAACATCTATATCAGTTTGATGTGGGTTGAACTTCATTGTAGTAATATTCTGATGCATTTTATTAGTCTTGATGATGATGTTAAAGTGAAAGGCCTGGAGGATGGGCTGCTTTTTTCATTCTTTCCTGATGGGTATAAGGGAAAAGCAGGGGGAAAAAAAAAGGTGTTCCCATTGCAGCTCAGTGGAAATGAATCCAACTAGTATCCATGAGGATGCAGGTTTGATCCCTGGCCTTGCTCAGTGGGTTAAGGATCCAGCATTGCCATGAACTGTGGTGTATGTCAAAGACATGGCTCAGATCCCGCATCAGTGTGGTTGTGGAGTAGGTCAGTGGCTGTAGCTCCAATTTGACCCCTAGCCTGGGAACATCCATATGCCTCAGGTGTGGACCTAAAAAGGCAAAAATAAATAAATAAATAAATAAATAAATAAATAAATAAATAAATAAAGAGAAGGGAGGAAGAAAGGAAGAAAGAAAGTGAAAAAAAAAAAACAGGAAAAGCAGCAACTTGCAGGGACATTAGGTTCTATAGTGAGGATTATTCTTGGGTGCTATAGATATTCTAAGTTGAACACAAGGTCTCTTAAATCTTTAGGGTTCACTGGAGAAGGATTTCATGTGAGGAGAGATGGCCACATGAGACATGAATCTGCCCTTCATCCTGCCCATTACTCTCATTCTCCAAGCTCGTGTGGGCTCTTAGCCTCCTTGGCTGCCTGTGTGTTTTGCTGGGAGGACCTCAGTTCTTGAGGTCAGGAAGGCTCCAGTTCTGAACACTAGGGGCCAGATTCCAGCTTAGACTTTAAAAAGATTCCAAAGATTCTTAAGGACTTCCAAAGATTCTTATTTCATCAGGCACATCTTGTCATCAAGGGAAGAAGGTGGATACTGAAAGGAAGAACACGGTCTGGGCAGGAAGCGGGCCTTCAACCTGAGCTTCCCCGTGACTCTATGAGAAACAGTTGTGGAAGAACTAGACTAACATTCTGGAGCAGCTTCAGACTGTTGCTGGAAGCAGAGACCTTGGCCTCCCTTAGATGTTTCTGAGTCAGGGGAGCACAAGGATCCTTGTTCTGGCCTCTAGGGATCCTGGGAGGTTTGGGCTCACAGCTTTTTAATTCAAGTAGGCAGACTGCCAAAGTTGAAACAAGCGAAGAAGCCTGACTGGAGCTTGGTGTCTCGGCATGTGAAGGGCAGCCTAGAGCTGGGAGTTTTCCAGAGCTTGTCCCTCTAATGAAGCAACCCCTGAGTGTGTGGTTTCTGAGTTCTATGAGGTTGGCTTTCTTGAGAGACAGAAGTCATGGTTGAAAATCCTGATTTAGAGTAGCTCTGGAATAACCAGGAAGATTGTTTTATATGTGAGTCAGTTATTATCTTGACTGTTCTTACCTAATTAAACAAGCTTTAGCCTTCATTTTCACACAATTTTCAGCTCTAAGCCAAACTATCTCTTTCTCCCTTCCTTTTCTCCCTCTCCATCTCTCTTGTTCCTTCTCTTTTTCTTAGTTCTTGCGACATTGGAAGCCTAGAGAGGATAAAACAGGAGAATCCATTGGATGAAGGGCCTTGTCTTCCATCCTTTATGTACAGATCTTGAAACTGAGGTCAAATCTTAGTGACAGAGTCAACTACTCAGATTTTGGTATAAGATAATCCTTCTTTTGCACTATGTAGTGACCCAGTGCAGACATTATCACTGAAGTGACTTGTGTTTTATTGTCAAAATGACCCCTTTATGCTCCAAGAACTTGCTGGTATTGAAAACACAGGTTGCTTAACTTTTCTCTCATTCAGCTCATGGGATAACCACCCATTCTTGGGTCATACTTATTCTAGCATTGTATGGGTGGCAGAATGGGATATCTTTTCATTGACTCTGGGGTAATCATTTAGGGATTAATATTTCCTGGATATGAGGGGTTCTTCAACTTAACTTGCTTGGGACTATTTCAGAATTCTGAGAGGTTTCTTTGATATCCTTTGTTTGTTTTTCTAGTTGAGAATCCATATGACTTAGTTAAAAGAGCACTGGACTTTAAACGATGACAACAGCACCCATTCTCAGGTTTAACCCTTCCAACCCAATGAAATAAGTGTTAGTGTTGTCCTTATTTTACAGTGAAGCTTAAGGAGGTGGTGGCAGAACAGAGCCTAGATTCTAGCCATGGTTCTCCCCATGGGATACAAGTTATAACCCCTGGCATCTCCTCCTATTAGGCTTGGGTGTGTCTAGGAGTGAGACCTAGTACAGGCAAACTATTGGAAGGTCTTGTTGGATAGGATTTGTAGATCAATCCAATCAGCATAATTATTAGGTAAATAGAGGAAAATAGAGTTTTCTAGGTAGAGAACAGGTTGCAAGCCAGTTGGATACATTGGCCATGGTGTGGAAATTGGTGTCAACTCTTCAAGGGTCATGGATAGAGAAGTGAGTGCTTAGATTTGGGGCCAGACAAAGGTCAATAGACAAAGAGGCCACTTCCAAAGCCCATTCTGGCATCCAGTAGTTGAATTCAAGGTGACCTGGTAGGAGGGAATTCTAATATAATTATCAGATTGTGTGAGAGTTGGAAGCCTGACCCAGTGATGGAATAAATCCAGAAATGTTTTGGAAGAAAAAAAATGACAGGATTTGATGACCAATTAGACATATGACCTTAGGGAGGGTAATGTAATGAGTCAAGAGTGACTCTGAGACTCCTCACTGGAAAAAGTGTATGCACACGGATTTCTTTTATATCTCAAAGCCATACTAAGACAATGAGTCCACAGGAAACTAGTAGGGCAAAGCTCAAGGATTTGGGGAGAATGTCAGAAAATATTGCTCTCAGGAATGGAATTTAACAGAAATATATGACATTCATCAAGTACAGAATGTTTCCAGGAAATAACTCACTTGGAGATAACTTCTGAATGTTAGTGAAACTTCAGGATTTTTTCCCCTAAATTCCTCTAGGATATTTCAAAGATATCAATTTCAAATGTAATTAATATAAGGTGTATGGTGGTTCTGAGGCTCCTAATTGGTCCTATCAGGAAAATGCGTTTAGGTGTGGTCCTGACTAATACAAGATGAAAGGTGTTTCTGTGAGTGATTTGGGAAAATAATAAAGGGAAAACCAGAGAATGAAAATTGCCTAATGATTATAGCACTTTGTAGCCAGAGAATCTGTACTTCAGACTGGGCAGCAGAAGCTGCCAAAAACAGGCCAGTGATCATTCATTATATTTTACCAAATTAAGAAATATACCTGAAAAATTAGTTTCATTTCTTCTGCTCTGATTTTTCAACTACTAAACAGATTTCTGATGATTGATTCCATTCTCAGATACCCTGATACTAGAAATGGGGTGCCCTGGATGAAATGTCAATAACTAAGAAAATTAGTGTCAATTTGGGCTCTTGGACTCCTGTGAATTGGGGTAGCATGAGTCTGTTGCTACAACTAGGTGAACTCATCCTGTTAAGGCATAAGTTTATTTCATTATTCTAGTGTATTAGCTTCCTATTGCTGCTGTACAAACGTACAAAAATACAATGTCTTGGCAAAAAGTAGCACAAATTTATTATCTTACAGTTCTGGAGGTCTGAAGCCCAAAATCATTCTCATGGTGTCAACAAGGCCGTATTCCTTCTAGAAGATCTAGAGGCAAATCCATTTCCTTGACTTTTTTCAGGTTTTGTTTTGTTTTGTTTTGTTTTGTCTTTTGAGGACCACACCTACAACGTAAGGAAGTTACCAGGCTAGGGGTCTAATCGGAGCTGTAGCTGCCAGCCTATGCCAGAGCCATGGCAACACCAGATCTGGTCCACATCTGTAACCTACACCACAGCTCATGGCAACACTGGATCCTTAACCCACTGGGCATGGCCAGGGATCACACCCTTGTCCTCCTGGATACTAGTCAGGCTTCTTACCACTGAGCCACAATGGGAAATCTGACTTTTTTTCAGTTTTTTAGAGACTTTTCTCATTCCTTGATTCGTGGCTCCCCATTACTCCAATTTCCAGGTTTCCTTCTGATCTTCTGCCTCCCTCTTATAACGACCTTTATTTTTTGGAGGCCCATATGGATAATTCAGGATAATCTCCTCATTGCAAGGTCCTTAAAGCAATCACATCTGCAAAGCCCCCTTTGCCATGCAAGGTAACCTATTCATAGGTTCAGGAATTAGGATGTAAACTCCTTGGTGGGGGGGTGCAGCTATTATTTTGCCTGACACAAGCACTATTTTACATTTTGCCCAAAAGACTAAAGGTCAGTCCCCAGTGACACAACATTCTTAACTAAGTTGTAGATGTTCTTTCCCAGGTCCTGCTCTCTGAGATGGGGCTTGGCCTTGACCGAGCAAGTCGATGACAAACCTGAGGATGGGTCATTGGAAAATATTGTTATTACTTGGCAGGGATGTTAAAAGGAGGTTCAGATGATGGCAGGACTCAATGTCCTTTGCAATTCTCTTAATTTTGAACATCTCTTGGTTTATTAAAAGGATTGGATGGGGAAGTTCTATTTTGTTCGGGAACCACTGTCCCTTAGTAGTCATTACTCAATGTATATTTTTAATGGTGAATCAAATAAAGCTCCAAAATTTGCCATCAAGAAGGAAGAGTCCTAGAGAACAAAATGGACTTCACGCCCACAGCTTCCATTAAAGTTAATGAGAAGTTAATCATGTCAATAGAAGTGATATAGTAGAATCTTGAGAAACTTGGGCAATGGAAAGCCTCCAAATGGTATTGGCTGAACACTAATTCAGATAACTCGACTTTACATGGAGTGGGAGAATAAAGGAAGTGAGAGATTGTATTAATGCTTTGCAAAACACTTCAACTCAAGCTGCAGTAACATTACCTCTTAGCTTGAAGTGTTTGTCCCAATGAACCACTTCATTAAAAAGGAGTGGTTTGAGCTACTTAATAGCTTCACTATCAAGTCAGGAAGGCCCTGAAAAGGTGGGCTTGCCATTAAATTGTTCCCATCCTGTCTGCAGAAATGCCTGGCCTCTGACCTCAATCTCCTCCCTCGGCTGGGTTTTTATGCTTTTAACCCTTTGCTAATATTTTCATTTTAGGTTTCTTTCCTGTCGTTTTGTCATTTGAATCCTGTCTGCTTATGTATTAATGAAAGAAGAGAAGGGTTGGGAAAGGTGTGTGAATGGGGGGGTTGCATGCAGAGAGGGAGGCACCTCCACTCTTGGCAAAGTCTTAGGGTCCTAGAATGCCAAAGATGGAACGGGTTTTGATTTTCTGACCTCAATCTCTTATTTTACATTGGAAGCAAACACATCCAGAGAAGGATATGGAGTTGCCCCACTCTCATGAAAGGAAGAGAGAGGCATAGATCTCATTCCCTATAGCTGTCAGGTTGGTGTGTTCTTTCTACTGATGGTCATATTCCATCTTCCGGTGGTGGCCCATGGCCTCCATACTCCCTTGGTCTTGTGAAGTGTTTCCTGGGCCTGGCATCACTCATCATTGTGAACTTAAGAGGACCCATTCAGGAATTCCCCTAGTGGCTCAGTGGTTAATGAACCCAACTAGTATCCATGAGGACAGAGGTTTGATCTCTGGCCTCACTCAGTGGGTTAAAGATCCTGCATTGCCATGACCTGTGGTATAGGTTGCAGACAGCATTGGATCCTGCATTGCTGTGGCTGTGGTGTAGGCTGGCAACTACAACTCAGATTTGACCCCTGGCCTGGGAAACTCCATATGCACGGATGCAGCCCCAAAAAGACAAAAAGATGAAAAAAAAAAAAAGAAGACTCATTCAAACTCTGTCACTCACCCACTCTCATCCCCCAAAATTGACTTCTGCCTCCCTGCCTGGTTTTAGAAGTCAATTGACTAGCACTTCACATTCCTTTTCTTAGTGGAAACCCTCCACACTTTCTTTCTTCTAGGCACTGGTTTGCACCCTTCCCTCCACATAGAATGAATGTCCTCCCCATTTGGAAAGCATCCCTCATTTTCCATGCTGGAAAGAGTTCTCTTTCCCTCTGACTCTTTATAGCTTTTCTTACATTTCTTTCTAAGGCTCTTACTGTTTTCTAAATTGTATTAGTTATTTGTGTGAATGTCTTAATGCACACAGTTGATGAATTTCCTGAGGACAAGACCCAAGTCTGAGTCACCCCTGAATTCCCCATAGCGAAGCCTGGCATACAGAGAAAATAATGATTATAGTAAACAGCAATTACTAGCAAAGCACTTATGTCAGAAACTGTTTAAATCATTTTACACTTATTCAGTCATTTAGCCTCACAACAACTATAGGAGGTCATATTTTTAATCTCTATTCCTCAGATGAGGAAACTGAGGCATAGTAGTTTTAGGTATATTGTTCAAGGTTTTACCAGTAGTAAGTAATCTACTTATTAATTAATACCAGAGTCGGAACAAGGGAATCTGGCTATAGAAGCCAACACTTAATCACTATACAGCATAGCCTCCATATGTTTTTTAAAAATATCTATACACCTCTATCTAGGTGTATGTGTATCTATCTATGTGTCTATGTGTATTTATGTCTATGCATTTTTTTTAATATTGCTGGAGTATTTTTATATATATATTTTTTTTAGGGCTGCACCCAGGGCGTATGGAGGTTCCCAGGCTAAGGGTCAAATCAGAGCTGTAGCCACTAGCCTATGCTGCAGCCACAGCAATGCCAGATCTGAGCCACGTCTGAGACCTATACCACAGCTCACAGCAATACCAGATCCTTAATCCCCAGAGCGAAGTCAGGGATTGAACCTGTGTCCTCATGGATACTAGTCAGATTTATTTCCACTGAGCTATGACGGGAACTCCAATGTCTATGTGGAAACATCTGTATACCTCTGTGTATGTCTATGTCTGTCTACCTCCACCTGTCAATCTTCCTATCTAGTTATCTAAATATAGCAGTACCTACACAGACACGCATAACCATAAAGGTGTTAACAAATGGCTTTCACTTGGATGACCACTCATTTTAATCAATTAATTAATTACTTATTTATTATTTTTTTCTTTTTACAGCTCCCCCTGCAGCATATGGAAGTTGCCAGGCTAGCAGTTAAATTGGAGCTGCAGCTGGGGCCTATGCCACAGACACATCAATGCCAGATCTGAGTCACATCTGTGACCTACACCACAGCTGTGGAAACACTAGATCTTTAACCCGCTGAGCCAGGCCAGGGATCAAACCTACATCCTTACAGAGACAACATCGTGTCCTTACTTAGCTGAGCCACAATGAAAACTCCTCATTTTAATTATAATTTCTCTATTTTTATTGTGAACCAAAGCAGTGAGAATTGTGGGTTGTTGAGCATCAGGTAGGTCAATAGGAAATAGTCTAGGGGCAAAAGCAGTGTTTCTCTCCAGATCCTCTCAGCTATGATATGTTCTGTATTTTCTGGGGAGTGAAAGTGAGAAGAGCATTTTGTTTTTAATTATCTTGAAATGTTCTTGGTTTTTCTGTTTACCTTGGGAGAATCGAGAACAAACATTAAAATGTTCAAGTATATGGAGGCTATAACCAGGCTGTGTTTTCACATGAATAAATATTAACATTATCTGGTTTTCCTGTTGCCCCATCAAGACAGGTTCCAGGAGCTTTAATAATTAATCAAATTAGGACTTAAAAATCATTCCCCTTTTAGGAAGTTTGTTTCTGTTAGCTATCAATTAACACTGATGACTTCAGCTCCCTTCTCAGCGTGTTTCAAAAAATGGGAAATGGAAAAACGCCACAGTGTGTTAATGGAGCCATAATACACATTGCCTAATGAAGCATGAAGGCCTTGTTTACTCTGAATGCTGTAATTATTTAAGAGCTTTTAAAGCCCAATGTCAAACCTTGACTCTCGCCTACCTCTTTCTCACTAGTGGAGTGATGCACTTAATGTTTTATCTCAAGTTGGTGGAGGTGAACTGAAAATAAATAGCTAATTATGCGTTTCCATTTGCCAAATTCTTTCATTACCATGAAAAGCTTTTGCCAGTCTGGGCAGTCTGGGCCCTGTCACGGAGAGACACTTCCCAGCAACAGTCAGAGCTGCCATTTAGAGAGGGCCTACTACGTGCAGGGCCTCGCATGGGATGTCCTGCCTCATTTACCCTGCAAATCCTCACCACCGCCCCATGAATTGTGGATGAGGTGTGTGCGACCCAACTGTGTCTGAGGACACACAGCAATCAGCGACGAGACCTATTGCCTTTTGAGCCAGTGGAGCAGAGTGTCTATATACATGGCTCTGAGTCAAACTCTCTAGGTTCAAATCCTGGCTCCACTATTTTCTGACTGTGTGACCTTGGGCAAGTTACTGAACCTCTCTGTGATTTGTCCTTTTCATGTATAAAATGAGGGTGGTGACAAAAATGGACCTCACCTTTTCAGGCCTGTTGCTTGGACTAAATAACATGCATTCAGAACAGTGCTTGTCCTGCAGTAAGGGCTCAGCACATGGTAGATACTGCTATTACTTTTTGCATTGCGTTATTTAGCCTCTGAAAAATGTCAATACTTACTGTGTGCCTGGAAGAGGGTGGGGCTAAATCCTGGTGGAGAGGAAAGATTAGGGGGCCAGGAAGGGGAATTTTGTCATCTGCCTTGTTTCCTCACTTCCCTTGCAGGCTGGTGCCTGTGAGCACATCTGTTCTCCCTCTGGGCTTTAGAGCTGTCATCTATACAATGGGGTGGGCTGGTCCTTGCTCTGGCGGGGAAGATTACAAGCCATGTTGAAATTTGCTTGTACCTGGTACCCTGGTATAAGGGAGAGTGAGTGCAGGATGCTCTCCTATGTACTCTGTGCTTTAGGAGGCTATTAGCTGTGGCTGGCCAGCATTCCTTCACCCCACCATTATTTAATGACTTTTCGAATTGCAGGGTTTTGGAGGTTTTTTATTTATTTTTTTCTTTTCTTTTTGCCACGCCCAGGGAATGCGGGCCTGGGGTGGAACCCAAGCCACAGCAGTGAAAACTGCCAAATCTTTAACCCCTAGACCACCAAGGAACTCTTCTCCTGTGTACTCTAGGGCAATTTATCTTTGTCCTCGAGAGGCTTGCCATCTAGAGGAAGATCCAGACAGACATGGAATACTTCACAAATGGGTGCAAGGAGCCAAGGAAGAAGGAGGGGCTGTATCATTTGAGGTCAGTGGGAGCAGTTTCCTGAAGGCAGTCTTATTAGGGTTAGGCTCAAAGGATGAGAGATCCAGACAGGGAGACTAAGGAGAGGGCATACCAGGGGAAGGTGATCGCATCAGTAAAGGCATAGAGTAAGTGACAAACGGGATGTGCACATTTGAAAAACGGTGTGTTCTTCATGGTGTGGCTCAAACCTACGGACGATCTAAAAAAAATAGATGTGGCTTTGATTTGAATACCAGCTTGACCTTGATAGCCATGATTTTATAGACAAGCCACTTGCCTTTCTCAAAATCATTTTCCACATCTGTAAATTAGGAATCAGGCCATACTCAACTCACATTTATAAAGATTGACACATATTGATGCATGTAAACACTAAGAATAGTGCCTGGCTCATAGTAGGTGATCAACAGGTACTACCTTGTATGTTTATCACCAGGAGACAAGGAAGAAAGGTAGATTGGGACCAATTTTGTAGGACTTGGTCTATTCAAGTTAGAAGCATGGCCTTTACCCTGTAAATGATAGGGAGCCATAGAAAAATCATAAGCAGGCCAATAAGATTATCGCTACTCCGAGGCAGGAAAGCCATCTTCCAAATATGCCTAGAAGATGAGCAGGTGGTGGGTGCGGCGAGGCGGCTTGTGGGTGGGGCAAGGTGGCTCCTCGGTGGGATGAGGCTTGCTCATAGGTGACATTATCTGCACAGCAGCATCTCTGGTTATGTGGCATTTTTCCATCGTAAGTGGGCAAGAAAGGCGTCATTTTCATTTCACATATGAGAAAATGAAGCCCTAGGGAATCCAAATTATTTGCCTAAATTTGTACAGTCTATTAATGGCAGAAGTGAGATTAGAATCCACGTATTTGAATTTCTGGTCCAGTGCTCTGTGCTACAGATGAATCTGTGTTATGCGATAATCTGGGGGATCAAGGAAGGACCCCATATCACAGAGAGAGTCTCTGGCACCTCTTGCTAATGCCTGAAAGGAGCTCACAGGCTTTTGATCCCTGTTAAAATGTAAATGCCAGTGTGTGTGTGCACAGGCATGCATGCATGCGTTCAGGGCTTGGGGAAGCCCAACATCAGGGTGAGATCAGACAACAGAGTACATGCAAGAGGAGAGAGTGTGAGAGCTCTGGAACTCAGCAGGGTGTGAAGTGACCGGTGGGCAGGCAGACTTGGAGAGAAAGCCAACCATGTGAAAATTGCTTGGGGTCCCTTGCACTTTGCAGTCCTCTCACCTTCACGTTGTCATTGGGATCTCCAAGTGAGCATTCCTTCTGTCCTCTTCCAGATATGGACACTGGAAGACCACATCCTAGTGGGTTTAAAGTCTGGTATAGCCTGTGCCCACACCCCAAGGGAAGGGCTAAGGTCTGAGAGTGTGTGACACTGAACACTGCATGCACCCTGGAGACTGACATGGAGGTGCCTTTCTGCTGCCCTGTCTGTTGTCTTCCAGCCCAGGTGGTGCTGGGTAGGGGGTCGGGGGTGCTTTGAAGGTCCTGACACTTACAGGCTCACACAGTGTCAAGCACCTGGCCAGGGGTATGGGCAGTGGGTACTGATGGATACATTAACTTTTGGCTCCTGGAAACATGTTGGAACAATGAAATTCCACCAGGTGATGTTTCTGTCTCGTAAACACATGCTCAAGAATATATCCCCCAGATGAGGTTTATACAACACCTCCTGACAGGCCCTCCGGAGCTCTTCAGATGGCGAGCACAAATGCATAGGGCTATGTTCAGCTGAGGAGGAGAGGAATGTGATGACTTTTGGGAAAATATCTTATTGTGCCTCGAATTGCATAACTCTTGTCATTTTCCTCAGCTGAAACTAAGAGCTGACTGAGAGAATTTTGTGTGTCAGAATCTGGAATGAATTCTGGGATTCATCTTGAAGATCTGAAGTTTGCTGCCTGTCCTTCCTGCACTGTCTGGGGCCTGGGTCATGTCTTATCCCCTCAAGCGAAACCTATGATTCTGCATTCTTTCCAAAGTTGGGGTGCCAATGTCAAGCCACTTCACCGTCTGGCTTCAGACCTTTTCTTACTGTATCTTGCATGGATATCCTCAGTGTCCCCTAAGCTGCACCTACTTTCCCAGCCCATCAGCCTCTGCCAATCTCTTGTGCCTTTCTTTCCTGCTTCTCTGCCTGGAAAGCCTTTTGGCAATATTTGCGACTGAAAAATCTTCCTTACCGAACGCCACATCATCCTTGAACCTTCTCAGACCACTTCTCTACTTTAAAGGTTGCTCTGAAGTGCTCTCAAAGCCAGTTGCTTCCTCTCAGGTTATTGGCTTTTGTTCATTTATTTAATCAGCCATGCTATCTTGCTGAAAGCTATGACATTTATAGCCCTATGTTGGACCTTTTGCAGGAGTATAGTGATGAGTATTTAAGAGAGAGGCAGGCAAAAATGTCAAGAGAGAAGACTGTAGGGATATAATAGCTAATTGCACACAAGTCATACTTCCCCTCTGCAGATCCTATATTTGTGTGATGGAGAGTAGTATAAAGGAAAAGTGCTGCATCACATCCCAGGAGAAGGGGGCCCTTTTGTGGGATAGTTGAGATGGAGTGTGAAGGGGTGGTTTCCTTGCTTCAGGATTGACGGGGGCACTAACTCTGTGGGTGATTTGTGCTACTATGGGCTTGGATCTGGCTGATTTTTTCCCCTGCCTCATCCTGCTTTTCTCACTCTCTTTACCCAGAGAGCACTTCCCGCAATAAATCACTGAAGCAAGAACCTCAGCCTAAGGCTCAGCTTCTAGGGAAGCTGACCTCGGCAAGACACTTGCTAACCTGCTTGAGGAGATGTTCATCTCAAAGCAGTGTGGAGGGCAAATTGAAGAGAGTTCAAAAGCCTCATTTTGGGAGTTTCCGTCATGGCTCAGCAGAAACGAACCTGACTAGTATCCCTGAGGATGCGGGTTTTACCCCTGGCCTCATTCAGTGGGTTAAGGATCCGACATTGCCATGAGCTATGACGTAGGTCTCAGACATGGCTCGGAGCTGGCTGTGGCATAGGTCAGCATCTACAGTTCCAATTCGACCCCTAGCCTGGGAACCTCCATGCCCTGGGGTGCAGCCCAAAAAAGACAAAAAAAAATTAAAAAATAAAAAGGCTCATTTTGTTCAGACTCCAGTAGGTATTTATAGCAATGACTTACCTATCAGCGTTTGCTCTCTTAAACTGCCAATTTTTGTCTCTGCAACTAGTCTTAACATCTGTTTTCCCATAGGCCTGCAAAGAGCTAAGAAACAGAAATTCCCTGGCTATCTCTGGGCAATACTTCTAAGATTTTGAACATTTCTCTGAGAAACAAACCAACATAAGTAAGCATCTTGTACTCGTTGAAAATCTGAATCTAATTTTGTACACACATGCACACCCACAAACACCCAACCTTCGTCAGCCTAACATTCTAGCACAGTGCTGATAAATATTTGTGTTTAATGGCACTTAAGGGAAGCATTTTGATTTCTAAACATTGGCTGGTGAGTAATGATTTTGCCAAGAGCACAGCAAGAATTTTGCAATCTTGACTATTCGTAGGCTTTTGATGACATACAATTACTCCAAACTGCAGAGAAGTGGAGAGAAATTTCTTGAAAGAGCTTGTCACCAGAGAATCATATCATCAGGAATTAGGGTGGGGGCACCAAGTGAGTTCTGAGGAAGTACGATTTTGCATTGTAACAACTATTCTTCTTACTTTTATAAACAGTTGGTTCTTCTGAAGGGCTCATTTTCTGGGGCAGAAGGAGCCAGGGTGGGCTCTGCCCCTGATCATCTCTGCCAGGTTTTAGAAGAGCAACTGCTTTGTAGTCAGGGAGACCTAGAGATGAATTCCTGGTTGTTGTTTGAACTTGACCACCTCTCCAGTCTGCTCAAGGGTGCAGGTGTGTGAACTGGGAGGAGTGTAGGAGTTATTGAGTTCGGTCCACCAGGCTCTGTTTGTTGTGTCACTTTGGGTGAAAAAGTTTCCATCTCAGGGTCAGAATTTTCATAGATCTCAAAGGAGAATTATAACCTGTCCATGACAGGGTTGCCATGAGGAGGACTGAGATGGCCTGTATAAACTAGCATAGTGCCCTTCACAGAACATTTAACCAAAATGAGCTCTTCTCCAAACATCTGGTTCTGAATCAAGCTCTGCAACTCTGAGTCTCGTGGAGTCCCAGAGGTTCTAGGAAAGCCTGCAACATAGTTGAGGGGCCCTGGCCCTGGAGATCGTGAGGCTGTGGTCCCCTCTCTCTGCCGCTCGCTCATGCACTGTGGATATTGGACAGACATGGTGCCTTTGGTGAAACTTCTTTCATACCTTCTTTCCACCTCCGTGTGTTCAGCCTTCAACACCTCTGCTTCTAACCCTTATTTGTCCTTTAGCACCAGTTGCTTTGTTTCAGTTATATGTTCAGATGAACATGTCAACTCCCTAACAGGGTATAAATTTCTTGAAGTTAGGGACAAACTATATTCATCTTTGTAGCCACATCCCAACTTCCACTTCACAAGATGGGCCCAGCATACATGGAATGCCAACTAAATATTGATGCATTGATGGGTTTGGGCCAGTTTATGTGAATTAGATTTTTTTTTAACAGCCACACCTGCAGCATAAAGTTCCTAGGCTAAGGGTCAAATCAGAGCTGCAGCTGTTGACCTATGCCACAGCCACAGCAATGCCACATCTGAGCTGGATCTGTGACCTATGTTGCACCTTTGGCAATGCCGGATCTTTAACCCACCGAGAAAGGACAGGGATCAAACTCACATCCTCACAAAGACAACACCAGTTTCTTAACCCACTGAGCTCCAATGGAAACTCCATAGACTCTTGATTTGGAATATGAGGTACACATTGATGGTATTTATATTCATTAGGCAGTTATTCCTTGTGTACCTACTGTGTGCTAGGCCCCCAGAAAAGAGTGGTAAAGACAATAGACAAGGTCCTTGTTCTTACTGAGCTTGTATTTTAGTAAGGAAGAGACAATTAACAAATAAATAACCCTGGAAGAAAATAGATAATCAGTATTATGATGAAAATAATGCAAGGCAATTTGCTAGCATGGTTGGAGAGTGTTAGCTGAGTGGTCAGGGAAGGCCTCTGAGAGGAGAGGGAGTCTAAGCTGAGCAGTGGTTAACCAGAGTGAACTGTTCAAGAAGAGCCTTTCAGCCCACAGAACGCTAGGGCTAAATCCTGGGAAAATTGCTCATGCAATGGTCCTGCTTGTCAAGACAGAACATCAGAAAGAGTGCAAATGAGGGGGGAAAGCATAGTGGGGGCAGTGCTTGGGGACCTGGTTTCTAAGTACTTAAGTAGAGGAAATGACCCATTCTTAACTTAGTGGCTTAGTGCTTATGCTTCTCCATAGTCGGCAGGCAGCACAATTTTGACATCCCCTCATTCTACACTGAGAAGGAATGGCCCCAAGTTTCTTCTTATTCTTTCCTCCCTTTAAAAAAGGAATCTCTGGGCCATACTCACTGCTAAATTTCCTTCCCTCCCTCACCCTTTATAGTCTTTGGAATTTGTAAGAAGAAAAGCAAACAGCGGAAAGAGTGCAAAATTGGTAGCTATCGATTTATTATGCATTCATTTATTCCTTATATTTCAACAAAGGATTTGTTGTTACCTATGTTAAAAAGCACAGATATAATTTCAACAAGTCAAACAAAATGAAGACAAACCCTGTTGTGCTGGGGGTCTGCACTGGTGGGATAGTGAAGGGCTGTTCACTATGTCAAAGAAGGTCAGTGAGGGGCACAGCTGAGCTGCCAGACAGCTGGGGCACAAAGCACATGCTAAGAGGTCCTGTGGCCCACATTTACTTGAAGCCCATAGTCTCTTGTCTGGGTCTGGCTGTGAGGCTTGAGCAGCTCACCTCCCTCTTGGGCTTCATCTGAAAAATGAGTTATTAGGCAAGGCAAATTCTCTGGGCTCATCCAGTTCTGGTGTTACATTTGTAGCTCCAGGTGGGGCTGGTGCCACAGAAAAACCAGGGGTGGGTGGCCAGGTGAGAGAGGGCACCTCCAGGTGAGTGAGTCAGCCAGGCTGCAGATGATGGTCTCCCCAAAGGGGCCTTTTCACTGTTGAGACGGTGGAGGGTGGTGGTCAAGAGCCTGTGCTCAGCTGAGTGGACTCGCTGTGTTTGCATCCTTGGTGGAGTTACTGAGTATCTCTGCCTCAGTCTTCTCATCTGTAAAATGGGAATGAAGGTGATTCTTAAGGAACAGAGATGTTGACACACTTAACAGCACTACGGCATCTAAAGTGGGGATAATGGCAACCCCTTGTGACAGGGATGTTGACAAAATCAATAGCATCCATCAGCTGAGAACACTTAGAATGATTCTGGGCACAAACAAATAGTCAGGAAATAGGAGTGGCCGCTGTTGCTGCTGCTGCTATTGTTTAGCAACTGGAAACTCTCAGAGGAGGGGAGCTCACCACTTCTCTGCATTTTCACTTCTGGAAAGGGACTCTGATGATGACATCAGGACAATAATAGTAGGCTAGGTAACTCATCCTGGACACCCACTTCTGGGATGTGACACAGGAGTGAACAGGGTAAACAATAATAACTACTCCTGTGTATTGAGCATTTACTGTGTGCCATGCACTGCGACAATATCATAATTGGCCTTTTCATATAATTCTGTCAACAACCTGTGGGGCAGGAGAGGACCCTGAGGTTCAGAGCAATCGATCCCTGCTAGAATCTGACTCCAAAGTCCATGCTCTTGAGGCAAGTCAAACGAATGCTGGCGGAATTAAAAAGTCTTAACTTGGAGTTCCCATTATGGCTCAGAAGTTAACGAATCCGACTAGGAACCGTGAGGTTGCAGGTTCGATCCCTGGCCCCGCTCAGTGGGTTAAGGATCCGGCATTGCCATGAGCTATGGTGCAGGTTGCGGACACAGCTCAGATCCCGAGTTGTGTGGCTGTGGCGTAGGCTGGCAGCTACCACTTCCATTAGACTCCTAGCCTGGGAACCTCCATATGCCATGGGTGTGGCCCTAGAAAAGACCAAAAAAAAAAAAAAAAACAAGCAAACACACACAAAAAAAACTTAACTCGAAGCACCTCTCTGGAGGCAGCCAGGCTGGGAACTGCAAGCTTGCCTGCTCCCTAGTGTATGCGAGTACCAGCTGGGGATTTGGGAGCTGGTGAAGAGTGCATGGGAAAGATGATTTGGGGAGTTCCTGTTATGGCTCAGCCGGTTAAGAATCCAACTAGTAACCATGAGGGTGACGGTTCAATCCCTGGCCTTGCTCAGTGGGTTAAATGATCTGGTATTGCCTCAAGCTGTGGTGTAGGTCACAGATTTGACCTAGGTCTGCCGTTGCTGTGGCTGTGGGGTAGGCCAGCAGCTGCAGCTCTGATTTGACCCCTAGCCTTGGAACCATCATATGCTATGGGTGCACAGCCCTAAAAAGAAAAAAAAAAGGTTGGATGGTGGGTCAGTGTGGTAAAAATTGTCCATCTCTCTCTTCCTCCCCCACCCCCATGCACACACACTGTATTAGTGGCATAAAGCATTTCCTTTAGAATCATTAAGCCCAGATTCAAGGATTTGCTCTTTCATTTACCGGGGTGTTTTGTGCCTCTCAGTTCTGTCTTCTGTAAAATGGAGAGTCATGTGCTCCCCAACCTCCTCACAGATAGAGTGAGGGTAACTTCCTGCAGACAATGTATATGAGCTTTCTTTGTCAGCAGCACAAATGGTATTTTTTTTTAATTGTTTTATGACCAACGCCATCAAGGTTTTGGATTGCCTCCCTCCCACGAGACTTCCCTCCCTTCTCGGGAAAACATAATCGCCCTCTTACCAATGGTTCTGTCTCTTGGGATCCTAGTGTGGAGCAGTAGAAGGACAAATTGCCTTAATTTAGCTCCAAAAATATTTGAGCAGATCAATTACCAGAGTGTTGTCAAGTGTCGAGTGTGTGGACAATGAATTTTAGTGAAGGGTAAGGGCCCGCTTCTGTCAAGAGGAAACAGGCGAGGCGGCAGGGGTGGGAAAGCCGCCAGCCCAGGTGGTCTGCTCTGCAGCTACCTGGGCAAGAAGTTTTCCATTAAAGAGAGAAGAGCTGGTGGAAAATGCTCCATCCCCATACTTTTCTTTTTTAGAACAGAGCAATTACCATGTTGACCTTTTCTGACCAGCTGTTCAGGTTGTTGACTTGGCAATTATTTTATCTCTCTCTTTGTTTGCTCTCTCTTTAATGGAGTGATTAGGCCTGTAGGCAGTCTCATTGAATGCAGTGGGTCCCTGGGAACTCAGCCTACCTGGAGGATAGAGGAGGTGGCAGGCCAGGAGGGGCCTAATACAGGGGTGAGGGGACAGCGCTGAGCATGAAGGCTCTTGGCACTCCTTTCTGAATGGGGAGGTTCACTCATTACTGTGTCTGTTTCCACAATGTCTCTGGAGAGCACAGAGTGAGGCAGCGTGAGGAGAGTGGGGTCTGGCCCCTCAGCCTCTTGGCCCGGCCCGTTGACCTCTCTGAGTCTCCATCACCTCATCTGCAAAACAGAGATGATGATGATGACCTCTGCTCCTCAAGGCTGTTGGGAGGATCCATACACCCATGGATTCCTTTAGTCCTTTGACACGTGTTAACTGAGCAGCTACTCTGCTTTAGTCACTGTTCTAGGACTTGGAAATACAGCAGTGAAAGTAACAAAGATTCCCAGCCCCTAGGGAGCTTACATTCTTGTCCATAAAATGTAGAGTAAGTCTTTGGTGAGGAGTGCCTGGGAGGAAAAGTATATCATGGCAGTGCCTGGTGGAGTGGGGGCACCTATGGCCACGAGGGAAGGTGACATTTGAACAAAGGCCTGATGGACGGATGTATCAAGTAGATAGCTGAGGGAAGAGTGTTCCCAGTACAGGAAACAGCAGGTGCAAAGTGAGATCATGTGTGAAAATACTTAATACAGTAAGGGATTATCTAGGTAGGTGTTATTATAACTCTTTTTTTTTTTTTTGTCTTTTTTGCCATTTTCTTGGGCCGCTCTCAAGGCATATGGAGGTTCCCAGGCTAGGGGTCGAATCGGAGCTGTAGCCACCAGCCTATGCCAGAGCCACAGCAATGCAGGATCCGAGCCGCGTCTGCAACCTACACCACAGCTCACAGCAACGCCGGATCGTTAACCCACTGAGCAAGGCCAGTGATCGAACCCACAACCTCATGGTTCCTAGTCGGGTTCTTAACCACTGCGCCACGACAGGAACTCCTGTTATTATAACTCTTAAATCAAGCTAGTCTGAGAAGAGACATTGAACTCTTCCCCATGTGGGTTCCTGTTTCTCAGTGCTACACAGACTTCTCTGTAGGTTCGCAGTAAGTCTTAGCGCCTCAGCAGTTCATGGAACTCCTTGGACAAAGCACTCAGTGTCTCCCTATGCTTTTTATTTGTGTGTCATTGCTCCTGTTATTGACCATTTCTGAGGCTATGTCTGAAAGAGCCACAAGCAACTAACAAGTCAATAAATTTGTTTTTAAAAAGTCAGATCAATTTTGCATTTTGCAAAGAAAAAAAAAGAAAAAACTTATTTTTTTTTTTTGGAAACTTTTCATTTGGTTGTGTTGGAATGGCAAAGTCTGCCTCCCTGCTATAAAATGTGTGTTTCTACTGACATTTAGAAATGGCTCTGAGAGCCTCAGACAAAAGGTTCTCTAGATGCACAAGAAATTTCAATTATTCTGCTTGGGAAAATCACTTTTTAGAGATGCTTTTAGGTGTTGGGAGGCCTCAGCTGAGGCAGGTGGGAGAGTTAACGAGCAGAATTGATAATGACAGGTAGGAAAATTGGTTGTCAGTCAAGAAATGGCAGGAACGTCAGTGGGGAGATTGTAGCGGGGAGGGAGGACGGGGATAGAAATGAGAAATAGAGATGGGCTGTGGCAGGGAAAAATACTCCAGTACTGACAAGACAGTGCCTACCCGAGACTAGGGGACAAACTCAAAGACACATCATGATTTAGAACTTAAGAGACCGCAGGGATGTTTTGATTTTGTTATTTCTAGGTTAGTTCTTACTTCACAACCTCAAATGGATTTAGGGCTGGTAAAGAGTGTCAGCCAACATTGCTAAGCCTGGCATTCTCTGCTGAGCCCCAGGATGAGCTGATCATTCCCAGCTCCTTTTCTTCCAGCTTTCCTGTGGCTGGTAGCAAAGATAAAATTGTCTTTGTGCTGCTGAGCTTGAGAGAACCTCTGGCCCTGTAGTCACATTTTGCAAGGGATGACGCTCACTGCCATGAGAAGGAAAATGACTTCTCCCCAGACCCTCAGGGATTTGATGGAGAAGTCAGGACTAGGGCCCATGGTAGGGACTTTTTCTACTGTTCATGCGGCTCAAGAAGCCTACCCTGTGCTCAGTACTTGTAACTTGTTGAATGGCCAGTTCAACAATGTTTTACCCAAGAAACCTACAGAGAGATGTTTGCCCTCTGGCTAATATTCAAATGATAGCTCTGCCTATACCTAGGACAATTTTTATTCTGAAATCTTTGGAGAAGCAAGTCAATCAAAGTTGGTGGGATGGATGAAAGAGGCACAGGAGTTGGAATGTGGGTTCACATCCTAACTGATCACCTCCTGGGTGGACTTGAGGTAAAACATAGAATCATGGATGCTTGGGGCCAGGAAGGAGTTTAATGGATATTCGAGCCAATTCTTCTTTCTCTCGTAGACCCCCGCACCATACCTCTGAGAAGGCCTCTGGTCATGTGATGGGGCAGGGTGTTGGGAGATCATTCTAATGTCAACCCAAACTCATACATTCCCCTTGAATAAATTCCTTCAACATCACTTCTCTGGACCTCAGTTTTTTAACAGAAAATGGCAAATTGTAATACCAGCCTGTTCTAGCTCTCTGATAGGGTAGCAGTTAGGTTACATAATACCCTCCCATTAAACATTTTTTTAAGAAAAGCAGTAGTGAGGTAGTCAAAAGGACACTGGAAATCACTGCTATTTACCATGAGAATGAAAAGTCCCTTTGAGCTTCAATTTCCTGCTAGATGAAATAGAAATGGAAATACTTGACCTTTTTCCTTGTCTGGATTTTTGTTAGGATCCAACAAAGATAAGAAGCAACATGATGTGGCTGAAGCACATTACATTTGGGACCAGAAAACTTCAGGCTGCTACCACTTGATCATTGTACATTTATAGAGAATCCTTCAAGCTCTCTGAGCTTCAGTTTCCCAACTTGTAAGGCAGAGCTGGTAATACTTGTTTGTTTTTGTTTCTTGTGTTCTTATGTAAGGTTGTGAGAATCAGTTGAAGTGAGTGATCTGTATCCATGACTGGGGGTACATGTGAGGTTATTGCTAGCCTGTGTGTGTCAGAGAGCACATGCCTTCCCACCACACCTTCTAACTTGCCCTGCTCCTCTGGGGACTCAGTCCTTACTTTGGAGCTCCATGTGATCAAGACAGGGAGATTTTTGCTGGTGTCTGAAAGCCAAGATGAATATCTCAGGCAAGCCCTGGGGTTGCTTAGGGCGGAATACTTGTCTTTCCCAGAATAAAAGGCAGTGTTCCGTTCTGACCATATTCACAATGAATTAAAAAATGCAATATGGGAATTCACTTGTGATGCAGCAGGTGGAGGATCTGGCCTTGTCATTGCTATGACTCTGGTTGCTGCTGTGGTGCAGGTTCAGTGCCTGGCCTGGGAACTTCCAGATGCTGCAGGCTTCTCAAAAAAAGAAAAAAAGCAAACGATATAATCAAATTACTTTTCTTTTCCCTCTGGGTCTCAGACACCATCTTGCTTCACCACAATGAAGGCCTTTTGTTCAGCAGTAGGCTAAGATCCAGACTCTAGCCCCTTTGTATTACTATCTCCTCAAAAGCCTTTTGTGTACAATTTGGGCCAAATTTTCAGCTCTTTATGCTCATTTCTAAAATGGGGACATTCATAGTTTCCTTCATGCACTCATCATTGAATATATATTAACACTCACCCTTACAGCATTATTTTAACAAGATCTGCACAACATCTGTCAAGGGCACTTTAACAAAACGCAGAAACCAAGGCTCCACCCCTGACAGACCCACTGATTTAATAGGTCCAAAGTAAGGCTGGAGAATCTGCATTGTGAACCGACTCTCCCTGGTGACTTCGACACATGGCCAGGTTGAAAACTCCTGGCTTATTGAACTATACAAGACACTAGGAGGCAGAGATACATGAAGCCTACCCTTGCTTTCAGGGAACTCCCAGTTTAGTTGGAGATGGGAGTTCGGACAGACAAGTTCACTGGCTGTGATTTTGCAGTCTGAGGAAGGCTAACCTAGAGGCAAGCAAGTTATTGCTGTGCCTGTGTGTCAGAGAATACAGCCTTCTCACCTCGTCCTCAAGCATCCAAGCCTTACACCTTCTGGTGCCCGGAATATAGCCCAGGGGCACCTCAGTCCTCTGGAGGCAGTTGGGTGAGGCCCATTGGAAGGGGAGATGCTTGAGCTGAATCTTTCAGGATGTATATGAGATGAGTTAGCTACCAGGATGATGGGGTGGTGTCAGCAGTTTAGAGACTGGGAAAAATAGGGAGAAGAGCTAGCAATGTACTCAGGGAATTGCCAGAATGAGTGGGACTGGAAGGGAGTGGTGAGAAGTGAGGCTGAGGAGGAGGAGAGGGCTCAGTCCTTGGAGGGCTTTATCCCCTGGGCAGTGAGAAGGAGGCAGGGATTTATTATAAGCAAAATGACAGATTCGATTTGATCTTCAGAAGGTAACTCTGGCAGCTTGGTGGAGAATGGATTAGGACTCAGGGAAAGACAAAGGGAGACAGGAGGCAGAGGCGGTGATAAACTGCCAGCTGTCCCACACCAGTCTGTTGGGGATCATGTGAGATGATGGGAGATCTCCTGGTAAACAGTGTCTCACTTCAGGAAGAAGACAGGTGCCATTACTTTCTTTATATGCTCTGACTTTCAGAGCAGAGTCGTGGTGAAAGAAGAAAATAACTGAAGAGGTAGTTGATGGAAGAGTGGGGTGGGGGGGGGGCAGAGGTGGGAGAGAACTGAGAAGTACTTGGTGTCAAACAGTGTTTAAAATATCCTCTTTGCATCACACTAGCTCTTAATTGGCACCAACCACTGAGGGGCTGATTGATCCCAGCAAGGGTCCAGCAAAACAGATAATTTCTTACAAGCTTCTGAAATTCATGAACGCTGCGGGGGTCCCACACACCAACGCTTTGTTGTTGCGTAGGTCTAAGGCTTCCTTGAAGGGATAAGTACCCAGGGGTGGCAGGTTTTTTTTTTTTTTCCTTAACAAAATACAGAATGTATCCTCAGAGTTAATGCCTGTGGTCTTGCTGAGCAGATGAAAAGAGGGTAGAGCAAAGAGCTGGGCTACTCAGCTACTTGTTATAAATTAACTCTTAATGTAATGGGCTCATTAAAGAGATGTTGGGTCTGAAGGATGTGCACAGGAAACCTAATTTTGGATTAAGGGCTTGATTCATATAAGATCTGTCCACTGTCCACTTGAGGTTTGGGTCAGAGGAAGTTATTCTCTATACAGTAGCCTCTCATTTAAGACCAGAGCTCCATGGGATTTTCTGGGCTTCACACAGGGAGAAGGGATCCTACACTTATTGAGAACCTACTATTTGTTAGGCAGTTTGTCTTTGAAGTTTTCCCCCCAGAAACCCTATTGGGGTAAAAAAATATTATTCTTCCTTCTCAGATGTGAAAACTCAAACTAAAAAAGAAAAAAAAAATTATGCGATACGTGCAAGGTCTCACAGCTGGTAAGAGCTGTGGAGAGTCAGACAGACCCCAGGGCTACAGAGCTTCTGGTTTAAAGCATGCTTTCTGCACCTCACAGAATCACTTTCCCTGACATTGGCATGCTATATTCAATACATTTCATTTACTGGAAGTGTGTGGACATTGTCCGCAGCAGTATGCCCTTTATCCACAGGCAAAAACGTTTCAGTTCTGGGATATGCTGAGCTGCTTGTGAAAGCCAGTGTGTGTTTACCTCCTAGACATGGATTCTGTATCTGTGGCTTATGCTTCCCCGACTTTCTTCTCAGCCCCTTGGCACATCAGAAAGCTGTGGGATTAACGCACTGGACCGTGGCACTCACGTCAGATTATAGAGTTCACGAGGGGATGCTTCATGGGTTCTAATCCTACTGTGGATTTTTCCTTGTTATGTTACTCACATTTCCCCTTTCTTTCTGCTTTCCTGGTCAATTTACTTTAATGACAACAACAAAAACAAAAAATCCTCTTCTGATTCTTACTGTGTCAATCTCTGCCTCATTTCCCCCTTGGTTTGTTTAACCTTCGATGCACACACACACACGCCTACACTCCCTTTTCTCTGCTGCTGTTTTACACTCTGCCATGGGGGCAGACTGGGTATCTGTGCATGTGTGTACATTGTTTCCACATTTGCTTTCAGGTAGCTCCATGGAGAAGGCTGACAAGTCCCCCTCCAGTTAGTTAGTGACTGTATGATAAATATTTGCATGCTGTCAAAAAGGTGAAACAACACAATAAAATATTTGTATGTTTGTCCTCTGATGGGAAACCGAGTAACTGATTTTTTTCTCTTAGTACATCCTTTGGTGCCATTTAGGCTTATTATACCTTTTAGAGACTGACAGGAATGCCCTGCTAATTTGGCATGGAAACTGATAAGCCCTGGCCTCACAGTCCATTAGGGAGACAGGCACGTATCAGATAAATTATGATACTGAAGGCTACCAGAATATGCTGCCCTAAAATATGCCTCTTTGGTATATGAAGTATTTTGAGCTGAAGACAATTGAGAGCCAACAGATGCAGAAAGACTCACCTCCTCCTTCCCCCGCCCCCCACTGCCTGAAAATAAGAATATAAATTTCTCCTTTTGTAAGTGAAATTTACATTTATAAAGGAAATTTCCATTTGTAAAGATGCCTTCCTAGCTACAGGGAGAGATGACTCTTATCCGCTGAGAGACTCTTATCTGTGTAACAAGAAAGCCTTATTTACCTCATGTTTCTCCCTTCCCCTTCCCATAACTTGCTCCCTCCCTCCAGAAATCCCCAACCCCCTCTTCCTCTGTTTAACATAAGATGGTACATAAATCTTCTAGCTGGCCCTCTCCTGGAGCCTGGGGCCACATTTTTCTTTGTGATCTGTGGTGCATATGTAATTAAAACTGTTACCCCCCCCCACCCCGCCCCCCACCTGCTAATTTTTGTCAGTTTGATTTGAGGACCCAGTCTTTGAGCCTAGAATGATAAAGGGAAGATTTCTCTTCCCCTCCAAAACAAAGAGAGGTCATCCAGATATAACTTGAGTGACAAAGGAGCACAGCACTTCCGGGTTCATGTTACTTTTCCTTATCTTATAATTTTCTTTGATCCTTACAGTAACAAAGTGGGGTGAGGATGCTGGGAATGAGAATCTCATGTCACAGGTAGGGACATTGAGGCCTGGAGGCTGGTTAGGTTACATGATCTAGCCAGCCTGCCTCATAGCTGAGAATTGAACAGGTACATTTTCTCTCTTACATAGTGTTCACTGGTTCCTGGGTTGGAAGAAAGAGGTTCTTTTATCTTTGAATCTAGGAAAGCAAGCCAGAAGTTAAAAACTTGGTACAAGAACAGTCAACAAAATAATTTGACTTAATAATGGATTTATTTGAAGTGTCAGGGGTTCTGCTGTTTTCGCCGAGCAGATCAATTACTGAGAGAATGTGAGCAAAAGGACCATCCATCCTGGCTCTTGTGAAATAGATTTGATCTTTTGCACCTTGGTTCTTTCTAGACCTTCCTCACAGACCAGGCACCATTAACGATTGTTCCCCATTACTTTAATGGACGACTACTTCACTCTTAGGGACACTGTTAATATAAATAGCAAAAGAGCAATTAATACTCTCCTCAACTTTTATGAGTTAGAACCCTCCCAGGAATATTCATTTCCAGAACTTTCCTTTCAAAGGAAACACCATCAATAGAAAATAATTATTTAATTTCCAAGCAGGCTAAGAGCTTTCCTATGTAAGTATGAGTAAATTATTATATTGATCATTTTTTAATAAAGCAATTGAAGCAGGAAACTGCCAATGGATTTAAAAAAAAAACTCAAAAACCAAAACCAAAACTACTTATTATTGAAAAAAAAGATTTTAACAAATGAGACTTTGAGTTTTCGGGCTCTCTGTGTGACAAGGATATTTGCTAAAAAGCCCTGTGACCTCACCTAGTCACACCCACATCTTGTCATGCAATAGAGGGAAGAGGTATGTACCTGAAGTGAGAAATTTTGTCCTGCTTAGAGCAAGATTCTGAGGCAGATTCTGAGGCAGATTCTGCTTGTCTGTAAAGAATCCTGTGGAAATGAAGGAAACATTACTAATCTCATCAGATGGGGCAAAACACGCTTCTCCCTAGACAATTTATGTTGTTTCTAGCAAAGTTCTCTCTGCCAAAGAACACTACTGGTTTTACATCCTGTTGCTGTGAAAAGACAGGTTGTAAAGCTTACTAAAGCAGCTAGCTACCTTGGGAGGTTTTATTTCCTCCATGAAGCACAAGAAAAATTCAATTTGGGAGTTGTCAGCATGGGCCAGGAAGAGTATTTGGTTGAACTCGATTGCTGGTGAATTTAGAATTTAGGTAATGTTTTTACTGACTTCAAGGGAGTTTCAGCTGAGGTACCTTTGACCTGAACCATCAGACTTCTTCCCCAAGCTCTGTGTTATGATCCCAGGTAAAATGACCCTGGCTTGATTGTCAGTTTTTGCTTCTTCTAGGCATTTCAGGAGGGAGATTCTGCTTATCACTCACAGCTATATTGCAAGGAGGACATAGATTTCTAGTAATGCATGAGAGCCATTTCACATAAGTGATGGGAGAAGGTGCTTATGTACCTTCCAGCCCAGTTCCCTCAGAAGGAAACTGAATACTGAAAGACGAGCTAGTTGAAGTGAAGGACTTCCCACCAAGGGATATTTTTTTCTTTCTTTCTCTCTCTCTTTTTCTTTCTTTCTGTCTGTCTTTCTTTCTTCTTCCTTTCTTCCTTTCTCTTTCTTTCTCTCTTTCTCTCTCTCTCTCTCTTTCTTTCTTTCTCTCTTTCTTTCGTCTTTTTAGGACCACACTCAGCATATGGAAGCTCCCAACCTAGGGGTCGAATCGGAGCTGCATCTACCTGCCTACATCACTGCCACAGCAATGAGAGATCCTATCTGCATCTGCAGGCTATACCTCAGCTTGTGGTAACTCTGGATCCTTAACCTACTGAGCAAGGCCAGGGATTGAACCCACAGCCTCAACTAGCTGGGTTCTTAACCTGCTGAGCCACAACATGAACTCCTCCCACCAAGGGCTATTTATGAAGCTTTTAATGAATTCTCCCTTGCAAATAATTTCACCAAATATCTGGAATGCTTTGTTTTTAGAGGACTTCAATCTGATGTTGAATGAACCCCTAGGAACACTGGCTGGAGGTCCAACTCTAAGTTTCACCTCACCACTGAGTTCTTATTATAACATTATCCTTTGATTTCTTGGTCTAAGTCTGATCTTAATCGAGGTAATCTGAATAATGAAATTGGAAGGTCCTCTCCAACTTGAGAATTGTGTGGTTGTTCTGTTCTTTTAGATTTGTGGAAAGTATTGCTTGGCTGGGTAATTCCTTGCAGACATGTCACACTCACCTTGGCACAGTTGATAATCTCTTCCTCAATAAAGGCTCAGCATCTTCTTCATGAGAACTATTAATACCTTTTCTAATAACTCTGGGATTCCAGAAATAAAAGATTCATTTCATGTGCTTTCAGAATATGGAAGGGCTTCCTAAGCCTTATAGGATTTTAATCATCAATATAAGCCTAGGTCAGATAATGTGGAATAAAGAGAATATAAACAAAATTCAACTCAATTTCATCACTATGACTCACTCATGATGTCTCATATGTCTTTTTTGTACAAAATCTAGAATAGTACCCAGCACAGAGTAGGGCTTTAATGCTGTTTGGTAAAGGAGTAGATGGATTATAATTTTGATGTACTTTCTTCCACCTTTTTCCCCACCATGATTATTTTTCATGATGTCTATATTGGCTTTTGTATCTTTATTTTTCTCTTTATTTGCCCTTATATAAAGCATTTTCCTTCAGGCCACAAAATCCTCCTGGTCATTATTCATAATGACTGTGTAATACAGGAGATACATTCTAACACAGGTGCCTAAAAATTATGTTGCTGAAGAAATTAGTGTTTTCTTATCCCTACAGTTGCTCACATGTAGTCTGGATGTTAGCCATCAGATATGAATTGAACTAGATGCCTTGCTCTAAGACCACTTCCCAGTTCATAACTTTTGAACTTCATGGACCAGTCATTTGCAAAGCTAATGAGCTTTAAAAAAAGTGACTACCATGAATCAAAACTTCTCCCAGAGTTCCTCTTCCCACTCATACACTGTACTCTTTGATACCCATCACTATCTAAATTTATAATGAAAACATAAAAAACAATGTAGATACACTTCCTTGGAAATAGCCATTAGTTCAAAATTTCCATTCAATTAACAAGTAATCAGCAAGTTCCTATGTGCTGGGCACATTTTGCAATGACTAAATCTCAATATGATGTCATGGAATTTAGTTCACAATTACTAACACTGTAGGTGGTGTTGGGGATATAAGAAGGAAAAAAACACCTTCTCTGTTCTGGTGAAACTCAGAAATG
Organism: Phacochoerus africanus; assembly: GCF_016906955.1. Taxonomy (NCBI): domain Eukaryota; kingdom Metazoa; phylum Chordata; class Mammalia; order Artiodactyla; family Suidae; genus Phacochoerus; species Phacochoerus africanus. The sequence goes on along the minus strand of NC_062544.1, from coordinate 205,644,802 downwards.
GTGATGGATGTGGGTTGGAGACTGACCTAAGCAAATAACCATGAGCAAATGAGGCAGATGCTACATAAGAGGCATGTAGAAGAGGCCGCCTTGGCACCCAAGAGAGCCAAGTTAATTCTGCATGATGGAGTGGGGTTTGAGGTCAGGAAGCTAAGACAAACAGACCAACAACTTTTTTTTTAGTGTTGCACGTGTGGCATATGGAAGTTCCCAGGCTAGGGGTCCCATCGTTGCTGTAGTTGCCAGCCTTCGCCACAGCCTTTGACACATCGATGCCAGATCTAAGCCACATCTTCAACCTACACTGCAGCTGGTGGCAACACTGGATTTTTAACCCACTGAGGCCAGGGATCAAACTTGAATCCTCTTAGACACTATGTCAGGTTCTTAACCCTCTGAGCCACAATGGGAACTCCTTTTAACAAGGCAGAAGAACTAAATGTCTTAAAACAAGACAGAGAAAATGTGGGAGTTCATTCCTATGGAAGAGAGAGGTTTTACCTGCTGAGAGGTGATCAGAGAGGAATCCTGTGGGACTGGACATCCAACTATGCCTTGATAAGTGGGTATGAGAATGGAGAAAGGGTCTATTGTGTTAGAATAAGTCCAGCAACTACTGCCTGTTTTCAAATCTCTAGGACATGGTAGTTGCCTTTTTAGTGGTTTAACTTTTTAATTTGTTTTTGATCTTTTTATAATCTGAGGAAGGATTCATAGTATAGCCAGCACACCTGGCAGTTCTGGTGATAGGATGAGAATGTAAAAGCCATGCTAGCCCTCCTTCAACTAAGCTCTCTTCCCCCAACATCAGGCCAGCTGACCTGGCATCAGCATTAAGGTTTCCTCACCACTGTTGTGTGCCTATCTGCCCCTTATTCACTTTGTCTAAGTACCTCTCTGATAGAAGGCATGCAATGGCATTGCTGCACATTTGGGGCATTACCTGTTCCACATCGAGGTGGACAACATATTTAGAAGAATTCAGGATGGCTAAAGGCCTTAGGAACAAAAGGCCTTCTCTCTTCTCTGGAAGATAAGTGAACCCTGGAGGAAAAGGAGAAGCTTCTCAGGCAGGGAAGAATATTTATCTTTATGGAAATGATCATATATGTTTATGGCAGGCAGTGTTCTTAGTGAAGGTCCACTTCAAATTCCTGTGACAGAGATGAGGCCATGGAGGGCCCCAGCAAGAAGTGGTTTGCAGACCTGGTTCATGCTAGGCCAGAGTCCTGAAGGTGCTGAAGGGACCCTGGATTTAGAAGCAGAAAGTCTAAGTCCTAGATTTATGATTCCACATGAAAAAAGAATCTAATGAGAAGAAGTAGTAATAGCAAATGTGTATAGAATTCCCTAAGTGCCAGATTCTGTTGTGAGCGCCTTTACATATGTTAATTCTTTTATTCCATTTGGCCTTTGTAGCAGCTTTATGAGGGAGGGACTATCATCACACCTATAAGTGTGAACATGATGCTGGTAGAAGATAAAAGCACCTTTATCTAAATCAGACGGTAATAGTCTCGATGAACTTCTTGGAGCCTTTGGAGGTTCAGATGAGATCAAATCTGTGAAGCTATTTTTGCAAATACAAAGTATGGTATACCCATGAGGGACTCCCTTTGCACTACAGTTTGCCCACATTTTCCTTTTCCATCTGTACTGAGCTCTTCCAAGGTGAATGGCATGAAGCAATCACTGCAAGGAGAGTAGATGGAAGAGACCCAGCCCCTCTTCAAAGACTGACCATCCACTAGAGGATATAAGATACTCAGATGAATGTCTGCCAAATAAAGAAGATGGCCTAAGTGTTAGGATGCCTATTCAAGTAAGATACATAAGATCACGTCCTTTGCAAACAGAGATTAAGTTTACTTCTTTCTAATTTAGATGCATTTTATTTCTTTTTCTTACCTCATTGCTCTGACCAGGACTTCCAACATTATGTTGAATAAAAGTGACAACAATAGGCATCCCTTCCTTGTTCCAGACCTTCGAAGACAAGGACAAAGCTTTGAAGTTTTTGCTCTTGAATGTAATATTAATCGTGGGCTTTTCATACATAACTTTTATTGTGTTGCACTAAATTATTTATATATGACATATATATGATATTTTATCATGAAAGAATGTTGAATTTTGTAATTTTTTTCCATCTATTAAAAAATCTTGTAATTTTTTCCCCCTTCATTCTGTTAATGTGGTTTAGCCCAAATCCCACTTGGTCATGGTGCATGATCCTCTTAATATGCTATTAAATTTGGCTTGTTAGTATTTTACTGAGGATTTTTGCATCAATTTTCAATGGAGATATTGATTTTCTATTCCTGTGGTGTATTTGTTTAGTGTTGCTATCAGGTTGATGCAGACCTCATAAAATAAGTTTGGAAGTATTCCCTTTTCTTTTAGTTTTTGGAAGAGTTTAAGAAGCATTGGTATCAAATTCTTAAATGTTTAATAGAATTTACCTGTGAGCCATCTGGTCCTGGGCTTTTCTGTCTTGGGAGTATTTCAATTACTGATTCAGTCTCCTTATTTGTTACTGATCTGTTCAGGCTTTCTATTTCTTCTGGATTTAGTCTCGGTAGGTTGCATATTTCTTGAAATTTATCCATTTCTTCTAAGTTATCCAATTTGTTGGCATATAGTTGTTCATGATACTCCCTTATTTTATTTATGTGGCACCGGTTTCATTTCTGATTTGAATTGCTTGAGTCTTCACTCGCTCTTTTTTTTCTTTATAATCTAGCTAAGGTTTGTCAATTTTGTTTTTCCTTTCAAAAAACTAATTCAGTTTTGTTGATTTTAAGAATTTTTTTTGTATTCTCTATTTTATTTATTTCTGCTTTGATTTTTATCACTTCCTTTCTTCTGCTGCTACCTTTGGGCTTGGTTTTTCTCTTCTCTTTCTAGTTCCTTCAGGAAACCCCAATGGAAAATGGTATGGATATTTCTCAGAATATTAAAAATAGAACTAGTATACGATCCAGCAAGTTCACTTCTGGGTATATATACAAAGGAATTAAAATCAGAATCTTGAATATATACCTGCACTCTCATGTTCACTGAAACATTAATCACAATAGCTAAGATAGATGAATTTAGATGCAAAAATTCTCAACAAAATTTTAGCCAAATGAATCCAACAACATATCAAAAATATCGTACACCACGACCAGGTGGGATTCATCCGAGGTTCACAAGGATGGTTCAACATACGTAAATCAATCAATGTCATACACCATATTAACAAAAGAAAAGTCAAAAATCACACGATCATCTCAACAGATGCAGAAAAAGCATTTGACAAAGTCCAACATCCCCTCATGATAAAAACTCCTACCAAAGTGGTTATAGAGGGAACATTCCTTAACATAATCAAAGCCATTTATGACAAACCCACAGCAAATATAATACTCAATGGAGAAAAACCAAAAGCCTTCCCATTAAAATCTGGAACAAGACAAGGATGCCCACTCTCACCACTGTTATTCAACATCTTATTGGAAGTCCTAGCCACAGCAATCAGGACGAACAAAAGAAATAAAAGGCATCCAAATAGGAAGAGAAGAGGTAAACTGTCACTGTATGCAGGTGACATGATACTATATATAGAAAATCCTAAGGACTCAACCCAAAAACTACTTGAACTGATCAACAAATTCACCAAATTAGCAGTATATAAGACTAATATTCAGAAATCAGTCACATTTCTGTATACCAAGAATGAAATATTAGAAAAGGAATACAGAAATACAATACCTTTTAAAATTGCACCTCAAAAAATCAAATACCTGGGAATACACCTGACCAAGGAGGTAAAGGACTTATATGCCAAGAACTATAAAACATTAATCAAGGAAATTAAAGAAGATGTAAAGAAATGGAAAGATATTCCATGCTCCTGGGTTAGAAAAATTAATATTGTAAAAATGGCCATACTACCCAAAGCAATCTACAGATTCAATGCAATCCCTATCAAATGACCCATGACATTTTTCACAGAACTAGAACAAACAATCCAAAAATTTATATGGAACCACAAAAGACTCAAAATTGCCAAAGCAATACTGAAAAACAAAAACCAAGCAGGAGGCATCTCTCTCCCAGACTTCAGGCAATATTACAAAGCCACAGTAATCAAGATAGTATGGAATTGCAGTTCCATGCAGACCAATGGAACAGAATAGAGAACCCAAAAATAAACCCAGACACCTATGGTCAATTAATCTTTGACAAAGGAGGCAAGAATATAAAATGGGGAAAAAACAGTCTTATCAGCAAGTATTGCTGGGAAACCTGGACAGCTGCATGCAAAGCAATGAAACTAGAACACACCCTCACACCATGCACAAAAATAAACTCAAAATGGCTGAAAGACTTAAATATAAGACAAGACACCATCAAACTCTTGGGAAAGAACATTGGTGAAACATTCTCGGACATCAACCTTACAAATGTTTCCTCAGGTCAGTCTCCCAAAGCAACAGAAATAAGAGCAAAAATAAACAAATGGGACCTAATCAAACTGACAGGCTTTTGCATAGCAAAGGAAACCAAAAAGAAAACAAAAAGACAACTTGCAGAATGGCAGAAAATAGTTTCAAATTATGCAACTGACAAGGGTCTAATCTCTAAAATACACAAACAACTTATACAGCTCAACAGTAAAAAAGCCAACAACCCAATTGAAAGATGGGCAAAGGACCTGAATAGACATTTCTCCAAGGAAGATAAACAGGTGGCCAACAAACACTTGAAACAATGCTCAACATCACTGATTATTAGATAAATGCAAATCAAAACTACCATGAGATACCACCTCACACCAATCAGAATGACCATCATTAATAAGTCCACAAATAACAAATGCTGGAGGGGATGTGGAGAAAAGAGAACCCTCCTGCACTGTTGGTGGGAATGTAAGTTGGAACAACCACTATGGAGAACAGTAGGGAGGTACCATAGAAAATTATACATAGAACTACCATATGACACAGCAATCCCACTCTTGGGCATATATCCAGACAAAACTCTACTTAAAAAAGACACATGCACCTGCATGTTCATTGCAGCACTATGCACAATAGCCAAGACATGGAATCAACCCAAATGTCCACTGATAGAAGATTGGATCAGGAAGATGTGGTATATATATACAATGGAATACTACTCTGCCATAAAAAGAACAACATAATGCCATTTGCAGCAACATGAATGGAACTAGAGACTCTCATTCTGAGTGAAGTAAGTTAGAAAGAGAAAGACAAATACCATATGACATTACTTACATCTGGAATCTAATACATGGCACAAATGAACATCTCCACAGAAAAGAAAATCATGGACTTGGTGAATAGACTTGTGGTTGTCAAGGGGGAGGGGGACGGATGGGATGGACTGGGAGCTTGGGGTAAGTAGATGCAGAATGTTGCCTCTGGGATGGATTAACAACAGGATCCTGCTCTGTGGCACTGGGAACTCTGTCTAGTCAATTATGATGGAACACGTAATGTGAGAAAAAAGAATACATACATGTATGTGTAACTGGATCACCATGCTGTGCAGTAGAAAAAATATATATATAAAGAAATTTAAAAAATATATATATATACGCACATTCATGGTAAATACAAATTGGTATTGTAGGTCTTATATCCTCATTTGTGAGACAGTTGTTATCTACTGTGAGTTCCATGACGGCAGGAATTGTGTACCAATCAGGATTGAATCCTCAGAACCTGGCCTGGGACTTGACATATTTTAGTTTATCAACAAGTAAGTGTTTGTTATCATCATCCTAAATGAAGTAGCTAAAACATTATAAGACTATAGAAGACAAATGCACAATTAACAAGCTTAAATTCATGGATATGTATGGAATAGCACCTCTCAATAAATAGAGCATATATATTTTTTTCAAAAACATTGATAAAAATCAAACATTCAGTAACCATTAGACAATGAAAAATGTGCTATTATGCTGCTACAGGATAGTCATACTGGAACTTCTGTTTTCTGACTATGTAAGTAATCAATTCAGATATTTTGACGGTTCTTGCAAATACAGTTATGAACACTATTTTGTTTTGGGGGAAATTAAGGAAGGAGTAATACTTACCTCTTCTCTTTCTTCATGCTGACAAACTAATATTACATCATAATTAGAACTGAGCGGGGCCCAAGAAGTGACTTAACAAACCTCACCATCAGAGAATATAAGGCATCAGACCAAATCTCTGTACTGACCTGCACCATATTGATAAGAGGAAGCTAAGAATATTAACAGTAATATTACACTATATTAAGTGAATGATAAACTGACATTCAGTTCTCATTTCATATGTAGTTTCTATAAACTCCCCCAACAAAAGCCCATTCAAGTGCTTTTGGGATGTTTTATCCTTTATCTGATGATATGCAAGAGTCTAGTGCTTAAAGCAGTCAAAACAAAATAGATTGGTGCAACCACTGTGGAAAACAGTATAGACATTCCTCTGAAAACTAAAAATAGAACTACCATTTGATACAGCAATCCCACTCTTGGACATCTATCCAAAGAAAACCATGACTTGAAAAGACACATGTACTCTGATGATCATTGCAGCACTATTTGCAACAGCCATGACATGGAAACAACCTAAATGTCCATCAGCAGAGGAGTGGATCAAGAAGATGTGGTACACAGTGGAATATTACTCAGACATTAAAAGAAATGAAATAATGGCATTTTTAGCAATATGGATGGACCTAGAAATTATCATGCTAAGTGAACTCAGTCAGACAATGAGACACCAACATCAAATGCTATCACTTACATGTGGAATCTGAAAAAAGGACAGAATGAACTTCTTTGCAGAACAGATACTGACTCACAGCCTTTTAAAAACTTATGGTTTCCAAAGTCTGTGAAAGGTTGGAGGATGGAGGGATGTGCTGTGGCTTTGGGATGGAAATACTATAAAATTGGGTTGCGATGATCATTATACAAATATAAATGTAATAAATTCATTGAGTAATAAAAAATAGACATCAAAAAAAACCAATAGCTAATATAGGAAAGCAACTTAAAATTCTATTGATAAATGAATGGATAAGGAAAATGTGGTACCTACATATAATAGAATATTATTCAGCCATAAAAAGAAGGAACTCCTATCATTTGTGACAACATGGATGAACTAGAGGATATCATGCTAAGTAAAGTAAGCTGGACACAGAAGGACAAATGCTACATGATACAACTTATATGAGGAATCTGAAATTATCAAATTCCTAGAGGCAGAGAGTTGAGGGGGTGGGGTTCCAGGGGCTGGGGGTTTGGGAAAAGAGGAGGTATTATTAGTTAAAAGGTATAAAGTTCAGTTATACAGATGAATGTGACCTAGAGAGCTGTAGTTAATGATATTGTATTGCATACTTAAAAATTTGCTAAGGATATAGATCTTATGTTAAGTTTTCTTGTTACTGAAAATAAACATAAAACAAACAAATAAATTGGGTGGTAAGAAACTTTTGCAGGTGGTGGATATATTTACAGCATAGATTGTGGTGATGGTTTCACAGGGGGATACTTACCAAAACTCATCAAGTTGTATGCATTAAATATGTGCAGCTTTTTGTATGTTAATCAAACCTTAATTAAATGGTTTTTATACAAAGATATAGTAATTTAGAGCTTGCTCCCTGATTGTGGGCTGGGAAGGAGATTTCAATAAAAGCCCTCTAGGGAGACTGTTTCAAAACTGAACTCTGAAAATCAGTAATTCTGTTTTGTTCTGTCTCTTTCCCAATTCTGACTTCCCACTGGATGAACTAAAACTTCATGTTATTAAAAAAATACTTTTTGTATTTTGCATTAGCCTAAGGACGTGTTTAAAGTCCCAAATGAGGAGCTGCATGGTGACTCAGCAGCTTCGGGATCTGGTGCTATCACTGGGGTGGCTCACGTCGGTGCTATGGTGCAGGTTCAATCCCTGGCCCAAGAACTTCTGTGGCCAAAAGCAAAACAAAACAGAAAGTCCAAAATGAAGACAATTCTGCTGGTCTTATTTGGCCACATGGGCTTTCAGGGCTTCCATTATCTGTTTATGAACAACAGGGCATCAGGCCAATGGACCATGTTAATTGTTATTCCTTTTGTGTCTCTCAAGTCATTTTTCATCTCAACTAATCAGAGGATAAAGTTGATCCTTCTCCACCTTCTGCCTCCATCCTCATTTCAGTTCCCTGTGGTTTCATGCTGGGCTGGTCTATTTGAAATCTGGTATAAAACACTCGAGAAGAGCTATAATTTTCAAATCTGCCCATAGGGAAACGGGTCTAGTAAATGTAAAATACCAGTAACTTGCCTGTTTAAGATGTAATGATTTTTGCATCAATGTGCAGGGTCTGAGGGAGGCCCATGTTCCCAGAAGTACCTTGTATCTCCGTCGGCCAGATCCAGGATTGTGCATGGAGGTTTCCCAAACAAGCAAGGGAAGAGGTGGGGCAAGAAAGTCAACAGCTTTCTCGTGTGGAACTCAAGCACTCCTCAGGGTTTATGCTGTGGCAGTTTGAATGCAAAGCTGGGGATAGGGGCCTCCAGGGGCACAACTGGCTGGTTACCTTCTGAGAGATCTGAAATGATGTGTTCCTCCCCTTAAAGAATTGGCCATTGTCTGGCCCTCAGCCCTTTAGACTCAGACCTGACAGACCCAGGACATATATTCTTCACCCAGGGAAGACCTAGACTAACCAAGCTCATGAGGTTGATGTAAAGAATGATAGGCTCCCAATGAAGGATCCTGGCCACAGGGACCAGAATTCATAAATCATATGACAGAACTGTCTTATCCCAGAGGAAGGCTTGCTTGGGAAGAGGAACTTTAATCATAAGCTTGTTTGTTGAGAATGGAGTCTTAGTATGACCACACGCATCAGATGATAAGAGTAGCAGGCTGTCTGTCCCATACAAGTTCCAGGTCTAGACTCTAATAGCTTTCCATCCCCAGGATACTGTTTGGGTGAGAACCACAGTTTGCCTCCCTGTGATGTTTTTTACTGATGCATTTCTGACCAGCCATCCCTCTGCCCTCATCTTTAATGTGGGCTTCCTATTGCAGTAGCTGCCCGCACTGCCTGAATACCAAGTTCTGAAAATAATCTCAATCTCTGGTGGCTTGACCTACTTGTGATGTTTACCGACTTTAGGGGAGCCTTGTCCCTCAGCTTTCTGGTTGCCCTGCTTATAGGGGGTTGTCAGTAGGCCCATTTAGGGTTGTTTTACACTGGGAATGAATCTAAGCATCCCAGCTCTGCCCCTAAATTTCCTGGTTGACTTGGCTACAGATTTTCTGGGTGACTTTTAGAAAGTTAGTGGCTCTGAAACTGAATTTTTGCCTTAGCAACTAGGAAGTTCAGAATCAAATTTGTGGCTTCTGCCAACAGTGTGAGATCATATGATGTCCATTAACTGGCCTGATCTGAGTTTCGCTGGCTCTTTGTTTTTTCGGGTATTTTTTTTTGTTGTTGTTCTTTTCCTAGAGTCTGCTCAACAATGGTTTTATGCCTTTGTATTTTTGTACTTTTGTCTTATTCTATAAAGAGACTTAGGAGACTTTGGAGCTCAGTGATATCAATGTTTCTGCTGATAATAAATTCTATATACAAAAGAGATAAATCTATACATTTCTTGGAGCACTTGATAAAGAGAATATAATTTTGTGTAGTTCTTTGAACTCCTCAGATGGAAAATGAGATTTTTATAGTCCTGTGTGAGTGGAATGGTCTTATCTGCTGGATTTGGCTGGACTCCTGTGCAAGTGTGTGGGAGATAGATGGTGGAGACGGTTTGGGAATGGGGAGATCCTGTGAGCATGGAGAGGGCTTTGTGTGCCCGATGGGGGCTTCATGCATTTGAGGAGGGGTCTCCTGGGTACAGGGCACATTCTTTGTGCACATTCATGGATGGCTCCGGCAAAAGGTGGGTGTGTGGGGAGGGGTGAGGGACTTACAACACTCTCAGAGTCTCTACTTGAATGGGAACTACACTAGGGTAGGGCTTCACAGAAACCTCATTTCCAATCACTGGGAATTTGGAGGCTCCTTGCTTTGTGGGGTTTAGAGACTAATTGTGGGACCATGGAGATATCTAACCTAACCTTTCACTGTACAGATGAAGAAACTGAGGCCCAGGATTGCCCTGTTCAAGATCACTGTCTTTTAGGACCTAGAGATTATCATACTAAGTGAAATAAGTCAGAGAGAGGAAGACAAATATTGCGTGATGTCATTTATATGTGGAATCTAAGCATATGACACAAATGAACCTATCTACACAACAGAAACAGTCTCACACACAGAGAATAGACTTGTGGTTGCCAAGCGGTGGGGGGGGGGGAGGGATGGACAGGGAATTTGGGATTAACAGATGCAAACTATTATATACAGGATAGATAAACAACAAGGTCCTACTGTATAGCACAGGGAACTATATTCAATATCCCATAATAAACCATAATAGAAAAGAATATGAAAAAGCTTATATCTGTATGTGTATGTATGTGTATATATATAACTGAATCACTTTGCTGTATAGCAGAAATTAACACAATATTGTCACTCAACTATATTTTAATTAAATAGATTTTTTAAAAATTCATCGTAATTTAGTGGCCAGCCAGGGTAGAATCCTGATGGCTGATCCCCTAGCACAGCTCTTTTTCCTCAGATCCAGACTTGACACTTCTAGCTGTATCCTGTTTATTCCTGCTCTATGAGCATTTCTCTCTCCTCCCCTCTCCTTACTATCAGATCCTCAGGAAGGGACCTTGATGGTTATAAATTTTGGAGATAGTAAGATGCCTTCAAGAAATATTTTAGGAGTTCCTGTTGTGGCTCATCACATTAAGAACCCAACATAGTGTCCATGAGGATGCAGGTTTGATCCCTGGCCTCGCTCAGTGGGTTAAGGATCTGGCACTGCAGTGTAGTTCAGAGGTGTGGCTTGTATCTGGTGTTGCTGTGGCTGTGGCATAGGCTGGCAGCTGCAGCTCCAATGTGAACCCTAGCCTGGGAACTTCCATGTGCCACAGGAGCGGCCCTAAAAAAACAAAGAAGAAAAAAAATATTTTACCACTGGCCTATTTCATGTATTTCAGTTAGGCAATGAATTCAACTGCAAGTAAGAGAAAACAAATTATGATGCATAAATAATATAGAGAGATCTATTTTTCTATCAAGCAATACAAAATCCAGATGTGTGCTGTCCATCCCTGGCACATCACCCATAAATGTCAGTGGTGACTAAGTCCTCCTATGCTGCTCAGAAATCCTGTGTGTGTGTGTGTGTGTGTGTGTGTATGAGAGAGAGAGAGAGAGAAAGAGACAACTCTTCTTGATATTAGGATGACTGCAGGAGCACCAGCCATCACAATCTCGTTCTAATCAGGAAGCATGAAGAAGGGCAAGGAGCACAACAATATGTGCCATGCAAACAGGGATTAAGGACCAACCCCCTTCATGTGACTATGTCACATACCACCTTAGTTGTAAGGGAGGCTGGGGAATATAGTTTTTAAGGTATTTTGCTACCCTGAAGAAAACTGATGTCACTTAGAAGTAAGAGGCTAATGACCTTTTATTCTCTGTCACTTCTGTGACCATAGGTAAATTAACCTCTTTGAATTTACTCATCTGTAAGATGGAAATTAAATGAGGTTAACTATGGAAAGTACTTAGTAAAGTAACTGGCACATAGTAAGTGTGCAAGAATATAGAACAATACTGAAAGGATTGATAGGGTGTAAAAAATTCCCCACCATCTGGGTCAGGGGCAATAAATATTTGGGGGAGAAGGAGAAATATGTAAGTTTGGAAGGCAGATATTTGGCTTCCTTTTTCAGTTAGCATGCTGAGTGATGAACTTTCTGAGGTGTCTGAAAGCTTTTATTCTCCAGGGAAAGTACGATTTTTAGGGCACTTGAGAGAGCTAAGGTAGGGTACTCTGCTTAGCCATCAGCCCTTTCCAGAAGTCTCTTCTGAACCATCAGTCTAGGCTAAGTGGCCGTCTGGGAAATTCTTTTTATATGTCTGTTTTTTCCTGGTTATGAGCCATTGAGGACAAGGGCTGAGTCTTAGTCACCTTTATCTTCCAAGGGCCCAGCACAGTGCTAGGGCATGGTAGGTAGTTAATAAATGTGTATTGCATTGAGAATAGCTGTTCTGCTTTGGGCTGACTCCTTTAAATATCTTCTTTGGCTGGATCCAAACACAAAGTCCTCATCTCGACAGAACTTTTTGGAGAAAGTTCTCTGAAAAATGAGATCATCCTTCAAGTTTCTTTATGCTTCACTCCCTCAGGAAATGCTCAAAGCTCTGAATAGCTTTTGAGTTAAAAATAATGGAAGTTAGAAAGGTGGGAAGATGGGTAGTGATACTGATATATTAGAGAACACGAGCCTGCTCAGTGTCCCCTGACGGTGCTCCAAGGAGTAAGCATCATGCAGTGGAATTCAGAGCAGAAGTCCTTGTTTCCATGTTTGCTTCTGCATCTTGGCTACTAGGTTGCTGGTGAAGATCAAGCTAATTTCTCAGCCTCCAATTTCTTATCTGTTGCACAGAGAAAATAATACTCACCATTTCCCACTCCCTCATGGGGTTCTGATGAGCATTAATGAACAAATTGATGGGAGGGGCTTTGCACTGCATATGAGGGATTCCTATGACTGTGACTGACTCTCATAAATCCAGTACTGGCCTTTGATATCCAATTAACTGGTTGTGTTAGCTTGCTATGACTGCCACAACAAAGAGCTATAGTTGAGGTCTCCTAGGCAACAGATATGTACTGCCTTCTAGTTCTGGAGGCTGGAAGTCTGAGATCAAGGTGTCAGTGGGGTTAGTTTGTGAGGAAGAAACTGGTCCATGCCTCTTTCCTAGCTTCTGCTGGTTTGCTGGCAACATTTGGCTTATAAGCGTATTACCCTGATCACTTCCTTCATCCCTGTGTGCATGTCTGTGTGTTTCTGTGTTAAAATTTCCCCTTTCTGTAAGGACCGCAATCATAATGGATGACGGTTCCCCTAATAACGTCATTTTAACTTGACCATCTCTGTAAAATCTCCTCTGTAAAAAAGTAAGGTCGAATCGGAGGTCCTGGAAGTTAGGGTTTCAACATGTGAACTTAAGTGGGGCACAGAACTCAACCCATGATTCTGAGAGATAGTAAAATGTCTATAAATGAATAAAAGCGATTACTTTTGTCCCGAAGAGATTTACCTCCATTGAGTTTTGATAAACTTGGTGGCTGTGGTCTTATTTTCTAATTCTAATTTCAGCACTTTGTAATTCTGAGATCTGTTTAACTTTCTGAGTGCCAGTTTTCTTAGGAGTAAAATGGGAATATTAGACTTTATTATAAGGTTGTCGAGAGTATTAAATGAGATGGTGTATGTTAAGTGCCTTAAATAGATCTTGGCGTATGTTAAGTGCATCAGTGAATGGCCATTCCTTTCCTTCATAGAAATGTCAGATAAAATTGGGAGGCCAGGGAGGGGATGATGGTGGGCACTAGGCTTCCTAAAGCAGTTATATCGTTTTATCTGGCTCAATCATCTTTGTGAAGAGCTATTTGAGTTTGAAGCTTGGAAATGGAAAGTGAGTCATCAGAAAGCTTTTTGAATTGACAGGAGACAAGCTTGTTGATAATCCGTCATCTTAAATTGCCTCCCCTTGAGCATGCTCTGCTATTTTTTTTTTCTGATGATTTCACCAATAATGACTTCTCTTAACTTTCAATGTGCCTTTTTATTCATTTGTTTTTTCATTTTCTCTTTTTCGGCCACACCTGTGATGTATGGAAGTTCCCAGGCCGGGGTGGAATTGGAGCTGTAGCCGCTGGCCTACACCACAGCCACAGCAATGCAGGGTCTGAGCCATGTCTTTGACCTACACCACAGCACACGGCAATGCTGGATCCTTAACCCAGTGAGCAAGGTCAGGGATCGAACCCACATCCTCATGGATACTAGTCGGATTCTTAACCCACTGAGCCACAATGAGAACTCCTCTATGTGCCTTTTTAAACAAGAGATGATTTATAAATTACAATATCCTCTCAGACTCTGTTCGTGACCCTGAAAATTATGAGATCTGATTTACTGTTCTAATACTTTGCACTTCAATGCATGTTCAAAACATATCAAAATGTGAAACTCAGGCGGGTCACTCCTGGTGCAGTGAGGTGGAAAGGGAATTTGAAATTGTATGATTCCATCTCCTCATTTTTCAGATGAGGAAACTGAGGAACAGAGAAGCAGAGAGAATTTTCTGAAGTTACTGAATAAGGCAGAACCTGGACCAGAACCTGGGTGTTTTCCCTCCTAGTCTTCACAACATCTGTTACTTTATGCTTCGGTTTCATTAGTGTTTAGGACAAGTCACTTCTACTTCCTAGGGTTTAGTCCTCACGTGGAAGAGAGATTGGACCAGCCGTCTGCTTAGGCATTTCTTCACAGAACCACAGTTAGACCCCTTCCATACATCCATCTTGTTCATCCTTGCTCTGCTCCCTTTCAGGCTATTATTCTAGTGTCTGAGACCTAAGGCCATGGGCAGCACAAGAAGGCAAAACCCTGATCCAGTGTATGATGGACAAATTGAGACTGAGCGGTGACTTTCTGTTCCATCCTACCCTAGGAAAGAGTGTTCACTGTGATGAAAAACATCACACAAAGCTTAGAGGTAAAAAGTTGTTAATGAGACTTATTATTGTGTAGTAGAAAGTAGATTCTTTGGACTGTGGCAAATTGGAATCCTGTTCTATCTTACCAGCTGAGCACCCTGGTCAAACTGAGCCAAGTTACTTAGTCTCAATTGTTTCATTGATAATAACAGATACCTAGGATGGAAGGTTGTTCCATGAATATATGGTAAGTATTCAGTACAGCAGTAATAGTAGATGCATATGAGCATATTAGCAAAAATATTTTAAGTGAAAAAGTTGGAGTGGATTCGTGATTTTTTTTTTTTTTTTTTTGCTTTTTAAGGCCGCATCCGCCATATATGGAGGTTCCCAGGCTAGGGGCCTAATCGGAGCTACAGCTGTCAGCCTTCCATAGTCATAGCAATGCAGAATCCAAACCACATCTTTGACCTACAACACAGCTCACGGCAACACCAGATCCTTAACCCACCGACTGAGGCCAGAGATTGAACCCACAACCTCATGGTTCCTAGTCGGATTTGCTTCTGCTGCGCCACAATGGGAACTCCAGGATTGGTGACCTTTGACCTGTTCTAGATCTGCTAGAAGTGACTGCCCTCCCCCAATACACATATACATGTATAACAATTTGGGGAGTTTATAATACTCCTGAAACTCATACGTGGGCCTTGTGGGGTTCATGGAGGCCTGATTAAGAACCTCCTGGAGAATCTCTCTGTTGGGTTCCTTCCTGCTTATCTGCAAATCAGTAAAATTTCCTTCACTTACCTGACAACTAGAGAAGCACACTCTTGATGTTCTATAAACCAAGTGAATCATAATGCAAGAAAAAGACTCTTTGGCAGGGGCCTGAAATAGAGTAAGACTAGGAATTCGATGGGAGAAATTAAAAGCCTTAAATTCTACATTACCTCAGAATCAAGTTAGCAGGTTTCCAAAATTAAGAAATAAAGTGCTCATTATGATTCTACAAAATGAGAGAATGCTAAGTATGAGATGCTCGCAGTTTTAGCATCTGAAACACAGAGAAGGAGTGCCTCTTGGCCTTCTGGCCAGGCTGACCATGACTCTGGGGACTCCATGCACAGGGATAGGGCCACCAGGAGCTGCTGGAGGTCCTTTGCAAGTAGAGCGCTGGTTCTGTAATTCTCCAAGGCACCCTTGGTGGAGTTAGGGAGATTGTGGTTGTTTGGTTGGTTCAGTTGTTTTCAAGCGCCTTTAACAAACTGTGCTCTGAAGCTTCACACCTCCCGTCTGAGTGAGGATGATGCTCCTGGCGTCCCCTTCTTCAGCCCTCAGATGTTTACTGAGACTCTTGACATGCAGTGCTCTGTGGTAAGCTGTGCTGTAAGAGATGCAAGAGCAAACAATACTTTACGCTTGTTTTAATGGGGGCTGATTTCCTTAGCTTATACTCCTGGCTGTACTCTCTGGCATGCTCTAACTGGTTATACCCTCGCTCCAATTATTTTATTTGCCACTTCCAAAATGATTGCAAGGGCTGTCTGACAGGAATTTTTGTTCCTATTTTACAGAAGAGCCTGGGGCACAGAGAAGATGTAGCTTGCTCTGGGTCCTAGTGGGAAGAAAATTTATACCCCTTGATTTTGAATTCAGCCACTTTCCACTGTACCAGATTGCCTGCTAATGGCTTTCTTTAATATGACTTATATATACACTGACTATGATGCAAGGGGATAAAAGGAAACTGTGAGGTCAAAGATAAAGGTGATCCCTTTCAACTGGGCAAAAGGAGGGTGCAGGGAAAGGGGAGTTTGTTGGTTTATTCTTTTTCTTTTCCCTCATAGAGACTACGGAAAAAAGGGACTCTGCAAATCTCTTTACTTCTTCCAACCTTGGGAGGATTTGTAGCTGATGCATATCTACATGTTTCTGATAAATTACTTTACTCATTCCTGGAACAAATATTTACTGAACACTCCTCTCAGCTGCCACTCTTATGATAGGATAGGAGGTGTTATGTTGACAGTATTGATTCCAACATATATACACACATATGCGTGACACACACATATACTTTCACTTTCCTGCTAAGTCAAAAATTTCTGTTTGGGTGCTCACTACTGAGTCTGTGTTAGTTTCCTGGGGCTGCGGTAACCAAGTACCACCAACTTATTCTCTCACAGTTCTGGAAGCCAGAAGTCTGAAGTCAAAATATCAGCAGTGTTGGTTCCCACTGGAGGCGCAAGGAAGTCGGTTTCTCTCTTCCACCTTCCTGTGGTTGCTGGCAAACCTTGACATTCCTTGGTTTGTAGCTGCATCACTCCAGTTTCCATATCCATCTTCACATTGCCTTCTCCTCTGTGTCTGTGTGTCTCAAATCTTCCTCTCTTTTCTCTTATAAGGACACCAATCATTTGATTTAGGGTTCATTCCAAATCCAGGATGATCTCATCTTGAGATCCTTAACTCAGTTTTATCTACAAAGACCCTATTTCCTAATAAAGTCACATTCCCAGGTAGAGTGGCTGGGACCCCCACCTATCTTTTGTGTGACATTATTCAACCCAATATGGAATCCAAGGGGGACTTTGGTTGCCATCTTTGTTTTGAAAATATTTTTGCTTTCCAATGAACATTTACATTCCTTGTAGCAGTGACACATTCAAAGAGGCTGACTTTCCATATAAATGAAGGGAAAAGAGTCTTAGTTGAATGAACGAGGAGGTAGATGAGACATACGCAAGTGCTGTACATACAGCAGGAATTGAAAGGATAGTCCTGTGGATTCATTCTTCAGCTCTAAAGTGCTCTGAGCCCCTAGAAGACTGATGTGATTACAAGTATCTAGATAGCACCTATTATGCAAAGACTCAGAATTACTCTTATATCAAGTACATGGACATTTTTACTGAAGAAGTCTCAGATAAAACATTTTTTTTTTGTTACACTGTGCAAATCAGTGGGTATTTCAGATAGCGTGTTCCATCAAGCTTCAATTTTCCAAATAAAATAGGGGCACTTGAATTATATTGGGTAATAGAAATCTCATGTAAGAGGGTTGTATATAATACTGAAGGCAGGTAACTAGAATCTGAGCTTCTTTGGGCGTTATGAAAGCGTGGAGATTCAGACAATACAGTTTTGATTGAGGGCATTTTAAGATATAATTGCTACAGATGTTTTCATTGACTCAGAATATAAAAGGAAAAATTAAATTCAGCTAAACTGTCTTCAGTCATTCCCATTACATTTAGGTTTATGGATCATTGTATATTACTTTCTCAGGATGACATAGGAAATAAATCCCAACAACAGTTTAGTGTGGGATTATGGTTTCACTGTTTTTAAAGGATAAAAATGATGCATACATGTCTTGGTTAAAAACTGATTACTTATAATAAATCAGAACTGTGCTCTTCTTTTTTAATCTGTCCAGGAAGACAGGTTTATTAAATAAATTAGCCTTGCAGTTTTTAATTTCTTAAATCACCTTTTAAATCAGGAAGCACATGTGGCAAGTCTAATGCTTTCTGAATTTTTTTGGAGGGGGGGTAAAAACCACTTTCAGAAAACAGTTTATTTCCTTCACCTGAGGACAATAGATTAAAAAGCAGGTAGCAGCCATGGGACTTCACCAAACACCGTCTGTCCTTTCTTTAAGGGGTGTTGAAGGTGGCTAATAGAGTCTGACATGTTTTCACTACCTATGAAATATCAAAATGGCAAGTCCTAATGTTTCCTTTATCCAAGGACACTTTTGTACCTTATGCTTTACCTTGTCAGCTTGAATTGCTATCAAGCTGGGACAGGTCATGACTGTTTCGCTCAACTCCCTATCATAGCTCAAAACACTCAGATCAGCTTCTTTAACTTGTGATGCAATGTATGAGGTCATGTCATATGATGGAGAGTATGCTGAGTTTCAGTCAAAAACATGGGTTCAAGTCCTAAGTAAGCCTTGGCAAATCAAGAGAGCTCAATAGATATTCATTGAGCACCTACTATGTACCAAGACTTGTGGAATAGAGCAGAGAGAGAACATAGACATGGATCTGACAGAAAGGTCAGATATAAAGGCACATGCATAAATAACTCCAATGTGTGGTGCATGTAGAGACTTGAGCTAAAAGACAACAGGAATAGATAAAAAGCTTAAGTCTGGTGGGGGTGGGGGTGGAGATCAAGGAAGGATTAATGGAAGAGGTTGATCCATGAGCTAGAACTTAAATGTAGGGTAGGATTTGGGCATGATGGATAGAGATGGATGGCAGAGTGAACTGTGTAATCAAGCTCAGAGAAGTGGTGGAGCACGTGGATGTGGAGCCTGACAGAGGGTCTCTTAACCTGTGACTTGCAGGTGTGCATGTGGTAGCATGGTAGGTGGAGAAAGCTGAAGCTGGGAAGGTATTGAGCTCAGTACAAAGAAGGGTTGGAAAAGCTAAGGGGAAGGAGGAGGAGAAGCAAAAGAATGAAGAGAAAGGAAGAAGAGAAGAAAGGAGGGAAGAAAGGCTAGTTTGTGGCATGTCCCTTGTTCAGCACCTCCTCGTGGTCAGTGAACACAGGGGGAAATGCCCTTTGAATGGACCACAACCTGTCACAGAATCAATCTGCTTTCAATACCTCATGGGTCATGGAGGCCTGGAATTTCTGCCAAGTCACTTTGACAGGCTTCATGAGAGAAAACAGAATATATTTGCCTGTGTGTAAATCCATCCAAAGCCTGTGTGGGCTCATCCCTATATTACGGCGAATGAGAAAGCATAAAAATGGCCTTAATAACATTGATCTGAGATTTGGTGGTTTACAACTCTTGTAAATCCATTGCTTATTAAAGAAAACATTGAGGTTATCCCATGTTATAAGCAAGTAAACCAAAGAGATGAAAGGGTCTTTTTTTGAGAAAGGTGGTTGAGAAGATGACTAACTGTGCCAAAGATTACCAAATTTTGACTATGACAGTGCTTAACCTTGGACAATGTGGTTACTTAAAAAAAATTCTTTAACTCAAATTCTTGTTCAGAATATGAACCTGAGTTTAATTGTCAGCACTGGAAAGTCTCCTTGAGTCACTTTTTTTTTTGGCCTAAGATACTTTCTTTTTTTTTTTTTTTGTCTTTTTGCTATTTCTTGGGCCGCTCCTGTGGCATATGGAGGTTCCCAGGCTAGGGGTCCAATTGGAGCTGTAGCCGCCGGCCTACACCAGAGCCACAGAAACGCGGGATCTGAGCCGCGTCTGCAACATACACCACAGCTCACGGCAACGCCGGATCGCTAACCCACTGAGCAAGGGCAGGGACCGAACCCGCAACCTCATGGTTCCTAGTCGGATTTGTTAACCACTGCGCCACGACGGGAACTCCAGATACTTAATTTTTTAAATAAAGGAGATGAACTTGATTTTTCAGTCTTCTCTTTCTTTTCTTTGTATTGACATATGCCAGCATCAAGTCAAACCATCATCTTATCCCAATGTTATAAGATATTCAAATAGACTGAATTTTTCTTTGTTTAAATACATACTTAATGCAGGCACAGAATTTTAAAACATTCAAAAGTGCAGAAGAACAAAAATAAAACATATAATTATCCTTCATTTTATTACTAACCCCTCTCCCCAGAGACTGCCATTGTCACTATTTCCTCTTTTTAGTTTTACTGGTAATTATTGTTATAACTTTACATAACATAATTAGATCCATACTTTTTGGTATATTAACTCTAGGCAGACTTATTATTTCCTAGATATGAGGTCTAAGGAGTTTATTCACTGACATTTCTACCCACTTTTTTTCTCCCCTTCCACTTCCTAATTTTTGTTAGCTTGGTAGTTATTTTGGTGTATTCTATCAGTCGTCTTCATGAATTTAAGTAATACAACTAAACTCTATTTCATGATTTACCAACTTTAGACAGCTATAAACTCCACTATTTAAAAAATGGCAATGGTATACCCAGTCATTTCCAAATTTCTCTACCCTCTGTAATTATTTTTACAAAATTATTAGTTTGACATTGTTTTCTGTAATTGAAAATAAATCTTTTGTGATTATATAACACATAAATTATAAAAAAGAAAATAAGTGAGCCAAAATTTACAACAGTATGGTTATGTAAACCTTATTCAATATAGTACCAGGAAGTATGGATTAAGCCACAGAGATGGAACTATTCTATGTCACTAACAAATTTCAGATTAAAGGAGAATCTTCCAAATGTCCCAAATAATGGATTTTCTCTTACTCAATTCTTTACTCTTTAGTCATTCTCTGCTGTCTTAGGTCCCATTTCATCCTCTTTATCAAAGATCTGTCCTACTTTGATAGAGATCTGCATCTCAAGTTGTATTTTTCAATCAGAGTATAGGCAGTGAACTCCTTGAGTTTTTGCACATCCAAAAGAATCTTACATGCCTTTGCTTTTAGATTTGATTGATGGCTTGATTGTCTAAAGAGTTCTGTGTTAAAATCCTTTCCCTCTATAATTGGGAGAGTTTTCATTGTCTCCTAACATTTTGAGAGGTGCTGGTAGGAAGTCTGATATTACTTGAAGTCTTATTCTTTTGTAAGTGACCATCTTGCATCATTCTGACACAGATTTTCCCTCTGTCACTAGAATTACCAACTCTCACCACTGATGTCCTTTTCATGGTGATGTCCTTTTCCACTAGTCCTTCTTGGCACTCAGCACCTCTGCAGGAGTCACACTGATGACAGCAAGAGGCTATGTTGTACGTACTGGCTGAACAAAGGATCTGGAGTCAAATGATCTGAATTCGAATTCTAAATTTTGCCACTCTTTCCATCTTTAACTATCTGTGAAGTCTTACAAAATACTATATCTTCACTTAGGCTCCCTCACTTTTTTTTTTTCTACCAAGACAAAATGGTAATGGTTTCAGTCCTACTGATTCCTGCCATGCCCTGTTACTTTGCGGAATTACTGTCATTGTGAACTACTGGGAGTAAATCATTTTGTGAATTGTAGAGTTGTATCTTACAGTCAATATTGTTGCAATAGGTATGAACAGGATAAACAGCAGATGCTGTTTTTATTTTGTCCTTTATCACATGTCACTTTGTCTAGATGTGTGGATATTACTGTGCGGTCATTACTCAGGGAAACTTTCAAGGCAGACTTGCTAGTTAGGAGATTTGGTCCCCGAATACCTGCCAGGCAGTTGTATAGGGCTTCTCTCTTTCTCACCAACTCTTAAAGAAGGCATTGAATGCTTAGGGAACTGAGTGATAAATAACCTCTCCATTTATCCTTCTTAGGCTAATTCCTCACTGTCTGGAAGGTAGAAATGACACACATACTGACATACTGTGTAGCTCCAAAGTTTTTCCACTCATAAATAGAGAAAGAGAACAACAAAAGACCCAGAATCGCCAAAGCAATCCTGAGAAACAAAAACCAAGCAGGAGGCATCACTCTCCCAGACTTCAAGAAATACTACAAAGCCACAGTCATCAAAACAGTGTGGTACTGGTACCAAAACAGACAGACAGACCAATGGAACAGAATAGAGAATCCAGAAATAAACCCTGACACCTATGGTCAATTAATCTTTGACAAGGGAGGCAAGAACATCAAATGGGAAAAAGAAAGTCTATTCAGCAAGCATTGCTGGGAAACCTGGACAGCTGCATGCAAAGCAATGAAACTAGAACACACCCTCACACCATGCACAAAAATAAACTCCAAATGGCTGAAAGACTTAAATATACGACAGGACACCATCAAACTCCTAGAAGAAAACATAGGCAAAACACTCTCTGACACCAACATCATGAATATTTTCACAGGTCAGTCTCCCAAAGCAATAGAAATTAGAGCAAAAATAGACCCATGGGACCTCATCAAACTGAAAAGCTTTTGCACAGCAAAGGAAACCCAAAAGAAAACAAAAAGACAACTTACAGAATGGGAGAAAATAGTTTCAAATGATGCAACCGACAAGGGCTTAATCTCTAGAATATAGAAACAACTTATACAACCCAACCGCAAAAAAATCAATCAATCAATGGAAAAATGGGCAAAAGACCTGAATAGACTTTTCTCCAAAGAAGATATACAGATGGCCAACAAACACATGAAAAAATGCTCAACATCGCTGGTTATAAGAGAAATGCAAATCAAAACTACCATGAGATATCACCTCACACCAGTCAGAATGGCCATCATTAATAAATCCACAAATAACAAGTGCTGGAGGGGCTGTGGAGAAAAGGGAACCCTCCTGCACTGTTGGTGGGAATGGAAACTGGTACAGCCACTATGGAGAACAGTTTGGAGATACCTTAGAAATCTATACATAGAACTTCCATATGACCCCGCAATCCCACTCTTGGGCATCTATCCAGACAAAACTCTACTTAAAAGAGACGCGTGCACCCGCATGTTCATTGCAGCACTATTCACAATAGCCAGGACATGGAAACAACCCAAATGTCAATCGACAGATGATTGGATTCGCAAGATGGGGTATATATACACAATGGAATACTCCTCAGCCATAAAAAAGAATGACATAATGCCATTTGCAGCAACATGGATGGAACTAGAGACTCTCATACTGAGCGAAATGAGCCAGAAAGACAAAGACAAATACCATATGATATCACTTATAACTGGAATCTAATATCCAGCACAAATGAACATCTCCTCAGAAAAGAAAATCATGGACTTGGAGAAGAGACTTGTGGCTGCCTGACGGGAGGGGGAGGGAGTGGGAGGGATCGGGAGCTTGGGCTTATCAGACACAACTTAGAATAGATTTACAAGGAGATGCTGCTGAATAGCATTGAGAACTTTGTCTAGATACTCATGTTGCAACAGAAGAAAGGGTGGGGGAAAAAATGTAATTGTAATGTATACATGTAAGGATAACCTGACCCCCTTGCTGTACAGTGGGAAAATAAAAAAAAATATTAAAAAAAATAAAACATAGTTTGAGCACACACAAAAAAATAAAATAAAATAAATTTAAAAAAAAAGATTAGCTTAAAACAATAACCGGTGGCGCCTGCTAAAAGTAACCACAAGACGCTTTTATACCGAACTGCCTTATTTTCATATAATGTTTTTTCCACATAATGTTT
This sequence comes from Phacochoerus africanus, assembly GCF_016906955.1. Taxonomy (NCBI): domain Eukaryota; kingdom Metazoa; phylum Chordata; class Mammalia; order Artiodactyla; family Suidae; genus Phacochoerus; species Phacochoerus africanus. The sequence continues at coordinate 205,621,036 of NC_062544.1, read as the reverse complement.
TGTATCCATTATAATTTTACATGATGCATTGTATCCGTTAGCTTTTTTTTTTTTTTGTCTTTTGTTATTGTTGTTGTTGTTGTTGCTATTTCTTGGGCCGCTCCCGCAGCATATGGAGGTTCCCAGGCTAGGGGTCCAATCGGAGCTGTAGTCACCGGCCTATGCCAGAGCCACAGCAACGTGGGATCCGAGCCGCGTCTGCAACATACACCACAGCTCACGGCAACACCAGATCGCTAACCCACTGAGCAAGGGCAGGGACCGAACCTGCAACCTCATGGTTCCTAGTCGGATTCGTTAACCACTGGGCCACGACGGGAACTCCTCCGTTAGTTTTAATTAAAATTCTTAGAGCACAAAAAAAAAAATAAATAGAGGAAATAATTTAAATTATCATTTGGAACATTAGTTTTAGAGTTAAATCAGAATTTAGTGTTCTGAAGTATATTTCCAGGAAGCGTCAACAATTATGTAAGCCAGAAAGGGAGAGAGTAAATTAGAATCAGAAAATATTAGATTTGAGAGGAGTCTTCCTATCATACCTGAAATTCCCATTTATAAATAAGGAAACTGAAACCCTCTCCAAGGCAAGAACTTGCCCAAGGCCCCATGAGCTGGGTGGAAATAGATTCCAGGACTCTTAACTCCTTTCCACAGTTATTTTAAGCAAAGGTATCCCTTAACAATCTTTAACTTTCTAATAGTTTGCTTTGAAATAGAGAGCAGAAAGAGTCCTTGCAACATGTATAATCTTGAGGCTGTATTTAATGGAAGCCAGTAGGTGGCAGTACCTTGGAGCATTTTCTGTGGCAGTCTTTGCAAAGGGCATGTTACAAGCATCAGTCCAGGAACCTCTCACTGTAATCCTGGGAAGTAGGGATTTTGGCTTCACCACAAAGATTTGAGGAACTGAATTTCAGAGAGGTAAACAAGTTTACACAACTTATAACATTTGTGTTTGATAAAGGGCAGAGACTGAACTTGAATCTAATGTTAGTCACTTGAATCTAATGTTAGTCACAGGACTAGTTCTAAAGTAGAGTTGAAAAGAGAATTTAGGAACCCTAGCTTTCTCAGTACCCAGACTGTTTATAGTTTCTTAACACATTGTGATAATCAAAGGCATAGGCACCACTTTAAAACTGTCAGTTCTAGAGTTCCTGTTGTGGCTCAGTGGGTTAAAAACTTGACTAGTATCCATGAGGATGCAGGTTTGAACCCCAGCCTTGCTCATGGGTTAAGGATCTGGTGTTGCTGCAAGCTGCAGTGTAGGTTGAAGATACAGCTTGGATCTGGCATTGCTGTGGCTGTGGCGTAGGCCAATTTGCCGACCCTTAGCCTGGGAACCTCCATATGCTGCGGGTGCAGCCCAAAAAAGACGAAATAAATAAATAAACTTATTTAAAAAATGCCAAGACCAGCTCAGCAGGTGAGGGCTGAAGAACGGGTGCTGTGAAACTTAAGAAAAGGTTAACATAAGACAAGACACAGAGACATTTATCTTAATCAAAGGTGGGAACCAGGGGACTCAAGGTCTCAGGGACCAAGAGCACTGCCTCAAGAAACCACATTGTTTTTATTGTGCTCTTTAGGATTATGTCAAGTGAGTAGGGGGCTGTAGGTGCAGGATACAGTTTTTTAAATTTTTTTAAAGGTCACGTAGCTGTTAGCTGACCTTTAGGCATTTAACAATCATTAGCATTGAGGAAGCCTGGCGTCAGCATAGCATAGCATAGCATTGAGAGAATCACCAGTGCCTATCTGCGGCCACCTGGCATGCCTAGGTTTGCAACTCGTTCTCCTTGCTAATGCATATCCTGCTAACGACCCCTCATAAACCCCCTGGAGCCTTGAGGCTCCTCTCCCTCTTATTTTAACAGGACATACCATGCCTATCTGCACAGGTCTGGCATGCCTAGACCAATGCATTATGTACTCATTCAGCTAACCACATGAATAACTTATGCCTTTTGGTCTTTGTTCTTAAGCTTAAGTTATTTACCAGCACTGTGACTGTTTTTCAAGCAGGAATATAGGGTAAAGTAAAGCAGAACAAGATGGAGTTTTCAGCATAGAAAATAGAAGCAGAGAGGCTAAGAAAAGATTGTAGAAATGTGTCTCCCAACAAAAAAAAGTCAGTTCTTGAGCTCTTAGCACAACTCAAAGGAGCTTTAATGGGCATCAATTTACTGGATCATGGATTTCAGTTTTTTTTTTTGGTCTGACAGGGATCCCTTTTCACATGGCCTTTTTGGAATACTTATGGCGCTCAGGAGATTTAAACATTTTTTCAAAAAGAGATGACTTGCCTTGGTGGGGGCATTCCTGCAATAGCTTCAGCCCTGAGTACCTCTCAAGATGAGGAGAGCAGAGAGCACAAGGTGGAGAAGGGGCCTAAGTCCAAACCATGGGGCAAATCGTGGAAGGAAACGAACATGTTCAGCTCCCAAGTTTTTTCATCATCTTTACTATGATTACTCTGAACTCTTTCTCAGGTAGATCATCTCCACATAGTTCTTCTTCTGGGGTTTTATCTTGTCTCTTCATTTGGGACATGGTCCTCTGCTGCCCCATTTTGTCTAAGTTGCTACTTGTATTTTTATGTATGTGGTAGGTTAATTACTTTTCTCAACTTGAAGTGGCCTGTAGGAGATGTCCTATGTGTCCCAGCAGAGCAGTCTCCTCTTGTCACCCAAGCTAATATACTCTAGGGGTTCCCCCTAAGAGGACGTGTGAGTCCTTTTCTCGTGCCGGGCTGATTATGTGGGTGATTTGATAGGCTTGGTTGACCCTAGTCTGCTTAGTTGCCAGCACCTGCCTTATGCAGATGCTGCTGGTGCTGGTTAGCAGGGCCTGGGTAGGAGATGGCTGACTGCAGAACTCCAGGGTCCCCAGGGCTAGAGTGGCTTTCTGGTTGGCAGAGCGAAGGTTGAAGAAGACTCGGGCTGTTGCCCCCCTCTGGTGGGTGAAGCCCTGGGATTAGTGCTGAACCACTGGCAGACAGAGACGAGTCCTGGAGTTTGGCTGTAGGGCCCAGGGATCCCAGAGCTGGTGTCAGATTGCTTGGGGGTGGGGGTGATTCCCGACACAATTGGATATAGGGTCCAGGTTGTCCTGAAGCTTGTGCGGGCCTGCTAGTGGGCAGGGTGGGTGCCCAGTTGGTCTCAGGGTAGTGTATGGACTGCTATGGGATTCCAGTTTTCTTGCCTTTGGTGTGTACCCCCTGGTGGGTGAGACTGGATCTTAGTCCTCTGGTGTGTGGGGCTGTGTGTTCAGGTGTGCCTAGAGGCAGCTGTTGGTTCTTTAGTCCTTAGGCAGCTGTCTGCCGACAGGTGGGCTTGTGTCCCCACCCAGTTAGATGTTAGGCCAGAGGCAACACAGCACAGGTGCACAGGCCACGTCTTGGTGCTGCAGAGCTAGAGGGAGGGTCCAGAGGTCGCTGCCGGCAAGTGTTCACGAGTTCCAAATATGGCTGCCACCAGCATCTACACCCGCAGGGCGAGACCTGCCCCCCCCCAACCCCGAGACTCTCCCAGACCAGCAGGTAGGTCTGGCCCAAGCTCCTATCAAATGACTTCTTTTGCCCCGGGTCACTGCTTTTGCATGAGGTTTTGTGTGCGCCATTTAGAGTGAAGTCTGTACTTCCCCTGGTCCTGCGAGACTGCCGGAGCCCCACTGGTCCTCAAAGCCAAATGCTCTGGGGTTATGTTTTTAGTTATAGATCTTTTCTGGTAGGTTTGGATCTCTTTGATGGAGGGTTGTTCCACAGGTAGTTGTGGTTTTGGTGTACTTGTGAGAGGAGGTGACTTGGGTGTGGGGGGGCTCCATACTCCGCCATTTGACCGGCTCCCTCATACACAACCATAGACACACACACACACACACACACGGTTTATTCGTCTTCCTAATACCAATAATAATTTGAATTTATTGAACACTTACTATATGCTGATCTATATGTTCAGACTTTTCTATACATTTTATTCATTTAATCTTCTTCAGGGTCCTCCTGAAAAGGTACTATTATGTACTTCATAGATAATATATCATTATCATGGGCTGCATAATGTGCTAACTATGCCTTAGGTAGTTAATGAGAGAGCCAGGATTTCAATCCAGGTGTGCCTAACCTTCTGCTATTCTCTTTCTTCTTCATGAAGGTGAATACATTCAAAGAGTCAAAAATAACCTGGTTGGCAACCAGAAAAACTCAGTAAGAGTTGGAGGGGTGCTGAAGATAAACTGAAATAATATTATGATTTCTCTGTCTTGGATAATTGACAACTGTGCTCCATTTTGCCCAAGGAAGTAAAATTCTATGATTAATAAGAGAGAAGCAGAGATTCACAACCCCACAGGAGAAAAGCTTCCTGGTGTCAGTGGTTCTCTGTCAGTTTTAGGTGGAAAAGCTTCTTGATGTCAACCCAGGAATGTCCTTGACAATTCTGCATGGGAGTGGAGGTCGGGGGAGGGAGTGGGGAAAAGAGCAAAGACAGTTTTCCCCAGGAGGAACTCGTTTGACCTGAGCCTTTGGAAGTTTAAATAGTTAAAAGTGTGTGTACATGGGAGTGTTTGTTCACGTGAAAGATTTTTCTGGCCGTGACTTCTGAGCAACAGAGCGGCTTCAGCACCTCCTGGAGGAAGATCCAGATGGCTGCACTTCAAGTCTAATTAGACTTTAAAAGATGGAACCAGAAAACAGAGAAACTCTCCTGCAGCTCCTCCAGACAGTTAGGTAAACAACACAAAATTCCCTGAATGAGGGAAGTTTGAGAGGCCCTTCTATCAGCTTGAAGTTTATAGTCACCTTAAGATGACTTTTCAGACTTTGGATTTCTCCGACAACTGGCAGTCTGCATTCCAAGAGACACTTCTCATTTTCTCTTCTTTTCCACTGAGGCCACTTTTCTGCACAGGATTCTTGAGGCTTGTGGTGGTTTTTGATTCTGCAAAGACTCAGGAGCATTGTTTAAGTGGCCTCTACTAAAAAATGCAGACATTTCCAAAACAGAGACATAGAGGGCAGTTAGAGTTCCAATGTGGCCTTAAAAAAATAATCTAGACTTCTCTTACAGATAATGAATTGCTCACAGATATGCCTTGTGCTGAGGACATGGAGCATGGAAGAGGAGTCCACAGATGATAACAGACGTAATCTACAGAACCCCTGAGAGTCTTAGCCTTGGGTGAGAAGGTGAGGGCAGGGTTGCTGGGGTGCAAAAGCAAGATTAGCTGGAATTTGAAAATAGTTGCAGCTCCAGTTCCTTTCTTACTCTAGACCACCAGGAAGTCCTCTGTGCCCCACAACACTGGAGCCCTGAGATTTGTTCCCTCAGAAAATAGAATCATTTAATTCCTGAGTTGAGGACAGCACAGGGCTGGTGTGAAAAGTGTGGCCCCCAAAGGGATAAAGGTAAAATCTGAATACAGAACCCAGGGATTTCCATCCACCTTTCCAAGTCCTGCTCCCAGAGCTTCAGCCTTGGGTCTCTTCAAGGCAGAATGTTTTTCTGATGAAATTGAAGGGATACAGAGGAAAGAACTAAGGATATTGATGTCAGGGGCCTCCCAATGCGAAGGCTAGCCTGATGCCTAAAAACTCCACAGAAAAGACAAAGAGTTGAGATGTCCTGTTCACACTCACAGGAAAGTATGAGTGGATAGCCAAGGACATCAGACATCCTCAAACATGGACAAAAGAGAGATTACAGGAACAACCAATGATAATAATAATAATCATGTGAAAAACAGGAAAGGAGAGAAAAATGCGGTCCTATAGGACTTTTGGGGGTTTCAGAAAGTGAACAGAAAAAGAAAAATGAGAGGAAATGATGAAGGATATGATTCAAGAACTGAGAGCTGTAACTACTGAGATTGAAAGGTGCCACTGAGTGCTCAGCTCAGTAAATTATAAAAGATCTCACCAATACACATTATCATGGCATTTTATCATGGAATTTTAGGAAAAATGAAAATGAAATTTAAATGAAAAAAACTGGGCCATATAGGCCTGGGTGTCAGAGTGACAGTGGATTTCCCAATTTTGACACTGGAATTTTAAAGGCAAGAGAGTTATATTTTAAAAATTCCGAAGGAAAATAATTTTCAACTGTCATTTTTATTCTTATCTAGAGGACAGGGACAGATGCTGCCCCCACCTCCTCCCTGTCCCCCCATCCCCTCAAATAGAGTGGCCAAGATTAGAGAGAAGTTTATTTCTCTGTCCAGTAGCAGGGCAGGTATACGTGGGAGATCAGGGAGATAGCTTAGCTCTACAAAGACACTGTGGAAGTGGTTCTCTTTATCTTTTGCTCTGTCTTTTCCTAGGGGTTGACCTAGTCCATGTAGTCAAAGCTATTATACCACCTTGTCCAAGATCCAGCCCAGGGGAAAGAGACAGGGAGCTTCTGTTCAAGGGTGGAATGTGAAAGTTGCACATTCTGTTTACAGCCCCTGGCCATGACCTAGTCCATGGTCACACCAAGCTGTAAGCAGGCTGGGAAATGTATAGACTCTTGCTGGGTAGACACATGCCTACCTAAAATTAGGGTGTGTGTGTGTGTGTGTGTGTGTGTGTGTGTGTGTGTGTGTGTGTGTATGTGTCTGATGAAAGGGGAGTGGATGTAGGGAAGATTGACCAGTCTTTTTCATACCATCCAGCCACCACCAGTCAAAGGTGGAAGTAGGTAAAGATACTCCAAGATAGGCAAGAATTCAGAAAAGTTATTTCCCGGGTACCTTTTAAAAGGAAGGAAGCTATTTGAGGATATACTCCACCAAAATGAGGGTTAAACAAACAAACAAAAAAGGATGACATGGAATACGGAAAATGGGGGAGCCCAAACAGAGAAATGATTAAAAGAAGTCCCTGAATGAGCCTGCAAGGAGGGATAGAAGCCAACCCACACTGAATAGGGGAATAGGAGGAAGATTTTTAAGGAGAATGGCTCTGATATGTTTAAATTTTTGACAAATAAATACAGGAGTTCTGTTGTGGCTCAGTGGTAATGAGCCCAACTAGTACCCATGAGGAAGAAGGTTTGATCCCTGGCCTCACTCAATGGGTTAAGGATCCAGCATTGCCGTGAGCTATGGTGTAGGTCGCAGATGGGGCTCAGATCTGACATTCCTGTTGCTGTGGCTATGGTATACGCTGGCGGCTACAGCTCTGATTTGACCCCTATATGCTGTGAGTACAGCCCTAAAAAGACAAAATAAAAATAAAAAAATAAAAACAGATAGATGTGTAAAGATTATTGGAGGATTTGAAGAAAATTAAGTGATACATAAAAAATAAGCAAAAGGAAAACAGGGCAGTTATTAATGTTGAAAAAGTGTAAAGATTGTACAAGAAAAGACACATGATCATAGCACACTATTTGCTCAAATATGCTCAGTACCAAGCAATATTTGCATTATAATAATGTAAACATTGACTATTAATTTAACCAAAATTTTGCCATGACTATTTTGAGGTGTTGGAAGGAAAGGAAGTAGGCCTTGTCCTCACCTTTCATAGTAGAAAATCAGCAAAAAATTTCTAAAATTGGTAAGCAAAGAAATATATGTATATTATTCAGAATTAGGATTGTAAGTGCTAAGTAGCCAGCCAAAAAAGGTAAGTGTGTGGGGCTGGCAGGTAGGATGAGATACAACAAGATTTATCTATACTATAGCTTTTTAGTAATATTTGACTTCAACTAGATACATATATATGCATGAATTAATTTTAAAAATTAAAATAATTGTAAGGGTAATCTCATAGAAAGACAAAAGAAATCAAAGGCTCTTTGAGTAAAATGAAACTCTGAAGCCATGTAGTCCAATACTTGACCAAACTGAGAAATTCCTTCTCAATATCCCTCTTAGTCATTTAAACATGTTTAAATACTTATAATAACAGGAAACTCATTACTTCTCCAGATGGCTCAATCTAATTCTCAGAGTTGTTTCTGATTTTGAGCCAAAAATTCCTCTCTTCAGTGTCCAACTTGGCTTTATGTCCTCAGAGAGGCCCTTAGGTCTGTAGGGACAGGGAGCTCATTTCTTCCCAAGAGCAGCCATTTTTCTTCGGGTGTGAAGTCCATCTCCTTATGGCTTCCATCCATCCAGCCTTGATCTGTCTGCCCAACGTGACCACTCAGACCAAACTGAGTCCCTCTTTCTTAGCACATCCTCAGAGTTTACTTAATGATGGCCCATGAGTCATGTTGGTTGAATCTCCTCACCATTCTGTGTGCCTGGTCACAGTGTCTCTTAAAGTGTGGTGCCTCCCCTTAATAGTCTCTCTGAACTTCATTGGAGGAAGATGTAGGGCTGTACCCCAGGTGTTCTTGAAGGTCCACCCAGTCCCTGGGGCCACATTAGCCTTAGCAAGGGCTCCCTCCTGCACTATCATGGGGATTAGAGGAGATTAGCTCTGGAGGATGAATGTGGTCAGTGTGCCTGCCCCTGCACTGAAGTTGCACATTATGAGAGTCTTGTGTCAAAGAAGATCCAAGGCTGCTCTGTTATCTCCCAAGAGAGGTCATTCAGATGGAGACTGATGATGATCTTTGCTAGCATGGTTTAGCAGAAAAACATCCTACTGGGGAGTTCCGATTGTGGCTCAGCTGGTTAAGAACCAAACTAGTATCCATGAAGATGCAGGTTCAATCCCTGGCCTTGCTCAGTGGGTTAGGGATATGGCATTGCTACAGGCTGCATGTTCATCACAGGTGTGGTTTGGATCCTGCATTACTGTGGCTGTGAGGTAGGCTGGCAGCAGCAGTTCCGATTTGACACCTAGCCTGGGAACTTTCTTATGTTGCCAAGTGTGGCCCTAATAAGAAAAAAAGAAGTAAGAAAAAGAAAAACAACTTACCACCTGGCAGGAGGGCCTGAGTGAGCGTGGCTATGATTCTCCTCCTTCAGCCAGAGTTAATTTCATGATTTGGCCAGGGATTCATTTTTCTTTTTCAAGGGGTAAGCTTTTCTCACCCTCAATTCTAGCCCCAAATACCACCCAGAAGACCTCTCAGGATGCTCTTGAAAATTTGTTTCTCCAGGGTAGTAAGACCCAAGCCATTGAATCACTGATCTATCTATTCTGCTCAATGTTGTGTGGAACAGGAAACAATGCTCAGCCTCATAGCCAGCCATCATTACCCCACCTCCTTCTAGAAAAGAGGGTGTTTAGATCCAGCAAGGTGAAATAACTAGATCAAGAGAAGCGATGGAGGAACCTATCTAGAAGCCAGACTTCCTATTGCCAGTACAGTGCCTTTATGAGAGAACAGCTAAGGGCAAGAGGCTTGTGTATTAGTCAGAGAATAAGAGAGGAATCTAAGAAGGAAACCACAGATAGTGTTTTCTTCCTTTATAACTGAAGTATGAGCTCACCTTGACCATGGAAGTATTGCCATATCCATAGCAGAACTTCTTTCTGTACACTTTTTTGGGGGGGTGGGGATGGAAGCCTTTGTCTTTGTGCAGGGAGATGGCCAATAACTATTTGTTATTATGTGCTTGAACCCTTCACTTTCTTGTCTCCAACATGTATCCTCATAATTTGCAGTCCTTCTTTTTCTTTCCAATCTCCTAAATTTAATGTAAAAATTTTTGCTTTAAGTCTCCCAAGAGCCAAACAGAAGAATTTTAACAGGACAGACCTGCTCTTGTGATATTTTCAATTTACCTGAAATTTAGGTAATATTACTTAGTAGGGTAACTGCAGGAATAAGTAGACTCTAATATGCATAATGTTTTAAGTGCAATAGAAAATTATCTCTTGCTCAGGAAACAGTACCAATGGGTAAAAACTTTAGTAGATGGCTAATTCTATGCCATTCTTAGACTCAAGCTGGTAGAGGATCTGCCATTTTTAACACAGGGCTCCACGGCTGTCCTCAGCAGCAGCTCCATTCCTGTTACACGTGGAAAATAGTGTGGAGGCAGACTGCATGGAATGGTTTTAAGGGCCAGGACTGGAGCAGGGTACATCATCTCCCTTAACATCTCACTGGCTACAACTCATCAAAATGGCACAGTAAACTGCCAGTTTGAGTGGAGGTAGATGGAGGGAATCAGGAAACACAGTTCTGTGATCGGGCAGTCAAGTTCCAGTGTTAATCCTGCAGTAGGGAAGGGGGTCATGAACTTGGAAGTGTGTAGCCAGCCGTCTTTGTCAAATGGGTGTTATGTCAATGTGTTTGGATATGAGTCAAAGTAAGATAGACTGCTCTAGATTGACATGTGACTTTAAACAGGATTTCCTTAAATAATTCTAATTCATTCTATTCTTATAAGCAAAAAGTTACCATTCTTGCACTCCAGCCAACTTCTCTTTTGCCTCTTTCTCTAGAAAATATTATATCAATTTTATACTACCCACTTTATGTGTTATGCTTTATACTAGATGTTGGGAATATATTACTAAGTAAGATATATAAATTTCCTGTTTGCATGCAATTAAGATTCTAATGGTTCTAATGGAGGACAGGTGGGGAATAGAATAGAATTAAATAGATAATAGAGTAAGATAGATTAAGCAATGTATTAAATAATGACAAGTACTAAAAGTGAAGTAAAACAGAGTGGTGAGAGAAAGATTGCCTGCCACTGTTTCAACAGGAAGGTTAGGCAGGTCATCTTTGAAAAAAACTGAAAGCAAAATAACAAGAAGGAGCCAGCCATTTTCAAATCTTAGGTGAGAACTTTTCAGGCTCAGGGAATGGCCAGTGCAAAGACCCTGAGTTGGCAACGGGCTTAACCATGAGATAGAGTCAAAGCAAGTATGGATGGCAAGTTGTGAATGAGTTGGGGCTTTGCTAGAAGCTGAGGTTGGGATTGTTGGAGTGAAACCAGACCATATAGCACCTTGGAGGCTGTGCTAAGAAGGTTTACTTTTGTTCTAAGTGCATTGGAAAGCAATTGGAGGGTTTGAAGCAGAAGAGAAAATCTTGATTTCATTTTTCTTTTTAAAATACATCCTGGCTGTTTTGACCAGAATGGATTGAAGCCTGGCAGAAGAGACAAGGGTGGCACTTAGAAGGTCTTTCATGGCCCAAGATACTAAGCCTGGGATGTGAAGGATGTTAACAGAGATGAATGAAGATTGGAATTGGTGAGTATTTTGAAAGTTCTGTGGCATAGACTTGCTGAATGATTTGTTCTGGAGGGAATGAGAAAGTGAGGAATGCCAATTGCTTCTTACATTTGAATTATTTTTCATTCTCTTATCCAATCCTAGATATCCCCAAAGGAAAGCTTTCTTAGGATTAAGCAAGGGATTAGGAGAACTGGTTCCTGTTTCACTTTTTGCTGTTTTATTTGTCTTTATTTGCTCTTTAATTTCTGTAAGAAAATTACCTAAGAAGACTTGTGAAGGGTGGTAACTGTGAAAAATATTCCCTGTAACAAAAATCTAATAGGAACACAAGATGATCTTCTGGCTGAGCAATATGTCCTGAGCATTTGAATTTAATCAGACAGTAGCATATTTCTTTGCCCTTTTGCAATGATGATGACTAACTGGCTCCCAAGTGAGCAAGTTATATTTTAGACAAAGGAGGAAAAATAAAATAACTATTGGCTTGGGGCAGTTAATATCATTTAATTGAATCATAGCTTCATAGACTACAACTGAATGTGTGGAGGACTTGACAATTTTTTACATTAAAAAGATGCTTCCCTCCCTTTGCTCTCTTATCCCTTTGTCAAGAAAGGGTCTTCTGTTGTCTTCTCATTTGACTTATGCTACAGACAAGAAGCTCAAAAATGCATGTGGGGATATCACTCAGCTGTCATTCTCTATAAGTGAGCAGACACTTCTAGGCCCCAAAGATCATGGAATTAAAGCTTTAGGTATAGTAGAAAGCAAAGTAGAATTACAGTTCACCCTTTCAGATGTAAGAGATTTGAATCTGCAAAGTCACTTATTCAAGATTGCAGGCAGAGTTCCGTGATCATGTGCAGATTCTTTATCAAATAACTCACAGTTGCAATTTTATCCTTAGAAATTAAATTACTCTTTTTGGGGTTGGGGTGATGGAGGAAACACAGAGAAAACAACAATTCTTTCTCTTTGTACTTGGAAAAACTTTATCTTCTATTGTCTCTATTCCCACATTTATATGTGATGGTTCAGTGGTGGTGCTCTCATACTTTTTGTTAAGGCTACTCTGAATTTTGCTACCTTGTGAATCTTGTGACATATATTACTAAAGCTGATGTTTACGACCTTATGTCTCTGGTAATGACCACTCAATATTACATCAAGATGCATGGCTGATTATACTACTGAGAGAGAAAATTCTTCTGATTATTTGCCTGTTCAAAGAAGATAATTTCTATGTCTTTTTGGTCTCATAACTGTCTCTATAAATGAAGAAAGTGTATAGGGCAGCCACTGTTTCTAGTTATTTCCTCATGTTTTAAATTCTTTCTTTTGTACCTTTAATGATTTATAGCAGTTGTTATACTCTATAGCAAACAATTCTATTATCTCAAATTCTTAGAAGCCCTTAATCTGCTGTTTCTTATGTGTTCTCTCCCTCTCTTTCTGTCTGTCTTTCTATATGCATCTCTCTCTGTGGTTAATTTCCGTTGGTGTTGTAACTTTAGGTTTCAAGAGCAACATCTGCAGAGCTTTATCTGTGGAAGTATTGCGAAACCTAGGTTAATGTTTACATTTCCTCTGGGAGGGGTCGCTAACCTGGCACAACTTTTGTTTTTAAATAAACTTTACATTTTAGAATAGTTTAGATTTACAGAAAAGTAGTTATGATAGTACAGAGGGTCCCATGTACTCTGCATCTAATTTCCCCTGTTATTAACATCTTCTACAAGTATGATACATTTGTTACAACTAATGAATTGTTATTGATACATTATTATTAACTAACGCCTTTGCTTTATTGAACCTTTTTTTCCCCCTCCACTTTCTATCCCAGGATCCCATATTACATTTGCTCGTTATGTGTCCTTAGTCTCCTCTAGACTGTAACAGTTTATTAGACTTTCCTTATTTTTGATTACCTTAATCCTGTACTTCCCATGAACCAAAAAGTATCTCAAAAATCTATATATATAAAATAGTCCAAATAATAAGAATAAACTGGCAAAACTACAATTATGGTAAGAGATTTTAACATTTCTCCCCATTAGATTGATAGCTCAAGTAGGCAAAAACTTAGTATGGATATAGAACATTTGAAAAACACAATTCTCAACCTTGGTCTAATGAAGATACATAGAACCATGCATCTCCAAATCAGAGATAATACCCTTTTTCAAGCACACATCAGATATTTATAGAGATTGGCCATATATTCCTCCATAGACATAAAAATCAGGTCCCAACAAACATAAAAATCAGATCACAGTACATAATTTGATTATTTTCTAAAGATAATTAAAAACTTACCCATATTTAAAAATTTTGAAACACTTAATTCATGGATTAAATAAAACACTAAGGTAGAAAATTAAACACTAAATTAGAAATATTAAAATAGAAAATATTTAGAATTGACTGAATGAAAATGTGTCAAACTTTTGGGTATGCAGCTAAAAGAGATTTTAGAAGGGAAATTTTTCCCTTAAAATTTATGTCACAAAAGAGGAAATTCTTAAATTCAAAGCACTAAGTCCATTTCTTATCAATAAGGTGTAACAAATTGTAAGGACATATTTATATAGTTACACTGTTTTTTAACCAATTTATGCATTTTATATTTTACTTATTTTCAGTGGGTGTATTTTTTTTTTGTTCTTACCAGTTAAGTTATTCTTTTTATTATGCTATATAAAATATTTAATGGTGTATAAGGCTTTCTTCTTTATAAATTTTAGTTGCATAATATACACAATTTTAATATAATGCTAATTTTTAAAGAAAAATTGAAATGTAATAGATAATATTAAAGTGTAAAGATGAAAGCCATACAAAAGGGGATAAAGTATGGAATAAATTTCCTATTTGTCTCAGCATATTTTCCATTCCACTTCTCCAGAGGGAGTCACTTAATTACTTTCTTAAGATCCATGATAGAATAATCTGTGTGAATGTAATTGTGTTTAAATATATGTATTTTACTCTGTAAAAAAAAATAAAAATAAAATTTCAAAAATAAAAACCAACCAACCAAACAAACAAAAAGCACTAAGTCCATTTCTTAAAAGGTTAGAGACAAAAATAAGTTCAGAGAAGTGAGGGACACATTCTGGCCTCTTTCCTGACACATGCTCTGTGTGCACTAGGTGTTTGCAGTGGGCTTCAGGAGCTTGAAACTCATTTTTTACTGGAAAAGCCTATTTTAGTACGAAAAAGCACTCTTTTCACAAATGGGGAAAAGTGGCACATCGCGGAGCTGCTGTGATAACCGCCTGATAGCAGTCTCACAGAGGACACAAAACAAGAGGCTTGAAGCTTCCCACTTGCGAAGTATATTCCACTCAGTGAAAGAACACCAGCCCCAGTGGTGGTTTGCACTGGAAAGTTAATTTGGAGGAAGATTGTGACCCTTAACTTTACACTCAATTGTGACCCTTAATTTTACAAGCAACTATTGAGTCTTTGCTTATAGGGAAATAAGTAAATACATTTCCATTGTCTTAACATGTTAGACATCCCTAAAAATACTAATTGTATTCCTGACCCCTTGATTCTACTCCTAGGAATTTCTCCTAAGGCAAATGTACAAAAACATATCTATAGCATCTCAGTGTGGTCTATTTAAAAAACCATATAAACATAATCTTAATGTCAAGCCAAAGATATTGGCTAAATCAATGTTTGTGTAACTGTATAATGGCTATTATAAAGTTATTGAAAATGATATGGCAGAAGTATATTTAAAGACAATAAAAATTTTCACTGTGTAAATTAGGAGATGCAAATAGATGTAAGAACACAGATCAGTTCCCTTCCAGAGACTTCCAGGGTCTAAAGTGGATGTACACTTTCAAAGCTTGGGGATTCCAGACTCTGATTCCTATCTAGAGTGGAGCTGAAGTTCACCAAGGGTATAAATGGAGTTATTGTAAAGGCGATTGTCTAGTCTTCTGCTGAACAGCATCTGCATCCAAGTTCCTTTCCAGCCCAAATGCCCGATAGGCATAAACCTCTGCTTGATGCTCACTCTTGCCCCTACCGTTCTCTTTTTTGAAGCTTCCTCCAAATGAACTTCACTTATAAGGAATAATGAGCAATGCAAAACACTGTCAAATCCACAGTGGGAAGCAGAGGAGACTGACATTTCACAGTGCACAGGAGTTCCCCTTTAAACTCCTCCTCAGACCAACCTCTTCTGCCATGCTTGTTTCCATTCAGCTTTGCACCTGTCCCCAGGCAGCCTCTTGGTTACTGTCTCCTGCCTCCATGCAACAGTTCCTTTCTGAGGCCTCTTAATCCCTCCTCTTCTTAGAGCAATTACCTGCTTGTGTATCTTTTCCCATTCTGTAATATCATCTTTGAATATGTCTAAGGCCAGTTTACTAAGGATGAGGGTTTTTGTCTACCTTTTGCAAATAAAATATCCTCTAGTTGCTTGGATCCACACTTTTTATGTAAATAGAGATTATAAATAAATATTTTTCTCCAGCTAGCCATGTTCTATTATTAACATGAATTTCTTTTGTAATAAATGTAAAACAAAAAGAGAAAAAAAGATAGCCTTTTTCACTGTTGAATTTCCAGGCTTCAAGGTAGGCATGAGGTGAAACTGACCAGAACAAGGTCCATCCTGACAGCAGCAGAACCAGGACACTCCCAGGCCAGAGACATGGGACAGAGGGACTCTGTCACTGGAACTGGATTAGAAGGTGGGGGATTAAATTTCTTTTGGTAGTGTTCTCTTGGTTGCAAGAAACAGAAGAACAGATTTAAATTTAAGCAAAAAATTAGAATGTATTGGCTTATCTAATAGATGTAGCAAATGTGACTTAATCCAGAGCTCCCTGATGTCATAAAAATTGGTGTTTTCTCCATTTCTTCACTCTCCTTCTTTCTTTCAAACTCCATCCTTAGGCATATTCTCCCTGAAAAGTGTCAGTATGGTCATCAGGTCCTAATCAAATGGTAAAGAAGAAATATCTTTTCTGTGTTCAGCGCTACCAGCAAGATTACCAAGATTCACTCTGATTGGGGTGGTTTCGGTGTGTGCCTACCCATGTGCAGGAGATGCCGTGGGACTGGCTTATGCTTAGGTCATTTGTTTCACCTGGAAATACACGGACTGGAGGTGAGGAAGGGCTGGACCCCTGAAGCCTTGGAAATGGGGCCTGGGGAAGTACCTAACAAATACTCCCTGCTAGGGTCTGAGGAGCGAAGTAAGCCTGATCTGCCACATGTGACTAACACACAACAAGACTTCTGACTGGACATCCACTCTGGACAGGGGCTCCTATCTGGGCAAGGCTGGCATCATTGAAAGGTTTATTTATCTTCCATGAGTTTTCTTGTTGGTATCAAGTAGACCTGTTTTTCAGGCAATGAATATCTGATGCAGACTAGTCCTGACAGTGATGAAAGAGAAATGCCACAAAACCAGAAGCAATTAATATTATCTGCCTTCTCCCTGCATAAAAAGTATAAGGAGATTATTAATGAATAGCGAATTTTATTCCTGGAGTGGGACTCCTTTATATAAAAATTTTGATTCTGAAACTGCCACATATAAATTATCATCAGAGATATAAACCTTTCAGGCTCCAATAATATCAAGAGCCCTCATAAGGACTGGTTTTCTAAAAGCTCTTGCTCTTCCTTGCCAAACTGTGTCTTAATCTTAAATCTTCTAATTGGGTGAAATTTTGATACAAGCAGATGAGCAAATGAGGCTGATAGATGATATGTTCCAGATACATTTTAATTGAAAATTGGTTTTCAAGATACTTGTTTAGTTCATGATTTTTCTAGAAACGTGTGCTACTTCAATTCTGTTTGTAATCCTCCTTGTTCGTGAGATATGATCATTTTATAAGGAAAGAAGTCATGAAAGGGAAATTGTACCTTAAAATATGGTAGCCTGAGTTCACATTCCAACCATGCCTCATACTAATTTGGGGACTTGGACAAGGTTTACATCGCTGAGCTTCAGTTTCCTCTTCCGTGAAATAGAGATAGTTAAGATGAACATATAGAGTAACTGTGAGGATTAAGTGGGAACACTTAAATAAAATTCTTAAAACAGTCTCTAGCACATGGAAAATTCTCAGAAAATGTTATTTCTCATTCTTGTCTCTCCTAACTTCTACCAAAGCAGGGATCATTTTCTGTAATCATAAGAGAACTTCACAGTTCTGTATTCCAATGCAGAGCGGGCCTCAAATGAAAACATCTGAGAAACATTTTCTCTTAATTTTTTTGTTTCTGCTTTTAAAGAATGTCTAGAGAATTCATGGACTTCCCATTGTGGTGCAGTGGAAAAAAATCTGACTAGGAACCATGAGGTTGGGGGTTAGATCCCTGGCCTTGCTCAGTGGGTTAAGGATCTGGTGTTGCTGTGAGTTGTGCTGTAGGTTGCACAATCGGATCCAGCATTGCTGTGGCTGTGGCGTAAGCCTGCAACTGTAGCTCTTATTCAGCCTGTAACCTGGGAACTTCCATATGCTGTGAGTGCAGCCCTAAAAAGCAAAAAAAAAAAAAAAAAAAGACTATCTACAGAATTCAAAGCTAACACTGTAACACTGGAGTCAGTCTATAAGTGATGTAAATCTATGTTCCAAGTAGGAGAGTAACCATTGGCTACCTGACAGCCAGGTGAACTGGGGAAGTTAAATTTCCACCTCTTCAAAGGAGCTTCCCTTGATCCCCTAAACCTGATTGACATGTCCATGTCCTCCTACATGCTCCTTACCACAATACCTCTAGAATACAGGCTGGCAAACTCCATGAGCCAAATCCAGCCCTCCACCTGTTTGTGTATGACTTGCAAGGTAAGAATGATTTTTTTTTTTTACATTTTTAAATGATTAAAAACAAATCAAATGAGAATAAGATTATGTGACATATGAAAAGCATATGTGATTCAGATTTCTGTGTCCATAAATCATGGTTTATTTGGGCATAGCCAGGCTCACTCATTTATGAATTGCCCATGGCTGCTTTTGCATTACAATGGCAGAGTTGAGTAGTTGTGACAAAGACCATGAGGCTAGTAGAGTTGAAAATACCTGCTATCTGTCTCCTTTTTCAGGAATCTGAAAAAGTTTGCAGATTCCTACTCTAGAACATTCATGATCTTGCTGAAAATAAAAGACAAGGGACCATTGGAAAGTCACCTTTCTCTGCATCCTCTTGCTTGAGGTAAGGGTTGGGTTTTATGACTTGACCTAACGGAGGTGATTCTTGGACAAATGACTTTCAAGTTGTGTGACCATCAAAATAGACCACTTCTCTGAGTGTCATTTTCTTCATGTACAGTATAGAGATGATTCTTGCCCCACAAGTCTCACTGGGTCTTTGTTATCTTGGGAAGTACCTACGCTGTGGAGGACAGGACCATGCATTTCTGTTGAGTTCCTGTTGTAGGTCCTGGGTTAGCATGAAGCCTGGCACAGCAGAAACCAGAGGTTCTCCGCTAAGGCTGGAAACTAGAATCACCTGGATAGCTTTGACTGCCCATCAGCACTGAGTACCACTCAGACCAATTAAAGGAGTGTCTCTGGAAATGGGTCTGGACAGCAAGCTTTCCTCTATTTTTTAGGCTTCCCAAGTGCTTCAGAGAGTCAGCCAAGATTGAGAGCCATGTTGCAGAATGCTCAGTAAATATTTACTGACTGCCCGAATGAAGCTGTTCCCACAGGCATTTTTCTCCCCTGTGCTTTCAGACACTGACTGAAGAAGTCAGGATGTTCTGCATCAAGGGCAAAAAATGTGCTGTTCATCACCCCCAATCGAATTGCTTTTTCTGGTTCATGGAGGTCTGCTTACTGCCTCCTTCACCCTTCACTGACTACACGGCTGGTGATTCTCTTGTTGTTTATCCACCTCTTTGTGGCCCCTGCCTCCCTAGTTCTCCCCTTCCTATTCTTATGGTTCCTTGTTAGTTTCCCCTCCTCCCCTGTAAGTGTCTTGGCCTTTTTTCTTCCTACTGTTGCTGAGTTCACGAATAGCACTTGCTTACCGCCAATAACACCATGTACTTTCGACTATTCTCATTTTTTATTTTCTGCTAAATTAGTTTTGCCTGTGCTTCACATTGGAAAATACATCCCCAGACTCTCCTTCACTGTTCAATTGCTGTCTCTGGGAATAAGGTTTTCTCTGAAGCTTTGCGCTGGCTGACAAATCAGGAAATCCATCCCCCAGTTTATAGAAAAGGACACTGAGGCCCAGCAAGAGGGAACAGCTATTCAGGGTCACCGAGTGAGCTCACGGCAGGTGGGGGCTGGATCACCAATTTCTTCATGTCCACTTCACACTCCCTTCGGCCTGCCACCAGACCTTGCTAGCCAGGCCTGGGGCTTTTTGGACACCTTACTGCTTCTCTTTCACAGAGGGTTGGCACCTTTCCACATCTGCACCTTGCCAGAGTCTATTACTTTTATTGCTGGTGGCAGCTACAAGTAGGTGTGGGGTCTAGCTGATTGTGTTGGTTCAGTGATACTTCAGAGGACCCAGCCTGTGGGTCTCAGCCTCCTGAGGTACATTCCAGGACCACCCATTGATGCCAGATGTTCTAGAGGGGCAGCAGGGCGGTGGGAGAGTGCTTTCCCATAACCACCTCCAACTGCCCCCCAAAAATGACATGGTCATAAAGACCTGTCCTCTTTCTTGTCTGTACTTCTGAGAGGTCCAGTATGGTAGCCACTAGCTACATTTGACATTAATTAAAATGAAATAAAACTAAGACTTTGCTTCCTTGGTTGCCCTAGCCACATTCCAAGTGCTCAGTAGCCTCACATGCCTAGTGGCTGTTGTTGTGAACAGCATAGAACCCTTCCAACATTGCCGAAGGTTCTATTACACAGGACAGCGCCAGATACCTGGATAGGATAGCTTGGTCTACAGAAGGAACAGTCTAGGGACAAAAGATCAACAGAGACTGGTCCATGCCATGGCCCCTTGGATTAGGATTCTGAGGCTACCTGCTGTACTAAAGCCATTTAGGACTCTTCCCCTTCCTGACATCCCCATGCTAGATTGTGAGCTTCTTGGAAGCAGTGTCTGTATCTGATCAATGTTTTGTTCCCACAGAAATGACCTGAACCATTATAGGCCTCCATGAATGTGTGACTAAATAAAATCATGTTCTTTATCCATTCAGTGTTATGAAGAAAACAACTATTATTCAATAAATTAATAAAAAAAAATCTTTTCGGTAAAGAGGGAGTTAAAACTGGCCACTAGTTAAGTGAGAGTCCATGTGAAGTTCCCCTCTTCCTGGGGAAGGAGGCTCTGACCCTTTGGGGAGGTAGGTGATGAGTGGGTGTGGGGGGCAGGTCAGGAAGAGCAAGGGGCTGAGCCTCATGCCCCAGCATGCAGGTTCCCAGGGGTACTGCCTCAGCTTTGGGGTGAGCGCCGCCTCTCACACAGAGTTCTGGGATGGAGTTTGGACTGATAATTCCAGGCCAGAAGGCAATGTGGTGCAGTGAACATTAAATCTAGGCTAGAAGCTTAGGTTTAAGTCCTGACTCCAGTACCAATTAGGGGCTTTGTGACTCAGTGTGTTCACAACAGTCCAGACTGCTAATAACAACTGTGTCTTCCCCACTGCACAGATAGGGCTGAAGCGAGGCTCAAGGAGTTAAAGGCATGCAGAGCCTTTGTAGCCTGAACAGTGTACATCGGGGAGAGGATGGTGGTCCACATGGTTGCTATTAGCATGTTTTGTTAGATTACTAGGACATACCTGCTAGAAATGCTTTCTGGAAATGCCAGGTTTTTTTTTTTTTTTGCATTGGCCAAAGATGTGTGTGCTTGCCCACCAGGTTCCTAGTTCAACCTCAAATCTATTGAAATTGTGCAACAGTCACAAAATTGTCAGGCACATCAGCAACAACAAAGGTTTGGGAAGAGGGTTTTATTGTTTTACTTTTTAAAAAAGTTTCTCTATTAGGATGCCTCCAAGAGATGATCATTTCCATTTTCCTTTGTTACCATCACAAAAACTATATGAAGGTAGGTAGGGAGGAATCAGAGAAAAAGAGGAGGAAAAATGAATCAACTCACATTAAAAGCACTTATGTGACGGGCATTTAATATGCATTGCTTTGCTTAATCCTAATGACTTTTATACCTCTGTTACAGATGGAGATACAATTTTTGCCCATGTTCATATACCTAGTGGGTGACACATGCAATACAAACCCAGGTCTGTCTAACCTAAAAGATCCATCAAGTCCCACTGTCCATGTCACCTCCTAGCTAATCAGAAAGTACTGGACCAGGCCAGGGTGGGCATCTGCATTTTCACCTGCAACCCCAGACTTTCTCTACTGCCCTATGGAAGGCAGAGTGCTGCCTTATGCTCCCTAACTCATCTGAAAGGCCTTGCCTTAAGTTATGACTCAAATCAGTTTTCTACAGGCCTGCCATAATTTGTGTGTTTATGATGAAGCAGAATATTACTTGTTCCCCTCAGAAAAATCTTGGTAATTTTGGAAGGCTTTTTGGTCTGAGATAATCTTATTCAAATATCTCGATCCTATTTTCGATTTCAAAAACTTTGTGATAATTCTATATAATTACAGCAACAAAGGAATGTTAATGTGCCCAAAGGGTACAGCTAACCTTTTCATTATCTCATTAACCTTGTATGACCTCTCTCTGGTTCCATTTCCTTGGTACAGTATTTGGAGACTGACCACACACAGACCTGGCACTCTTTTTCTCTCCTTTTCAGGTTAAACTCCCTTCCAAGTGTGCTTCACAGTCTAAGAATTTCATTAAGTCATTTTCTCTCAGCCAGCAATTTCTCAAGGATGGCGTGGGCTGTTATGTCACCCTCACTGAGTCCTACACCTAGGACATTGGGGGGCTTCCATGTGCCCTAATGTAGCTTGATGGCCCAGCTTTAAAGCTGAGCAGTGCAACGGAGTGAAGGCAGGGGCAGATTTGTTACCCAGTGATCTTGGCAGCTCTCCTTAACCTGAAGATTCTAACCCTCTATCCATGATACGGGAACAATAATCTCAGCTTTGCCCACTTTACCATGTGGTAAGATGATGGATTTAAGGGATGCTAATTGTGATGGTTTAATTATGCCATGTCACTTTCAAGTTCATATGTTGAAGTCCCCCCTCCTAGCCCCATGACCTCAGAGCATGATCTTATTCGGAGATAGGGTTGTTGCAGATGTCATTAGTTAAGATGTGGTCCTACTGGAGTAGGGTGAGCCCCCAATTCAATATGCCTACTTAGTGTCCTTGTGAAAAGGGGAAGTTTGGACATACAAATACATCTAGGGAGAATGACGTGGAAACATGAAGGCAAGATCACAGTGATGTGCCTATAAGGCAAAGAATTCCACCAAATACCAGCAAACCCCTGGAGGCTAGAGCAGAGGCCTGGAAGAGATTCTTCCTTACAGCCCCCAGAAGGAATCAACCTTGTCAGCATTTGACCTGGGACTTACTAGTCTCCAGAACTGAGAGACAATAAATTTCTGTGGGTTAAGCCATCCAGTATGTGGTATTTTGTTATGGCAACCCTAGTAAACTAAAATACTGATGGTGTTTCTTTTTGGTGACTGGGCAGTTAAGGACCAGGTGAAATACTGGGAGGTCTAACGCCCTCAACAAATATTGGCCTAGAGACCTCGGTCAAGTCCTTTAACCTCTCTAGACCTCAGTTTCTTCTGTGAAATGGGAATTTCATAGTATTTACATTGCATTTTTTCCCCAGGTATTAGGTGGGATAATACATTTGAAAGCACTTGTAAACTGTGAAATCCTATATAGCAATTATTGTTTGGGGAGAGTCCGTTTCTAATCCAGTGATGGTGAGAGGGAAGGGATGCCCAGGTATAGGATTAAGATACTTATTCTGCATTTGCAGAAAACCACATAAAATAATTAGGTGGTTTGGTGACCTAGATAAAATGTCTTCATCAGCCAGAGGGGTACCTTTGATTCCTTCTCCCTCATGTGACTTAGCACAAGAATGCCAGGAGTAGACCGGGGCAGGGGCTGGGGGGCTTGCCTGTCCAGCTGGCCCTGAGCTACCTGTCTGTCTCTGCCCATATTGGTTCCCACCCATCTCCCACCCCAACAGCCTCTCTCACACCAAAGACAAAAACCAAGACACTCTTTCTTGGTTCCTGGCTCATTCCCTCTCCACCGTAGACATGGATCCTGGACTCTTTTAAAGTAAACTGACACTGAGTTTATTTAGCTTGTCTCTGTCTTTGAAACAAACGGCTGCATTTTCTGAACAGCCTTCTCAATCTCATGTGTCTCTGTTAGGGATGATAATTCCTGCTTCTCCCAGACGTGGTCAGTCATTCCAAAGAAGCCTTTTAAGCCCTGTGAGCATCTCTGCGTACCAGTGTGCACGTGTCTGTGAATGTCTAGAGTCAGCGTGTCAATCACTCTCAGCAGAGGTCAGCTTCATCTTGTCAGGATCCCATGTCCATCCTGTTCAACGTAGTGCCTGGCATGTGTTGTGGGGCCAAATGCATAATTGTTTGAATGAATGAACTAACCTTATGTGAGAAAGCCTGTATTACCTCATGTTAAGAACTCAAGACTGACTCTAGAAAACTGGTTTAATTTTAACATCTAGCAATAATGTCTCCTAGATGTGCAAAAGCAAGCAGGACCCACCTTAGAGAAGCCTCAGTTTTTGAGTCAGTTGAATGGAGATAAGGCTAATTTTTCTGCTTAGTTAAAAGAAAATGTTGGGAGGTTCAGATGTCATAAAGATGGTGTGATGGTTAGTTTTATGTGCCAACTCAGCTAGGCTGTAATACTTGGTTATTAATCAAACACTAATCTAGATGTTTCTGTGAAGGTAATTTGTAGGTTGGGTTAATGTCTACAACCAATTGACTTTAAATAGAGAAGATTACTCTTAATAGGATGGGTGAGTCTCATGCAATCCATTGAAAGGCTTTAGGCACAAAAAATAAAAGTTTGCTGGAGAAGAAATTCTGCCTGAAGCCTGCAACATCAACTCTTGCCTGAGTTTTCAGCCCGCTGGCCTGCCCTACAAACTTTGGATCTGTCAGCTCCCACAGTCGCATTTGCCAGTTCCTTCAAATAAATCATATATATGCATGCATGCATGTGTGTGTGCACACACACTCTTCAGTTTTCCATATGCATATATGTATTATATGTATGTTTATATTATCTGGGAAACGCTGACCGATATAGACGGGGTAGTTGATCAGTTTGAAAGGTTATAAATGAAAGACAGAGAGTGAAGGGAGGGAGGCAAAAGCTTCTCTGCTCACCTTGCAAAGGCCAAGGACCATGGTCTCTTTATCTCCCGTGGAAACTTGCACATCTGTAGTGCTTTCTGCAGGGATATAGGTGCCCCAGATGGTTTAACAGTGCCACATCCCCAGGTCCCGGCTGGGGTGGGGCTGGCCCACACATTCTCAGGGAGGGGGCTGACTGTGTAAGCAGTGGATTTTAACAAATAGGCCCTCAGGTGGGGAGGAGAGGGCATGGGTGGCAGTGGCAACTGGCAGCTCCTTGCATCCCCACTGTGGAGAGAAGACCTGGGGCTGTCTGTGTGGGTGTTCTCCTGACTGACACCATCCTAATTAGTGTAGGCCCCCTCTGGCTCTGGAGCTTCTTTTACTAATGCCATCATTAAAAGGTCTCCCCTAATCAGTCAGCTGCAGAATGTGCTTACAGGAAGAAGGTTCTTTGGGCTTACAGACAGGGCTTGTACTGGAGAAAGAAGCCAGTCTCTGGCTGTAAGCACAGAGTCAGTGGGTCTTCTTGAAACCTTCTTACAGACACTGGTTGCCCTTAATCAGTCCCTCCCACTCTCCCTGCAACTGCCCCTCTCCAACCCCAGAGGCATTTTATGTTACAAATAAAAACTAAACCCTATGTGGCACTTTGGACTCACATTTTATTCTCAAAAAGAAATAAATTTTGCAAAAGTTTTTAGCCAACTCAGTAATTAGCTCATTGGGGACAGGAACTGTTACATCTGGTACTGTTTCTCGCCACAATAATAGCAATATTAATTATTCATCACATTTGTACATCAACTTTGTAATTTAAAACCTGCATTCACATCCATTATTTGCCTGGTACCTACTATGTACCAGTCACTGGACCTGGCACTGGGAAGTCCAGCATAAGTAAAATATTCCATTTGAAAGTGGGATATTTTATCCCTCATGAAAAATGGACATTTAAAACATTATGTGGGAAGAAGTGTGGAAACTCCAGGAGGGGATAGCCAACTGCCTGGGGAATTAGGAAAGGTTTTTTGGAGGGAGTATGATTGGGCTAGGTCTTGTGGGAGAAAAAAAACTTAGGCCTTTTTGCACTGGGGCCTGAACTGCAAATAGCTGCAGTAGAAATGGCCCCAGACTAGAGGCCTGGGTGCTAGATCTTGCTCTACTGAAAACTCAACATTTAACCTTGGGCATATCATTTCCCCTTCCAAATGTCACCTTCCTCATTTGTAAAGTTCACTTTTCTTTTCTGATATTGGAAGGCTCTTTTCAGATTTAGGCAGAAGTCTACCAAATATGCAAAAGTGATAGAAACAGAGCTATTCTTGTGGAAGCAGCGGGATAGACTGGGAAGCAGGGGGATAGCTCTGCCCCCCCCCCCCATTTTCCCCTAAGGAAACCCAGAAGCATCTCTGCTTCCCTCTTGGGCTCTGAGGAGCACAATTGGAAAACCATAGGACCAAGTGGTCTCAGAAGTTCTCCACTGTGAGAGTCAGTGCTTCGTGACTAAGCAATCTGATTTTTTTTAAAAATAATAATAGCTAATTGATAGTTATTGAATGTTGTTTATCAGGCTTTGTGCTAAAGGCTTTTTACAACAACCCCATGAAATGGATGCTCTTGTTATCCCTATTTTAGAGACGGGGGAAAAAAAAGGAAAGAAAAGAAACATGAAAGGGCAGTAACTCACCCAGGGTCATATTACTAAGCAGCACAGGCAAGATTCAAATCCAGACAGCATGGCTCCAAAGCCTGCAATAATAACCATTACGCCATCCAGCTTTTTAACGGCCCCACAGATGTGTTCCTTGACATTTGCTTAAATAGCTCAAGCTGAAGTTTAAGCTCATTTCGTCTTAAGCGCATAACAGAAATAACCAACTAAAGAATTAAACATGTCATTCCGTAACCTAATTGTTGTCCCATAGAAAAAAGTTATCATAGGGAAGGAATTTGTTTTCCTGATTCTAGCCAAATGATAATTTCTTCTACTCTACTGAATTCCCTTTCTTCTTGGTCTCTGCATATGCCATAGGCCTTATTTTTTATCTTTAATGAAGAGGAAGAATAGCTGATCCCCATCTTTAGCATATTCTCCACTTGGCCACCATTAACTAATTTCTCAGCTCCTACTGTTGTCTAAGCAAAAGCAGCAGAAAAGTTCTAGCTCACCCCAGATCCCACAGGACTAGTCTAGGATGCTGGTTTACTAGATGGAGAAGTTCTGGGAAATGGACCTGAGCAAGCCTGCTGCAAAGTCCCATTGTCCAACCTCAGCTGAGACCTCACCACTCCTCATCAGTCTTTTGTTTCCTGTTCCTTTATGCCCAGTTGCTTCTCCACAGCAGCTCTGTAAATTCTTCTCCACACTCTTAAGTCTCAGAGTCCACCACCATTTCCCCCAGGGAGGCTCCTCACTTTCCTGTGCTTCCCTGCTCCAAGCTCATCCCCTTTCCTTTCTCCTTTTCTTTTCCTCTTCCATGTTCCTTCCCATATGGTTCTGATCCTACCTCCCCTTTCTTTCTCTCTCTACCTACTTGGCTTCATCCACTCTCTCTAGATTGCTGCTCCCTCAAATGCTGAATCCCCTCCCACTCTGCCCCTGCCCCACCAACCAACAGATACGGCAGATCCCACTCCTTCCAAACAGACCTTACCCTTGACCCAGCTTCCCAATCTCAGCATCCCATTATGTTCCTCTACCAAATTTATATATTCATGGAACACTTTCCCTCTCTCCATTCTTTCTTATAAATCCCAATCATTGACAAGGCTTCAGCTGTCCTCCTCCTAGAAAACCACTTCTAAGGCTCCAGGCATCATCTCTAAGCACAGCATGAAATACCAGTATTCTGCAAACTCCTACTTTCTGCACTGCTCTGCTACCAACCTGCTGTCTGATCCTGAACATGTCTTGCCTCTTTGGGACCTCAATTTCATCATGTATGTTTTCAAAGCTTTATTAAAACAAAAATGTTTTCAGAATCCTAATATGTACAACAGATAGAAGGCAGGTAGGTCGTGTGTGTGTGTGTGTGTGTGTGTGTGTGTGTGTGTACTCTAATTGGGTGAGAACCCCTACCCAATTAGAGTGAGCAATTCAGCCTCTTTTCCCTGAAAACTTCCCCCTGTGTTCACAGGGTTGGCTTTTCAGCAGATATATTTTCTATTTTTTTTTCTTTTTAGGGCTGAACCCGCAGTATATGGAGGTTCCCAGGCTAGGGGTCAAATCAGAGCTATAGCCACCGGCCCACACCACAGCCACAGCCATGCGGGATCCAAGCCGTGTCTGCGACCTATGCCACAGCTCACGGCAACGCTGGATCCTTAACCCACTGATCGAGGCCAGGGATTGAACCCACATCCTCATGGATCCTAGCTGGGTTTGTTACCTGCAGAGCCAAAAGGGAAATCCAACTCAGTTTATTCTTGCCTTTGAAACTTTTGTTCTTTTTATAAAAGTCACCCTTTCTCTGCTATTTGTATTTATAACCAAATAGGAGAGTGCTAATAAACATATCTGATTTTCTCTGCCCCCACAGTCCTTGTTTCTCTTTACCCCCACTGCCACCCCCGGAGGATGAGCCCAGGCACTGTCCATCCTGAAGAGCCTTCCCTAACGTGATGGCCTGCTCTCCTTCGAGGTAGTCAGGCGTGCTTCTTTGTATGCATCCTTAGCCCTGTGAGTATGTTTGAGCCATTTATCACAATTCTAAGACTCTGTGTGTACCTGTCTGGCTTCCCAATCTTTAGTTAGAATGAGACTATCTCATTCATCTCTGTGCCCCCAACACCTTATGAAGAAGTTTTTTTAACCAATGAAATGGAACAGTATTCATGACAAGATAGCTGGACTCCTATAAAGCAGATTTTGTGGAGTGAGTTCTCAAGGTTAGTCAGAGATTTAGGATGGGATTCAAGTAGACGCACAAAAAGCTACTACATGTTATAACATGGTATATTTTGAAAATCTGATAATGAAATGTATGTGTAGTTGTACATTTCAATGGCGAGATTTTGCCAATATTGTGAACTTTTCAACATTATTTCTTCAAAAATGCAGTCTGTGCCATACTCCATCTCCTCTTCTTCTGGGACTATGATAATATGATTATTATGCCTTTTGATATTGTCCCAGAGGTCCCAGAGGCTAATCTTTTTTCCTCTTCTTCAGATTGGATAATTTCTGTTGATCTATCTTAAAATTCAAAGACATTTTCTCTGTTATCTCTTTCCTACTATTGAGCATATCCACTGTATTTTTTATTTTGGTTACTGTATTTTTTAGTTTTAAAATTTCCATTTGGTGTATTTTACCATCTTCTGTTTCTATGCTGCAGCTTTCTCTCTTCCTCTTTTTTTCAAGAGTGATCACTCACTTCTTGGAGCATGGTAAAGATAGCTTCTTTGATATCTAGTGATTCCAACAGTTGTGTCAGGTTACCATCTGTTGAAGGTCTTTTTCATTGCAAGTCATTGAAATTTTTGTGACCCTTCATGTGTTGAATACTTTTAGATTGTGTTCTGGTCATATTGGACATCGCATTTGAAGACTCTCGGTCTTAACGTTCAATGGAAAATATCCAGTGTAGGTTTTTGTTTGTTTGTTTTTTTGTTTGTTTTGTTTTGTTTTGTTTTAAGCAGGCAGTTGATTGAATTGGGTTCAGGTTGTTAAGTTTAAGCTGGTTTCCTGAGGCCTGTGGTTCAAATGTCAATTCAGTTTTCAAAGCCATTGTGTGCTATTTGTATCTACAGTTGTGTGTCACTCAGTGACCAATATAGGACCTGGTGGTGCTCTACGTTATAGATTAGTTTTTCAAAGCCTGTGTTATACTGTTTAAGTTTAGATGCATGCATGTGAAGGTTAAGGGTAAGTCCATGAGTTGATACACAAGTTTATGGGTTATTTCACCCCAGCTTCCTCTGCTGAATTATCTACCTTGCTGTGTACTTTTTTTTTTTTGGCCATGCCCATGGCCTGTGGAAGTTCCTGGTCCAGGCACTGAACCTGAGCCATTAGTAACCCAAGCTGCAGGAATGACAACACTGAATACTTAACCTGGTGCACCACCAGGGAACTCCCCTGTTGTGTACTTTTTGCTGTGTACTCCCAGGTCAAGTGGTGAGAGGATTGTGATCAGGGGGGAGAATAAGTTTTCCTCCTATGATCTTAGCTCAGAAATTTAGGCATCTGCTTTGCTGGCACTGTCATCATTTCTGCTATTTGAAACAGTTATTACTGCCACTACAGCCACCATGGGTTTGCCTTAGGGCTGGGGAAAGAGAGAGTGGAAAGCAACAAAACAAACAACACCAGAGAGAATTTACACATTCCCTCTGTTTTTAGGGGACTTGTTCCAGAAAAAGAAGGTTTCACTAAGAGTTCTTTCTGTTTGCACCTGGCATGCATTTCTGGGTTTGGAGCTTTAAAAGCACTGTCATTTTGATAGTATTTCCAGCTTCCAAAACTGCCTGCTAGCATTTACTTTTCAGAGTTCTCAGATAGATGCTGCATGCACATTATTTAATATCGTTAGTTACTTTCAAGGCGGGAGACAGATGTTTGTTTATTGCATCTTATATAAAACTGGAACTCATTTCTTTAAGGTTTATATATATACTCTGCTATTAAATTCTGAATTTATGTGGGTGGGTATTTATCTGTGTATCACTGGCACCTCAATACCAAGTTTGGCACATAATATATGTTTTTAAAAGTTCAAACTGAATTTCTTTCCAACTTTCCTACCCTTGACCTTAGTGAGTATATGTTTTCAGTTATTCTTAATCCCATATCTTTAGGAAATCATTTGGTCTGGCTTAAGCAAACTGTGACCCAAATGCACAAATGTACAACCCAGGCACCTCATTTTCTCCCTGCGAATAATGTAAGCAGAGGTTGCCACTTCTCCACTCAGTGTCTTCTAGACTCCTAGCAAGAGTGCTATCAATTTACCAGGATTACTGGTTTCCTCAGGGTAGCAGCTGTCTTTTATGGGTAATAAAATATGACCTTCAATGCAAAGTGGTCCAAATACTTATATATAGATGGAACTTTTTAAAAGCATTTCTGCATCCCCACATTGAAATAAGTGTAAGTGTGAGTCATGTGTTAACTCATCCATTAGTGGAATTTAGAAAGAAGCCAAACTAATAAAATCAAAATAACATGGTCATTAAAAGAAGCAGTGAAAAGTAAAATCTTAAGTGAGAGTTTTGCAAGGAAGGGGCTGGTGTAAAGATACCCACTCCTAGAGATTTTTCCTTTTATTATAGAGAACATTAAGGAGAACTTAGTGGAAGAAGGATGATAAAGTTAGTTTCTCTGTGTTCCTTTTCCCTAACACCCCCTCCTCCAATCAAAGGAAATAAATAAATAAAAGATACCAAATTAATGGCCAGCCTGTAGGCTTCATGCAGTGAGTTTGTGAATCTGTTGTAAAATAAATATTAGGACCTTTATAGCTGTTTAGAAATCTGGTGGCCAGTCTTTAGGAAACTAATTATTTAAATGCTTAGGTAGCAGGATGTGGAGTTTTTAGGGATCATTCCACCACCATCTTTTTTTGCTTCTGGCTATGATTTGTGATATGGAAATAGGAAGACTTTCTTTTTTTTTTAAATTTTGTTACCACTCTGGTTTCCCAGCAAGACACTGAATAAACCTAATGTAAGGACCTAAGGATGCCTCATTAGCAGGAGTATTAAAGGGTCTTTCAGAATTGTTACAACAGCTAATGGAGATCAGGCTGGTGGGAGGGCAATTATTTCTCCCTCAAAACAAAACAAAACAAAACCTAAAGCTATAGGATTTTTTCTCGTGGCGTTTTTGAGTCAGAAGTGTTCTTTGAGATAGATCTAGGCTAGTTTTCTATGTAAGTTTTTAGACCTTTACAAGGCCACGAAGGCCATATTAGGTTTCTCAGGCTATTGTCCTTTTTGATGATTATCTGCTTTATTAACTCTTTCAATTACAAAACAATATAAGATAATTATATCAATAAGCCTATGCAAAATCTATAAAAAAGTGTTTAAGATATCCTTTAACCCATTCTCACCATGATCTCAAACTATTTCTATATATATATATATTTTTTTTTTTTTGGTCTTTTTGCTATTTCTTTGGGCCGCTTCCGCGGCATATGGAGGTTCCCAGGCTAGGGGTCTAATCGGAGCTGTAGCCACTGGTCTATGCCAGAGCCACAGCAACGCGGGATCCGAGCCGCATCTGCAACCTACACCACAGCCCATGTCAACGCCGGATCGTTAACCCACTGAGGAAGGGCAGGGACCGAACCCGCAACCTCATGGTTCCTAGTCGGATTCGTTAACCACTGCGCCACAACGGGAACTCCCTATTTCTATATTTTAAATAGCCCCAAAGAAGCTGCATATTTACCTGAAATGAGAAGGCAAAAGCCATTGGAAATACCACATTTTTAAAATTTTGACTGGTGTCACATCAAATTAACGCAATTACGCTATCTAGGCAGATGTTGATCGCAAATTCTAATCTGCAGTTCTGTACACTCTTGATGAAAACAAATAAGAAAACCTGATTTTTACTTAATTAATTGTTTGGTAGCAAAGTGTGAGCCCATGTGAGGATAATAAATGGTATTTTTGACAGTACAAGGATCCACAATTTACCATCATTTGCTTCCTGGCCCAGTGTCCATGGACATATCTAACCCATTTACTTCCAGCCTATTTATATAGATCCTGACTCACACCCAGGAGGTAACTCATCAGCCTCTCCTTTAGAAGGTGGCCCAGACTGGGGATACAGTTGACAGAGGTAATGGGTTATTGATTTTCATATTGCCATTGAGTAATGATTGTACTCACCTGCATTGTCATTCCCATGGCAACTATGAAAAAGTAAATTTCTGGATTTAATGGGCTCCAGTAGTTATTATCAAGGTGACATTTATGATTCTAGAGACTGTCCTCCAATAATGAAATCAAGAATCATTGACCATTAAGCTAGGAGTAGTTTTGACAGTCTCTTCGTTGAATTCCTCCATTTCTGGGCTCCCAGCTCAATACCAGCTGAGTTGAGAAATGAAATATCATGGACTTTGGAATCCTGCATCTTCTCACTAGCTGCATCTGATTCCCCTTATATGAAAAGAATACTAACAACTTTCTTGTACGGTGGGATCATTATTAAATGAAAAAAAAAAAACAAAACATATCTTTTCCCCCTCCCCCTGGGAGTAAGAATCTCTCACTACGCCTGCAGCCTTTCTGTGTATTTTAGACTTGGCATGATTTGAAATCAGCAAAGGAGAACATGCTATATTTACCTCTCTCCAAAGGGAGCATTTTTACCCAGGTTAAAGTGGACCTAGATGGAATTCTTCCATGAAGTATTCACAGGTATATTATCTAATAAAAAGTTTTTGCGAACAGAACTTTTGGGAAATGTGGAGATAAGCCAAGTGACATGGCTCCCTTTATTTCAAGAATTCTCAGTATCTTTTTGATAATGGCTTTGTATCATCAATAGGGTGATGCATGAAGTAGTTCCTAAGTTTATTTGACTTCAGAAATATTTTTTCATTCAGAATATCTCATTGGCCTAGAAACATGAAGAAAAGACTTTGGAAAGAATGATCGTATAAAATCCATATGACTTGACCTTTGCCTTTTTTTGATTTGTGCAAACCTGCCCCAAACATGCTTGGCTTTGGCTTGATCTGTACTGATGAATACTCCACGCAACACTGCATGGGCCTGTACATTGCATGAATTTACATAGCACGTAAATTCCCCTTATATGAAAAGAATACTAACAACTTTCTTGTACGGTGGGATCATCATTACCATCATTTGCTTCCTGGCCCATCTGGTCTCTGCTTGAATACCTCCAATAATGAGGTTCACTGTCTTCTAAGGTAAGCTCTTATATTTTTCACATTTCTGATGGTGAGAAAGTCCTTTCTTATCTTGAGTGCCCATCTGTCTGCTTGTGACTTTTGTCAATTGGTCACAGTTCTGCTTTCTGAGGCCAATTAGGACCTATCTAAGATACTCAGTGTATTGTACACTTCTAAAACTCTATACTATTTTTTTTTCCTTTTGTTTCCTCCTGCTTCAACATCACTGCCAATGCACTGTGTGTACCCTGCTCAGGCAAATGAGTGCACCAATGTGATATGTGGGCTCCTGCTGCAAGTTCCTCTTCCTGTCCTCCCCTGACTGTGACCCAGTGACTTTCAAGCACACAGTGAAGCCCCTTTACACCTTTTGTGGTATATTCTACCCTGACCCCCAGTAAAGGCGCTTGCCCACTAGTTCTCACTCTTCTTTGGCTTCCCACCTGTATGGTTGAGCCAGCTCCCTTAGCACTCCTTCTGTGTGACTCCCCGCCGCCACACACATACACCCTATGGTGTGTGGTGACTCTGTCTCTCAAGGACCTGGGAGTATAATAAGCTTTGTTTTCCTATGTCCCCTCTTGTGGCCACACCTAACTAAACATCACCTAAAAAATCAGAGAACACTCAGCCAGGTTGTTTATAATTTGTTGTTACAGAATAGACCCAAGCTTACTGTCCCATACAAGAATAAGCTCCTTTCTCTCTACTTCAGTTCCACTTACTCTGGATCCTAATCTATTAATGCTTAGGATTCTTGAGCCATGTCTCCAAAGCACAGATTCCATTGCCTGCTTTCCTTACTTAAAGAACTGCTTGTGTTAGGCATTTGTTCCTAGTGCTGAAAATAAATACATGGTAGTGCCTTCAGAAATGCCAACAGTCTAGAGGGTCTCAAGGTCTGCAAAGAGATAATGATAATGCAATGAGATACAGTTATAATACAGTGATAGTTGAGGTGCCATGGGAGCACAGAGGAGGGAGCCACTGTGTCTGCTTGGGACTATCAGAGAAGACTTCATAAAGGGGGTGATATTTGATCTGTTTCTTGAAAGATAAATAACAGTTTTCCAGCCTATTGTTGGAAATGGTTATTTCAGGAAAAGATAACATCACGTGAAAGTATATGAACTGTATTTGGAGAACTAAGAATTTTGGTATGTCTGGAATATAGGCTTCATTGAAGCATGATGATAAAAAAGTCAGGTGAGAGAGAAGACAGAGTTTTTGACCCCCATGGCCTTCTTAGAAGAAATGAGGCAAAAAATAGTTATTGGAAGGAGAGATCGAGTGCACAAAGGAGGAATCAATCTTGGAAATGAGGGGTGAGGTTTTGAGCAGAGTAGAAAAAATTTGGATAAAAAGCTGTGAAGAGTGAAAGAGGCCAATCTGAAAAGGCAGCTTACTGTGTGATTCTAACCATATGATGTTCTGGAAAAGGCAAAACTATGGAGATAGTTAAAAAAAATCAGTAGTTGCCAGAGGTTAGGGGAGGAGATGGATGAATAGGCAGAATACAGAGGGTTTTTAGGGCAGTGAAAATATTCTATATGATACTATAATGAAGGATACATATAATTATACATTTATTCAAACCCATACAATGTAAAGCACCAAGAGTGAACCCTAATGTAACCTATGGACTTTGGGTGATTATGATGTGTCGCTTGTAACATATGTACCACTCTGAAGGGAGATGTTGATAATAGGGGCAGCTATGCATATGCGGGGGTAAGGGGTAAATGGGAACTCGTACTTTCCTCTCAATTTTGTTGTGAATCTAAAACTGCTCTAAAAAAAGTCTTAATAAACATTTAAAAAATGTATACAGAGACTTAAAGAGTGTAAGAGGTGACTAAGAGCTTTTCTCGATAGCAGTGAGGAAACAGCATCAATTTGTATGAGAGGCAAAGGCTAGATTTCTGTGAATTTTTCTGTGGTATCCGTTCAGATTCAGGAATAAAGACAGCAAGCAGGAAGTGCTTTGATGTAAGACAGAAACCATGAGAGACCAAAATCAAAATAAGACAACGAAGGCAAAGATGTTTAATCTGCAAAGCATTCCAGGCTCGTAAAGAGCTTCAACAACCATTACTGCTACTGTTATTACAACTACAACTTTACTAATAAAGTGAAACATCAGAAGAAGATTCTAGGCTGATGGCAATAATATTATTAAATGGTTGACCAAGAGATCCAGTCTAAATGGAAGGAAAGTAAGGCCAGAGGTGGATCAGATAGACCAAGAGGAATTAACAACTCTATCACAATAAGAAGGCATCATGAAGTAGAACAAGACCCAGTGTTAGAGTAAGACAGGCTAGTTGCTCTAACACCCTAAATCCTAGCGTCTTAACACAATAAAAGTCTATTTCTTGCTCAGGATAAATCTGGCGCCAATGTTCAAGGTAAGGGATTTTCTCCAGGTGGCAACTCAGAGACCCAGGATCCTTCCATCCAGTGGCTTCTTGGAGCTCTCAACTTGTAGCTGAGCAATTGGCAAGGGGAAAAAAAAAAAGAAAATCATGAATTAAATGTTAGGGGTCAGTGGGAAGTGGCTTATATCCCTTTCGTTCATATTGCATTGGCCATATGTTGCTTCAAGCCACTTCTGTTGCTATTGGGAAATAATCTTTCTTTGAAATCGGGAAATAAAATATTTTCCTGCAAATATCACATTACCTCTGTAACACTCAGCCACTGTCCTTACAATCTAACATAAACAAAGAGACAGCTATCATTATTTCAATGAGATAGTCATATAGTATGAACTAGTTTCTCTCTAGTCACACAGGAAGGAATAATTCATTGAACATTAAAACATTACTGAAAGATTGACTTCTTTTAACATTTCTACATAATTAAAAAAATTTTAATAGTCATTTCCCCAATACAATTTTTTTTCTACTGTACAGCATAGTGACCCAGTTACACACATACATATACACATACTATTTTCGCACATTATCATGCTCCATCATAAGTGACTAGACATAGTTCCCAGTTCTACACAGCAGGATTTCATTGCTAATCCATTCCAAAGGCAATAGTTTGTGTCTGTTAACCCCAAGCTCCCCAGCCACCCCAGACTGACTCTTAACCTGAGCTCTGAAGAATGTTTAGGAGGCCATCTAACAGAGAGACAGGGAAGAAAATTCTGGTGGAAAGAGGCACAGTGGCCAAAACTCAGAACTTTGGAAGGATATGACCTGCTTAAATACATGGGGATTGTAGGGAGGAGGCCTAGAGGATGAAGTTTTAAGAGAAGAAAGTTCAGTTTAAAGAATGTGGCACTAATTTTAGGGTAAAATGTGGCCCCATGAAAGATTTTAAAGCAGGCAATTGACGTGATCAGACAAAGTTTTAGAAGGATATTTTAAGACAAAATATAGAGGTTCCTTAAAAAAACTAAATACAGAACTACCATATGACCCAGAAATTCCACTCCTGGGCATATATCTGGAGAAAAGCATAATTCAAAAAGATATATGCAGCCCAATGTTCATTGTAGTACTATTTACAGTAATTAAGATACAGAAACAGGGAGTTCCCGTCGTGGCGCAGGGGTTAACGAATCCGACTAGGAACCATGAGGTTGCGGGTTCGGTCCCTGCCCTTGCTCAGTGGGTTAACGATCCGGCGTTGTCGTGAGCTGTGGTGTAGGTTGCAGACGCGGCTCGGATCCCTCATTGCTGTGGCTCTGGTGTAGGCCGGTGGCTACAGCTCCGATTAGACCCCTAGCCTGGGAACCTCCATATGCCGCAGAAGCGGCCCAAGAAATAACAAATAGACAAAAAAAAAAAAAAAAAAAGATACAGAAACAACCTAAATGTCCATGTCCAAAATGTGGAACATATATACAATGGAATACTACTCAGTCATAAAAAAATGAACAAAATAATGCCATTTGTGGCAACATGGATGGACCTAGGGATTATCACATTAAGTGAAGTAAGCCAGGCAGAGAAAGATAAATATCATATGATATCACTTATAGTGGAATTAAATGAGAAATATACAAAATAATTTGTTTTAAAGGTAGAAACAGGAGTTCCCGTCGTGGCACAGTGGTTAATGAATCCGACTAGGAGCCATGAGGTTTCGGGCTCGATCCCTGGCCTTGCTCAATGGGTTAAGGGTCCAGCGTTGCCTTGAGCCATGGTGTAGGTCACAGACGCGGCTTGGATCCCACCTTGCTGTGGCTCTGGGGTAGGCCGGCAGCTACAGCTCCGATTGGACCCCTAGCCTGGGAACCTCCATAAGCCTAGGGAATGGCCCTAGAAAAGACAAAAAAAAAAAAAAAAAAAAAGACAAAAAGAAAAAAAAAGGTAGAAACAGAGTCAAAGATTTTGAAGTTGAACTTAAGAGTTACCAAAGGAGAAACCGATAAATTAGAGGAATAGGATTGGCACATTCACAGTACTATATATTGGGTAGATAACTAACAGGAACCTACTGTATAGTACAGGGAGGTCTACTCAGTGTTGTGTAATAATCTATATGGGGAAAAACGAATATGTATATGTATAACTGATTCACTTTACTATAAACCTAAAGCCAATACAACATTTAAATCAATGATACCCTAATAAAAATTTTTGAAAAAAAGAAGAAATGTAGACATTGGTTTGGAGGGGAGTGATGTATAAAAGGTTTTGCAGTGGTCTTGGAGAGAAATGATGAAGACTCAGTAGCAGGGGCAGGCAGTCAGTTTTTTGCTGGCTGATTGAACAGAGGTGTCTTGCCTGACATCAGGGTGTTGACCTGAGCTGAGAGAACTCCATCTTCTAAAACCCATGACCCCATTCTCACACCTTCTCCAAACTGTTCTCTCCTAAGTAACAATGGACTTCATTTTTAAAAACTTACTGAGTTTCTGGTTAGTTAAAGCTTACCTTTTCTGGTCAGAAAGACTATAAAGATTGACAGTAATGGTGGGATTTCAAGTACTGGAAAAGTTGAAAAACATATGCATTTTGAACATTCTTTTTTGTTTTCAGAAATAAATCCACCTGTATTGGATGTCTCCTTGATTTCTACATAGATCATTGTCACAAACCAGGTGACTGATGAATTCAGTTAAGCAGCTGGGTTTGCTTAGGAAAAATCAAAGCTATAATACTTTCCTCTTTTGAACACAACCATTTCTTTGTCTGGCCCTATCTCATAAGCAGTAATGGCTTATTTTATGGACTGTACCTTTCCTGGCTATCAATTAAGAACCTGGTTATTTTATCTTTTTTTGAACAGTGTCAGTTTGGACCACAGAATCATCTCCTTGCCTTCCCAAAGTGTTTCTCCTAGGAGTTTAAGCAGTTTACATTGTCAGTAATGAAGCTGACAAATTACCAGCAACACAAGAAAAAAAGGGAACAAATAGCAAGATCAATGAGACTCAACTGAATAACAATGTGGTGTTTTTCATCAGTTGTCGATTAAAGTGCCACCCTGAGTT
The DNA here is from genome assembly GCF_016906955.1 of Phacochoerus africanus. Classification (NCBI taxonomy): domain Eukaryota; kingdom Metazoa; phylum Chordata; class Mammalia; order Artiodactyla; family Suidae; genus Phacochoerus; species Phacochoerus africanus. The sequence goes on along the minus strand of NC_062544.1, from coordinate 205,582,349 downwards.
GGTGCTGTGTTTGAAAATGTGGTCAGTAATGACACAAATACATACACTAATAAATGTGAAGCTGGGAGGTTTCTTTTGTGGCTTTATTTTTTCTTTCCAGTTCCCAGCCTCTTACCCTCTTCTGTCTCCTGTAGACAAATATTGCTATCTCTTGTCTAAGACATGTGTTTTTCAGTCTCCAAAGAGAATTACTAGTTAGACTTTTCTGTAGAAAGGGCTTTCAGACTCCCAGATAATAGGCTCCATATTAGCTTGGGGTCCTTGTGTGGGTGACTTGGATTGATGACCTCTAAGTGACAAAGCTGTCTGCAGTGCATCAAATGTCCACAAGGCATTACCATAGCACTCAAGATCCTTCAGTGGTTTCTGCAGTAGTGAAACCATCATCGCTATTGAGGTATGGAACATTTATACCACCCCAAAGTTTCCTCATACCCCTCTTTTCCCTTTGTTCTCTGTTTTTAAAAATGTTTCTAAAAATTTTTAAGGGTATGTTTTAGAGAATATTTGTAGGCTCACAACAAAACTGAGAGGAAAATACAGAGATTTCCCATAGACCCCTTGCCCCACGCACATGCATAGCCTCCCCATTATCAACATCCCTCACCAGGGTGGTATCTTTGTCACAGTTGGTGAACCTGCATTGACATGTCATTATCACGCAGACTTCGTAGTTTACAGTAGAGTTTGCTTCTGGGGTTGTACATTCTACAGATTCAAGCAAAAGTATGTGAGATGAATCCATTTTTATGACATTACACACAGTGTTTTTACTGCTCTAAAATTTTTTTGTCTTTGGCCTATTTATTCTTCCCAACCCTGACAACTGTTGATCTTTTTAGAATCTCTGTAGTTTTGCCTTTTTCAGAATGCCATGTAGTTGGAATCACACAGTAGATAGAACCTTTTCAGATTGGTTTCTTTTACTTAGTAATAAGTATTTAAGTTTCCTTCATGTCTTTTCATAACTTGAGAGCTCATTTCTTTTTAGTACTGAATAATATTCCATTGCCTATATGTGCCAGAGATTATATATCCATTTGCCTACTAAAAAACATCTTGACTGCTTCCAAGTTTTGGTAATTATGAATAAAGCAGATATAAACATCTCTGTTCTTTCAATGGACTAAGCTTTCAACTCCTTTGAGTAAATTTTAAGGAGCATTCTTACCAATGAGAAATCCTATTGCTCCACATCCTCACCAGCATTTGGAGCTCCTAGTATTCCAGAATTTGGCTGTTCTATAGGTGTATAGTGGAAGTTTCCTATAATTTGAATTTCCCTGATGATGTATGGTGTGGAGTATCTTTCCATATACTTATTTTCTATCTGTATATCTTCTTTGGTGAGGTGTCTGTTAAGGTGTTTGCCCATTTTTTAATCAGTTTGTTTTCTATAGTTGAGTTTTAAGAGTTCTTTGTATATTTTGGAGAACAGTCCTTAATCAGGTGTGTCTTTTGAAAATATGTTATCACAATCAAATTTATGTTTTATAGCATCTTGAAATGGTTTATATCTTTACAATTATGTCATCAATAGATGCCATTTATTGTTTTCAATTTGTAGGAATTTCTTTTTAAAATTAAATGCTATTCTAAAGCCATGCAGTATATTTGTGTAGCATCAAAATTGTCTACAAATAAAAGCTATTCAAAGGAGTCTACCTTCTAGCCCTATTTCCCCCCCAACACCATTTATCCTTACAGTTAACCTTTTTGTTTTATGTTTACCTACATGTAAATGGAAAAAAATATCATCTAAAGCCATAGTAAGGATGGTCATGGTGATAGTAGTAATAGTAGTAGTAATAGTGTTGAATTATAAAAGCATTTCTGAAATTTATATATTGTAGTAAAATTTTACCTTTTTCCATCCACCCATTATATTCTTTGTAGAATAATTCTATGGGGGACAAATATTACTCCCATTTTATAAATATTTGAACTGACTTAAAAATGAATATTTACTGGCCAACTCATGAATTCATGAATTTCTGAATGAGAGTTGATCCCACATCTTCTGGTTACTCAGTGCAGTGTTCTTCCTGTCATTTTACACTCTGTTTCCATTGTCTCCTCAGCTACTGTACCTTACAAATATGTAAAGGAAGGAATCTGGATTTTAGACTTCAACAAAGCTGAATTTGAATTCCAATTTTACCAATTCTTAGAAGTTATGCTATCTTGGGAAGATTGTGTAATATCTCTGGGGTTCAGTTTTCACCTCTGGGAAAATGGGCATTGTGGGAGCTAAATGAGGTACTGTGACATTGTGGGCCACACAAGACTGCCTGTCCCAAGGTTCTTGGTTAGGAATCACTTGTGAAGCAAAGCATGTACAGTAACAGATCACAGTTCTGCCCAATGGTGAAAGATTTTCATCTCAGATGCAATCAAAAGTTGTTCTTTTAAAATGATGAGGAGCACAACACATTTCCCTTTAAGCAGCAACTGGGTAGAGCACATAGGAATAGGATCCAGCACCCAGACATGAATGCACAGATCTCAGGATACAGGGACATTGAGCCACTATGCTTTAAAATCACAATTTAGTAGTCATTTATAGGGTAAAAACTAATTAGTGACACATTTTACAGAAAAAATATCACAGGCAATCTGATCTTCCAAAATAACGATTTTGAGCAAATCCATAAGCAAAACTTAGCATGATTTTTGCTGATCAAAACAAAGCTCCTTCTTAGGAAGAATTTTGTCATTGCATTGTAGAATGTGTGACAGAGGATGGTTTTGGGGAAAACCAAGATGAGTGATGATACAGTATGAATTATTCTAGAAGTAGCAGAATCAGGACAACTAAATGTCTTCTTTTAGCTGCGCTATTACTCATTTCTTGGTGATGAGGTTGAGAAATGGATAACAAACCATATCATATCCAAATTTACATTTCAGTTAATATTATTAAAGGAGTTCATAGGTTTTATCTCTTTGAGTCAGTTTGGTCACTCTCAATTAAATTCTCTCTGTTTTCATAAAGTCCTGAGAAAAAGTTTCCAGGGTATAGGTATAGTTATATATTCAGACTTGGTAGGGGGCAGTCCAAATTGACTGTTTTATTTAATTCTCACCCTCAGATGTACAGCATTTGAGCTATACTACTTAGAAAAAGGTAACTAAGCCAAGGATTATTTCTACCTTAATGAACAGTAAGCCCGATGTATTCTATTTCTTCGTCTTTCCTTTTCTTTTAAGCACTATAGAAGAAAATTTTTCTTTAGATACCATTCAAGAATCCTTTTCAGATAGAGAGGGAGTGACACAGGTGAAAGAGCCACATCACACATCTTCAACTCAATATCTTGTCATCAATTTCTTGTTTGTAGTGAACATAAATGATATGGCTTAGGCCAAGAAGATGAAGAACTCTCTTCCCATTAAGTAGATGTCCTCCTCAGGACTAATAACTCCACTTAGAGTTGAAAGAGGACTTTGTTTTATGTCTTATGATAGAAGTGAAAGTCTTAAAATCTTTGAAACTCAACACACTGTTTTCATTTTCATTGTGCTGAGCTGATGAAATAAAGGAGGTGTGTGGGATAATCATAAGATGGGTCTGATCTTAGGGATAACAATATCTGGGGCATAGATCTGAAGTTAGACAACTTCTCTTCACAAATAATTTTTAATAAACTTCAAGTTTGTCATCTTTAGTACAGGATTGGGAATCCTAGTACAGTGTTTTTTTTGTAAAGATTAAGTGATACATAAGATATAAAGACAACATGTTAAGTAAATTACTGTATAAGAATAAGTATTGTCATTATTTAGATCAATTTTATGAAATGATAGGTGTATAGTTTTGTTTTTTTTTGTCTTTTGTCTTTTGTTGTTGTTGCTATTTCTTGGGCCGCTCCCGCGGCATATGGAGGTTCCCAGGCTAGGGGTCGAATCGGAGCTGTAGCCACCGGCCTACACCAGAGCCATAGCAACGCGGGATCCGAGCCGTGTCTGCAACCTACACCACAGCTCACGGCAACACCGGATCGTTAACCCACTGAGCAAGGGCAGGGACCGAACCCGCAACCTCATGGTTCCTAGTCGGATTCGTTAACCACTGCGCCACGACGGGAACTCCGATAGGTGTATAGTTTTGAGGAAGAAAAGAATCCTAGTGATTTGCTGGGAAAGTGGTTATATTTGACTAAAAGATGATATTTCTCCCCTTTTCTTACCTATTATGGGAAGTTGCTTTCATTGAGAGCAATGATGCTCTTTTGAAGTCTTTTACAGGAATTCCCATAGTGGCTCAGTGATTAACAAACCCAACTAGTAACCATGAGGTTGTGGGTTTTATCCCTGGCCTCCCTCAGTGGGTTAAGGATCCAGTGTTGCCTTGAGCTGTGGTGTAGGTTGCAGATGTGGCTCAGATCCCGTATTGCTGTGGCTGTGGCGTAGGACGGCAGCTACAGCTTTGATGCAACCCCTAGCCTGGGAACCTCCATGTGCCATGGGTATGGCTGTAAAAAGACAAAATTTAAAAAAAAAAGTATTTTACAAATTCTCTATTTCTTATGAATCAAGTATAAACTTATCATTTCACAAAATCAAGACTTTTATACTACTGTTGCAAACTTTTTCAGAACTTATATTTCATTATGTTTATTATACTTAACATGTAGGACAAATTCACCTGCTTTTTGTTCTCTGAAACTACCATCAGATGTCTTTTTGTATATTTTCTCAAGCTGATTCCTTCATCCAGAACTCCACTGAATCAGACTTTTACTGATTACAATTTCTATTTCTTTAGGAGCCAACTTTAGGAATGATATGATATTCTTCATTTGACTAATTGAAACGTTCCCTTCCATATCTGAATCTTATAACCCTGTCTCCTCCTCAAAGTCCTTGTTTCCTCTTTTTTTCTGTATCATCAGCTTTTTTCTATCCTTTGATTCTTAACTGTGACTCAAATGTCAGCTAACTGTCTCTGTTTTCGATAGTTGAATGAAAAGACTTATGCTCAACACTACTTGCAGTGGGATTCCTATATTCTACTCTGACATTAAGGCAGGAGGAGAGATGGTGATTTATGTTATCCTTGTAGATCTTTGGTTATTAACCTCTTCTAGTCAAATTAGTATAGCTTATGATTTGTATTATTATCCTACACAGGATTTCCTGGCCTAGCTGTAGATTTCCCCAGGCCCAGAAAGCCTCCTTTTCTTTCCTATGCTCCTTATTCTCATCATTCACCACATATGACTCACATTAGCCATGTGTGTCAGAGCAGAATGTCAAAGACGAGGAAGATATACAGAGAAATAGAGAACATTGGCTATCTACAAAGGCATTCCTTCAGACATTTGATTGAATGCTGATATGTACATGTATGAGATAAAATTCCTAATGTTGGAGAAAGAGCTTCTGTAAGTTAAAAATTCGACATAGAGCTGGATTTTTTTTTTTTTTGCATTCATACCAGTCACTGGAAATACCTTGATATATATATTGGGTATTGATAGGACATTGAAACAGTTCATGCCTTAATAGTGGTGCTAAATTAGGCCCAGAATAAGGGCTGCTTTGGAATCAATATAACTATAAAGTTTAAAAGTCTCCAAATAATCAATCAGTCTGAAAGTAACTTAAATGTATCTGCAGCAAAGACCAACACTCTTGAAAATAATACAGCTATATACAACAACCAACCAATACATAAGACCTGGCACCCAATCAAAATTTTCCAGGCATACAAAGAAACTTGAAAATTAGAATCATAATAAGGAAAAAATAAATTAATGGAAACAGACTCAGAAATGATAGTGATGATGGAGATAGCAGATAAGAAACTTAAAATGACTATTATAAATATTTACAAAGATGTGGAGTGAAAAACAAACATGTTAAGGAAAAAATAGATGCTATTTTAAAATATCTAAATAGAATATGTAGAGATGAAAATATATCAGAAATGAAAAATTACTAGATCTGATTCACATCACTGCAGAAGAAAAAAAATCAGTAAATTTGAAAATGTAGCAATAAATGCTATCCAAAATGAAAAACACATAGGAAAAAGACTGAAACAAGGGAACAGAGCATTAATGAGTATGGGAAAATATCAAGTTGTCTAAACATATTAATTGGAGTCCCAGAAGAAGAGAAAAACGGAAGACAGATAAAATGACTTGAAGAAAGAATAGTAAAAGTTTTTTCTGAATTTGATGAAAATTGTAAGTCCACAGATCCAAGAGTTTTTATAAACTCCAAGCGGAATACACATAGAACACACATACACATGCATACACATATATACATGCACACATGTACATGCACATACATACATGCACATAAAATGGTAAATCATAATCAAATTCATGAAAATCAGAGAACAAAGAAAAAATATTAGCAGAGAATAAAGAAATGTTATACAGAAGAATGAGAAGAATGACAGAGACTTCTCTTAGGAAATGATGCAAGCTAGAAGGCAATAAAATAAAGAAAATAAGTCAACCTAGACTTCTATACCCAGAAATGAAAGCAAAATTTAAAAATTTCAGATAAATGAAAGCTGAGAGGATATCTCTTCAGCAGACTCACCACAAGAAATGTCAAAGGAAGTTTTTAAGGTAAAAGGAAAATGACAACTTCAACCTTGATCTTTCCTTCCTTTGTATGATTTTGTTTTCTCTATTGGATCCAGTGATCTATGTTTTGTATTGGTGGTTCCATATTGTTCCTTCCATGAGACCCAGGATGTGTTGCAGACCTAGCCACTTAACCTGAGGTCATGGTGGTTAATAAACCTGAATCTGAGTGTTCCTGCCTTACTTAGTCCTGCAGATACACATAAACCTCTAGAGGGCATCCTTGTTATAAACTTGTTTAGCTCTTTCTCATAGACAGGTCACTCCTCTGGTCCACTTATGGTCCCCTTTTCGATTTATAATCTATACAAATAAATTTTTGGCTATTGCCACCTGCTTCCAGATTTAAAGACCAGCATGCCTGGATCTTACACTCTTTTTTCCACTTCCCCCTTCCCTCCATTCCAGCTTCTCTTCTTACGTTCCCTGGTAAGTGAATGGTGTTAATGCTCATCCAGGTATTTGATTTGGCTTGACTTTCCCAGTTCCACTCAATCACTAAATATTTTCAAACTTTCTCAAGTCTTTCAACTTCTCTCCTTCCTCATTTCCATCTATCCTAGTCTAAGACCCAGATTCCTTACCTGGACCTCAGCAGTGTTCTCCTGCCCCACCAGGGTTCTCCCATGTTTATGCAATCCGTTGTCCATACGGAAACCAGAGCAACCATCTAAAGCTCAGATCTGATAATGCCACTATCCCGGTTAATGTCTCTTTATTCTTTTTAGACTGAAGTCTAAGCTTCTTAAACTTCCTGTGATTTTTAATAATCTAGCCTTTTTCTATTGCAGCATCATCTCATCACTTGCTGTCTCCAACTTTTATTTTACCCATTAAACAACTAAAAATCCTTGAATGTTCTGTGTTCTTTTTTGCTTTCAGGACTTTGTAGAAATTGTTCTGTCTTTCTCAAATGCTGTCCCTTTGCATCTTCTTCATGTATTATCACCTCCTTAATGAAGCCCTCCCTGACATCTCAAGCCCGGATTAGTTTTTCCTCCCCTGTTCCTAAGCCTTTAGTAGTGCTGATCACACTATACTCCTCCTCAAATGAAACTATGAGCAACTTGAGGGTAGGGACTGCCTACTGCCTAGCACAGTGCCTGATACATTGTTGGGTGCCCAAAGAGATTTGTTGAATAAATGGTAGCTATTAATATTGATTATTGACTTAATGTCGTCATTCATTTGTCTAATACCTCTACATTTTCCACAGTGGCTGACACATGTTAGTTACTCAGCACGTTTAACTATATTAAGCAGCCATTTATCATTCATTATGTATCTGACATATTGCAATGCCCTTTTGTAAATATAACTTAATTTAATTCTATCAATCTTCCCACCTTGAAGTATGTTTTATTATCCTTAGCTAGAAGATAAAAAGCTAAGGCTCAGAAAATTTAAATAGCTTTTTCAGGGTCAAATTAATATCAGGAATAATGTTCAAGCTTCTCTTCCAGTCAAAGAAAATACCTAAGACTAGGGGAAGAATAATATGCAGCTTCCATACTCTCTGTCCAGTCTTCCCTTTATCAGATTTATTTAAGGAAAAAATAACTTCATGTCTTTGCTCCACATTTTCCCAGTGAAAAGAGAAAAGGAAAGGATCCTAACACTATGGAGACAGAACAACATTTATTTCCAGTGCGTATCTATGAAGTTTATCAAAGTGGAATATACTCTGAGAAGAAGCAAATGACAATTCTTGTACAATCAAATCTTTATCTGCAGGTATTTGATGGGCCTGAGAGCAGACAAAGAAAATTTTAAAATATCACAGAATCTTTAGTCAGTGTATCGGACTTGAAAAATGTTGAAATGGATGATCATCGTGACTTTATCTCCTGACTGGGATATAGAATGATTATGTTTTCACAGTCAGGTTGGACAGACTAGTATGTGCAGATGGATTAAGTGGCTGTCTATCTGGCATTGTTGAAAAAGGGAAGTGAAGACATCTCTAAATAAATATTTCTAGCCTACAACATTATCTGAAATTCCACTATGAGGAAACCAAGTCAAACATTCCTTTGGGCAGAGAGTTTATATGAGAAATCCTGGTATAATATCACCTGGAGGCTATGTGGTGGAGGGAAAAGCAGACTTTTGAGGTCTGCTTTCTTCCTCTGCTGATTACTCATCCTGTGAACTGGGCAAGTGATTCTTGCAACACAATAAACAGGGCTGTTTTCTCCTCTGTAAAATGAGGAATAGGAACACATGACCTCTGTGTCCTATTAGCATCACTGTTACTGTGAATCTAGGGGTGATCAGTGATAATTTCATCACAGTAGACTGACCTGTCTGTAATTCTTCCCTTCCTGGATTCCCATAATCTCTCTAACTATCACCAGTGCTGCGTGGACCACTGGATGGCCAGGAGTTGACAGTAGATTTGTGAAAATTATATGAAGTGGAGAAGCCTCAATTATTCCTATTTATTCCCCCCCCCCCACCACCTTTTTGGTGTTTGACATGGATTTCTAGAGTATGTTTCCAGCTAGAAAGTGTTCCTGGTTTTTGCTGAGCCACAATTTCATCTTTAAAATGAAAATATATAATACGTATGTAGTCTCTGTTGCAGGGTTATTTTGCCTCATCTTAAATTATAGGTGAAGTGTTAATAGGCAGTGCATTTACTACAGTGTTTAACAGGATGCCTGGCACAATGTGGCAACAATGAAAATTTGTTTCCCATCCCTACCTTTGCTCTTCCAGCTGTAGATCAAGTAAAACCAGCATACATATCCTTATATCAAACTTGGCCTATACAAACATGCAGCATCTTATTTTTAATGATGTCTCATGCCTGGAGAAATAAACCAATTTTATTCTCCTGAGTCAACCACCTCTCAGTAAGCAAGATTCTTTTTGCCGAGCCTGATTTTCTTATATGTGTGAAAGTGAGGTAGCATCTAATTAGAGCTGGGTTGCATTAATGAGAAAGTTCTTCTCATCCTTGAATTGCCTGCCCTGATCTAGAGACACTTAGTTGGCCAAGGCTCACATTGGTGCTTCCTGCCACCAAGAAATCTTAAATGGCTAGGGTTAGAAAGTCACACAGTGATGTCAGTTGCTGTTTCTGATTTCATGTGACAGCTAATTATAACATTCATTCAGATAAAAATAAAGAAGCATGTTGTTATAGTAATGGCTGACTCTCCAGGCAGGATGCATCCCCCCAATTGGAGCATGTGCCAAATATCAATTTGTTGTGCACAGTGTAGAAATAATTGAGACGGTACTTCAGAGAGAAAAAGTTTGATACAGACAGAGTTTCTGTATCTGTTTGATACAAGTTTCCCTTGTGCCATATTGCCTTCCCTCTTTACAATTGTGATTCTCCACTAGTTTCTATTTCCTTTTCCAAGACTTTGTACACTTGTTAAGTATTCTCTGTGAAACTGATATTGCAGGGGGTACATACAGCAATGGGTACATACAGTGGTGGTGGGGCTGAGGTGATGGTAGTCAAAAGCCAAGGCATTAGAAGCCTACAACAAGCAGAAACCTCAATACAGCAGCTACAAACTGGATACACCTATGTTGCATCCTGATTCCTCCAATTTATAACTTTATGACCTTGGGCAAGTTATTTCATCTTTCCAAGCATTCTTTTTCTCATCTTTAAAATGAGAATAATAAAACTACCTGCTTTACACATTCAGTTAGAGGATTAAATGAGATCATTTGTAAAATGCTTAGCTCGGCAGTGGCATTGTGGTAACCACCCAGAGAACTGGAACTACTGTCATCTTGCTAGAGTTGATTGGTGTGTCTGCAATACTTTTGCAAGGTCCACAGACTAAGAAAGCACATTGGAATGTAGATTTGGCCTTGAAATTCAATCCCTTTAGGCCTACATTGCGATCTCCATATTTCTATTCTTGCCCTCCCCACCCCTGATCTTCTCAATTCAAGGCATCTTCCTCAGGGAACCTTTGGGTAAAATGGTGGGTTGAAAACATGTACGATGTTTTGCACCATTCCCAAACTCCATTTTAACAACAGTGAAGAGAGGTATCTTAAAAGACAAACATCCGCAGGAGTAGAGAACGTGAAAATAGACCAAGTTGCAAGCAACAAAAATTTTAGGCTGTGGAATGGGAATGCAAAGGAATGGTTCTGATTAATTTAGCAGTCCAGGAAAAGCTGAATTTTAAATCAGCACTGGTAAAAGTTGAAAAGAACCCATTTACATGCAGAACCCCTCAACAACTTAGGAATTTACACCACATACCTCAGGACTGGAGAGTGAATAGTCTTGCTTAAATGTCTGTTTATAGGGAAGTTCCTATGTAGCATAGTGGGTTAAGTAACCTGTATTTCTGAAGCTGTGGTGCAGGTCGCAGCTGCAGAACTGGTTTGATCCCTGGCCCAGGAAGGTCCACACACTGTGGGTGCAGCCAAAAAAAAAAAAAATCTGTTTACGACACAATTAGATCTCTAGATCCCTTCCATTACGCCTTGCAACCAGATATATACCCTCCCCCACTCTAGTAGAAGACTGGAAATTTATTCTCTGGATAAAATTAAACAGATACTCCCTGGGCTAGTAGATACTAGGCAAATTGACAGTATGGTACCATTCTAAAACAAGGACAAAAAAAGTATGTGTCCTAAATATTGAGGTGTCTAGTTAGCTCTGCCAATACAGCTCCAAGAATGCCAGTAGACAGACTGTGTCCTCCAGTGTAAGACTGGATAATTCTTCCCCAGGAATATGATCAGCCTAAGAGGAAAGATTGAAGATACTGATATAAGATGGCCCAAACTTACCATTAGAGTCTATAGTCAGCAAGTACCCCCACCGACTTCAGTCCAGAGCTTCTAATAAATTTTTCTTGTGACCTGGACTAGTTAGTTTCTATGGTACCCCAAGGATCACCATCTATCTCTAACTTGAAATACAGAGACTAAAACAAATACAGCAGGCATATTAGGGAAACATCATTTGTGGAGAAGACAACTTAAAAAAATCATTAGAGTCAAGAGGTGATATTGCATCTATAAGAAGAGAAGAATATGCTATTTAAAAGCATACCAAGAGACAAAAGAACACTTGGAAATTGAAAATATGACAGCAGACATATGAAAATTCAGTAGGAGAAACAGGCTTTTAAGTTTGACGATGTATAAAATAAAATAAAATGACAAATAGAAAAATAAGAATGAAAGGTGAGAAAATAAAAGATCAGTACTTGAAGTCTAATGTCTAAATAATAGGTTTTCCAAAAAGAAGAGAGGAAATGCAAGGGAGAAGAACCACCAACCAAACAGGCCAGAAAAAATTCCCAGAACTGAATGACATCAGTTTCCTGATTGAAAGGGCCTGCCAAATATCAGCACAACAGATAAAAATACTGTAATGGAGGGAGAGAGAGGAAGAGGAAGTAGGGGAGGAGGGAAGGAGCAGGGCAGGGAGAAGAGGAGAGGAAGGGGAGGGAAATTGCAGAAATATGCAAAGGATCAAATTAGAATTATTTCAGGTTTCTCTCAACAGCCACACTAGAAGCTCAAAGATCATGGAAGGGAGCCTTCAAAATTCTGAATGAAATAATTCCTAACTTAGATAATGTATGCAACCAAACTATCAATCAGGTGTGAGAATAAAATAAGGACGTCTTCGGAGATGCAAGTTCTCAAAATTTACTTGCAAAATACTCTGTTTCAGAAAGTTCTGCTCTGCCAAAGACTGTACTTCCTTTAAACAAGAGAAAACAACAAAAGAAATAATTCTTCAAAAAGATATAATTGAATAACTGGTATTTCTGAACATTTTGAGATGAAATCTTAATAGACGGCAGAGATTTGGATGAATTAATGTTACCGACTAGAAAAATAAGTAAATTAAACAAGAACAGCAACAAGATCATCATTAGCTCTGAAGAAAAAAGTAGTTATTTAGAAGGGAAAATGATCAGTGGATACCATGGGATTCAGCTGGGAGAAGTGTTTTCATAGTTATAATAAGAAACACAGAACCTCTACACAGCCCATATTAGGATGTAACTGTCGTGAGAATATTTGGGTAAACTGGAAAGATGTGTATATGTGATGGAAGAGGGAGAAAAATCTGGAATAAATAACAAAACTAAACTAAAACCTAGCTGAATAATTGAACACAGTTGTCTCTGGGGAGGGGACTTTCAAGAGGAGAGGAACTACTTTTTCTGAAACAAATCTTATGGCATTGTTAACTTTAAATGTAAATGTGTAACTGATTAAAATAGGTGCACAAGGAGCTCGCTCTGTGGAGCAGCAGGTTGAGGATCTGGTGTTATCTCTGCAGTGGTTTGGGTTGCTGCTGTGGCTCAGGTTCGATCCCTGGCCTGTGAACTTCCACATGCCACACTAAAAAAGGTAGATAAACTAAAAAGCAGAACTAAACCTCAAATGGACCATGAGCTCTCTGCTTATGGACTTATCTGATTCAAATGGGTTTCTGGACAAATACCAAACACAGTATATTTTCCTTACCCATCACAGGAAGAGTATGAGAGAGGATGTACCTACCTACCCTATTATAGTGACTATTATTTAAGAACAATCACAGTTTTTATAAATGGAGGTCTCACACAGTTTTTCCTATTTCTCCCTTGCTGCTTACCCTGGGATTCCTAGCTACATCTCCAGTGAATGGCTGGGAACTGAAAATATGCCAGTAGAAACAGGGATTAGTCAGGAAAAGCACTCAGACACCAACAGGATGGTGGTTAGCAAGGTGTAACAGCCAGTGGTCATCAGAATGTAAATCAGAGCAATAATATACTATTATAACTATTCACACGAGTGTGTAACTTCTAATTATAAAAGACATCCTTTAAAAAATGGATGACCTAATTGAGGAGAGCACCACTGTATCTATTTAATAAGATACTGAAGTGTAGGTATCCTGGGTCCACAGCCCCCACTTGGGCTCCCAGCCAACAGCCAGGATGAACTGCAAGGCACATAAGCCAGCTACCTTGAATGTTCAGCCCCCTTGAGCCAGGTAATGCCAAGCCCACCTTCCATCTGTCACTCCATGAGAGTGCCCCAAGTGAGAATCATCCAGCCTGGAGATAATAATACATTTTTGTTTTAAGCCACTAAGATTTCGGATGGTTTGTTGTGCAGCAACAAATAAACATTACAGGGATAATCTCCTCCAGCCCCTCATTTTCTCGATATGAAATCCAGAACAGGGGTGGCTTGGTCAGGATTTCAGAGCAGAAGTGTGGTTGAGTCAGGAATAGACTCAACGTCTCCAGACCTTCAGGCTATGGCTTCATCACCAAAACTGTTTAATCTGTATGAAATCCTGTCATTGTTTTCTCTCCCCACCTCCCGCTTCCTGCTCTTCCTCTCCCTCCTCTCCTTCTTCTTGTAACTTTTAATTTCGATATTTCAAACTTAATGAAAATTTCAAGTATAGCATAAAAGAATCCCATGTACTCTTCACCCAGACATACCAGTTGTTTGCATTTTACCCCACTTACCAATGTTCTTTCAAAGAGAACATTTTTTCTACAGGGAGGCTGCCTACAGAACTGATTCCCACTGAGTGGGTTAGTCACTGCTCAGATCATCCCAGGAAGAATGAGAATAGGAACGAGGACCTGGGAGTGAGAGGAGAACAGGAGGAAATGCTGTGGAGAAAAGGGGATGTTACTTGAAGACCAAGGAAAGGGAGAACAGAATCACTAGGGACCAGCTCATTCCACTAAGATGTTCCCCAGGAGCAGTTCCTTAAACTGGTCTTACATACTGAATATGTGTTGAACTTGAAGTCAGAAGGCACACGTTTGAACTTTGCCACTAATCATGAGACCTAGAGTGAGTTTCCTTCTTGTCTGAGGTTTGATTTTACCTTTCTTTATAAACCAGATTAAAAATCCAATGCATGTGACTCAGCTTAGCAAAGGATGCTAAGTAAAGGAATTTTAGTCACCAGTATCTGATAGAATGACTTGAAGAACTTTTTAAAAATTTTGATGCTATGGCCCATCTTCACAAACTCTTATTAGAGAGTCTGGGGTCCAGACACTATAAGATTTAAAAACTCCCATGTAATTTTGATGGGCTGCCAAGGTTGAGAACCACTGTTACGGACAACAATGCCAATGTTCAGAGTATGCTTACATTCTCAAACACCTTCTGGACTAGAAGTCCCCTGTCATGGCCTCCTTTCCCACTTCTGCCGCCACTCTCCTCATCAGAGTAAAAGCTCAGTTGGGGGTATCCTCCATTCTAAGCCTGATGTGCTTCACTGTTATTTAATCATTTCATTTCATTATTTATACTTTATTTTGAAATATATACATTCTTTTTCAGATTCTTTCCTTTATAGGTTATAACAAAACATCAAGTGTAGTTCTCGTTTCATTTCTGCATCCCTAATAATTCATGCTAGAAAGATCGCTTACAGAGTTCCCACTGTGGCACAGTGGAAATGAATCCAACTAGGAACCATGAGGTTGCAGGTTCGATTCCTAGCCTTGCTCAGTGGGTAAAAGATCTGGCATTGCCATGAGCTCTGGTGTAGGATGCAGACGTGGCTCAGATCTGGCGTTGCTGTGGCTGTGGTATAGGCTGGCAGCTGTAGCTCCGATTTGACCCCTAGCCTGGGAACCTCCATATGCAGCCCTAAAAAGCAAAAAAAAAAAAAAAAAAAAAAAAGGAGAGAGAGATTGCTTCCTAGAAGGACTTTGCAGAGTCTCAGTCTCTCTGTTACTAGTCAGGGTTTAGCCCTTGTGCACAGGTTTTCTGTTTACATGACAGAGTTCAATAGCTGTCATTCTCTCCAATAGCTCTTTACATACCTAATTGTTACCATACAGATCTATGAAATTTGAGATTGGCAGGCATTATGACTCATATGCATATGTGACTCATATACCTTTGACAAGAAGTGTGGGCAGTATTTCATGTTCCTTGGTGGTCTTAGCAGAGCAAAAAAAATACCTTCCCAGATGAGTATAAATTTTCTTGCAAAAGTATTTTTATTTCCTTTTTTTTATTTCTCTTTTTTTTTAACTAAAAATATCCCAGAGATGAACTAGTTACTTCATTTTGCAGTTTAAATCCTTTCTTTCCTCTTTTCCTCCCTTCTACTTTCCCTCCTTCCTTGCTCTTTCCATTCCTTCCTTCTTCCCTTCCTTCTTCTCCTCTCCCCCCTCCCTTCTTCTCTCTGTTAAAAAAAAAAATTGTTCATGAAACTTGTTAAAGATGATAAGGCAGACTTTATTCAAAGGGGATTTTTACAATAGTCGTAGGGACACTGCAACAGTTTTACAGTAGGAAAGAGAGGTTGGGCTCAACTCTGAATATAATGAAGAAAAGTGGGAATTTATAGCCAAGGTGCAGGGTGGGGATCAATGATGGAAAATTGCTAAGAGAAAACATCAGAGATAAGGAGGACTCTGATGGCAGATCAGAGTGATCAGACATTACCTGGGGGATGGTGGAGGATGAGGAATCTGAATGGATATGAAGGAGATCAGATATGGAGGATGGGGGAGTCTAGCTAAAGGAACTTCACAGGATTCATGCTAAAACTGCACAGAGTAAAGACAAACACAGAAGCCTAAAAGTTAGAGCCTAGTCGGGAAGAGAATTCAAAGGAGTTTGGTCAAGGAGATAATCTTTGTCACCTTTGCTCCTCTAAGTCTCTCTTCCTCCTTTCCTTCTTTCCTCTCATCCTTCCTACAAAGCCTTTATTGAGCATCTGTCATGTAGGTAGTGCTCTATTGGACACTGAAACTTAAAAGGTGAATAAGAAAGTGTTCCACCCACTGTAGAACTCCTGGTCTATGATTAGAGAGCAACAAGCAGAACACAATTGGAAAGATGTTATAATGGAGTTATACAAACTTCTGCAGGAGCATTCACCTTTGTCTGGGATATGTGTGGAGAGGATATTTTAGCTGAATTTGGAAGGGTGGGTTTGAGATTCCTTTAGGTAGAAACTGGAAGAAAGGTATTCTGGACAAAGAGACAGTTTGTGCAAAAGCACAGTGTGTGAAATAACAAGGCATGTTAGAATTGCTCTTTAGTTCAGAGAACAGAAGGATTTTCTTGGTGAAGAGAGATGATGAAGGAGAGATTACTATCTAGGACTAGCTGGTGGAAGAAATTTTTTTTTTTAATCTGTGTTTTGTCCTTTTTAGGGCCACACCCATGGCACATGAAGGTTCCCAGGCTAGGGGTCTAATCAGAGCGGTAGCTGCCAGCCTATGCCACAGCCACAGCAATCTGGGATCTGAGCCACGTCTGTGACCTATACCACAGCTCACGGCAATTCCAGATCCTTAACCCACTGAATGAGGCTAGGGATCGAACCCGCAACCCCATGGTTCCTAGTCGGACTCATTTCTGCTGCGCCACAACAGGAACTCTGAAGAAGTTCTTAATCCTCTTTGGTCCAAGTCTGTTTGGTCTCCCATTTCTCAGGTTCCCAAGCTCTTTTTTCTTAGCATCAGTGGAGGCAGTCAGATTTGAACTTCTCCAAGCCCACCTCTTCCTGCTCATTGCTGTGTTCACCTGTGTTCTGGGGACACAGGCCTCCTTCTTGTTCCTGACTGTAAACTCATGCTTGTCCCAGGGCCTTTGCTCTTGCTATTCCCCTTTGCCTGGAATTCCCATATCTTCACATGGTTGCTTCCTTCTTGCCATTCAGGTCTCAATTCAGAGAGTACCAACCTCATGGAAGCCTTCCCCACCACTCCATCCGCAGTTTCCCTCCCCTCATCCAGTTGCCCTCTCTGAACTCACCCAGCAAAACTTTCTCTATGACCTTCATTACTGCACCTATTAATCTTATTTGTTTGCTTGTTCATATGTTTATATTCCATCTTCTTCTTTCAGAATAGAAACTCTGTAAGGACATGGCCTTTTTTATTTTCTTGTCAAGTCCCCAGCCAGTATACGGCATTCAGTACATGCTTAACAAATTTGTTGAATAGAACAAACTGGCACATATTTTTCATTACAGCCATCCCTTTCAGGGATCAGAATACTTACCTCCTCCACCCCTGTCCCCAAAGTCAAGGTGTCTCAAAAGGAAGATCAGAATTGTTATTGGTGAACATGGGAAGAAAATTCAAAAAGAAATTGAGAGCCCTAAGGAATACTCTGGCTTGGCAAGGCCTGATGAAATGCCCCTATTCTACAACAGAGAGCTTGTCCACCTACACCCAGCATGCAGGCATCTCCCAGAACCTACGTTTTCTTCCCCCTGGGCCATGCTGGAGGCTCAGCTCTCTGCCCTGATTTTCTAGTTTGCCATATCCTACCTCCCAGTAGATTTTCTCCTTAGCTCTGTCAATTCTGCAGTCACACTGCTGCAACTGTGACTGTAGAAGATGCCTCATCTTCACACACTCTCAGGATTTGGGCCATGCGCACAAGGTCATCACCTGTGTACAGGGAGAACATGTTTTGTGCCCTGCGGATATGAGGGTGACACTGAGTTAGAGGAGGCAGAGGGCTAGAGTTGAGGAAGGGAAACCACGAGCAGTTATAAACCTGAGCTATTTGGCAGCTTCATTTATTGTTTCTTTCTAACAAACCTTGAGGGTTTTAGGAGTGTCTTTTTTGTATATTTCAAAGCTAAGTAAATTCTACTAATGAAAGCATCTTCCAAACCCAATTTTCTTTGGTTCAAAAGGAAATCAATTCAAAAAAGGAAAAAAGCAAATAATCCGAGGAATGTGTTTATTTTATCTTGCTTCCAAGGAAGGAAGACTTTGTATCCGCTAAAAGCAGAGTCATTTTTCTGGGCCTTCAGTGTTCATGAGCAAATCCTGTAGCTAAAGGCAGATTTCCATTTCAGCCTCATAGATGCCTTAATTACCTGGCAGAAATCACGGAAGGTGATGCCAAGTGGTATTTGAACCTGTCATTTTCTTTTACTGTTTTGGGGATTCAGATATTTTCCACTCTAATGTGGCAAAATATTCAATCAGCTTAAATTATGCATGCACTCCAGATCAAGCCAGCTAGATGTCAGGAGCAATTCAATATTTTTTTGAATTTGAGAGACTGAAAGCCAGCAAGATAAAAGTTTAGAAGAGCTAGATACCAATTAACTTTGCAATATGGGGAAAAACAAGCATAGAAGTGAGAAAACTTTTTCTCCCTGGCGATTGCAATTTCTAGGATCACTAGACAACTTTCATTGGTAACGTTCTGGCAATAGTGAACAGACAGTTTTAATTTCCAATGCTTCCTTTCAGTTTCTAAGTCTTCTTCATTTTTAAAAATAGATGTCAGGTAACGTGTTATACTTGGCACCTACTTTGTGATTGTGACAATATTGCCACTTCTCTGTGTCATTGCATTCATTTTCCAGGGGAAGAAACTTTTTCAAGGTCAAATTGACTGCATAGAGGTGGTTCTGGCACTTCTGGTTACCTTAAGTGATGTAATTGATTAATTCTGGGAATTCAAGAAGATTTATAAGACATCTACTATGTGACAGAAACTGAGCTAGGGTCAGCATGAATGAAACATTGATACTTCATACAAGCCATTCCTAAATGCAGTGCATCACTGATTCAAAGTAGACTGGGATAAGAGTCAAGGAGGAGATGCAAACTAATGGCTCATGGTGGGAACCTGGGGAGAGGAGATTATTTACAAGTCAAGGATCCAAGGAGAAGTCAGATGTTGTTAAAAAGATGTGTTAGATAGATCCATATAGGCAGGGGATGGTGTTCTAGACAAAAGAAACAGCTTGAGCAAAGGCATGGCATTGTACAAAATCAAGTGTACTATGGCACCAGAGAGTAAACCAGTGTGTGAGGAGACCAGGATGTTTATGGTGCAGGCGAGGAGGTGTTGCTGAATGAGGATGGAGAGATGAGCAGAACACAGTAAACCTTGAAAAGGGCTGTGGCAGACTTTGAGTGACAGACTGAGGGATTTGATCAATATCTAATAGGTAAGAGAGAGCTGCCTAAAGCTTCTGAGCAAATTCTTAACAGACCTAACTGTTTTAGGAAGATACTTTGAGCTTCAGTTCACAAGGGCCTGAGCCCAGGGAAGTGACTGTCAGAATGGTGTGTAGGACAGACATGCTCTACTGCTGACCCAGCTCATTCCGCCATCTTGTTAGGTGGAGTACGCTAGGGACAGAGATGCATAATCAAGTTGTCTAGTTTCAAGAAGTTCACAGCAGATGAGGCCATGTCCAAACTGCCTTGCTTTCAGGAACTCCTGTTCATATAACCAGTGACATTCTGACTGTGTCTCTACAGCTAACAAGTAATCCTCAAACACAAAGTGAAAAGTTCCGCCAATCACCCAGAATTGAAATTTCTGGATAGCTTGATATTTTGGAAAGTGCTTCAGGGGTCTCTTCTTATTGAAATATTTGCTAAAAACAAGCACAAAAACCCATTTTAAAAAAGGGGGTGACGACCTTTATCTCCAATCATTTGAATTCAGGAAATTTGGATTCTAATCCTGTGATTTACCTGCTCTGGACATCATTTTCCTCATTTGTAAATTAGTGATAATAGATAGTCTTTCCTCTTCTAATGAGATGATAGATATTAAAGTATTTTATCAACCATGGATATTAAAGAATTGTAAATGGTGAAAGTTTTGATATAAATCAAAGCTGCATTGTAAGATGCCTATAGTAGGTAATGAATTGAGTTCTCTCATTCCTGTGCCACACTGTCGAGAAGCTCAGAACTTGATACTTGTGGCCACCCTATATATTTTCAACAAATTGTTATTTTCTAAATTGATAAAGGAACCATGCCTTTTATTCATCAGTATATCACACAACACCTGGAACGTTTCCTGGCACCAAGTAGGTACTCAGTAGAGATTGGCTGATGAAATAAAATATTTATTATGAGTGCTTTTCTCTTCCTGTTAGATGCAGTCCTTTCATTTCTGGCCTTTGACTACTTGGTCATCAGCTTACATTTAAATTATCTTTTTTTCATTAAAAACTTGCTAAATATCTACTATGTGTTGGACATTATGTTAAGCACTGAAGATAAAATGGTGAAAAAAAAAATGACAGGGTTCCTGCTTTTATGGAGTCTGTAATAAACACACTTTTATTATGATCAATTTAATGAATCCTGTCTTTTCCAAAGTATTAGAACAACAAGGTCCTATTTACAGCACAGGGAACGATAATCAATATCCTGTGATAAACCAAAATGGAAAAGATATGAAGAAGATATATGAGCATACATATCTATGTATAGCTGAATCACCTTGCTGTGCAATAGAAATTAACCCAGTGTAAATCTATAAATAAATTTTTTAAAAATTATTTTAAATAAAATTTATGCTCTTGGAATCATTTGAAACATCTTGGGGTAGCTCAAGCCCAAGTGAAAAAAACTCTATTATAAGGATTGATGACTGAGTTTTTAAAAAGTAATATAGTACAATAATCAATATTGATCAATATTTTAAAAATAATTATATAAAAGTGGGTTTTTTTAAGTGAATTTCATTACCAAGAGAGTGTGTAATGGCTGGGCTAACATGGAAAACTGAATCTTTTTTTTTTTTTGGTCTTTTTGTCTTTTTCAGGGCCACACCTGCAGCATATAGAGGCTCCCAGGCTAGGGGTCCAATCTAAGCTGTGGCTGCCAGCCTATGCTAGAGCCACAGCACCGCAGGATCCAAGCTGTGTCTGCAACTTATACCATAGCTCACAGCAACGCTGGATTCTTGACCCACTGAGCAAGGCCAGGGATTGAACCCGTGTCCTCATGGATGCTAGTCATGTTTGTTAACCACTGAGCCAGGACAGGAACTCCGGAAAACTGAATTTTTAAAATTCAGCTTGTTTTGGGAGTTCCCGTTGAGAGAAGTTAAACAGATGGAAAAAGAAATTCTAGGAAATTGCTTTAGTTGTATCTTTTATATATACTATATAGACTGAGTTTGTTTCTATATCCTATCTGAAAACCCCATCTTCTAATTGGAGTTTAATTTATCCATATAGATTGAGATAAATATGTTTGAAATCATTCTTTTGTCTTATTTCATATTTCCCATTTTTGTGCTTTTTAATTATTTATTTATTTATTCATTTATTGGTCTTTTGTTGTTGTTTCTACGGCCGTACCCGCATGCACACATGGAGGTTCCCAGGCTAGGGGTCTAATTGGAGCTGTAGCCGCCAGCCTACACCACAGCCACAGCAACGCAGGATCCGAGCTGCATCTGCGACCTACACCACAGCTCAGGGCAATGCCAGGTCCTTAACCCACTGAGCAAGGCCTTGGATAGAACCGGCAACCTAATGGTTCCTAGTCAGATTCATTAACCACTGAGCCATGAGGGGAGCTCCTACATTTGTGCTTTTTAGATGTTCCTTTTTAATTCCTCGATCTTCCATCTTTTGGATTAATTTTGCTCCCTGCTCACACCCCACTCAATTTATTTTCCTCCACCAGTTTGGAAATTTTACACTGTTTTTTCTGTCTACCCTTAAAATTTTTAACATGCCTGTTTAACTTCACAAAGTCCAAAACAAACTGGCATATTTGTTGTCCTTTTCAGTAACAAAATAAAATTTAAAATGCTTGAGGAAATCACTCACTTCACCCTACATGTCATTATTGTCAAAGACATAAATTTTATCTTTTTTTTAACACCACAGATTGAAGTATATTGCTAATTTCTTTTACAGTCAATATCTCTTTAATGTAATCCATAAGTCCACACCATTCTTTCTTTGGTATTCTTTTTATTCCTTGGATCTTTCTACTGTAATTCTTTTCTTTTTTCTGAAGAACATCCCAGACATTTCTTTAGTAAGAGTTTGTTGGAAGTGAAGTGTTTTCTTTTTATGTTTTTTGTGTGTGTGTGTGAAAATATCTCTATTTCACTGTTGCTCTTGATAAAAGATTTTGCTACATATACAGTACTCTTTTGACAATTATTTTGTCTTAACACTTTAAAGATATGTCTTCTAGATTTGACTGTTGCAGTTGAGAAGTAAATTATTAGTTGCGTAGATCTTTTTTCTCAGCTGCTTTTAAGATATCTTTTTGCATTCAGAGTTCCGCAGTTCTTAAAATGTGCCTCAATGTGGATTTCTTTTCCTTTATTCTGCTTGCAGTTCACTGGGCATTCTGAACCTGAGTGTTGGTGTCTTTCATCAGCTCCAGAAAATCCCAGCCATTAGTTCCTCAAATATTTTCTCTCTTTC
Organism: Phacochoerus africanus; assembly: GCF_016906955.1. Classification (NCBI taxonomy): domain Eukaryota; kingdom Metazoa; phylum Chordata; class Mammalia; order Artiodactyla; family Suidae; genus Phacochoerus; species Phacochoerus africanus. The sequence goes on along the minus strand of NC_062544.1, from coordinate 205,559,561 downwards.
ATTCTTGCTTTCTGATGAGTACATTAGAGATTTGTGCTCTATCATCTGTTTGTCTAAGCTTAACATGTCCATCTTTTTTGGTCTTTATATTCTATTTTCCACATAATTTATTCACATATCTTAGAGTTCAATTACTCTTCCTTTCACTGTGCCTTATATACTATTTAACCCATCCATTAATCTTGCAGTGTGAATTTAAATATTTTTAATAAATAAACATTCTATAGTTAGGTTTTTCCTTCAGTTCTGGCTGGTCAAATTTTATAGTCTTTTTTTCTCTCATTTCAATACTGTAGGCATTTTGTTGTATTTATTTTGTTTTCCATTTCTAGTATTTCTGTCAGCCATACATGGAGATAAGATTTAGTAATTTGTTGTTTTTTTCTGATTCTCATATGCAGGCTAACTTCTGTGTGTAGTAGTTTTTGCTTTTGAGGTCATGTTCCTTCAGTGTTTTGTGCAGAAATCCTGTGAAGCCTGACTTTGAAGTGTGTTTCTCCAAAGAAGACTTGTGTTTTCTCCTTATAGCCATTAAGAGGCACGGCCACCCAGGACCACTTTAAACTTAATTTTTTGTTGGGCTTTTTGGTGCCACACAAGTAGAATAATTCTGGCTTTAAATCCTGAAACACTGCCTAGGTTTAGGGATTCTCAGAGGAAACTTTTGTTTTTCTTTCTTTCTTTTTTCCTCCTGCTCCACCCACAGTTAAAGTCAAATTAAGTATGTTCATTTTCTTCCTCTTCCAGTTGTGGGGGTTTCTCCTTAGATGTATCCAACTTTTTGTAGTCTTTAATCTTAACCCCATTCTGTCCAGGCCCAGATTTTGTCTCTAGTTAGAAGCCAGACACTAGGCCACCCATGATCAGAGCTCACACAAGGGCAAACGATCCTCAGAGATTCACACTTTCTTTTATGCCTGGCTTCTTTTACTTTCCCAGCAGCTCATCCATGCATTGACCAAAAAAAGTGATGTTTATATTTTAAGTGTGTTGTATCATGAGAGGTTATCTAAGCATCTCTTTTACCATTTTGCTGCTCAGCCCTTTCCTTAAAACCTTCTTCTTCTTTTATTCTCCTCTCTTCAAAAGCCACTATAAAGAAAAAATAAAATATTAAATAAATTTTGTTTATTGTAACACTGTTTTCATTTGTTGGACAAAAAGTGTCTACTTTATGAATGTTTTTAAACTGGTGTTGCATCCAAGGTTAACACTACTTTTTGAGTGTCCACTGACATGTGTTTACCCTGCAAGCCATTTTCTTCGTTTAACCTCAATAAGTAAGTCTATGGTATAATGCCATGTATATAAAAGGCATTGTTTTTTTAGTACAAACAATAGTGTTTCATGGTAAATATGCAACCTTAGGATATACCCTGCCATTTTTAGTCCCAGTTCTAAATTCCATGTCCCTAGAGCTCCAAGACACCTTTGGTACTCCCATATTTCCATTTGTTAGAAGATTCCAAATAGTAATTAGGTGCTGGATAATGAGATGGGGGCCTAAAGAAGGAATAAACAAGCATTTATGGAAAGGCTACTCTTAGCAAGGAGTCATGCTTTTTGTTGTGAGCATCAAGAATGAGTAATAAACAGTCTCTGTTCATAAGGAACTTATAGATATGAGAGCTAGCAAATGTGGTTTCTAAAACCTCTAGGATCTATTTTTACTCACCTCTCAGGTCCTATAGGAGGGAAAATGTGTGGGATAGATGTTGGGCGCAAAGTTACCCTCTACTTATGAGGGATTGCAACTGGGCTATCTGGTATACCAGAGGAACCTCTGGCGAAAGCCAGATTGCAATGATGGATGGTGGAATCAGGGAGTACAGAAAAATCTCGGGTGGATAAAGTCGAGTATAGAGGCTCACATTCAGTAGCAACACAGAAGGGAAGAAATTAGATATCTGACAAAAAATTCACATAATTTACACCCTTGTTGCTCAAAATGTGTTTACACCCTAAATCCATTGTATCAGAATCTGCATGTTAACAAGATGCTCAGGGGATTTGCATGCCCATTAGATTTTGAGATGCTATCATAAAGTAGCCAACTGTCCTGACTTGCTCTGGACTGAGTTGAGGGGATTTCATTGCTAAAACTAGACTGTCTTGGGCAAGCGGGGATTTCGGCCACCTTAGAATCATTACATTAAATTGTTCCAACTAGTTTCCTCAGGGGGTCCTTAGGCACTAGTTAGGAGAGGACTATGTGTGAAAATATAGAGAATTCTATCCCTAGGGGTCCAAGTACAACACAGGAGGGAGAAAGTGTATCCTTCTGTATAGAAGAGAGATTTGAATATGGGAGGTAAGCAGGGAAGCAATGGCATAGCTCCAGGTGGTGTAGTGAAGGGCTTTCTCAAGCATCATTTATCACCAAGCTCTTACTTGCTACATTGTGGAAGCCTGAGTGGTACCAGGACATGGTTGATGCAGAACCACAACAGGCAACCAGCTGTGGTGCAGGTCTCCAGTTCCTGGTTTAGAGAAGAGCACTAGGAACACCTGTGTGCAGCAGAGGGGTCAGAGGCTCAGAGGTGGCCAGGAAGGAGGCAGTTCATTTAGACAGGTGATGGCCCAGAAAGAGTGGAGAGTAGCATTCAGAACAGAAATATCCAGAGGAAAAGAGGGCGTATGACTGATAGGAGAGGATCGACATCCTCCTTTTGGTTACTAGGAGGTTGTAATATCAGAGAAGGGCTGAGGACTTACATGAAAAGCAGGAATTCAAGTCTTTTCTTGGGCTCCAAAGCCAACCATGAAGGGAGGGGTTGTTACCCAGGTTTTCTACCACCCAGAAGCCACCATTGGAAATAAGATGTGATCATATCTTCCATCTGTTCTCTGAAACATAATTTTTCTGCTTAAAAATTATGGGCTTTTGTAACAGCAAATACAAATTAAAAATTAAAGGCTTAATTTTTCCTGTTGAAAATAAAGATTTCCCTCCCTTCCTTTTTCTTAGAGTGTTTACCTTAGAAAACTTGTAAGTACTTTTTCATCTCTTTGACATACACCTCTTGTCAGTTTTATGACCCAGGGCTGTCTTTCTGGAAATCATCTTTTTGAAATATGAACATCGAGGGAGATGGCACCCCTATTTCCCAGTTCCCATGGCAGAGTAAGAGCCTGACTTCATTCAGTGGGTGACTTACTCCAATTTGCAAAACCACCTCTTGTCATAAAGAGATAAAAAGTTTGTTTCTCTTCCAGATAAAGCCAATTAGCTAACACAGGTGGTGTCCCCAATTCCCACAGGAAGGTTATGATGAACTATTAGTGATAAAGGTGCTGTCAAGACTTCTTACTTGAGGATTAGAGATTACTTGCAGATTAGTGATTGTCTAATGACTTGTGTCTGCCTGGCTGTATAAGGGGGTGGTAGTCCTCTCTGTCTTTGCAATCATTTAGTAAATTTTCTGTGATGTACATCACATGGTTTAATGCTTATTCAATAACAAGTGTTTTCTCTCTACTACATTTGTGGAAAGATCTTCGGAGCTAGGGAAAGATTATGTTTTTAATTATATTTCCCCAACACTTATCAGTAGAGTGACACCCAACTAAACTTCTTAAACATGTCTGGACCTGTTGGTTTCCTCCAGTGAGCTCCAGTGCCCTGGTATAAGCTTCTCAATGTAATGTCCAGTGTTAGCAACACCCTCCAGGGGCATATTCACTCCCCCTCAAAGGCTAAGGTGAAGGTGGAGTTTGAGCTGATATATGGATTACATCCTATCACCCATGCATGCAGGGTTTCTTCAACAAAAAATTTACTGTCTTCTGTGTACCTGTCAGTATGCCAAAATTCAATATAGTCCAGTCTATAGGTTTGCTAATTCTTAATCCTAAGGTATTTTTTTCTTTTGCTATTTAGCAAAGACCATATTTCTAAATATTTGTATCCATGTGGTTTACATAAGCAGTATAAGTTAAAGAGATTGGCCATCAGCTCTGTTTTTTTTTTACATTTTCATAGTGATTTTTTTTTCCTTTTATCAAATTTATTCCAGGCATGATCTCATTTGATTTTTCGGGACATCTCATAGTCAGGGTGGGTGCTATTATCCCTGTATTTCAAGTAAATACACAGTTTCAAGGAGAAAAACTTTCTCACAAATAAACAGTGAGTTCAAAGTCCACCGTGCAGGTCTTCTGACTCTGGTTCCAGGGCTCATTGTACATAGCCAACAGCGCCTAAGTTTCAAGCAGGTTTTAGGAGCAACTCTTTAAAAGTTAGGAGCAGCTCACTAATGAATGTGTGTGTCTCGATAACGACAGATCAAAAGAATGAAAAATCCCAGGGCATTTGAGCTGTTGACAAATCGAAGCTTTGGTCTTCTGGCAAGCAGTGATAGGTTCCTCAGGCTTTTCAGCAGTGGTGATAGGATCCAAGGTGATGCTTTTATGTTTCTTTTATCTTGGCTGAGACCTTGGAAAGAAGTTAAAAGGCTGGAAGAAGATTTGTTATTCAAAGAGGAGACTTTTCTCAAGAATCTGGCATCCAACTTTCTTTTGCTAAGCTTTCAGGAAATTAATAGTCAGGCTGCATTATAGCCTCAGAACCTGGGCTGGTAGCAACTATTGGATATTTGGTCTGTTGATTAAAAACAATGCTGTTTGAAACCTTTAGCAAATGAAGACAAATACCATGTTTGTTTCTGCTCTGCTGAGGGAAACACATTTGCCTTTTCAGCTAAAGCTAATTAACCACACCTGAGAAATTGTCATCTGTGATCATGATCTGCTCTGTGAATGGCCTTCCAGAACTTTCTATCCTTAGCTCTCTTTATAACTGGGAAAACTCAAAGAACTTTTACATTGGATGGAAGAATAAGATGTGAAAGAACAATTTTCCTCTTTATGTGTGTATCGTAACTCATACATCAGGTTACCGTATTGTGTTACACTGATGATCTATCCCAGAACTTTTGTAAAATTGCTTCTCTAGGTGACGGGTTGGGGCCTCACTGCACTGGACAGATATGATGGGAAGAACTAATCATCTGAATCAAGGAGGTTTATTTTGCATCATTAAAAACTATTCTAGAACTGAACCTTAAAATGAGAATTGACAGAGTTGCATGGTTCAAGGGCATCATAAAAGTTGAACCAGAAAAAAAAATTGTATCCTAAAAATAAAGGCTGTTTTGGCTCACTGAGTTCTATTTGAGTGTAGGATCTGGGTTCTCTTTATCTCTGTATGCCCAGCCCTGATCCTGGCCCACAGTAGTCCTCAATACGCATTCCTTGTTGAATGTTTACTGACCTGGGACTGTGTTCACGGAAGCTGCTTTTGGATGACCCAGCTGAGAAAGACTAGGCAAGACCAGGACCTTTGGCAAGACTAGGACCACTGTAAGGTTCTTAGAGAAATGCACTGGAATTCTGTCCATATTTTGACTGCGATTAACACAATGGGGCAGATCTTAGGGGCAGGATGGAAGTGACTAATATTGATGTTCCCCCCAACTTGCAACAGTTTTTGAAACCCTTCGCTCAGATGCTGGGGATAAGGCAGTCTATTTTAGCAGTGAGACCATGCACATCCTCATGTGAAACCTTCTACTTATTTATTAGCCAGCTTGTTAAGTGTGCTAACAATGCAAGATTCACTGGATTGCACAATAGGATTTGCTCAGGATAGTACTTGATCTCCTGGCAAAGAGCCCTCTCCAATAGCTCTGCCAGTCTATGACCTTGGGCCTCAAAAAACACTGCATGATAATGCATGGAACACAAGGGAACCCATGACTATCTCTGAAAACAATGCACCTGTTTAGAACCGAAGGCTTGAACAGCTCTTAGGTGACAGGTCCTGGGGGAGGGGAGGGATCAGAGAAATGGGCAAGGATCTTGTAGCCTAGTAAGGGGTACATTAAGAGTACCTAATAAATGTAAGGCAGAATAAAGCAATGAGTGCCATGAGAAATATACAAGCAAATTACTATGAAATGGTGGCAGAGGGAGGGAGTATTTTTGAGGATTCTTAGAGCATGTTATATTTCAAATAGGCTTTAAATGATGGGAAGAATTTGGACGAGCAGCTTTGGGAGTGAGAACTGAGGAGATTCTAGATGGAGGAAAGAGACTGAATGAAATTATTGAAGTGAGAAAGCACTGACTGTGCTTATGGATAAGCGAGTGGTTCCATTTGGCTGGAACATATGCAGGATGAGAGAGGGTATCGAAAGACAAGATTAGAGGGATTTAAACACCAGATGAAGGCAGCTAGAAGTCAAAATGAAAAACATTTGTGGGAATAGTGGCAGGTGAGCATCTTTATACATAGGTAGAAGATTATTAGAGCTTCTAAGGAGCCCACAGCACTCTACCAATTAGATTTTCACCAGTCTTCCTGATTCTTTGCAAAGAGCAGAGACTGTGATTAAACTTTTCTCATTTCAGATGGAAAAGAAGTGATATTTTTATTTTATTTTATTTTATTTTATTTTATTGTCTTTTTGTCTTTCTAGGGCCACGCCTGGGGCATATGGAAATTCCCAGACTAAGGGTCCAATCAGAGCTTAGCTGCCGGCCTACACCACAGCCACAGCGATGTAGGATCCCAGCTGCGTGTGTGACCTACACCACAGCTCATGGCAATGCTGGATCCTTAACCCACTGAGCAAGGCCAGGGATCAAACCTGCATCCTCATAGATGGTAGTCGGGTTCATTAACCACTGAGCCATGACAGGAACTCCAGAAGTGATATTTTAGCATGGAATATTAGATGTCAGTTAATTATCAGTGCAGAGCTTAGCAGTCAGACCTCACAGCCCCCTTCAAATTATATTCTGTTCTTAAGGGAAGTGTAGCCCTGTTTATCAGATATCCAGGCCACACAAGCAATCACTCTGTTCCTAGAGTAACACTGTCACTGAAGTTCAAGTCCCATGTCTGACCATTTTTAGGTAAAGTTCTTGGGCAGTGGAATTCAGGCAGCCTGACCTAAGATTGTGGCAGTGAAATTAGAGAAGAGGAAACAACTTCAAGAGTATGAAGATAGATTCAATAGAACTTGGGCACTAATATGATGGGAAAAGAATGTCAGGGATACATATCAGTTCAAGTCCTCCAGGAAGCAAATGTCAAGACAGAGTTAGATGTGCAAGAGGTGTATTGAGGAGAATACCTATAAAAATAAAGAAGAGAGCAGAAGTGAGTAGGAAAAACCTTCACACTGTGAAGTATGTGTGATATCCATGAAAAAAAAAGAAAAAAGAAAGATGATTATAAAGGAAGAGCCTCAGATTTTGGTGAAGCTTTGAGAACATTTTGATCAAAGCGTTGGTCATTGAAACCAAGCCGTTCAAATGTATCCTTATTATGGCACGTATCAATAGTCTGTTCCTTTTTATTGTTGAAAATTGTTCCATTGAATGGATTTGCCACAAATCGTTTATATAGACCCAAAGACATTTGAGTAGATTCCAGTCTCTAATCCCAGGCTTGTCTGGCAGGAATACTGCATTGGGCAGAAATGGTGAGGCCCATTTATTGACTAGGAGCTGCCAAATATTGTGATGTATCTAAAAACAGTGGAGGCAGAGGCTGTCAGCTAAGTCTAGTTCTTGCAGCAGGCTGTCTGTTCAGGGGAGATCTGGAAGGGTCCCTTCCATGGTTGCCATGAGGAGTGAGGGGAGAGAGGTGTCAAAGAATCCAAGGCTGCTGGATGGGTAGCTAGACATTTTCTGATATTATGAACACAGTTTTGAAAAATGGACTGTAGAACAGCTATCTTCTCCAAATGGTTCTACATAAACTCTGCTCAGAGGCAGAGCATATGACAAGATGACACTTTTAAGCCTGTAATTTAATATTCTTCTAACACTCTGCCCAAGAATCATGTGTCATATTGCAGGCTACACTCTAAAACCACTGCTCTAAGACTCTTTTCAGATTATCTCTTCCATAAAGCCAATCTGAATCAACCTAGACTTAAAATGTGGTTGATAGAATGCTGTTGATTCAAAGCCCTGTGCCTAATGTATTATGATTTTTTCTTGAGTTTTCTTTCCACCAATTCCTCAATGTCTTTTGCCTTATATGCTTTTCTCATTGAGGATTCTGTCAAGCTCTGTTATAAACTTTTTTCTTTTCCTCTTTGCTTTAAAAAATTATTTTCAACTTTATTGAGGTATAATGGATGTATAATAAATGCACAAATTAATATGTAGAATTAGACATTTGTATACACCCTGTAACCACATCATAATTACATTACAAAGATTTCTGTCATCCCAAAAGTTTCTTCATGCCATTTTTAAATATATCCTTACCTCTGTTATTTTTTGCATGAGCCTACTGACTTGCTTTCTGTCTTTGTAGGTTAGTGTGCATTTTCTATAGAATTTTATACAAATGGAATCATGCGCCATGTACACTTTTGTCTGGCTTCTCATACTCAGTATAATTATTTTGAAATTTATCCTTGCTACAGTATGTATCAATAGTCTGTTCCTTTTTATTGATGAAGATTGTTCCATTGAATGGATTTGCCCCAAATTGTTTATATTTACCCAATGATAGACATTTAAATAGACTCCAATTTTTGGCTGATACAAAAATGAATGCTCTGAATATTCATGCACAACTCTTTTTGTGAACATACTTTATTTCTCTTGGGTAAATATTTAGGAATGGAATGGCTTTGTTCCATGGCAGGTGTATGTTCAACTTTTTAAGAACCTTTTAATTGCAATTGTTTCCCAAAGTGTTTGTACCATTTTATATTTCCACCAGCAGTATATGAGAGTTCCAGTTGCTCCATGTCCATATAAACATTTGGAATTATCTTCTTTTGTTTTATTTTTTACTTTTAGCCATTCTAATCAATGAATATTTGTATCTCATTGTGACTTAATGTGCATTTCATTAATCAATAATGAAGTTAGGCATTTTTTCATATGCTTATATGCCGCCTATATATCTTCTTGAGTAGAGTGTCATGTGAAATCATTTGCCCATTTTTAAAATTTGGGTTGTTTTCTCATTATTGAATTGTATATATGTTTTATGTGTTCTGGATAAAACTCCTTTTCCAGATATGTATTATGCAAATATTGTCCCCCAGTCTGTGACATAACTTCTTTTGAAGAGCAAATTTTGATGAAATTCAGTATCCTATATTTTTATTTCATATTTTATCCTTTCAGTGTTTTACTTAAGAAATCCCTGCCTAACTCAAGGTCACTGAGACTTTTCCCACTGTTTTCTTCCGAATGTTTTATAGTGTTATCTCACAATTAAATCTGTCTTCCCTGTGAGTTACTTGTTATATTAGTCATTTCTGTATTCTTTCTTTTTTCTCTGATCAGTGTGACTACAGATTTATCAGTTTTAGTAATCTCCTCAAATAACTGATTTTATTATTATTCTGTTTTCTATTTCATATATTGCTACTTAGATCTTTATTACTTCCTCTTTTGGCTTGTTTTGCCTTTTTAAAGTTGTGTAAGAAGGGAGGGCAACTAAGTCCCCATGGCCCTATCATGGCCCCAAACAAAAGATTTCCTGTGCAAATTTCCTGTGCAAAAAAAGATTTCCTCTCTGCTCCCACCTTTTTCCTTTTTGCAGTTACTGGGGAGTTGATCATTAATCTAAGCTGAGAAAGCTCTAATTTGAAAGCATGAGCAGAGGCATTCTGCTGGGGGTAATGGGGGAGTTGAAAGCAGATCCAAAAACAAAGAACCAGGGAGGTGACTGGAAATCTTAGTTTAGAGAAGATTCTCAGAATAAAGGTCATAAAATCAGTCTTCCCTTATCTGTTATACTTCTTCGTGGTCTCACAGCATTATTGGATCAATGGATACAAGCTATCCTCTGTCATTTTTATTCTGTCATAATCAGAGTGACCACACCTGGGGTGATCTCTGTGGAGATGGGTGTGGGGTCTCATTCCCTGGAAGAACTGGACAGTACTAACATTTGAATATTTGTTGGCTTTGTCATTTCCATCTCTGAAGTCAGACAGGTAGATGGCAGTTCCCAGTGCCACCACGCACTCGGTGTATGATTCTGAGCTAGTTGCTTGAGTTCCACTTTTCTCATATGCAGGTGACAATAACAAACATGCCTACTTTATAGGACTGTAAAGATTAAGTAAAATATCTTGTGGAAAAAGTGTTTTGCATAGTATCTGGTATGTAGTGTGCACTCTATACATTTTATTCATTCATTTTTTTAATTAGCATGTACTAAAATCATAGTTATATAACTTTGGTACTTAGAGGAGTGAGTTTGGTCACTCAGTCCAAACCTATTATTTCATGGATGAGGGAGGTGAAACAAGGAAAAAGTGACTTGCTTGCCCAAAGTGTACAGTTTGTAGTTTGATAAAATCTGAAACTCAAGTATTCAGATAATCCTGATCATCGACTTTCCCCCTCTCATCACATATATCCAATAGACTCTGGGGATAGGAAACTTAGTTCTAGATTCAGGCTTTTCCACTGGTGTGCTGTGTGGTTTTGGGGTCAGTCCTTTTTTATCTCCAGGTCTTAGTTTTCTCCATAAAATGGGAACATGGAAATATTTCTAACGGCCTTCGTAGGTTCAGTATTTTGTGTCTTAAACCGGTCGTTTAAGCAAATGTGGAAGGAATTGGTGTGTTGGAATCGTTTTCCTCCACAGGCATTTCCATTGCTTTGCCCACAGTGACAATAACAACAACAGAAAGCTTTTGTTTCATGTTCTATTTTAAAAGGAAATCAATCATTCATTTCTAATCTTGTTTGTTTGCAGCTGTGTTGAGTTAAATAGCACACCAGGCTTACCCCAAGCCAGCGGCTTCCCTGGAAAGCAGGGAAAGCAGCATGAGGGTTGCTACTTTGTTTTCCTTATCTCACTGGGGTGCTGATCACACAGCCTGCTGCCTGCTCCGTCCCTGTCACTGGCTTAGGGATTTGCAGAGATGTTCCCGTCCCTCCCACTCCTGGGACCCTCGCCCCTACCAACTTAGAGATAATTACTCCTTCTGCCTGTTCCCAAGTTGGTGGGAAGCCTCTCCACTTGCCGGCCTCACGAATGCCTGCCTTCACCCACAAAAGAGAAGTAATATTCTGAAAAGATGTGTCAGTTAACAAGCCTGCCTCCCAACTTCCTTTGGCTATATTGAAAGAGGAAAGTATTTCCTTTTCTCTTGTCATGCTCATTTTGCAGGGTTTTCTTTGTTGTCACTTTGAATGGATAGGCAGCCTGTCAGAAACATGTCTTTCTTCCAGAAGGTACTCACTGAGCACCTACTCCACCCGGTGTTCTGCTGAAACTTGGTACCTGCCCTCAAGGAATGCATAAAACAGAGGTAGTGGAAAAATGAGTGACTCCTGGGCTTAAGCCAGTATTTTAATTAATACAAATTGAGTGCTATGAGAATATTATGTAAGGGAGGTATGAATTCTGCCTGGGGCTCAGGAAAGTCTCCCTGGAAGTGGCAGAATTGGGGACTGAAAGTTAGGTAGACTGTAAATGAGCAAAAAAGGGCAGCTTGAGCAACTAATTTCTATAACAAACTTTATAACTAATATTAGTTTGATGTCAATTCAGTGCCATGTTCTATGCTAATTAGAGAGAAGAGATGAATCTGGTGGTCAAAGACAATATCCTTCTTGGATGGAAGGTGATTCCTCATTTCAGACAAGGAAACTGAGGCAGTCTAAGAAAACTGGCTTAGGAGTTCCCGTCGTGGCACAGTGGTTAACGAATCCAACTAGGAACCATGAGGTTGCGGGTTTGATCCCTGCCCTTGCTTAGTGGGTTACGGATCTGGCATTGCCGTGAGCTGTGGTGTAGGTCGCAGATGCGGCTCGAATCTGGTGTTGCTGTGGCTCTGGTGTAGGCTGGCAGCTACAGCTCCGATTGGACCCCTAGCCTGGGAACCTCCATATGCCATGAGAGCGGCCCAAGAAATGGCAAAAAGACAAAAAAAAAAAAGAAAAGAAAAGAAAAGAAAACTGGCTTATGTAAGGTTTTCCAGTGGCCCAGAGAAAGAGCAAAGAAACCAGGAGGAGTATCCTTCCTTTCCAAGTGCTACTAGGGAATTTTGACTTCAATGCTCTTGACATCATTGGTCAGATAATTCTTTGCTGTGGGAGACTGTCCTATATATTATAAGGTGTTTAGTAGCATCCCTGGCTTGTACTCACGGCCAATAGTAAATCTCTCCACAGTTAGGACAACTGGAAATTTCTCCAGACATTGTCAACTGTCCCCAGGCTTGGCAAAATCACCCTGCTTGACAACCACTGTGAGATACAGCTTGATATGCTGGAAAGATCATAAAACTGGGGATCAGAAGAACAGTCTCCTTTTTGTAGTTTTGGACAAATCACTTTCAATGTTTAACTTCAATTTCTTCATTTTATAGAGAAGGGATTGGTACTAGATTCCATCATTCCTTAATTATTTCACTCCTTCATTCACTCAATAATTTTTTTGTAAAACCTGTTATGTGCCAGGCACTCTTTTAAGTATAGCTAGGGGCTAGCTGTGAGCAAGAAGAGCAAGGTCTCTGCTCTTATGATGCTTGTTTGCAAGTCATGGGAGGTGGATGATAAACAAATAGGCATAAAAATATTGTAAAATCCCAAGAAATAATCATTTCTATGAAGAAAATAAAGCAGAGCAGTGTTGTAGAAAATGTCTGAAGGTAGAAGGCTTATCTCTGAGAAGCTAATATGAGAAGAAGACATTGGAGCTAAAACCCAAATGATGAAGGATTCATTCACATGAAGCTTGGAGGAAAGAAGGTTCCAGGCAGAGAGGACAGGAAATACAAAGGCTCTGAGATAGGAATGAACTGGGCCTGTCTAGAAGGTAGTGAATAATGGGGAGAAAACCAGAAGATGAGGTCTGAGGCATAGACAAGGGCCAGTTCCTTTAAGTCCATGTAGACTGTGAAAAGGAGTTTGAATTTTATTCCACTTGCTGCAGGATATCACTGGAGTGCTTGAAGCAGGAGAGTGGTGTGAAACAGTCTGAATTATTTTCACAAAGGTCATTCTGGCCACTTCAGGAATGATGAATTTTAAGGGGGAAAGAATGGAAGCAGGAAACCAAGGGATGAAGTGGGTACGGTAGGCTAGGAGAGAAGCACCTAGAGATATGGCAATGGAGATAGAAGAGGATAGAGTTAGGATAGCTTTTTGTATAGATCCAACTGGATTTGCTGTTGGTTTAGATGTAAGAGCTAAGGGAGAGAGAGTGATCAAGGATGATGTCTAGGCTTTTGGCCAGAAGAACTGGTTGGATCATTTTACCATTTACTTAAATGAGAAAAATAGATTTGAGAATGAAAGGCAATAGTTCAAGATGAATCTAAAATAATTTTCAATTAGAAAATTCAATTTTATAATAAAATTCAGTATTGCCCTTTTAAAATTTTTTCCAGAGACCTCAGTCTACCCTCTTCCACCTCCACAACACACATACACCACAGATACACACACAAAAAGGTATAACAAAAATAAATGTGTAAGATAATGGTGTAGTAGGAAATCACTGTGTTTTCCAAACTACTTCATGCACGCAGAGATAGCGTTGTATCTGACAAGCAACAAGAGACTTTGGAAAATCATGTTGAATGAGATCTTGTCAATGGGAGGTTTTGCTATCAAGAAATCTAATGAGGCTTAAAGAAAACTGATAATTCATTAGCATTCTTGAACATGCCCCCACTTTGCTGCATGGTAATTACTGAGTAGCTACCGAGCAGCTCAGAAATATAGTGACAAGACAGACTGCTCCATCCATCAAATCCCGACAGTTATAATCATCTAATGAATGCTGCATGAATCAAACAGTGGAAAATAATAATAACATCTTTGCTTCCCCCTGAGTCTTTCAGCAAGGTTTCCAGAGCCTATGGCAAGTAGATTTACTGGAAAGTTGGCTCCCTCTAGGGCACAAGGCACTGTTGTCTAACAGCTACTGGATAATGGTAGTCCTTAGACACAGGGTAGAAGGGGGTTGGCGGGGTGCCTAGATGGTCCTTGAGCCAAGGAGAAAGTAATCCTTCAACTTGGATCCTAGCAGGATAGTAAGAAATTGAGAGCAGGTATGACTCTTAAAAGGCTTTGGATTTTCAGGACGCTAAAACAGGAATGGGCTCCTCTCTAGCGCTGGCATCAGGGAGATATCCCCAGAAGCCTTCAATCCAGTCCATCTGAATTGAGATGGAGGTACTGCATGGAATGGTGGTGATAGAATTTGTTCCAGAATAATAAAATTGCATTATTTCCTTGGTCCAGGCCCCACTGTAGCAAAGCATTGAAATGGTGTGCATGTTACAAATTTATTGAAGTAAAACTACATTTTTAGAAGGAGAGACAGAGAGAGAGTGAGAGCATGCATGAACCCTGTGAGTCAAAGAGAGCCCACCTCACTTTACAATTGTTTTTATATCTCCATGCTATGGAACTGAGTGGGGACTTGATTTCTCCCACTCCAAGCCCACTAATTTCTCCTGCTCTGGCCGCCCCTGACTGTTATTTGATCTCTGTATGGGGGCATTTGATATTCTAATTGGTCTCAGGCAGGATACCTTATTTGCTTGTGGAACAGGTTATATAGAGGCTGGGTGAGGAATGGGCCACGTTCCTTCCCTGGCACGGAGTGAGCAGACCAGGTTGCTCAAGGGGCATTACAATAACACATGGCCAGAGGCTTTTGGGTTTAATCTTCTTGAAGGGGATTTGAAGCCATTAACAGCAGCAGATGAAAACTAAAACTCTTGGCACAGATGACCTCATCTACCCCCTCTACTAAGAGACTCGAACAAACTCTAGCATGACTTCTGTCAGCTCAAGGCTGTGTCCCTAAGATGACAATTCAAAGCCCCTTAAAAGGCCTGCCTGAGAAAGCTTAATGTTGCCGAAAGAATAAATGTACTGTTTGTTCCAGCCAAAACCTGACTATAAGCCTCTGACCTCCCTTTTTCTTAGAGCATATACTTTAGAAAACTTACAATGGTAAATCTTTCTCTGTCCTTCTGAGACATATCTTTTACAACCCAGGAACATCTTTTTTTCAAGAGCCTCGGAGCCATCCCTTGGAAATGTAATCATCAAGAAAGAGCCATGGTCTCCGAGTCTCTGTGGGAGCCTAACAGAGTAAGCAAATACAGACAGCCTAATCACATTGGCTGCCCACCCCTTAACAGTCTTTGGTTTCCTTCAGCATCCTCCAGAATTTAAAAAGCCTCCTGCCTTTTGTTCAGTGGAGTTCAGCTCAGCTAATACACTGAAGCCTCTTCCCTGCTGCAGTTATCTCAAATAAAATCAATCTTGCTGTTTTTAACAAGTGTCTGATACAAAATTTTTCTTTTACACAAGCCCAGGATCTGGGACTCAGAAGCTGTAGGAGCAAGTCTGGGCTCAGACTCCTCCACTGACAACTGATAATTCTGGATAAATGACTCCTGTGTCTGAAGCTTTAACTTTGTAACTATCAAATGGGGAAGCTAAAATATACTCTGTATCTCTTAAGTGGTTTTGATCATAAAGCTGCTTAATTGCAAAATATTCAAGTGCTACAAAAGTGATAGATTTCTATAACAGTTATTTTTTAGATCAGGACAATCTTGATTTTGAGAAAGATGTAAGAATGGCTCAAAACCAGCCCACAACACAAAAACATCTTCACGTCAGTCTCCCAATTTATATTCTTCACTCTTCTCCTTTATAAGCCAATTTTCAGAGCCCAAAATTTATAACATCTAAGAAAATATACAAATCTTAAATTTAGAAACTACATTTTTTTGACCTCAGATATGTTTTTATTTAAAGTACAAATATGTTACTTAGTGGGGCCGATACATTGACTTGATCGAGCCATCTCACTCAGAAGAGGTGAGTTTCTGAGTACATGACAGGCCACCCAATTGAAGGAGATTGAAAGAGTCTCAGACATCAAAGCAGAAGAATAGCATCTGCATTCTCACTCTGCCAGAGACTAGCCATGTGCCCTTCTATGATGCTAGACCCTCAGTGTCTAGACCTAGCAGTGTAGATGAGCAGTGGTCTTCAGAGTATAAGCTCCAGTCCCTGACTTCCTGACCTTGTGTGGTGATGGACATTGAGGCCCCTACCTCTCTTCCCTGAGTCAAGCTTGGAGACGAGGAGTGTACTGAGCACATTCAGCAGGAGAGACCTAGGGTAGTTTCTGCTTCTTGAGCTTGGAAGTCACTATGCTGAGGTGGTTTCTGGCTGGGCATGCGCCGTCACCCAGCCCGCAGTCTTCACCTACTTCCTGCTATGCTTGTCCAGTCAAGATGGATAGATTTTTTTTCCCCATTTTCCTGTGGACACGGTAGATAAGCGCTAGCTGTTTAACCAGGCCCAGACATTCTACCTGTGTCTAGCCTTTTCCTTCTTGCGCACTGGATCCTATTTCTCCTTCCCAACCACCAGTGAGTCTTGGGATTCTGCTCAGGGAAGCAGTTCCTCTGGATTGTGCCACTGTGTTGCTTCACTTTCGTGAGTCCCATTATCATTGCCTGAATGCTCCAGTCTCATGCCCCACCTATCAGACTGGATCTCTCTTCTGGCTCTACTAGCTCACATGAGTTCCCACATTCCTGGACAATGAAGTCCATGCTCAGAGTCAGCTTGCAAGTCAGAAAAGTTCCCATAGCCCTGGTCCTGACTTTGTCCCTTTCTACCACTAACTTCTCACAGGAACATTGATGTGGGATCTTGAAATGTCTTACTCAAAATCTGGCTTTGGGAATCATTCTGAGTCTTTAGAAATTCTCTGAAACTCTATTTTGAGAATTGCCAATGCAAAGAAATTACTCCCATTGCTTTAAAGTTATGCCTCGTCTATGATGGAGATGAAGTGTCTTGGTTTTGCCAGCCCATATCTCCCTTTGCATTTTTCTCATAAGCATGGGGAAATTTGAATTTGAAGGGCAGTTTAAAACATGATCAATTCTGAGACATCCTGTCATCATTGTTCAACAAGCTTGCATTATATTTAAAATACTTAATTAAATGCTAATTTGATCTTCGTCAATCCCCCTCCCTTTTTTTTTTTTTTTTTTTGAGTGGAGCTGAGCAACTTAAGTGAATTTAACACATAAATATATTCTTCAATGTACTGATAATAACAAAGGCATAACCTTTGGTTGCAGAGAATTATAGTGTTACCTGAATTAATGTCTTGGAGATGAAGGACTTTTCTTCAGAGTATTCACCTGGAAGATATACCCAGTGGGTGTAGAAGCAAAGACAGCTTAAATCTTCACAGAGAGCAGATGTCAGTTCTTCCTTCATTTGTATGGAATGTAATAATTTCAGCATCAACCATAAGGCTTTGTAACATTAAGTTTTTCTAACTTTACATAGGGTTGTAATAACCATATTTGGTATTTTCACCAAAAGTATCTTTGTTAGACCTTTGGTGCAAACATTTTCATTGCACAACTGATTGACCAGAACAGTTTTGCCATTAATGATAAAATCATGAAAAATAAAAGACGGATATTAAGAAGGACATGATGAAATATGAAAAATGAATAGCAAAATTAAAAAGACTATTGCAAAACACAAAACATTTGAATACATTTAAAATGTGTGTAGATTCAGTGCAATTCTGTACAAATAATGAGTTTACTTTTGTGGTTTGCACCCAAGCATTTGTCTTCCAAGTCTTTCATTCATAGCGTTTATGCTTTTTGTTGTTGCTTGTTTATTAGTTTCTTGACTTGGCATCACACTTTTTCTTTTGGCTAAAACTTATTCCTTCATTAAGAGAGGTATCATTTTCCAAATACTAGGATGCCTATTTATAACTGAGTTTTATATTGCATTGTGAAAGCTTCTACATTTTTTTTCGTTTGTTTGTCTGTTTTGTCTTTTTAAGGCCGCATCTGCTGCATATGGAGGTTTCCAGGCTAGGGGTCAAATTGGAGCCATAGCCTCTGGCCTACACCACAGCCACAGCAACACCAGATCTTTAACCCATAACAAGGCCAGGGATCGAACCTGTAGCCTCATGGTGCCTAGTCAGATTTGTTTCTGCTGCATCACAACGGGAACTCCAAAAGCCTCTACATGTTGTTCATTCCTACCGTCTTGTCACATATCCATTGTTAGACATTCCAAAGTTCGATGGAAAATGTGGGTTCAACCCTGCACCTTCAAGGCCCTCAGACCTTTTCTCCTCCAATGTAGTGTTTCAGAATAAACCAACTCTTGGTGTACTGTTTTGTGTTTTGCAATAGTCTTTTTAATTTACTGTGGTACTGAGTATAATTTACTTTGAGCCTCTGAGATTGCACCAGCTCCCTCCTTCATAGGACAACCTTCAGAGTTGATGACCATGCCACTCCTCTCTAAAAAAAAAAAAAAAAAAACCACAGGAAGCAGAAGGCAAGGGAGACAGGCATCGTATTAAACTCTGATCTGCACTGCTGGATATACATCTGCACTGCTGGATATACATTCTTCTCAAGCTGAAACAGACTTTTTTAAAAAAAAAATTTAAGTGTGCATATATATATTATTTTTTAATTACACAAAGAATTTATTACATTTATAGTTGTACAATGATCATCATAATTCAATTTTATAGGATTTCCATCCCACAACCCCAGTGCATCCCCCCACCCCCCAAACTGTCTCCTTTGGAGACCGTAAGTTTTTCAGTCTGTGAGTCAGTATCTATCTGCAAAGAAGTTCATTCTGTCCTTTTTTCAGACTCCACATGTCAGTGAAAGCATTTGATGTTGGTGTCTCATTGTATGGCTGACTTCACTAAACATGATAATTTCTAGGTCCATCCATGTTGCTAAAAATGTCGGTATTTCATTCTTTTCAATGGCTGAGTAATATTCCGTTGTGTATATGTACCACCTCTTTTTGATTTACTCCTCTGCCGATGGACATTTAAGTTGTTTCCATGTCTTGGCTATTGAAAAGAGTGCTGCAGTGAACATTGCAGTACATGTGTCTTTGGGAGTCATGGTTTGCTCTGGATAGATGCCTAGGAGTGGGATTGCTGCATCAAATAGTAAGTTCTATGCTTAGTTTTCTAAGGAATCTCCATACTGTTTTCCATAGTGGTTGCACCAATTTACAATCCACCAACAGTGTAATAGGGTTCCTTTTTCTCCACACCCTCTCCAGCACTTCTTGTTTGTAGACTTTTGGATGATGGCCATTCTGGCTGGTGTAAGGTGGTACCTCATAGTGGTTTTGATTTGCATTTCTCTAATAATGAGTGACGTTGAACATCTTTTCATGTGTTTTTTGGCCACCTGTATGTCTTCTTTGGAGAATTGTCTGTTTAGATCTTCTGCCCATTTTTTGATGGTTTTTTTTGTTGTTGTTGTTGGTTTTTTTTTTTTTGGTGTGGAGCTGCAGAAGGTGTTTATAAATTTTGGAGATTAATCCCCCGTCAATCAACTCATTTGCACAGATTTTCTCTCATTCTGTGGGTTGTCTTTTCATTTTGTTTAGGGTTTCCTTTGCTGTGCAGAAACTTTTAAGTTTAATTAGGTCCCATTTGTTTATTTTTGTTTTTACTGTCATTACTCTAAGAGGTGGATCTGAGAAGATGTTGCTGTCATTTACGTCAGAGAGTGTTTGGCCTATGTTTTCCTCTAAGAGTTTTATAGTGTCTGGTCTTATATTTAGGTCTTTAATCCATTTGGAGTTTATTTTTGTGTATGATGTTAGGGAGTGTTCTAATTTCATTCTTTTCCATGTGGCTGTCCAGTTTTCTCAGCACCATTTATTGAACAGGCTATCTTTTCTCCATTGTATATTCTTGCCTCCTTTGTCATAGATTGGTTGGCTGTAGGTGCATGGATTTAATTATGGGCTTTCTATCCTGTTCCACTGATCTATATTTCTGTCTTTGTGCCAGTACCATATGGTTTTGATGATTGTTGCTTTGTAGTATAGTCTGAAGTCAGGGAGACTGATGCCTCCAGCTCCATTTTTCTTTTTCAGGATATCTTTGGCTGTTCTGGGTCTTTTGGGCTTCCAAACAAACTAAAATATTTTGTTCAAGTTCTGTGAAAAGTGTCCTAGGTAATTTTGATAGGGATTGCATTGAATCTGTATATTGCCTTAGGTAGTATAGTCATTTTGATAATATTAACTCTTCTAATCCAAGATCATGGTATGTCTTTCCATCTGTTTGTGGCATCTTTGATTTCTTTCATCAGCGTCTTATAGTTTTCAGAGTACAGGTCTTTTGTCTCTTTGGGTAGGTTTACTCCTAGGTATTTTATTCTTTTGGATGTGATGGTAAATGGAATTGCTTCCCTAATTTCTCTTTCTGATCTGTCATTGTTAGTATATAGAAATGCCATTGATTTCTGAGTATTAATTTTGTATCCTGCGACTTTGCCAAATTCGTGGATGAGCTCTAACAGTTTTCTGGTAGAGTCTTTAGGATTCTCTAGGTATAGTATCATGTCATCTGCAAATAGGGATGGTTTTACTTCTTCCTTTCCAATTTGGATTCCTTTTATTTCTTTTACTTCTCTGATTGCTGTGGCTAGGACTTCCAGAACTATGTTGAAGAGTAGTAGTGAGAGTGGACGTCCTTGTCTTTTTCCTGATCTCAGTGGGAATTCTTTCAGCTTTCCACCATAGAGAATGATGTTAGCTGTGGGTTTGTCATATATGGCCTTTATCATGTTGAGGTATGTTCCTGCTACGCCCACTTTCTGAGGGGTTTTTATCAGAAATGGGTGTTGGATTTTATCAAAGGCTTTTTCCACGTCTATTGAGGGGATCATATGGTTTTGATTCTTCAGTTTGTTAATGTGGTGTATCACACTGATGGATTTGCGGATATTGAAGACCCTTGCATCCTGGGATAAATCTCACTTGATCATGATGTACAATCCTTTTAATGTATTGCTGGATTTGGTTTACCAGTATTTTGTTGAGGATTTTTGCATTGATGTTCATCAGTGAAATTGGCCTATAGTTTTCTTTTTTTGTTGTACTTTTGGTTTTGATATCAGGGTGATGGTGGCCTCATAAAATGAGTTTGGAAGTATCCCTTCCTCTGTAATTTTTTGAAATAGTTTCAGAAGGATAAGTGTTAGCTCTTCTCTAAATGTTTGATAGAATTTGCCTGTGAAGCCATCTGGTCCTGGACTTTTGTTTGTTGGAAGTTTTTTACTCACAGTTTCAATTTCAGTTCTTGTGATTGGTCCGTTGATCTTTTCTATTTCATCTTGGCTTAGTCTTGTAAGATTCTATCTTTCTAAGAATTTGTCCATTTCTTCTAGGCTTTCCCTTTTATTGACATATAGTTGCATATAGTAGTCTCTTATGATCCTTTGTATTTCTGTGATGTCCGTTGTTACTTCTCCTTTTTCATTTCTAATTTTATTGATTTGAGTCCTCTCTCTTTTTTTCTTAGTAAGTCTGGCTAAGGGTTTATCAATTTTGTTGATATTTTTGAAGAATCAGCTTTTCATTTCATTGATCCTTTCTATGGTTTTCTTTGTTTCTATTTCATTGATTTCTGCTCTGATCTTTATGATTTCTTTCCTTCTGCTAACTTTAGGTCTTATCTGTTCTCTCTCGAGCTGCCTTAGATGTAAAGTTAGGTTGTTTATTTGAGCTTTTTCTTGTTTCCTAAGGTGGGCTTGTATTGCTATAAACTTTCCTCTTAGAATGGCTTTTGCTGCATCCTATAGGTTTTGGAGTGTCATATCTTTGTTGTCATTTTTTTCTAGGTATTTTTAAATTTCCTCTTTGATTTCTTCAGTGATCCATTGGTTGTTTAGTAACATGTTGTTGAGTCTCCACGTGTTTGTGTTTTTTGCAGTTTTTTCTTGTTGTTGATTTCCAGTCCCATAGTGTTGTGGTCAGAAAAGATGCTTGATATGTTTTCAATTTTCTTAAAGTTACTGAGGTTGGATTTGTAGCCCAGGATGTGATCAATCTTAGAGAACATTCCATGTGCACTTGTGAAGAATGTGTATTCTGTTGCTTTTGGATGGAATGTCCTATTAATATCTATTAAGTCCATCTGGTTTAATGCATCATTCAGGGCCTGTGTTTCCTTATTGATTTTCTGTTTGGATGATCTGTCCATTGCTATAAGTGTGGTGATTTTAAGTCTCCCATTATTATTGTGTTATTGTCAATTTGTCCTTTTAAAGTTGTTAGCAGTTTCCTTATGTATTGTGGTGAACCTATGTTGGGTGTGTAGATATTTAAAATTGTTATATCATCTTCTTGGATTGATCCTTTTATCATTATGTAATAATCTTCCTTGTCCCTTAAAATATTCTTCATTTTAAAGTCTATTTTGTGTTATGAGTATTGCTAGTCCAGCTTTCTTTTGATCCCCATTTGCATGAAATATTTTCTTTTATCCTCTCACTTTCAATTTGTATGTGTCCCTAGAAGTGAAGTGGGTCTCCTGAAGATAGCATATATATGGGTCTTGTTTTTGTATCCATTCAGGCAGTTTATATCTTTTGGTTGGGACATCTAGTCCATTAACATTTAAGGTAAGTATTGATATGTATGTTCTTATTGCCATTTTATTAATTGCTTTGGATTTGTTTTTGCTGCTCTTTTTCCTTCCCTTCTTCTCTGGTTCTCTCCTCTTGTGGTTTGATGACTATCTTTAGTGTTGTATTTGTGTTGATTTTTCTTATTTGTTTGTGTATCAACTGTAGATTTTTGGTTTTCATTTATTCTGAAATTTTGATATAATAGTCTATGTGTATATGAGATTGTTTTAAGTTGTTGTTCTCTTAATTGCAAGTGCATCTCCACTGTCCTGCATTTGTACCCTCCTTTTCTCATGATTTCTGATTTTGGTGGCATAATTTTGCATGGATTTCATATCTTACTGCTTATATACCTTTACTGGTGAGCCTTGTCATTTGCGGCATTTTTGTTTCCTGTTGCTCCCTTTTCTTTTCTGCCTAGAGAAGTTCCTTTAGTATTTGTTGTAAAGCTGGTTTAGTGTTGCCGAATTCTCTTAGCTTTTGCTTATCTGTGAAGGTTTTGATTTCTTCTTCAAATCTGAATGAGAGCCTTGCTGGGTAAAGTAATCTTGGTTGGAGGTTTTTTCCTTCCAGCACATTAAGTATATCATGCCACTCCCTTCTAGCCTGCAGAGTTTCTGCTGAAAAATCTGCCAATAACCTTATTGGGGTTCCCTTGTAATTTGTTTCTTTTCCCTAGCTGCTTTCAAGATTTTCTCTTTGTCTTTAATTTTGGTCAGTTTGATTAGTATGTGTCTTGGGGTGTTCCTCCTTGGGTTTATTTTATATGGTACTCGTTGCACTTCCTGGATTTGAGTGAGTGATTCCTTTCCCATGTTAGGGAAGTTTTTGGCTATTATCTCTTGGAATATTTTTTCTTTCCCCTTCTCTCCCTTTTCTCCTTCTGCCACCCCTATAATATGGATGTTGGTGCGTTTAACATTGTCCTAGAGTTCTCTGAGATGCTCTTCATTTTTTTTCAACCTTTTTTTCTTCTTCTCTGTTCTGCATCCATAATTTCCACTAATCTGTCCTCCGCCTTGCTTATTAATTCTTCTGCCTCCTGTATTCTGCTGTTAGCTGATTCTACTGAATTTTTTTATTTCAGTTATTGTATTTTGCATCTCTTCTTGTTTAAGTTTTATATCTTGTATCTCTTTGCTCAGTGTTTCCTGTAAGTTATCTATCTTTGCCTCCAGTTTATTTTCAATATCTTGCATCAACAGTCTAAGGTCTTTTTCCTGGAGGCTAAGAATCTCCTGATCACTGAGCTGATTTTCCGGGGTTTTTTCTTTTTCCCTCATCTGAGTTATAGTTCCCTGTCTTTTCATTTTTATGGGTTTTTGGTGTGGTGACCTTTTTATAGATAATAGAGTTGTAGCCTCTCTTACTTCTGGTGTCTTCCCCCATTGTGGCTGAAGTTGGTACAGGGGCTTGCTGTAGGCTTCCTGATGGGAGGGGCTGATAGCTGCCCACTGGTAGGTGGAGCTGATTCCTATCCCTCTGGTGGGTGGGGCTTTGTCTCTGGACAGGATTAGAGGCAGCTGTGTGCTTGGGGGGGTCTTTAGGCAGCCTGTTTACTGAGGGGCAGGGCTGTGATCCCACCTGGTTTGTTGTTTGCCTTGGGGCTTCTTAGCACTTATGGGTGGGGCCAGATTTTCCCAAAATGGCCAAATCCTGAGAAAGGCATGCTGCTGAATATTCTGAGAGCTTTACTTCCAATGTGCTTCCCCCACAAGCCACATTCACCCCTGTTTTCCCAGGATGTCCTCCAAGAACTGCAGTCAGGTTTGACCCAGATTCCTATGGAGATTTTGCCTTTTCCTGGGACCCAGTGCACGTGAAAGTCTGTGTGCACCTTTTAAGAATGGGGTCTCCGTTTCCCCCAGTCCCATGGAGCTCCTGCACACAAGCCCCACTGTCCTTCTATGCCAGATGCTCTGGGGGCTCTTTCTCCCAGTGCCAGATCCCCATGAATGGGGGTTTGATGTGGGGCTCAGAACTCTCACTCCTGTAGGTGAGTCTCTGTGAACCAGTTACTTTCCAGTCTGCAGGGCTTCCCACCCGGGAGTATGGAGTTGTTTATATCACATAATCACCCCTCCTACCTCTTGATGTGGCCTCCTCTTTGTCTTCTGGAGTAGGATATCTTTTTGAAGGTTTCTGGTCTATTTGGTTGAAGACTGCTCAGCCTTTAGTTGTGCATTTTGTCCTATTTTGTTGTTTTTAGGAGAGAAGTTGAGCTCCAGTCCTTCTATTCTGCCATCTTAATCCCATCTCCTGAAACAGACTTTTAAAATCATGTGATCCATCTCACCCTCTTATTTCACAGTCTTAAAAACAAGATTCAAAAGGGAAAAGTGAAGAAGCAGGAATATTGGTGATTAGAACTCAGCTTTCAGGGCAGACAAACCTGAGTTTGAGAACGAGCACCACCACTTGTTAGCTGTGTGACAGTTAAATTTTTTAATTTTTGATGCCTTAGTTTCCTCATTTGTGAAATGGTCTACCAATTTCATACAGCTTCCTAAAAATATATAAGAACATGAAGACGAGCATGAGGTGAGTGCCCAGCATATCTGAAACACTGATAAATAAATGTCAGATACATTTATCACAGGGCTTTGGGACCAACCCCCTCTCTCTGTTCCCTTTGATGATACAATCAGACTCTTTGTTTTATAGATCTGGAAGAAAAGGCTAAGTGAAAAATTCCAATGTCTTAAGTGTCAGGAATTGTTATTTTTCTTGAGAAAATCTTAAACAATAATAATAATAAGGTGAGACCAATGCCTAGGCTTTGATGTAAATAAACAGTCCGAGCATGAAGATTGCTGACAAATTACTGGTAATTGCAGAGGTTGCTGGAGGAGACATCAGGATGATCTTGCAGGAACAATTGCAGAAGGCAGGAGAGGGCTATTTTTTTTTTTTTTGGTCTTTTTTGCTATTTCTTGGGCCGCTCCTGTGGCATATGGCGATTCCCAGGCTAGGGGTCCAATCGGAGCCGTAGCCACTGGCCTACACCAGAGTCACAGCAACGCGGGATCCGAGCCGCGTCTGCAACCTACACCACAGCTCACAGCAACGCTGGATCGTTAACCCACTGAGCAAGGGCAGGGATCGAACCTGCAACCTCATGGTTCCTAGTCAGATTCGTTAACCACTGCGCCACGACGGGAACTCCAGGAGAGGGCTATTTTAAATGAAACAGAGGATGTGCAGGGTGTGGAGAGAGATGGTGGTCCTGGCATGGGATTGGGGAGAGAGAGTGGTAAAGGAGGTGTCTGGGACACACAAACAATGGTGGTGACATTGGTCAGCTGTCTCAGGCCCTGGAATGTAGAAATGGAGAGAGAACTAGAGAAAGAAGGCAGAGCTTCAGTCCTAAAGGAGTACAAGACCTCAGGGGCTTGTTTAGAAGTTCCACTGGGGAAATGTCCAGTGACCATTGACTGAGAAGGGGCCCTCTTCCACAGAGAAGGTCACCCTCTATGTCCAAGCATTGGAAGGGACTACTTGAAGCAGTGAGAAGGGAAGAGTAGCTGAAAGAGAACATTGAGACTTGGTCTTAGATGAGAACTGAAATGTTATAGCCTGATCCTCTTCTCGTCCATCAGAAACAGAGAGAACTCAGTGTACTTTCCAGAGAGCCCAAGCAGGGGCCAAGGCAGAGGTGGAATTTACTGGACCAATGATATGAGATGGGCATAAGATACCTATTTACAGGACAAAACTTAAGCCAGGACCAGAGGCCATATCATCTTGATGCCAACAGCTTTGCCCTCCTGGCATAGGAAGCTTGAAGTCCCCCTGTCAGTGATAGGACTGGTCTCTGAGTCAGCTAGGTCAGTAGGAGGCTAGTGAGAATAGAGTGCGAGGAGGTCAGTGATACAGCTGCCAGGACTGGAGATGTGTGAGGTCATACAGCTTGTTTAAACTTCCGCATCACTTTGCACATATCTCTATTACAGCAATCATTATAATCTATCCTGACTGTATGTTTGTTCATCTGGCCCTCTGGACTATAACTTATTCAGGGCAGAGATACTGAAAAACTGTGGTTATAAACATTTACTCTGAAGCTATGCAGCATGGATTCAAATTCCATCTCTAACAGTCACTAGCTATGTGACTTCAGGTAGGTTTCTTAACCTTTTTATGTCTGTGTTTTTATGTGTGAAATGAGAATAAAAATATCCATCTGATTGTTGGAGTAAGGATTAAATTAGTAATAATGCAGTGAGTTCAGGGCCTAGAACATATTGAATATTATGTAGGTTAATATATAAATTAACTTATAAGTTAAATAAAATATAAAATATTATAATAAATACAAGTCTACTTCTCTTCCCACTCTTGGTATGGTGCTCATTTTCAGTGTTTGATAAATGATTGTTGAAGTTAAAAATTAAATGATAAGGCGGGGCATTCTTGCAAAGTGGTGGTTAGAACCCTGAAGTCCTGACTCAAAATCTGTGACCTCACCTTGATTCAAGATACCAGCACCATAGGGTGCAGGATTGGGTGAGATGGCCCTGGCACCTAGGCATAGATGTGACAGGGCTGTCACCATGAATTAAGAGGACACCCATATGTTTTATCCACATGTTTCAGGCTGTGCATCCTGTGAATTATTCTACCACATTAGGCTGCCAC
Organism: Phacochoerus africanus; assembly: GCF_016906955.1. Lineage (NCBI taxonomy): Eukaryota > Metazoa > Chordata > Mammalia > Artiodactyla > Suidae > Phacochoerus > Phacochoerus africanus. The sequence goes on along the minus strand of NC_062544.1, from coordinate 205,532,424 downwards.
AGGAAACAATGGCCACTGGTCTCACAGCTCCCACTCCACCCACCCTCTTTCCTTATCAGGCTCCAGAGTGCAGATGCGGATAGAATAACAAAACCCCTGCGAGGAGAATATCTGCCTGCACAGCCTCTTAAGCATATAAAGGGTTCATGATGAAGGAGTATAAATCTGGGAGGTGAGAAGGACAGATGCCAGTGAAGGCTGAAGCCAAAGAGAAAGAAAGCCTCATCTTGATCCGGGGGTAGGGGGTACTCAAAGCGAACCTTCCCCTTGCTTTGAGGACCTTGTCCTCTGGGCCACCCTCCACTCCTTAGGTTTTCTCTCCACCCTATTCCCCACTCCTTACTTTTTTTCTTCCCACTTTCTTTCCAATGTCTGCCACCCACCAGCACTAACAGCATGGCTCCTTGTCAAAAAATGGCTAATGTGACTTAGTTCCAGGAGACAGAGCTTCAGTTTCCCTGCTGTGTCAAACGTGGATCTGGAAAGTATCAAAAGAGATGGGAGAAAGAATTTTGAAGAGTATTTAGTGTTGTACGAATGCTGCACACCATTTAAAATTGCACTGTTTACATAGCTAATAGTTAACTTTTTTTGGTAATGAATATCCACCCAAATATACCATGAGTTATATTTTGGTGGGTTTGAATAAAACTAATAGAGTTTAATCACATTTTGAATGAGAGTATGTACATCTAAACATTAAATGAGTCATCATAAAGCTCTTTTAATGGTTTCTTCTATTAGTAAGCTCTATAAAAGTGAAGGTTAATAAATATATGGAAATGACAGTGCAAAGGAAGTTCTGGACTTAAGACTCCCAAACAAGGCTTCAGATCTGGGTTTATTTCTGTTTTCTCATTTTATAAGTGCTACTATTTGTACTTATTCTACCTACTTCATACATGGGGTAGTGTTGAGAATCAGAGTAGAGCTGTTCATGGGTAAAAGCACTTTTTATAAGCTGTAGTATACTTTATACACTTGAGAGATTATTCATGTTGTGTATATGTCAGTATTGATATGCCACTCTACCAGCTTTCAAATAGTGTCTTTCCAAATAGTTCTATTCCCCATTCTTTTTTTTTTTTCTTCTCAGTTGGAACACAAAATGTCAATCAGGAATGATTAACCAATTGCTAGACAACTTTTATAATATTTGTTTTAACATTTATCTTGTAATTACTAGGGCTTAGAAACAATATAGATGCGCGTGTGCGCGCGCGCACGCATACACACACACACACACACACACACACACACACACACACACACACACACACTGAAGCTGTAATACTTGCTGTCCAAAACCAAAATATTTTGTCTGAGGAAGAGCAAAACAGTGAAATATTTGACCTAGAGTGTTTATTCTGATCTTCAATGTAATTGAACTTTATCAGCTAGTTGGGAATAGAGTTAGCCCTTAATAGGATTAGAAAGATTATCTAAGACTCTTTGCTTAGTAATCTGAACATTGAAATCTGTACTGGATTTTCAGACACTGAACCTACCACGACCTTTTCCTGCCCACCAGAATGGCTTCCTCACGTTTCTCTCTTCAGAGTAGAGTCAGATTATATTAAAAGAGCAATTTGTACCTAACTTGGTTTCTTTTTCTAGGAGAAATGATTAGGATTCAAGGTTGAATAATAAAATGACCGATCACAGAATGTTGGCAGGAGTCAAGCCTTAAGGCACAGCATGATACTCAACTGGGCAACAGTGTACCAGGTCTCATCACAGTGGTGCCATTATTTAGCTCTGTGAACTTGGATAATTTGGGTATACTCTCTGAGCCGCAGTTCCTTTGTGAGATGAAATAATAGTATCAGTCCAACCTACTTCAGGTTTGTCATATGTCTTATAGGTAATCCTGTTCTTTGTTAACCAGGTCCTACAGACAAATCCAGTGGTGTTTTTATATCAAAACACCCAGACCTTCTAAAAAGAAAGTGATGGCTTTGAAAAACTATCCTACTTGTGGAGGAAATGTTCATGAAGCATAATTCAGTTTTCAGAGAAATTAAAGCCAATTATTGACAGTTTTGTTCTCGTTATCAGCTAGAATTATTGCCTGAAAAGAGAAGCATGCTTCTATTTTTCTCAGACTTCACCAGTGGATCAAAAAAAAAAATTTCCCTTTGAGATTTTTCATACATTTCACAAATTGAAAGTAGCTACAAGGTAACAGATGTCTATTGATACAATTATGAGCAACAAGGAAAGCAATCACTGTCCCCAGACTTTGATGGAGCTGTGGCAGGTCCCATAGAAGTATGTTCCTGACTCTGACTGGATTAGAAAATGGAACATGCTGTGCAGATCTTATCCTGAGGTGGATTTGGGTTGGCACAGCTCCCAGGTATACTGGAATTCTGGGCCTTCCCTGTTTTCTGCCCTCTGTCTGAGACAGATGCCCAGGCCATTCCTTCTAGAAAACTCAAAGAAGAAGCCGCTTTCCTTCAGAATCCACAAAGATTCTTTCCCTGGACTTCCAGGGCCTTGGCCTCAAGGAACCTCCTCTCGTTCATACTATGTTTGTATATTGTGTTACTGTCAGCTCCTCTGGGTCTGGGTGCTGCCCTGAGTGTACACGCCCAGTGTGTACCCTCAAGAAGTTCACATTGCATGAGGAGGGACTAGCCAATGGCCAAGAGTGGCCTTCTGGCTGCAGGGACAAATGTCTATATAGGCACAATGGGGATTGCAAAAGAGGTTGACAGGTGGTGGGGAGTATGCTGCCCTTCTTCCCCTTCAACTTGTCTTGGGTTCTTTTCTTAATTACTCTCTCTCCTCCCCTGCTTTGGCCTCTAGACAACTCCCCAAAAGAGAAGCAGCATAATGGATGGTACTCACTTTGCAAATCAAAAGAACTGCATTTGAATCCTGGCTCTACACACTACCAGCTCTATAACCACAAACAATTCCCCCCAAGTTCTCTGTCTTAGATTCCACAGCCACAAAATGTCAAGCATCAAGATTAAATATGAGCATATAGTAAAAACCCCTGGCTCATGATAGGAACTCAGTAAAGCTTAAAACAATAACAATAAAGTTATCCTCCAGAATCCCATCATTAGCATCTAAAAACCCTTTCACATGCAGAAATAATAGGAGCAGCTCACCCACCGTCTATATGAGGTGGATTGACGCGTGCATCAGCCCTTCACAAACAGACTGATCGATGGAGCCAGTGATCAGGAAAATTGAATTCCACTGAATACACATCGCTGTCTGCCTGGCATCATCATATTTCAATGAAGCGAAACTGTAAATAGTGGGAGGCATTTCTGATGAGCTATGTGTTTGGGAATAGGAGATTTTGAAATGTCATTTTGAGCTCAAATTAATCAAATTTTGAGTAACAGAGTTTGGAGAAAGAAGCTCAATAGCATCTAAGTGGTGAATAAAAGTGAATTCAGTATTGGCCACAAAATTGACACTGATAGAAGACTGCTGCTTCCTTTGACCTTACGATAAAGCCTATATTATATGCATCTTGTATTGTTCATTCTCCAAACACTCATTTAGAACATCTCATGTGCTAAGAATCAGGCTAGTCGCTAGGAAAACTCAGATGTACTGGAGATAGGCCCTGCTGTTAGAAAACTCAAAAGTTCAGTGGGCATAGAGAATGTTTGAATGTAGTCCAGGTATCCTTTAGTGGAATACAGGTGAAACCACTGTGCTCCCTGGAGGTCTGGTTAAATCTAGCCTTAATTCACATCCCACACCCTGCGATATTCCAGATCTTCCCCAAGATTTCCATTACAGCTCTCTGCTTACTGCTCTCTGTGCCAGTGTCCATGTGATACCCTGGGCTCAGAACCTTTAGCAGAGCCCTGAGAAATCTACTTTTATCAAATATTTTGTAATGGTTCATAGAATGTACTCAGGATTTCAAAGAAATCATGGTGTGGGCCATATCACAGAGTGGTTGACCTCATATATTCCTCCTAGAATAGTAGCCCCTCTTGGATTTTGAGCAAAGTAGTTCTGACCTGTTTTACATTCCTCTTGGTATAAACATATATCCCAAATACTCATAATTTTCCCAAACAAGTCCAGTTCCTTTCCTACAAGAAGTTCTGGTGGTTGCTGTTACCATAACACCCTCCCCTCTCATTGTATAGATATAATGTCCTAACACATGATGTAGATGCTCTTAGAGAAGTCAAGAATAGGGGTCTTTCTACATTGGCATGGGCGAGGTGGAGGTGGCTTCCCAGAGGAGGAGACCTTGGCATGTGTTCCTGCAGGATAAGTAGGTAAGAGTGGGGAAAACATTCTATTGGGAGAAAATGGCAAAAATGTTTGAAAGAGGGTAGCATGTTTCTGATCCCTGCTCTGAAGATAAGGTAGAGGTCTTCTAGAGAAGCAGTATTATATCTGGCAAGTGTGAACAGACTGGTGAGCAGGACATTCAGTGACAAATGGAGCCAGGAAGCGTCAGGGGATCAGGAAAAATGACAGGGAAACCAGGAAACTTGTTGTATGAACATAGCCAAAAATTTGGAAAGAGATAAAATACCCAGATATCAGGCATAGGGTGGAACTAGGTGAGGGAGAAGATCTGAAGGGAGGATGGGAAAGTGAATCTACAACAATGATTCTCAACTTAGCTATACACTGATATCACCTGGCAAGTTTCCAAAACCTTCATGTCTGAGGCCACCCAGAGATCCTGACCTAACTGGTCTGGGATGTGGCCTGGGCCTCAGGAGGGTTGGAAGCTCTCCAAGTGATTATAACATGCTGCCAAGTTGAGAGCCACTGCACTGGAAAGACCCGAAGGTGATGCTGATAACAGCAGCTTTATTTTAAGCAGCTTCTACTTTCTTTGCACTTGAGGTAAAGCAGAAGGTAAGAAAGAAGAGGTGGAAATCTTAAGGATATAAGCCTAACCGGGACAAGTTTTGTTGTTGTTAGTTTTTTCTTTTTTTCATTTTTAAAAGTTTTATTGAAGTCTAGTTGATTTACAAGGTTGCGATCATTTCTGCTGTGTGATGAAGTGATTTAATTATATATATATATGCAGCCAGTTTTGAGCCATGAAACCAGAGTAGTCATATTTTAAACTTAAAATTCTCTGACAGTATTTTTCAAAGGGTGCTCAGAAGCACCTGGGGAGGATGGCTAAAATGCATATTTTGGAGCATCGTCTCTGAATCTCTTGGAGTGGGAGGGGACTGAGAATCCACATTTTTAATGAACTGCATAGATGTTTCTTATGCACACCAGAGTGTCGGAAACACTGTTCTATAGCAGGTAATTAGTATATTTTATAATGCATAGGATAACGAATGGCACCAAGAGCAGTGACATGTTTCATTGAGCACATACTGTGTTCAATATTATGTACATAGATTATTTTATCTTACCCTTAGATGAACACTTGGAAGTAGGTATTGTTTATCTTTGTTTTACAGATGAGGAAACTGAGGGTCAGTGAAGTTAAATAACTTGCTCAGAACCATGGAACTAGCAAGGGGCAAATCTACCCTTCAAATCTTCATCTTACTTTGAAGCCACAGTGTTACACAGTCATATTCAAATCTCTCTTGACAACCTCTGGACCCCAGGGTTTAAGGTAATCTTTCTGGTTGCTAAACACATTGACCTGCCAGGAGGGTGGTTGTCCTGAACCCACTTTTATAGACACTTTGTCTGTAATAACCCCAATGTTCCCACCAGTATCTAAGACACATTTATGCCCACTCTCTGATGTGGCATGGGCACACTGGACATGGATAGAGTGCCTGCTGGAGGTACAGGAAGGCAGACATGCCCACATCATTTTGGATTTTCTGGAAAAGCATATCTCTCCCTCCAGGTGAAGAATGCTAGAGGTCTGTTTTCAATTCAGGGCAATATTTTTCTTAAGTGAATATAGCAAGCCAGAGCATATCAGTGGAATCTCTAAAGCCTTGGTGGATACCCTAGGCAGGTGGGCTACAAGAGCCCTCTAGCATGGCCCAGTGGCTGACTCCTGGCTTACCTGGAATCAAACTCCACCTTGGCCTCATCTTTGGACCTCTCCTTCAGGGCCTTCCTGGAAAACCAACCTGGTACCCCTCTCCTCTCTGCTTAGTCCCTTGCTGTGCTTTTTCCATTTTCTTCTGTCTTGCCCTTTCCCCAAGAACAGGGACCTCATCTTTATGCTCAGCCTTTTCCCAAGGGCTCTGCCCACCTGTTATGACCCATTGCCAAGACAAGCACATATAACCCTGGCAGTTGTGAAATGTAAAGAACCACAGAAGCTTTATTTAGGCCTTAGATCTGCAGCATGGCATTGGGTAAGCCACTTTGCTAATTTGAGCATTCACTCAGAAATCAGAATGTAATTCACCATGTTCTCCAGATGCAATTCTTTGCTTACTTCTCTGAACTTGCTTATATGACCTGAAGTGGGGTTGAGGGTCCCCCTCCATCCTGAATTTGTCATTAACAATGCCAGTTATCTAGGAGCCTATTGGAGGAGGGAATGCTTTGCTCTTCCCATAAACTCATTCAAGCTACATGAGGTCAGTGACTTCTTCTGCACCGATGAGGGGGTGGAGTTGGGGGCAGCATTACCTCTCCAGCTATTCCTTCCAAGGAAGAATTTATTCATTGTCTAGCACCAGGACATTCAACAAGCCCGATTTACTTATGGCCTGCCTTACTTTATCTTATGCAAGTAGCACACTATGCTGTGTTCTCTCTTGCTTTTTTTTTTTGTCTTTGAGGGCCACACCAGTGGCATATGGAGGTTCCCAGGCTAGGGATCAAATCAGAGCTGTAGCTGATGGCCTATGACACAGCCATAGCAACATGGGATCTGAGCTGCGTCTGTGACCTACACCACTGCTCAGGGCAATGCCAGATCCTTAACCCACTGAGTGAGGCCAGGGATCTAACTTGCGTCCTCATGGATGCCAGTCAGGTTCGTTAACCACTGAGCCACAACGGGAACTCCCCTATCTTGCATTTTTGCCTGAAACCTAGGTACATCCTGGCCCCAGGCCAGATTGGTCATCTTTGTTGGCCTTTGACTTTCATTTATGGCTGATTGAGTAAGCAAGTTCAAGGTCCCTCTGAGACCAGTTCCCTTTCTTTCTTTTTTCATGGATATCCCTGAATGTGTGAGTCCCAAGATAGAGATTTGGTGCTTACAAAGGCAGTTAATAGGCTTAACTTGTGTTCACTACATCAGCTTTTAACAGACAGCCCTTTATCAGGGATTATCAGGCCCAGGCCTCAGTGGCAAGGTGGCAATTTTGTTTCCCTGCTGCTGCAGCTTACTGTGAGTTCAGCAATACCAAAGTACTCTTTGCTGAAGACAAGAGTCAGGCATTTCTGGGTCTTGGGCCAAAATGTTATTATTATGCATCCAAAGCGTCCTTTACTTCTAACCATGCCTACATGCTCTCACCCACCTATCACCCAAGTCCCATTCCAACCACACACAATAAAAATTGTTCCTGTTTTTTAATCTCTCCCATCTCCACCTACCCAGCCAGTGCTGGCACACAGCAGGTGTTCAGTGCTACTTGATGAGTTAAATAATGCTCAAACCCACGAACAACTTTGGCAAACACCACGTACACACACACCCACTGTCAAAAGACAAAACAAAAAATTTGATGCTAAGGGAATTTGGTTCTCATACTGTCATTTCCTAAATGGCTGATTTGGGATGATTGAAATCATGAGGAGTCCAAAAGTGGAAGAATTCGTCACATTTGACGTTGGCACATTTTAACCAATTTAAAAAAAAATTGCTTCCGCATCAGCAACACAGCCAATTTACATGTACTTAGGTAATGAGGAAGAAAATATGCAGACACTGAACGTGAGAAGGAGAATAACCATGAGGGAGGGGAGGGGAGGAGTTGGCCCAAAAGGAGGAGGAGAAAGAAGGAAATAATTTAAGGCTTGAAGTGGAGAACAAGTAAGGAAAGCAAAAACAACAGCATAGATAAACATCCTCCTTATTCAGATTTAGAATGTTCGAGCTGCCAGGGAATTTCAGAGTCCTGATGTGTGGAAGAAAGGAAAGCTGAAGGGGAAACAAATGGCTCAAGGTCACTTCTGGCTTAGGGCTGGACTGCAGGTCTCCTGGTGAACAGGGTGATGCTCCTTCCTGAACTCAGGCTGGTTTCATGGCTATGTTGTCATATTCTTTTCAGTGTAGCCAATCCTTGGTAGATAACAGGCACATAATAATTGTTTGTGGAAGAGAGGATACAGTGCAACATGCTGATAGAAACTGAAACCGTTCGCATTGATGTTGGGTTATTTGTTTTTATTTTTCAAAGTGAAGAATTTGCAAATGTGAATGATTGGGTTTTGCCTTACTAGGCACCCCCACCCTGATCCATAACACAGCCTTCCTAGCTTCCCCAAATCCTCATTTGTTTCTCCTTTTATATCTCGTGAGGGTCACTTTTCACCTTATAGCACTCTCCCCCTTTTTTTGGTCTGTCTTGTCTTCCTTACTAGATATTTTATACGTCCTTTAAGATCAGAGATTTCTTCTTGTCTGTGATATAGGGTCCATTGCACTGAGATAGGAGACTGGGTTGTGAGACAGCTCTGACTCTGTTAAACCTGAGGGTCAGTTTCCTTATCTGTAAAATGCTGATAAGTAGTTTCTGGACTTTCCACCTCAGAGGATGCCTATGAGACTCTCATTGTTGTGAGCTGTTACAGTAGTTTGCTTGGGTGTCGTATAAATGACAGGGGTGTGGCAGCTATTGACATTTGTCTCCCTCACAGTGCTTGGCATCTAGCCTTGTATAAGGTACCACCCTACAGATACATGTTTGTCGAACGAACAATGTAGCAATCACTTTCCCATCTTCTATTTTAATCTAGCCCTTTCTCAAAATTAATAGAATCTTCTGTTTTCTAGATCTTTGGTGATGGAAAAACTGCATTTTGTGTTTCTTTTTAAGTCTTTAAAGCTTCTTGTGAATATTTTTGAGTCACTCAATTCTCTTTTCATGATTCTTGGACAAGAATCCTGGATTAAGCCCTTCCAAAAACCCTGAGTCTGTCTGCAAAGCTAAGGAATATATATACACCCATGCACCATCTAAACATTGAAACCTCACGTAATTCTGTGAGAGAAGCTTCATTTTTCATTCAATTTATGGATGAGAAAATTGAGGTGTAGAATTTAATTTACCCAAGGTGCTTTTTCTGTCCATGTGGTGACACAAACATGGAACACAAACACCACCTTCTATTCCCACTGCTCCAGACAACTGTGAGTCATTGGTTAGGCTAGTAACAAAGCTCAAACTCATTTGTTTCCCCTCAGAATCTTGAGGCTGACTTGCAGTCACAAGGGCTGTAGAATCTTGTCATTCCATGTCCTCCCAGCCTGACTTGGTAGAAGTGACAACATCTTCACTATACTACCAGTCTTCCTGGAAAATTCAGTCAAGTTTTCCTATAGAGATCTTTTGAAATTCTGCACTCTCAGCCAAATAGAACTAGAAAACTCTGCTTATCAGCTGTATTTGTTTCCTGTTACTCCTGGAAAAAACCACACTTAGTGGCTTAAAAATAACACACACTTATCCTCACATTTCTGGAGGTCAGCAGTCTAAAATCCAGGTGTTGGCAAGACCATGTTTCCTCCAGAGACTCTAGGGAAAAATTCATTTTCTTGCTTTTTCTAGCTTCTAATTCTGTATTTCTTGTATTCCTTGGTTCATGGTCCTTTCCTCTATTTTGAAAGAACATCCTTCCAAGGTGTGCTTCCATGATCACATTGAAACCTTTGCTCTGTAGTCAAATTTCCCTTGGTCTCCATCTTATAAGGACACTTTTGACTACATTTAGGGTCCAGTTGGATAATCCAGGATAATCTCCCAATCTCAAAATACTTAATGTAAACACATCTGCAAAGGTAACATTCACAACTTTCAGGATTATGACATGAATATCTTTGGCAGCCTACAACATCAGCCCAAGGAGATTATAAAAAGGCTTTCCTCTGTAGGAATTCTGTACTGAAAAAAGGCCTCCATGTGTCCATACCGTGCAGGGATTTAGAGTAAAAGAGTATTTTATCTATGTGTTGTAGGAATCCCTAAGCCTCAAGATTTACATTAAAATGTTTCTGAAAAGAACTCAACATGCAATGATGTTCAGTATCATTAATCATTGGGGCAGCATGCAACCAAAACTTTAATGAGATCATCTGACACCTGTCAGAATGGCTGTTATGAAAAATATAGGAAATCACAAGTGTTGGTGAGGATGTGGAGAAAAGGAAACTCTTGTGCACTGTTGAGGGGAATGTAAACTGGTGCAGCCACTATGGGAAATAGTATGGAGATTCCTCAAAAACTTAGAAATGAAACTACTATATGATCTAGCAATTCTACTTCTGGTTTTTATCTGAAGAAAACAAAAACACTAACTCAGTGAGATATATGCACCCCATGTTCACTAGAGCATTATTTACAATAGTCAAGGTATGGAAACAGCTATTGATGGGCAAAGGGAAAGAAATGGTGAGGTACACACTCACACACACACGCGATGGAATTTTGCTTAGTTATAAAAAATAATGAAATCTTTCCATTTGTAACATGAGTAGATCTCAAGGACATTATGCTAAGTGAAATAAATCAGAAAGAGAAAGACAAATACCATATGATCTCCCTTTTATATGGAATCTAAAAAAAAAAAAACAAAGACAAAATAAAAAACAAGCTCATGAATAAAGAGAGCATATTGGTGGTTGTCAGTTGCAAGAAGTGAAAAGTGGGAGAAATGGGTAAAGGAGGTCAAAGGGTAAAAAGGAAAAGAAAATTTTAGGCTTCACAGGCTGTATCACAACCACTCAACTCTGTCATTGTAGGCCTAAAGCAACCATAGGCATAAATGAGTAAGTGTAGTTATGTCTCAATGGAGCTTTATTTACTGAAGCAGGCAGCAGGCTGGATTTGGACCAAGGCTGTAGTTTATCCATCCCTAATCTAGAGGACAGTTATTTATAGTTTCCACTTCTTGGCAGGTTAAGAGATGAACATCACAATCTTAGTGCTTTTTCTGACAGATGGTATGGAAGTTCACTGTTTACTGACTTTCTTTACATAGATTGTTGTACAATAAAAAAATAATTGAAGGTCACCATGTCACATAGCTCTGAAGTCATGCAGCACCTAGACTGTGTGGCCAAATGCAGCAGCACTGAATATATTTAAAGTGATTTTTCTGCAGGTCCAATTTGAGACCAGATTAAGGTGAAGGAATAGGTAGTGTGTTCATTCATTTATCCATCCAGTGTATTGGCTTAGAAAAATGAATTAAATGTTTCTGGAGTCATGGTATCTCTGGGGCATCAAGCAAAGCAATTGCAAACCTTCTCTGGGAGGACATTTCTACAACCCTTATCATGTTGAATACCCAGTCATCCCCATATTGTCATTGAAAATGTGCTTATACTCCAAAATTCCAGAAAAAAATTACATAAGAAAAAAAAATGAGAGGAAGTGCACACAACAAGCAGGAGATAAGACACTTAGGGAAGACTATAGCATAAATGTTTAAAATGATAAATATATGAAATTAGCATTCAAACTATAAGAAAAAAACAAGATTATGAAAAAAAAAGAATGGGCAGATTTGAGAAAGAAGCAAATGGTACTTCAAGAAATGAAAAAACCCAAGTCATTAAAGTTGAAAATTTAATGGACAGCTTGGACAGTGATATGACATAGTTGTAGGCAGAACCAGTGCCTGGACAGTAAATCTCAGGACATTAACTAGAATGCAGATGGCTCTCTTTTAATAGGAGTTCAAAGGAGAAGAAGGGAGAATGAGAGTCAATATTCAATGAGATAAAGGCTGAGAATTTTCCACAAAGAAAGACATGAGCCTTTGGATTGGAGATTTACAGTGCATCCAGAGCAGCAAAAAGAAAAAAAAGTGAATCCACAATTAACATACTTTGAAGTAAAAATTCAGAACACCAACAAAAAAAGATTTTAAAATTACTGAAGAGAAATTATCCAAAAGATTTTAAAATTACTAAAGAGAAATTATCTACAGGACTAAATCGTGATAAAACAATTTCTTAGTAGCAAACCTAGAAACCTACTAGGACAATGAAATATCATCTTCCACGTGTTGAAGAAATTATATACAATGATGAGAAAATGTGTATAAGTAATGTGATGAAATCTATATAAGCACAAATTATTAAGAAAATCAGTGACTGAGAATATTTAAAACAAACAGAACAAAATTGTTGATAATCAATTACATGGGATTCAGGATGAGGATTATTGGTGCTTCTGCTTAGGAAGAGGACATAGATTCTGATTAAATGGAGATAACTTTGAATATCAAGTAGGTTAAAAATTTAAAGATAATACCTAAAAGACAAGGCATAGAAGCTATGATTCAAACCAGTAGAAGGGAAAAATTAAAATGTTTAAAAAATCAAATGGACAATAAAAATATTAACAATTAAAATGTTTAAAAAATCAAATGGACAATAAAAATATTAACAACAGCATAGGAATAATACACATAAACCTCAGGATGGTGGTTTTTATGAGAATGGTCATTTGAGGATTTAGAATTCAGCTGGGTTTTAATGCTATAATGATAGAAAAAAAAAGGAAACTAGTGAGAAAAATATGGCCAAAGGTTAACATTTGTACCAATTAGATGGAAGTTTCATGGGAGTGTGATTTTTTTTTTTTGTCTTTTTAGGGCCACACCTACAACATATGGAGGTTCCCAGGCTAGGGGTCTAATCGGAGCTGGTGCTACAGGCCTACGCCAGAGCTACAGAAACACCAGATCTGAGCCGCATCTGCAACCTACACCACAGCTCACGGCAACGCCGGATCCTCAACCCACTGAGCAAGGCCAGGGATCGAACCCAAAACCTCACAGTTCCAAGTCGGATTTGTTTCCACTGTGCCACCATGGTAACTCCGAGTCTGATAATTTGGTAATATGTTCTCATAATGTTTGATGTTATGTACTCTGTTTTTAAAACTATGATCTAACTAAAGAAAAAGAAGCAAATGGGACTAGGTTAGGAATGAGGAAGTCTGCATTCAGGTTCAGGCTCTGACTCTGCCTTCAACCTGATCTTGGGCATCACTAACCAGTTTTGGATCTCATTGTTCTCTGATGAAGAATTAATGTAATAAGCTAGATGAAGAGTTCGCGTCGTGACGCAGTGGTTAACAAATCCGACTAAGAACCATGAGGTTGTGGGTTCGATCCCTGGCCTTGCTCAGTGGGTTAACAATCCAGCATTGCCGTGAGCTGTGGTGTAGGTTGCAGACGCAGCTCGGATCTCACGTTGTTGTGGCTCTGGCGTAGGCCGGTGGCTAGAGCTCCAATTAGACCCCTAGCCTGGGAACCTTCATATGCCACGGGAGTGGTCCAAGAAATAGCAAAAAGACAAAAAATAAAAATAAAAAATAAAAAAAATAAAAAAATAAGCTAGATGATCTCTTAGTCACGGCTGTACATTTCTGGGACCCTCTGGTCATCTCTCCATTTTGATTTGTTCCCTGAGTTATAGAACTGAAAGGAAATGGGGATCACCTCATACAAATCTTTTATCTCAGAGCCGGGAAACTGAGGCGCAGAGAGGAGGCATGGCTTTCCTGGAGATCTGGTAACCTAAGCCTCAATTTGGGCTGTTTCCATGAGCTCTGAGAATTTATCTGCCTCTCTATGGTGGTCCAAGGACAAAGGAGAGAATGTTCATGGTGGGGAAGTCACCACAATAGATAAGGACCACCTATTAGCATTAAACATTGACTAAATGAGATCCAGTATTACTCTTTATTAAGTGGAGCAAGGAAGTTGGATGCAGGGGGCATTTTATATGTCAGCACTGTAGCAATTATGAATGGGCTGATTAATAAGTAAATAAACAAATACTAGGAAAGCAGGCCTGTTTTAATGCTTCAAATTCATAGTAACACCCTGTTAACACGAACTTCAAGTATTAACACTAATAACCACACTAATCACAGGGATGAAAGCTCCAAATTAATTCAAATGCTGCTCAATAGACCATCACTGCGTCCTCACTGCCTGTTCCTTTCCTATCTGTTCTGATCTCCATGCAGTAATTAAATCCATTAAAATGTAAAACCGGCTTTTGTTCTCAAGGGGAAAAATGAAAAAGGGAGTTGAATAACATTCTGGGTGATGAAACTGTGACTTCTCAGAACTTCCATTACATCGAAATTCTTGGCCCATTTTTTTCTGAAACATCAGCTCTCCCACGCTGGGATCCAGCTGCCAGGCAGGAGCCACAGCATTTCTCACAGAGAAAGAAGACATGGCTTAATGAAGAGGATGAATGTAGGACCTAGAGACAAGAAACTTATGCTGAGGTCATGGCTCTGCCTCCTTTACCTCTGTGGATCTTGGTTTTATAAAATGTGTCTTTTCCTCTGGCCTTCATTTTCCTCATTTGCAAAATGGGAATGATAGGTGCTCTCCCAGGCTGATTGTAGGAATCGAATGAGATGATGAAAATAAAAAAAAGCTAAAAAACTTTACAAAATGAGCTATTCTCTATGATGTTCAGCAGCTCACAGGAGCTTAAGTTTATTCTTTGAGTAAGGTGTGGGGACATAATGGAGTCTGGGAAAATAAGGTCTATGTATTGTTTACACTAAGAACTACTAAAGGATACATTTTAAAAGAGGATATAATCATGATTCAGATATAAAATAATCATATTTATATAATCATATTTTTTCAGATATAAAATGAATACATGCCAAAGATTTTATTTAACTCATTAATAAATGATGGAACCAGTAGATGTTACCATGAATCCAAAAGAAAACTCACACAAATAAAAAATGCTGGAGAGGATGTGGAGAAAAGGGCACCCTCCTACACTGTTGGGGGAATATAAATTGGTACAACCACTATGGAAAACAGTAAGGAGGTACCTCAGAAAACTAAACATAGAATTACCATATAATCCAACAATCCCACTCTTGGGCATCTATCTGGACAAAACTTTCCTTGAAAAAGATACGTGCATGCATATGTTCATTGCAGCACTATTCACAATAGCTAAGACATGGAAACAACCTAAATGTCCATCGACAGATGAATGGATTAAGAAGATGTGGTATATATACACAATGGAATACTACTCAGCCATAAAAAAGAACAAAATATTGTCATTTGCAGCAACATGGATGGAACTACAAACTCTCACACCACTAAGTGAAGTAAGGCAGGTAGAGAAAGAAAAATACCATATGATAGCACGTATATCTGGACTCTAATATATAGCACAAATGAACCTTTCCATAGAAAACAAACTTATGGACTTGGAGAACAGACTTATGGTTGCCAAGGGGAAGCAGGAGGGAGAGGGATGGACTGGGAGTCTGGGATTAATAGATGCAAACTATTGCCTTTGGAGTGGATAAGCAATGAGATCCTACTGTATAGCACAGAGGGAACTATATCTAGTCACTTATGATGGAGCATGATGGAGGATAACGTGAGAAAAAGAATGTGTACATGTATGTGTGACTGGGTCACTTTACTGTACAGTAGAAAATTGACAGAACACTACAAACCAGGTATAATGGAAAAAATAAAAGTAATTAAAAAAAGAAAACTCACAGTATCACATATTTTTAGTCAAATATGGAATGTTGGAATGAATTTACGAAAGGATTCAAAAGTAGTCACTATATACAGGGCAATCACAAATTCTATTCCATTAGACAAACAAATTTGCATTTCTATGGACAGGGGTTATTTCCATTACTATCAGTTTTCTACAACTTAATTTCCATCTGTACTGAGTTAAAAAATTGCCTAGTCGAAGACAAGGATAGCCCAGGTGGATGAGCTAATCAGGACAACCAGTAAATGTCAAAGTCTTTCACAATTTTTCCCTTATAGACCCTGGATTAAAAAAATTCTACAGAGTTCCCATCGTGGCTCAGTGGTTAACAAATCCCACTAGGAACCATGAGGTTGCAGGTTCGATCCCTGGCCTTGCTCAGTAGGTTAAGGATCCGGCATTGCCATGAGTTGTGATGTAGGTTGCAGATGTGGCTTGGATCTGGCCCTACACCAGGAATGGCAGCAACAGCTCCAATTAGACCCCTAGCCTGGAAACCTCCATATGTTGTAGGTGTGGCCCAAAAAAACACACACACACACACTCACACACACACTCGCACGCACACACACACACACAGAGAGAAAAAAAAAAAACAAACAAACCACCCAGTGTCCTGGAGCAAGAGGGAATTCTCTAGTAGTCTACCTTTGGACTTCTTCTGCACCATCAGCTGTCCTGGGTGTCCACCATTAGCTCTCTTGTGCTTTAACTTGCACTGGAATCTCACCATTAGCTCTCTTGTGCTTTAACTTGCGGGTTCACACTATAGGTTTTGGACGGCCCCCATGGTTGTGTGAGCCTATTCTTGATAATAAATCTGTTTCTCTCTAAACACATGTCCTATTAATTTTGTTTCTCTGAAAAAAAGCTAACAAAATACCCTGTACCCAAATGGGAGTCTCCACAGAGGCAGTAGTCAGTAGTTTCAGCTCCACTCATGGACACTCCATACAGCCTCAGGAAGGTGCTTTCCACTGGGGGCCTGGAAACACTGGTTTGTGAGAGAGAGCAAGGCCTGGTCATTGTCCCCAGTGACCATGGAGGGCCCCTGGTGTTCCCTCTGAGGGGCCTCGGCTCTAGTCCAGAAACACAACCCCTTCTCCAGGGCTGACGTCATATCAACAGACATTTCCTGGCAATTGAGCTATGAGAAAATGTCAGGGGACTTGAGAACTGGAGGACCAGGATAGAGGGAAGATTATGCCCAAGTCATAAAGTTCCTGGGAGAAGAAATAGACTCCTGGGATGAAGTTTAGTACCTGCTTCTGTCAAGACTCAAAAGGAGGACACAGAATTATCACTGTACTATCACTGATTGAGTCCAGCAAATATGCTAGGTGCTGTGCCAAGTGCACTTAACACAGATTATCACATGTGATCCTATCAACTGTGTTGCAAATAGAGGCGTTATCTCCACTCAACAGGTGAGAACACCTACCTCAGTTAGGGCAAGTAACTAGCCCGAAGTCACCCAGCCCCTAGAAAAGAATAAGAGAAGTCCCTAGGGAAAGAGTGTGGCTTAAGACCAAGGACAAATGAGGGAGAAACTAAGAGCCAGTGAGCTCAGGAAAAGAGGGAAGACAGTGAGAGATTCAGAAAGGGGGTCAGGCAGGCAGTCAGCTACCTGAGAGTGCCTTGGATGGGGAGCAGAATCCCATCCGTCTCTCCCAAAGACTAGCTGCTGCTCATTTGCACATTTTGCTGGCAATCAGTGGTCACCAGCATAACTTTCTCTAATGAAAACCTTACCAGAGTCAGCCAAGGAGGGAGTTATGGTTGACAGGATGCAGCCCTTGTGGGTCCAGCCAGCTCCACCACCGCCCAAGAGCAGAGGCTATTTACCAATGTTTTTTTTTTTTAATTATTAAATTTATTTTTATTAGGGTATAGTTTATGTACAGTGTTGAGTCAATTTCTGCTGTACAACACAGTGACCCAGTCATACATATATATACATTCTTTTTTTGATATTATCTTCCATCATGTTCTATCCCAAGAAACTAGATGTAGTTCCCAGTAGGTCCTCATTGCTTATCCATTCTATTTACCAGTTATTGATATCTTTTATTTGCTAACAGTTAACACCTCATTTCAGAGAGACTAGGGAGGCACTGATGCAAGGTCTCATTTCTGCGTGCCCAGATTTCTGGAGGGAGCTTTAAGTGAGGCATGTGATGCTTTAAGTGAGGCATGTGATGGAGAATGAGTTATAAGACAACGAATTTCCTCCATGTTGGCTGGATCGGAGAGTGGTGTAAGTCTGTGTGTGGTCAGGAGAGTGGGCTGGAGACTACCAGCTCTACAACTTTGAAGCCGTGCAGCCTTGGAAAAGTGGCTTCACTTTTCTGAGCTTCCAAACGTGGAGATGTTACTGTAGGCCTATTGCAAAAAACCAAATGAATGTGCAAATGTGAAGGAATTTTTATACTTAAAGTTAGGGTCAGAAAACTTTGTAAAGGGCCAGATAGTAAATAATTCAAATGTTGTAGATTATACAGTCTCTGTTACAGATACTCAAGTCTATCATTGTAGTATGCAGGCAGTTGTAGATAATAGGTAACAACGGGTGTGGTTGGTTCTGATAAAGCTTTATTGGAAGTGCCTGTCCTGGCTCAGTGGTTAAGGAACCCAACCAGTATCCATGAGTACGTGGGTTCAATCCCTGGCCTTGCTCAGTGGGTTAAGGATCTGATGTTGCCATGAGCTGTGGTGTATGTCACAGATGCGGCTTGGATCTGGCATTACTGTGGCTGTGGTGTAGGCCAGCGGCTCTGATTTGACCCCTAGCTTGGGAACCTCCATATGTTGCAGATGTGACCCTAAAAAGACAACAAAACAAAAAAACCCCAACACTTTATGGATGTTGAAATTTAATCTTCATGTAATTTTCATGTCATGAAAGATTATTCTTTTTATTTTTTCCAACCATTTAAAATACAAAAACTATTCTTATCTCTAGGCCAGATAATATGAGAAATCAGGCCGGATTTGGCCACTGGGCCACTAATTGCTTATCTTTGCCCTAAAGTGCTGTATAAATGTGGAAAACACAGTAGGGGGAAGAAGTTTTGCAGAAATATAAAGATTGTATATTTTCCATATTAATGTGGGGCTTTTAAAAAGTAATTACTAAGTTTTGTGGTGCTAACACAAAGGAACTAGGAAAAGAAGGCCTGTGTAGACTGGAGCGACCAGAGAAGGGATCCTGGAAGGTGGGCATTTGATTTGAGCTGGAAGAAGGAGTGGCCAAGGTAGGAGGGTGGTTTTTTTTGTTGTTTTTTATTTGCTTTCTAGGGCCACACCTCCAGCATTTGGAAGTTCCCAGGCTAGGGGTTCAATCAGAACTGCATCTGCGTCCTACACCACAGCTTGTGACAACACCAGATCTTTAACCCCTAAGTGAGGCCAGGGATTGGACCTGCATCCTCATGGATACTAGTTGGGTTTGTAACCTGCTGAGCCACAACAGGAACTCTGAGGGTGTTTTTTAAGGTACATAAGCAGGGAAGGAAGAATGAGGGCACAGAGGAGATAAAAAGACACCTGTCGGTAAACAACCAAAGAGACCTGGTAATGCTGGGCGGGGTCAGGGCTCTAGCCTGAAGCTTCTGGCTCCCAAGCAAGTGCTCTTTCCACATTCTGACTGCCTGGCAGATTGCGTGGCAAATAGAAAACTCTAGAAGTGACCTGCTCTAGGAGAACTTATCGGATTGGGAGACAGACATTCGGGAGGAAGTTATTTAAAGACAACCTAACAATTGGTATTACAGAAACAATAACAAAAATAGTAGTGACCTTCAGCTGAGCACCTATTCAATCAAACATTACTTATTCTGCAGACATTATCTCATTTAAGACTCATAACAACCCCTGAAGAAGGTCTGATTATCCCTATTATCTCCATTTTACAGATAGGGAGACTGAAAAAAAGAAAGTGACAGCATGTCTCACTGGGCTGAGTGACCATATTTAACAGCAGTAAATATTTGTACATTGTTTCTGAAAGAATCACAGCAGAAATTGAGAGAAACATGGTAAGTAGTAACCTAAGGGCAGTGGTCCTCCAGCCAGATGGAAATGGGTGGGGCAGCCAGAGTGTTTAAAGGGAGTAGCACAGAGGTGGTCAAATACCAGTCAGAGATGACTCAATACCAGCCTGACTCTTTGGAGGGGTTGCAGACTTCTTACATCTACTGGAAAGCCTGGAGTGGTTCATAAGTATGTTTACAGATGCCTTGCTGGGGATGGCACACTAGAAGGAGTCCTCATAGCAGCAGCATGGAGGTTAGGAATAATTAAATAACATTTTCAGCTTCCCCAAGAGCCATTAAACTGAAACAAAGAAGCAGGTGAGAAGAGGAAGTTGAGAGTTATTTGCGCTTTGTTAATGGGGCTTTAATCAACAGACTTCCACCCCACCACCAGCAGCAGCCGGTCCCTGCAATCTAGGGAGACTGTATACTCACAAAGCTCCCATTCAAGTGCCATTGGAGGCTGGCACAATGTAGCAATCAGACAAGCCCGGTCTTTTCCATGGTGCTACACCTGCACCTGTTATCACAGTGGGACCTTCTTTATCAGCCCTTAGAAACTTACAAAATGGAGGAAGTTGTCTATAATCAGTCCTCTTCCAGCTTTGTGGGATAGAAATATGTAAGCCAACATCAAGGGCTAATTGGTCTCTTTCGCTGGAGGACGATGAGCTCTGGGGTGGGTCTGGGCAGCCACAGGTCTACCATATAATGTTGACATGACTGTGTCCCTTGGACTGGGAACCAACTCCAGCTGTGAGGGTGGGAGTCGGGTGGGGTTGATGGCTGTAGCTGGAACCGGGGGGGATGGGAACTATATTAACATCCACCCCACCACTATTGGAGAGAATGCATGAGCTGGCTTGTCAGGTGCGGAAGGAGGCTGAATGCTTTTTTGATTGCTATAATTGCAGCAAATTGGACGCTTGAGAGTGCCTCTTTAATGAGAAGAATCTCTTGGATGAGACTTAGGGAAGAGGCCCCTCTCTTCGGATCCCTCTCCTTTGTCCCATGTGTATGAGATAATTCCCCAGCCATTATGGATTGTGAATGGGCTGCTAATTTTAGTTGTGCAAGCCAAACAAAGACCCTGGTTGGTAGATCCGGAAGGTGATTCATCTGATATGATGTTTGTATGGTGAAAGCTAAAGGTCTTGATAAGCATCCCTGATTATTTCAAACTTTTCAACCAAAGAGCTAGAGAATTTTTTAAGTGGCCATCTCAGCACTGACAATCAAACATGGGCTCCACTACCTTCTTTCCTGTTTAAGGTCCTTTTGTCTTGGCAGTCCTGGGTGCTTTGAATATGGGTGCCTTCCTCAAGTTCTTCTTAATTTGGATGAATCAGGAAGGCAACAGTGAAGCCAAAGTCACTGAAAAAGACAAAGTAAAATCCTCAGAGACCCAACACAAAACCAAGTCCAATGGGCATTGGTACATTGGAGGAAAATAGCCAAGAGAAGATTGTACTGTACTTGAATCCTAAGCTGGCTTTGCATTTAACTTGTTTTCTTTGGGTAATTCACTATTTTGTCGGGCCTAAAGATGATCAATTCATCCCGGTTCGTCAGAGACTTTCTTTTTAGGGGTGCGCTCGCTGCATATGGAGGTTCCCAGGCTAGGGGTTGAATCGGAGCTGTAGCCGCTGGCTGTGTAGTGGCAACACGGGATCTGAGCCACTTCTATGACCTACACCACAGCTCATGGTAACGCAGGATCCTTAACCCACTGAGCAAGGCTGGCAATTGAACCCGAGTCCTCATGGATACTAGTCGGGTTCGATAACCACTGGGCTACAATGGGAACGCCCTGTCAGAGACTTTCTGGTTTCTGCACAGCATCCCTGGAAGCCTCTCAGTTCCAGACAAACCATATGTCCTGCTTCACCAGGGCAGAATATTAAGGGATAAGATAGGAACTAGATTTAATAAACTTTGGATTTTTCTTTCTTTCTTTTTAGGGCCATACCTGCGGCACATGGAAGTTCCCAGGCTAGAGGTTGAATCAGAGCTACGGCTGCCGGCCTACGCCACAGCCACAGCAACGTGGGATCTGGGCCATGCCTGCAACCTACACCACAGCTCGTGGCAACACTGGATCCTTAACCCACTGAGCGAGGCCAGTGATAGATCTCATGTCCTCATGGATGCTAGTAGAATTTGTTTCTGCTGGGCCACAATGGCAACTCCCTAAACTTTGGATATTATGCAAAAGTCCCTGATGTTATCTTGTGTCCCATTTTTCATCAAGCTCCATCCCAAAATACTACCATCATCCTTTTCTTGAAGTATGTGTCTCTTCAGCCTTTTATTGTCCTTACTGATGCAGTTGTCTTCTCTTCGAGCAGTTTCTCTGTGAGCAGGATTCCTTCCTGCCTAGGGGTAGAATATCAGGCACCCAGCAGACCCTCAGTAAATATATTATTGAATTGGATCCATTACTCCCTTCTGTCTGTAGGTCCAAAGAACATTCAGATGGTCATGCTCTCAGGATCTTTGTGTTAACCAGAAGGCTTGGAAAATAGAAGTAGCAAAGAATAGGCCCAGGCCTTGTCAATCTTCTCCTGGAGATTTGCTCTGTGACCTTAAGTTACATTCCTTTTCTGTTTTCTGATAAGTAGTAGAGAAAGAGATAATTTGATGGCTTTGTATAGTATCAGTTTAATGAAGCTGAAACTACAAATCCTAGAAGTCTCTTCTTTATATGGTTCCAAGTTAGAATTGACCACAAGTTAACGTTCCAAGTTGGGGTCATGTGAGCTGTAGAATGGGGACACAAAGGAGAGCCTTTTTTGCACCCAGAATGTCAGTGAGGGCAGGCACTGTTGCAGCTCATGCACATTGTTGCTGGCCTGCTAGCTTACTTGAATGGTCTGTCTGGGATAGAGTCAGGCCTTCATCTCCTACAGCTTCTGCTAGACCCCCCACCTTTAGCTTCCCTGAGTCCTGGGCCAAACACAGGTGCTACTCTGTAATGCAGGATGCCAGCTCTTCTTATAGGTCAACAGCAACATTGAGGTTGAAGGAGGTGAGAGACAGATATTGTTCCTGCTAATTCTTACAGGGTCTAGTCTGTTCTTGTTATCTCTACTTTATGTCTATTTTTCCTTCTACATTTCTAGCCCTGCTGACTTCAGGCCCAGCACCAAATGCAGAAACCACAGCCTTACATAGCCTACAAATCAGCTCCCACAATTGTGTGTGGCCCAATCCTTGTAATATATTCTTTGTTCTATATACTGCTTCAAGTGGTCTGATTCTCTAAATTGTGAATTATGCAAATAATATCTATTGAATGCTTACTACATGGTAGGCACTTTCTCACTATTTTGTCTATATTATTTATACTTCTAGAATTTCTTGTGAGGTATGTAATTACCCCCGTTTTATAGATGAGGAAATTGAAGCACAGAGAATTTAAGTAACTTGCCCCAAATCATACTGCGTGTAAGAGGCTAAGCCAGGAATTTAACCTGGCAGTTTCTAGAGCCTGTGCCTTTATCCACCATATGATGCTGTCTCATTTGTAGAGTGAGAGGTTGTTCTAGCTATGCTTGGAGTCTCTTCCAGTTTTTTTTTTTTTGTCTTTTGTTGTTGTTGTTATTGTTGTTGTTGTTGCTATTTCTTGGGCCGCTCCCGCGGCATATGGAGGTTCCCAGGCTAGGGGTTGAATCGGAGCTGTAGCCACCGGCCTACGCCAGAGCCACAGCAACGCGGGATCCGAGCCGCGTCTGCAACCTACACCACAGCTCATGGCAACGCCGGATTGTTAACCCACTGAACAAGGGCAGGGACTGAACACGCAACCTCATGGTTCCTAGTCGGATTCGTTAACCACTGCGCCACGACGGGAACTCCTCTTCCAGTTTTAACACTCCATGAAATAGGTTCTGTATTCAATTTTCAACCTTCAACAGTGTACTTCAAAGTGTGGTCTAAGAATCACCTAATTAGGATCCCCTGGTGTTCTTAGGACTGCGGAGTGCCATGGAAGGAAGGTTCCTGCTGCTTATAGTGTTTTCAGGTGATTTTGAAGTTTGAGAGCCGTCCACTACCCTAGAAGAGCAATAGTTGGAATAATGAATATGTGGGGTTTTGGTTTTAGTTTGGGTCTTGGGTCTTTCTGTTTGTTTATTTGTTTGTTTGTTTTGAGAAAGGAAATTAGTCCATTTAGAGGTGGCTTCTCCTCGAGATCTACATCTAAGTGGAGGGTTGAACTGTCACCTTGGGTCTATTGGCAAGAAAACACATGTGATGGAGCTGGTATCAGAAGGCTCTGGAGGGACTGGCCTCTGTGCCTCCCAGAGGTGCCCCTGGAAACAGTTTCAGAGAGGCCTTCAGTGAGATAGATGGTCATTAGCCTGCCCTAAGACAGGCAAGGATGCAGTGAGAGAGAAGCAACAGCAGCGCCATCTGCATCCTGCCTTTCTGCCCAGCCCTGGGTCATCTACCCCACATAGTTAATTAGAAGTGTCTCTCTTTCCTCTGAGATGGGATTATCATCATTTGTCTTCTCTTAGGAAATCAGCCATGCTGGCTAGAGGTGGGCGGAGATTCACCCAGGTGACCTTGACTATTAAGGGCCTCTGAGGACCAGGCTTCAGGAAGCCGAGCAGCCATAGGAGTCATAAGAAGGCCTGATGGTGGAAAACTTCTTGGTGCTAGTGGTCCTCATTAACAGGCATGCAGGCCTGATAATGAGGCCTCTTCCTCACAGGGACCCTGGCCCCAAGACTCCTGAATTCCTGTGCAAAGGCAGGGACCAGGCCCTTCGAGCCTCAGCTGGCCCCTCAGATGTGGAGGGTACTTAACAGTTGGCAAGGGGCTTTCCAATACACACTCACTGGAGCTTTTCACCATTCTTGGGATTAATAACCTAAGGAAATTCAATCCTGACTGGGGAAAATGTTAATAATAAAATTCTACTTTTTTGTTGTTGTTGTTGTTGTTGTTGTTGCTATTTCTTGGGCCGCTCCCGCGGCATATGGAGGTTCCCAGGCTAGGGGTTGAATCGGAGCTGTAGCCACCGGCCTACGCCAGAGCCACAGCAACGTGGGATCCGAGCCGCGTCTGCAACCTACACCACAGCTCATGGCAACGCCGCATCATTAACCCACTGAGCAAGGGCAGGGACCGAACCCGCAACCTCATGGTTCCTAGTCGGATTCGTTAACCACTGCGCCATGACGGGAACTCCTACTTTTTTTTTTTGCCCAATTTCTCTCACAAAATGTGAGGGGGGAACAAACCTTCTTAAAAAAGTATTTTACTTTTCCTAGATGTTGTCATATGAGGCAAGTATTAGGTTCCAGCTAGGTGCCACATACTATATTTGGCAAATTGCTTATATGGTATCACTTCATTCTTACAGTGCCCCCCTCAAAAATTGCACTATTTTACAGATGGAGAAACTGACACTCAGAAAAGTTACATAGCAACATTAAGTTATCTCACAATAAGTCATGAGCTTTGAAGAGTGACTGATGCAGCTGGGTGATAAGGATGGAGGGATAGACTAAAGAAATGAACTGATTGCTGCATATGTGCTTTGTACCATCCTCCTGATGGTGAACTTCTTAAGACCATTTTTTCTTGTCAGAACCAGTTAAATCACCAAGCCTGGAGCAAAAGGAAGCCAGTCTCATGCTTTCTGGACTTTGTAATTCATTAGACTTGGAGAGAGGGTAAATTTTTTTGTGTTCGGTGTTTGTTTGTTTTTGTTTTTGTTTTTTCGTTTATTTATTAGTTTTGTTTTTGGTGAAAAAACCGTGACAGAGCTTTGTATTCCTCAGCTTCCATGAGAGGACTTGGCCTATTGTTGCTCTATCCTACATTGTTTTGCTCCAGAAGGAAGAAAACTATCTCCCTATTTCTGGTTTGTTTGGTTTTTTGTCTTTTTAGAGCTGTATCTGCAGCACATGGAAATTCTCAGACCAGGGGTCGAATCAGAGCTGCAGCTGCCGGCCTACACCACAGCCACAGCAACATGGGATCCGAGCCACGTCTGCGACCTACACCACAGCTCATGGCAACGCCGGATTCTTAACCCACTGAGCAAGGCCAGGAATTGAACCTGTGTCCTCATGGATACTAGTCGGGTTTGTTTCTGCTGAGCCATGATGGGAACTCTCCTGCTTCTGTTTTTGACTTTCAAGACCAATCCTAATAAAAGGTCTCAAGTTCAGATGCTCATACCTATAAACATGAATTCTAGATTCCTGTATTTTAGTAGAAATTTAAAGCAAACTCCTGCTAGGTACAGAAATTGCCTCTAGACTCAGGGAAGTCACTGTGTAGTCAAGTGTCCTCTCCCTTTGCTGGATGTCTTGAATCCTGTAATAGTCCATCATCTTAAAACACTGTAAAACTGGAGAACAATGTTAGGATGATTAGTTTAGAAAAGTTTAGTAAATTATTTGAGGATAGAAATTATGTCTGCTTTGTTCACCCTTGTTTTCAGAGCTTTGACCCACTGCCTAGTACCTAGTGGATTTTCTCTACATATTTGTTGAATGAATAAATACATAACTGAATGAATGAGTAAATAGATGAACCAATTTAAGATTTCCTGGACAACCTGCCCACCACCTGCAAGGACCATGAAATGTCTCCCACCTCGACTTCCTGCCTCCTGGGTCTCTCCTCTGAGCCTTGCTGAGCCATGAGGCTGAGGTTAATGCTACCTCACACCAATTTTCCTCAAGTGACCGTTCTGCTAAAATACTCATGGCTCCTTCTTGTTAGACTTGGGATAAAGGACAGATTAAGAATTAAATGCCTGGGCTACAGGATCCTGCATCTTTGAATTATTTTGCTAAACGTTTCTAGGGACTCCCAAGGAAAGTATGTGTCAGGTACCATGTGAAGAACTCTCATTTTTTCCCCCGATTCTAGTAGCAAGTAAGCAGGTCAAAGAAGCTAGTCTCTTTCCTATTCTCAAACCCAAATCTAAACCTCCAGTTTACCATTGCAACAGTGAGGAAAGGCCAGCCCATAACTTTCCTAATATCAATAAGAAGAAGCAATTTCCCCTGAACAGGCTTATCTACATCTCTGGAAACATGGCTGATAAGTGCTTTTGGCTTGACTGACAAGTAGTAAAATGCTTTCTTAATTTGTAATTCAAGGTTCTCCATCATCCAGCTACATCAAAGACTAAAGACAAATGAACACAGGATTCAAATCAACCTCCTCACACCACCAAACAATCCTCTCAGGTCTGGCCGGAGTGGTCTACTCAATACCTGCTGGACACCCCAGCACATTCCTCTCTCTTTATCTTGGTTCTTGAGTCCTTCTTTGTCAGTGTCCCATCCTGTGCCTTCTTTGTCACTGTTTTTCCAGGACCAGCTCCTTGCTCCCCTCCTCCTTGAATTGAGCCCTGGCTACTCCTCCTCACATGTAGAGGGTGAGAGCAAAGGAGGAACCTCTGGCACTGTCTCTACCCCACACCTCCAGTGCCCAGGAGAGCTATGTACTGAAGCAAATGAGAAGCAGAACCTGGGTTCTGCAGTCCCTGATTGTAAGAATTTGGAACACTCACTTAACCTCCCCAAGTTCCAATTTCCTAATCTGGAAAATTGGAAGGATTTTTACTTCTCAGAGTTGTATCAATTAGGTGATTCTTTTACTTGACCCAGGAGGTGAAAACCAAGGGTTTTCTAAGTGCCAGATGCACAGTGACTGATATATAGTAGGTGATCAATAAATATTACTAAATAGTTTTAAACACATTAAATGAATTTGTAAGACTTGACTAGTTAGAGAAAAGAATTATTAGATTGAATATAGGCTCTTTTCCCACAGTTTTCTTTAATTCTTGTCTTTTTTAAATAGGTGCTGGACACAAAAGAAGAGAAACAGAAACAGAATTAATGATTTAACACTTTATGTTCAATATCTCATTCATTATCCATATCCTGTGTCCAGCCATTTGGATTTTTGCTAAATGCATGACTGAAATATCTAGAATAAAACAATGGTGGGAGTTTTCTCATAAATACATTTTCTTGTCTTTTTTGCATCGATCAACTAACATTTGTCAGATAATATTCTATTAAGCCAGGCGCCCAATATTTGACTAAGAGGGGAATTCCTGTTGTGGCTCAGTGGCTTAAGAACCTGACTAGTATCCATGAGGATGTGGGTTTGACCCCTGGCCTCACTCAATGGGTTAAGGATCCGGCATTGCCACAAGCTGTGGCGTACCATGGGTTACAGATGTGGCTGGGACCTGGCATTGCTGTGGTATAGGCTGTGGTATAGGCTGACATCTGCAGCTCTGATTCGACCCCCTGCCTGGGAGCCTCCATGTGCCGTGAGTGTGCCCCTAAAAAGAAAAAAAAATTAAGAGAATAGTCTTGTGAAGGACATGGTGATTACCTTGAAATACATGAAAGCCTCCCATAAAAGATAAATTAGACCTTGTCTATGTGTCTATGTGTCCTCAGGAGAAAATTATTATTGGTGGTGAGAGGTTATAAGGAGATGAATTTCTTCCAAGATACAGTAAGAGGAGTCAGCCCATTGCTTCAGAGGTGTGTTGGTATGTGCATGTGTGGTTGGGGTAGGGACCACTGAATTAACAGTGTGGGACACAGAATGTTATGATTCTAGCAAGGATTAAAACTGAGAAGGAGAGAAACCAAATACTTCTCATTCAATAATAGAGGTTCCATTGACTCCATTTTTGTTTTGTTTTAGTTTTGGTTTACCAATGCAGTAGATTTATTTATATATTTATTTTAGTATATTTAATGGTATTCTATTTGGTAGTCTATTCTTTTTTAAAATTGAAGTATAAATTATTTATAATGTTGTGTTAGTTTCTGATATACAGCAAAATGATATATATATTTTCATATTCATATATATCTTTTCACATTCATTGCATATATCATTTCATATTTGTTTCATATATATGTCTTTTCATATTCTCTTCCATTATGGTTTATTTTAGAATATTGAATATAGTTTCCTGTGCTATACAGACTCTATTTTTAGTCGAGAAAATCCCACTCTACCTGAACCATCCTCAGTCCACAAATACACTCACACATGTACATGTGCACACACACACACACAAACACACACATTTGTTCTTGGGATTTGATCTTATTTTATTAGGTCCCTGGCAAGAGGAACTGCCAGCCTCAGCTTTCACAAGGGGATTTTAAAAAGGAAATTCCAAAAGGCTCCTTCACACTCAACTTATCCCAGGGACCCAGCACCCATCATGCATCTGCCTGTCTATGAGATTTGATTGATGACTAACATCAGTTGAAGGTTTGGGGTGCTAAGGCCACAGGATAAAAATATAAGTCATTGTATATTAGGAAAGGGCTAAGAATTGGGGGGGAGGATCCTTTCCTTCAAAAGAGGTAAGATTTCCTAAAAGGAAGTGGAACAGAGGTGGCAATTTGTATTGTCAATCCTTGAAGCATGAGACACTTGATATGAGGGAGGAGGAAACTCTTGAGCCTGAAGATAAAGGGTACAGCATGAAAGTTTGAAAAGTTGTCACAGAGGATCTCTTCATAAGTCTTTAAGGTCCATTTTTGAGATTCAAGGCAATATTCAAGTTTTTTGCAACTATACTTTCTTCCTTTCAATATGAATAATTATCTTCCCAAATCATTGAAACTCTGTATAAAATAAATTTGTATGTAACCATATACCCAGAGATACTGGTCTTGAGAAAATGAAGGAATAGAGTGGAAAAGAGAGAAGAGGAAAGCCTTCATGCTCTATCTGTCCTTTCTACCTTCTGTACACATATCTGTCATGTGTCCCAGCAGAAAGGGTGCTACTAGACTGAATAATGTTACAGCCTATTAAGAGATGGAGTCTGTTTCCCCACCCTGAATCTGGGCAGTCTTTTTGATTTGTTTTGACCAATAGAAATGTGGCAGAAATAATGTGCTATTTTCAAGATTAGGCCTTAAGAGGACATGCAGACTCCATTTTCACCCCCTTGGAAGACTGTCTGGAGACCATCAGTTAAGAACCCCAGTTCATCCTAATGAAGAAAGAGTGGCCATGTGGAGGATAGCTGTGGAGGATAACCCAGGCCACAGACAGAACCAACTACCAGACACAGGAGTCATGCCAGCCAGCCTCTTCCAGCCCAGCTGTGGCAGCCCAGGAGGTAGCTGCAGAACAACTCCTCAGGCAATGCTCAGAATCATAACAAATCATAATTTGTTCCTGTTTTAAGCCACTAAGCTTTGGGGAGACTTATTAAGCATCAGCCCATTTACTGGAGCATGAATTCTGAATGATGCCCTGGGGAACTGAAGAGCAACCGTAGAGAAGCCAGAAGCAATAAGAGAGCTCCAGTGCTAGGGAGCCTTCCAGAAAGGGCGGAGCCATGCGCCAGGAGAGGGAGGAACCTCTTCTTTCCTGTACAGATTAGAGATGCTGCTCTCTGAAAGGAGAGAGAATATGACTCAGCAGATGCCTCTGGTCCTAATGTAAGAAGGGACTTTCTATCAAAACTGTCTAGGAATGGAATAGACTGCTTTAAAAGTTGCCAGATTCTTCAACATCAGGAATATATAAGAATGAGCAGGAGATGGAAAGGCAGAATTTGAGCATTATGTAGTTGGCTCTCTGAGGTCACGTCCAACTCCAGGCATCTTATTTGGTTCTCTAAATCCTATTTGAGAAGATGGCAGTATATGCGTAATTATGTCAATAAATCTGCCATGTTATCTTAAAAAAAAAGTCTCTAGTTTATGAAAATCAGGAGTAGAGTGTATGTGAACTAGACAGTTCCTCTGAGTGCATAGCTTATCAACACGAATCTGTCCAGGCTGGTCAGAGCACACAGACACATATCCACAGCAGGAACCAGAAGCCTGTGAGAATGGATTCCTGGGAAAACATCCCGCTGAAAACTGAGGCCTCTGGGCAGAGATTACATCTTTTTTGAATCTCTTTTTAGGGCCAGGCCTTGTTGTTACCATTAAGTGAATTTGCAACATGATCATAATAATGACAACAGCAATAATAATAACTGTAATAATCCCCGCTCTTAAATCCTGGCTGGCCTCTTTCTTACTGCCTACAACAGATATGTTGCTGGGAGGAGCTGTCACTCCCCTCCCTTCAGAAAGGGTTCATGAAATGCCAAGGGATATGTTTAGCCTCAGGGCAAAGTGCTGCTTCCTCCCAGAAGCAGGTAGACCTTCTTGAAATTTCCTCACAAGGCCACAGGCTTGATACATGCTCATTACACTGCCTTCCCCTGACATTCTAAGGAAATTAAACTTTGAGACATGCTTATCAAAGGTTGAGCTGATTTTCTTTTCTAAAGAAATGCAGCGAGGTTCCCAAGACTGAACTTATTCATTCTGAATTTCATATCACCACCCTCAATGGAGTGAGGAGGGCTCTAAAGTGGAAAAGAACAGTTAGAAATTGAATCAGCAAACTCTTTAGGGTTTAGCTGCCTATGTGAGAACTGCATTTTAAGCAGAGAAAAAGGAACAAGCAAACATATTTCCTAGGGAAAACATTGGGTGGCTTGTGAGAGGCATGCACTGAAACCCCATCAAAGGAGAAACCTCAGGAATATATAAATGTATAGTCTTATCTTGGGGAATAAAGCCTGTTCTCTCCTCTTTCAGTATGAACCTCATTTGAGAGAAACTCTCCCAACCAGAGAGAGTTATTGCTTTTTTTTTTTTCTTTAAGGGCTGCACTTGTGGCATGTGGAAGTTCCCAGGCAAGGGGTCAAATCAGAGCTGCAGCTGCTGGCCACAGCCACAGGCATGGCAACACGGGATCTGAGTCTCATCTGAGACCTACACCATAGCTCATGGCAATGCCAGATCCTTAACCCACTCAGTGAGGCCAAGGATCGAACCCACATCCTCATGGATACTAGTTGCTTACATAACCCACTGAGCAACAGTGGCTCAGACTGGTTCCAAGAATCATTGCTTTCTCACATTGAAACTTACCTGAGAAAGGAGAGACACTATGGGAGTAATCAAAAGAAGCTTGGTCTTAGTCCTGCCGCCAGCTCACCTTCTGCAAGCAACTTTCTCAGAACCTTGGATTATGGGGCTGGATAAACCTTGGATTTATGAATTGGTGAAATCTTGTGCATCACATTCTCTCAACTTCACTCTGTCTTGCAAAGCATTCTAGGGGACACGTACTGAGTGAATCCCATTTTGTGGCTGGTGATGTAACATTTAGAGGATGAGACCAGGGAAGCACCCCTTTCCCACAGAAAAGACATGAGGAGTTTAACTATGGTTTGCTATTTCTAACTTTAATATTGCCCTTAAAGGAACTTTTCTGTTTTGTGCTGGAAGCTCGGACATTAAGGAGCCAATAAGAGGATAGCCAACTTTAGCAGGGGAGGACATTGGGTTGTAGTGGCCCAAGCTTGGGGTAGGATATAACATAGGGTAGGTCAGAATCAGATGAACCACTCAAGGAGGCAGCTGAGCTATGATTAAACCATAGTTTCATATTTGTGTTTCATATCTGGGAAGGAGTAAAGGGATCACTCAGGCTCCTCAGAGTCCAGAGCTGTAATGTAGGATTGGGAAGGCAGAAAATTGGCAGATGGAATTTGGCAAGGAAAGGGGATTATTGTTGTGTCAAAGCTGTTTTAATTAGAAGGCAAGTGCAGGAAGTCGGCCCAGAGGGAGAGGCATAACAGATCAGTCCAAGTGAGGTGTACCAGCCATTGTGATGGCAATGGTGATGAACTGGGTACCGTGAAGATCAGGATTTGATTCTAGCTCTGTTGGGTAAATTCACATTTCCAAACCTACCTTCTACATTTGTAAAATTAGAAGAATAATCCTAATCCTGTTCGCTTCACTGGGTAATGTTGTAAAGCTTACATGAAAACATGAGTGGGAAAGTCTTTTATCAACTAAAAAATATTATGAAATAATAGTTATAAGATGTGACTGTTCCAATTTTCCCTGGTTTGAATTCTGATGAGAAACCAGTGGTAATTCTTATAATTGTTCCTTCATCCATTTTTGTCTCCCACCCATCTGATTTTAAGATTTTTTTGTTGTCATTTAGCACATCATTAGTTTAGAATGATTACAATACACTATGATTGGAGTATAGAGTGTGTGTGTGTGTGTGTGTGTGTATTTATCCTGCTTGAAGTACACTGAGGATTTATTTTTTTCTGTGGATTTATTTTTTCATGTCACTTAAAAATTTTCAAACACTATTTCTGTAAATGTTTTCTTTACCCCTATTTCTTTTTTGTCTCTTCCTGGCATTCCAATTATACATACACTAGGTTTCTTGATATTGCACCACAGGACAATTGTCCCTGAGACTGTTTGTCTTTTTCCAATATTTTATCTCTTATCTGCTTCCATTCATATAATCTCTTTTGTTCTGTCTTCAAGTGTATTAGCCTTTCTTATGCATTATCTAATTGATGTTAAACTCATCTCATAATTTTTTTAAGTCATGTGATTTTTAATTCTAGAACTACCATTTTGTTCTATCTTAAGTCTCTCTTAAGATTTCCTATTGTTTACTCATTATGTTAATAGTTTCCTTAAATTCTTGAATATAATTATAATTGCTGTTTTAAAGTTCTTGTTTGCAAATCTCATCATTTTTCTCATTTCTTGGTTGTAGTCTATTTTTCTGATTTTTATTTTGGTTACCCATTATGCATTTATGCTCACATATCTAGTAAATTTTTTTGTATAGTTGACATTATGAGTACTATATTTCTGAAGGATTTTGTCTTTTTTTATAATAGAGTTTAGTGCTTTGTCCAGCAGCCATTTAATTTGTTCATGGATCAACATAATTCTTTTATGGTTTTTTTTTAAGAAACTTTTAAAGAGTTGGTGTAGAGTGACTCTTACACTAGGGTTAGGCTAGTTCTCTTCCTATGGGTTTTATTGAATTTCTGGAATTTTCATCAAAGTCTCTCTACTCTGGCTAGTCAGAATGCAAACATCTTTCAGCACTATGCAAACTCTGGAATTTGTTTAAATCGCAGTTCCCAGTAGTTGTTTTCCTCTGATAGACATTTTCAGTCTAGCTTCATGGAGTTTTTCTCTAACACATTCACAGGTTAGTTTTCAGCCAAAGACTTAAGGGGATCCTTAAACACATTTTTAGAGCTCCTTCTGTGTATAGCTTACTTTGTTCCAGAAATTCTAGCTGCCTCAGTAACCCCAAATTCACATCTATCTTTTTAGCGCTGCAAAGCAACTGTGTTCTGTTTTGCCTCCCTCTCTCTGTACTACAGTCTGGAAAGTTCCTGAAAACAGAAAGCCATTGTAATCTTGGGAATTATCTTGTTTGTTTCCTGTCTCTCAGAGATCACAGTATTACACTGCCTTTGGTTCAACATCAGAAAACAGTTATTTTATATAATATGTATAGGTTTATAGTCATTTACTACAAGAGTACTAGTGCGGTATCTGTTCCTCCATCAGGACAGGAAGGTGAAATTCCAACTTACAGAATAAATGGCTACTTAGTACCAAGTGTTGTGTTAGTCTTTGAGACTGTACAGATAAATAGCACATCCTAAGCCTCATTACGTGGTGTAAAAGATAGTCATACAAATAAATTAATTGATGTCAGGAGAACTTTAGTAGAGGAATGTACTGTTGTCATGGATATTAAGAAGAGGGAACATTTAACTGAAGAAGTCAGGAAAGACTTCCTAGAGAAGATGGCATTTGAGCAAGGAATTTCTGTTTTGCTGGCTGGAGAGTAGAAAGACCGATTAAGGAAATGAACAAAGAAAAAATACTGTGCTATAGTAAGATGCACTAGATGACTGTCATATAAGCTGTATTAGTGTAAAACTAGAAAAATAATGTCTACCTCATCAAAGTCTATGAATGTCACATTAAGGAGACCAACCTATACTGTATAGGAACCCGTCATGTCATAATGATTAAAAGCAAGGTCTTTGTGAGACCTTGCTCATAACTTACTGAGATTTGGGGAAAAGTTTATTATAAACTTTAGGGTTTTTTTAATTAAAAAATAGGATAGTTTTCAGACCCTGCCTTAATATATCAGTGGTGGTTAATTTAGTTGATGTCTGCTAAGCACTCAGTTTAGGGTCTGGCTACCAAAAATGGTAGCTGCTTATCTTATTGTTGTTATTTCTGTAGGAAAATGGACCCAAAGTTGGTTTGTGAGGTGGGCTACTTTGGAAATAAGTACGTATTTTTAGAGAAAAATTGCTGCTGGCTGAATGAAGGAAAAGCTACACATAGGAGAATGATTGAATGAAGACCAGAATGAACAGAATGTGGAATGGGCTGGAAGATATGCTCGATAGAGGCCAAGAAGATCCAACCTCTGTGGATGGGAACATGGCGTGGTCAAGGTCTTAAGCTGTGACCATCTGCTTTGACCGTGTTGGACTGTGTCTGACCTGCATCTGTTCTGGAGCAGAGGTGCCCGATGATACTAAGAAATCCCTAGATCTTGAGGCATCATTGCCAGGGATGATAGGCTCATGCATTCATTTAAAAGCATTACCTAAATCAAGAGCTTTTTGCTATTTGTGGAGGATAGTATTTTCAAAATGGGTACAATAGTATCTCTGATCCACACATTCTTCATACAGTACAATGTTGACACTGTACCCTTTATGTTTTTACTGGAGCAGAAATGAGCTATGTGACTTCCGAGCCCAGGTCATAAAAGGCAATACAGGTAACACCTGATTCTCTTGGGACACTTTTTCTTGAACTCAATCACTCTCTGCCATGAGAAAGCAGAGAGACCACATGGGAGGCTACATATAGGTTTTGTGGATGACAGCCCCAGCCGAGGTCCTATAGTCACAATCAACCTCTGGTCATGAGAGTGCCTGAGGCCTCCAGTGATTCTGACCCCCAGACCTTTTTTTTAAGGCATTTTTTTTAAAATAACTGTGTAGCATATCCATTTATTCCTCTACTTTTAAACTCCATGGAGCCTTTCTAGAACACAATGCTTATTTATAAGGTACAAAGCAAAAAGTTCATGTATCAATGTTTAGGGCTCACCTAGGAGGGTTCAAGAGAATATTGAACAGTTGGAAAATGATGATTGGGTGAAGGTGAGAGAGGAAATGGGATCACACGCCTGAGGAGGAGAACTGATCTCCAGTCTTTAAGCTACCTTAGCTTGCTGTGTGGAGAAGAAATGACCTATCTTTTCCAATACCTGCCCAGATGCCCACTTGTAAGCCAAACAAATCAACATTATTGTTTTAAACCGCTAGATTTGAAGCAGTTTTTTAAGGAGCAATATATAACTGGAATGGTATTTTATATTTTCACCCTTTAATAGTACAACTAGCATTTTAAGGTTCTCAATTTAAAAAAATAAATTATTAAAAGGGGTCCTCATATTCACAAAAATGTGAAGACCCATCAAACTCAGAAATTTAACTGATAAAGAGAAAGTGTAGCAGAAGCCGATGATGTTGGTTGGTTTATTCTAGTAAGATTATTCTTTGCCTGTAAGAAATTGAAAAGAATTTCCTGAAACCGGATTCTATCTACCATAGCAATTATTTTGACAATATATTTTCCTTTTACTCATGATAACACATTTATTTTCTACCGAGGCGTAATTTGTTTTTTCAAAACTGGAAAATTATGCCTCTCTTGATGTCGACAAAACCAGGTAAGCTTAAGTAATTGGGAAAACAAGCATCTTTTAAAATCATTTCTGCCAATTTATCTCCTTTCCTTCCCACCTCCTCACACTTCCTCCACACAGCTCCTTGCACATTCTCTCAAATGTGGTCACAACAGTTGTCAGTAACAACCAAAGATTTAGCTTCATAGGGAGAAAAACATCGAGAAAATTGGAGCTGGAAACACTTCTAGCAGTTGGTTCTATTCTCCCTGAGGCTGATTCATGTGGAGTGAGCATGTTACTCATGGTTTGAGATGACAGTAGTATCCCAACATTCAGGACATCCTTTGGCAAGGCCTTACAAATGGGAAAGGACAGTGCAAGCTACTGGAAAATCACAGATATAGTGAACATATTTTCCAAATAAACACCAGGGCACAGCGACCTGATGAATGGTCTGATGGAGGGCAAAGCATTTGCATCTAAGACCTGTGATCTGTCTGCTCTTCCAACAGAAAAAGGTGGAGGAAAAATATTCAACATTAACCCAGTTGTTCTGATCCATTTAAGGAATATCCCACTCCATTCAAACATATAGCATATATCATCAAACTACCAGAATTTTTTTTAAAAAGAATTTCTATTCAAATACAAAAACAGTTCCCAATAAATCCTAGGATATTTAAGATCCATTAGTTTTTTTTTTTTCTTGTATCAACCGAATTCTTACATTTTCGTATTACTTGAGCATTTTGCATTTATAGCTCAGAAATTCTTAGTGACTGACCACTGCACCAAGACCTGGATATAAAAAATGGGGGGGGGGGGAGAAAAAAATGTTTTTAGTGTTTGCTGGGAGTTCCCATCATGGCACAGTGCAAATGAGTTCAACTAGTGTCCATGAGGATTTGGGTTCAATCCCTGGCCTTGCTTAGTGGGTCAGCAATCTGGCATTGCCGTGAACTGTGGTGTAGGTCGTAGACACGGCTTGGATCCCCCGTTGATGTGGCTGTGGCATAGGCCAGCTGCTGTAGCTCCGATTTGACCCCTAGCCTGGGAACTTCCATATGCTTATGGGTGTGGCCCTAGAAAGCAAAAGAAAGAAAAAAAAGTGTTTGTTGATTGGTCATTAAAACTAAGAAGTGCTGGTTTTCTGTTATTTAATTTTAATTTTTTTAGGGCCACATCTGCAGCATATGGAAGTTCCTATGCTAGGGGTCAAATCAGAGCTGCAGCTGCTGACCTACACCACAGCCACAACTCAGGATCTGAGCTGTGTCTAGACCTACACCATAGCTTGCAGCAATGCCAGATCCCTAACCCACTGAATGAGGCCAGTGATGGAACTTGCATCTCCATGTGTACTAATCAGGTTCGGGGAAACCTGAGCCACAACAGGAATCCAACTGTTATGTTTTAAACCAATTGATAAGACCAGATGGCTTAAGACAAGATGGCTCAAGTCTTAATCTTTTAGGGAGTCTAAGAACCCAATTAAATCTAAGAAAGTCACTCCAGAAAAAAGGGCGCAGGAGTACAAGTTGTAAAATTTTTATTATAATTCCAGACAGTGCATGAACTTCAGGTTAAGAACCACTGACTAATGGTGACGTATTCTGTAAGAGCATGAGCTAACTGCTTTGGGTTTGAAATCAATCTCCATTTATTGTAAGCTTGCCGTATGTCAGACACTGAGCGAGGCACTCAACTTCTACCTCAGCGTGGTCCTGAGAATAGATAAGAGACTTCTGCATATAACAACCTGGGAACCTTTTTTCTCCTCTCATCTTTCCCCCATGACAACTATTAACATTCTTCAAATTGAATGTTCTTCCTGTGAATGTATTGTGGGGAATGTCAATGTAGTCAAAATCATTTATTTTAGGGGTTCCTGTAGTGGCTCAGTGGAAATAAATCTGACTAGCATCCATAAGGACACAGGTTCGATCCCTGGCTTCACTCAGTGGGTTAAGGATTTGGCGTTGCTGTGAGCTGTGGTGTAGGTTGCATATGCAGCTCGGATCTGGTGTTGCTATGGCTGTGGTGTAGGCCAGCAGCTGTAGCTCCAATTCAACCCCTAGCCTGGGAACCTCCACATGCCATGGATGTGGCCCTAAAATAAAAAAGACCCCCCAAAAAATCCTTTATTTTAAAGCTAAAGAAACTGAAGGAGAGAGAGGGAGAAAGAGGGAGGGAGGGAAAGAGAGAGAGGGGACAATGCCTAAAGTCAGATGATGAGTTGGTACAGGTTGGACTTAGACCCAGGCCTGTCTCCCAGGCTTGTGCTCTTTGACTACATCCATCTACTACAAGAGGTCCCCAGTGCAATAGGTGACAAGTTGTCTTGGTTTGGGTTCCTCTAGAAGCTGACCTTCAGACAAGGCTATGATAGCAAAATAGTTTAGTGGTGAGGGGAAAGAAACACCAGGAGAGGAAGAAGGAAACAAGCCAAAAAAGGCAGTCAATATAGGATGCATTATTAAATCAGTTATAACTGTAAGTAAGTGGAGCTTTATCCTGTTGGGGAAACTCTGGAGGTCAACATAAGACACATATCTTAGAGTTATTGTATAAAAGGGACTAACTGTATAAAATAGATGATTTACAACAACCTATCATATAGCACAGGAAAATCTACTTGATAGTTTTTGATAACATATAAGAGAAAAAAGGATGGATATATTTATATGTATAACTGATTCACTTTGCTATACACCTGAAACTAATACAACATTGTAAGTCAACTATAATCCAGTAAAATTAAAATTTAAGAAAAGTAACTAGATAGCTGGGGTATTTATACACCAACTCCAGCCAATTATTGTTTGATGGCTGTTTAGGGGATGGGGAGATGCACTCATTCCAGCACTTCCAGGCTCCTTCATTGGGTAGAGCA
This sequence comes from Phacochoerus africanus, assembly GCF_016906955.1. NCBI lineage: Eukaryota > Metazoa > Chordata > Mammalia > Artiodactyla > Suidae > Phacochoerus > Phacochoerus africanus. The sequence continues at coordinate 205,493,243 of NC_062544.1, read as the reverse complement.
GGCTTCAGTGGCCAAAGAAGTCTCTTAATCAAAGAAGTGCAAATGCTGATAGTTGCAAGTCACTAAGCAAATACACAAAACAAGGGAATGTTTCCGGACTACTGACAATGTGTGCTACGTATGCGTACCCACATACACCGTCAGGTCTGTGAGCTGTGCATGGCATATTTGTTTGGGAGTTGGGATTAGCCCCTCATTTGGATATATTTAAGCTCCTCTTGGTGCTCTAGAACTGAACACCATGTGGAGACTCAAGGAAGTGCTTCTAGAAATAGCAACCACAATAATGAAAGGTTTGTAAAGCAGACCCAAATGGATGATGGCTCTGAGTTTATTTAGCCTGCGGAAGGGAAAGTTGAAACAGAGCTTGATTTTAATTCATTGAAGCCAATCATTTTCCAAATTCTGTTAATTCTACATCCACAATGATTTTTTCCCCCCTCAGGCCGTTGCCTAGTTTCTCACGGCTCTTACTCTTTATCACCTAAACCAGTCATTTTCAGTATGATTAGATTTTGTTTTGTTTTTTCCTAAAAAATAAATAAAAATTTTAAATATTTATTATATCTCTTTAGTATATGGAAATTAAAATTGTAGTTAAATAATCTATCAAAACACATTATTCCACAAATAGCAAATTAACACCCTGAATTTAATATACAAAGAAATAAGGGAAAGTAGTTTATGACAAAATAATATATTTCAGTAAACCATGGGGTGTCTGCTGTGACACAGTGGGATCAGTGGTGTCTCTGTAGTGCCAGAATGCAGGTTCAATCCCCTGCCTGGAGCAGTGGGTTAAAGGATCCAGGATTGCCGCAGGTACAGCATAAGTTGCAGCTGTGGCTCTGATCCAAATCCTGGCCCAGGAAGTTCATATGCCATGGGATGGCCAAAAGAGAAAAAAAGAAAAACTAGGGTATGTGATCAAGCAAACAAATGCTGGCACCTCTTGCTTCTTGGAGAACAATAGCTACAAATGCAGACTAGTACAAGTGTTCTCAGAATTCAGATATCATCAGTAAGGTGTATACATGTGAAACAGAGTTAATTGCCAGGCTCAGACAATTATAAAAAGGACTATTTAATTTTTATGTGGAATTCAGAACAGTTTTTAGTTGTGTGGCCTAAAATGCCTAGATGTCTATCATTCTTGGCTCCTGTTCACTAAATACTGGTAACAAGTCATCAGATACCACAGAATTTCAAAACATGTCTTAGGAGCGGTATCCCCTCCATTGAGAACCACTGACTCATTAAAATAAAATCCGAGTTGTCCCCCCAACCTCTAATTTTTCTTATCTCTCATCTGCCCTCTACACAGCTCCTAGTCAACTTCCTAGAGTATGGGGCAGACCCTTATCCTAAACCTTCCATGGTCCCTTCAAGTCCAAATTTCTTTCACCTAATCGGAGATGCAGAGGTTGGTCTGGCCAGCGAAGGTTTCAGAGAGCCGGAGCCGGAGCCAGAGCCATCCCATGTAGCCAAGCTCAATTCCAGGGGTATTGCATACAGTTTCTCACAGAGAGAACGTATGATGTTTAAAACAAAAAAGTGTGCACAGCTTAGAGTCTATATATAAAAACTCTCTCTAAAGCAGAGCAGTGTTCCATTAGCTGTTCTGAGAAGCTCTCAATAAGCTCCCAGTTGCAAGAAGTATGAGAGGGCCATCAAGGCCTTAACCCATATCCACTCTCTCCTGCTGACTCAGGCACTGAAACTGGTACTGTCATCAGTAAGAACTTGGAGGTTCCTTGTCCACATGGTTTTGTGTGTCGTGACCCTCTCTGTGGTCTCTGAGTCTGGGTTCTAGGGTATGTAATGGACCATGGGCTGTTTGTGAGCATGGTGCTGTCAGAAGTGGTGGCAAATAGGTAGGATGATGTGAAGAATGGTAAATGAAAGTGTCAAATCACAAGACTGACAACTTCTTCTGGGAAGGCCCTAAGCAACAATCCTCCAGGTTCCTTGGGGATAGGTGGTACCCTGAAAAGTCAAAGAGCTTCAGCACTGGAAATCATCCCCTGATTCTTGGTACTTGTCAGCAATGCCTTCAGTCGATCTGTCAGACTTTTTCATCCAAGTGTCCCTGATGGCCAAGGAGAATGAATATAGACACCCCACACAGGGGTGGGAGTAAGTGTGGAGTGGAGGGAAGGAGCTGAAGGAGGCCTAGGAATTTAGGTTACAATAACATGCTGCAAACGTAAAATGTCTTTGAATTCTCTTGCTATATCTTTAAAAATCTATTACATTTATATTCCATAAAAAACAGTGCTTGTTTTTTATACATATTTAGTTGTGTAAATACATTTCTCTTTTGCTCTCTCTCTCTGTGGTACAAGTTTAGACCTGGAAATCTCGGCTCAGGTGTCAAGACACCTCTGTCCCTGGTTAGAATATTTAATGTTGGTAATGGCAATTAATCAGGGTGGTGACCTGCCAAAGTGGCAATTTATAGCTATGGGCTTTTATAGCCAATATATATTCCACTGAGCAGACTTCTTTTTTTTGGCTGCACCCACGGCATGTGGAAGTTCCTAGGCCAGGGACTGAAGTCATGCCACAGCAGCAACTCAAACCACTATAGTGACAATGCCAGACCCTTAACTTACTGCACTACAAGGGAACTCCCTGAGCAGATTTCTTTATGTGCTTACTTCCCACCCTATACTTATAGATGAAGGCATCTGCCTGCAGCCTATTCAACTTCCAAAAGTCCATTGACACTACATTCTGACAGATTACCGTTAACCTGTACCCCCAAATGTTAGTCTTTATTTGCCTCAGCTAAATTTACCCTGCTAAACACTTCTTGTCTCCTTACCTGGGCTCCTTTGACACCATACCATCCTGTGTTCCCTCTTGCTTCTCTGGTTCTTGCTTCTCACATGCTTCCATTCACCCATTCTCTTCTAGTTGGCCTTTAAAAACAACATGCCCAAGGTAAAACTCTAGGCATCTTTTCTTTCCCCCTATATTTTTTCCTCAGTTGCATCTACATACCTGAATTTTATTAACATCTGTTCACTGATGACTTCATTTTCCCCTCTACTTCTATAGCTTCTTGCTTCACATATTTGTTTTGATGATTCATAGGCAGTGGCCTGATGGAGCTGGCTCTTTCTGGGTGAGGAGAGCCTACTGTTAAATTTCTGGGGTTGTTTAAGCTGGGTATTAAACCATTGGTAGCTCAAAATCAGATGTGATGAATGTATCTACACCCTGAAAATCAGGAAATGCTTCAAGTCAGGGCCCCCCACCTCTTCCCTCT